>NC_138237.1:27694619-28894619 GCF_964197995.2 Scardinius erythrophthalmus | reverse complement strand
CATGCACAGATCCTGGCCATTGTGCTTTCACATTTGTGATATGGAAGATTTTAGTCAACTGCCTTTTTTTATTTGATATAATATTAATAATCTGGAATATTAAGAATCACAATAGTAACTGGGCTGCACATTTACATTGTGAATCCCCTTTCTGTTCACATAATCCCCTTCATTGAGGCCTTGATGGCAGTCTATGGTCTAGCCTATAGTCTATGGTACCAATCACGTTAGTGAAGCCTGAGTGACATATCTGTAATCGGCATGGTCATGATTGTATGATCTTCATAAAAAATTATGATAGCCTGAAAAAAAAAACTGTTTTACAACATTGGGTCTTAAGTGGTTTGGAAATGCCACAAAAAAACCTAAAACTGTTTTTTAAACCTAAAAGCGAAAAAAAACGACAATCTCACAAATCACGAGAAACAAAATATATATCTCAGAAAGTGCACTATCGCTCTGCGCTGGACTTCCCATATCAGCTCCGCTTATGAAGCCGGGATCTAATCCTGTTAACATGAAATAAGCCTGCTCCCGAGCAGGTTTAAGCTTGCGCACATGTTGCTATGACAGCAAGTCCAGGATGAGCGTCGAAGAACCAAACAATCCAAGATCATGCCAAATCGCCAACAATCAAATCCAGCTAACTGTGTTAGCGATGTACGAAGAACGGGCCCCTGAAGTCACGGTTTGGTATGTTTTTGGTACATCAGGGACAAAAAAACAAACTATGCCTGTCTTTAAATGTATGATTTTAAAGGTTTATGAGTTGCATTGCTTCATATAAAGCACATCCCATGTTTAAGATAACTTTTCCGGCAGCAGCTCACTCCGTCTCCTTCGTCGTTTTTCAGATTTAATATAAATAATATCAAAACAATATTGTCCCATCCTATGGGGCAAACTCTGAGTTTGAAATTATGTTCCGCACACTGAGCCAGACTGAACAAGCAGTGGTTAAAACAACACTGTATTTGTTTGGTATACATGGGTACCGAACTGAAAGGCCCATATCAAAACTTTTCTGTACAAATACATGTACCGTTACACCCCTAATGGCTACTGTTAAAACATCAGCTTTATGGAGACCTACTGTACAGTACATTCTCCTCAGAGGCTTCTGAAGCTGAACATTCTGTAGATGAGCACTTTCAGAGGGGGTTAGCTAAACCTCAGTGGTCAACAGTAACTTCATGCATGCACCACCTCCTGACCTACACAGACTCATCAATATTTGAAGTGGTACTTAACGGACAAAACTGAGTGAAGACCATGCCAGGGGCACCTGGGGTGGACAGGGAGGGGATCTCATGAGGACAAGATGGGGTAAGTTTTACCAATGGGGCCAGAACTGACCCAGAAAAACATCTGAACTGAGTCTTTATGTAGACAACAAAATGTAAAGTTTTCTACGAATCCCTCAAGCAAAAAAAAATATTTCTCATGCAATGCACTGAAGCACATCATCTAAGATTTAACCACTCATCCTGAAACACCACTTCCTGTTGGATAGAAAATATTTTCCATTACTGTTAATGTATGGATAACGTATAAATAATAATAAATACACAAGACATAAACATTGATAATCATAGCATGATATGATTACTTATCAATGTTATCTAAAGTCACACAATTACACATTTGACAGATGCTTTTAACCAAAATAACGGACATATTCCATTAGTCAAGCTATAATAAAGGTGCGGTCACACTTACCGTTGTTCAGCAGAAATGTTGTGTGCAATCGGAAAGGCAAAAAAGTTTTCCATGCAGATTTAGCTTGTGTTCAAGTTGGTCTTGCGAATTCTCTGCACTTACCAACAGAAAGCTGCTTGGATCGAAAGTGACTTCTGTGTGGTCGGTGCTTCATGCATTTATTTATTTATACAGTTTAAAGTTACAGGGACAGTGCACATTAATAAACATTTATGTAAATGTGCCAGTTTAGCCGACTTGGCTAATTTTCAACTGTAGTCCCTGGGCAGGTGTGATGTCAGGTCCAATACATTAAAACAATCAACAATACTTATACATACATTAAATCACATTTCATAAAATACATAAAGTACATTCAAACAAGGACAACAAAACATAGAACACGACAAAGCACGCTTCAGGTGATTTAAATAACTAAAAAGTATGGGCACACACTTGATTGTCTTTTAACCATGATTTTAAGTTAATTTTAAATGACCAGTATGAATCACAGTCTCTGAAAGACGTAGGCAAACTGTTCCATGTGCGAGCTGCTCTCACTGAAAAAGCTGACTGTCCAAAGGCAGTTCTTCCTCATTTGTATTACACATCACTACACTATTGACAATAGACCTCTTTTACCCATGAAATTTTACTGAAAAACATAACCATTTGAAACTACATATAGGCCTAGGTAGCAACTCCACACACCAAACAGAATTGATTCAAGTTTGTAATCAGCATGTTGTTAAGCTAATGACGCAATACTTTAAGCAAAACAACACCAACGTCTAGAAACAAACAAATGCTGGTAGTACATTTTATGCCTTAAAATACTGTTTAGAAGCGATGTACCGATTATGATTTTTTTATAGTCGAATCCAATACTAGTTCCCTATTTTTTTTTTTTTTAAGTAAATTTATTTGCTGTTTTATTTAACCAAAACAAACAAACAAACAAAAAAAACAGCTGTAGCCATTTAAAATTATAGGCAACCATTCACGGTCCAAACAATTATGCTACACACATGCAGCATGAGCTGTTGTTTTTGCATTTAAATTAAATTGTATAATTTCATGATTTAAACAAAAACAGAATGGTCTGACTTTAAAGGTGACATATTATGCCCATTTTCACAAGATGTAATATAAATCTATGGCGTCCCCAGAATGTGTCTGTGAAATTCCAGCTCAAAATACCCCACAGATCATTTATTATACCATGTCAAATTTGCCCCTTTTTGGATGTGAGCTAAAATGTGTGTGTCCCTTTAAATGCAACTGAGCTTATGCTCCCCGCCCTGTTCAGAAGAGGGCCAATCCTTTACACACGTTTCGGACACTCCGGCAATAACAAACATGTGAATAATGTCACTCATCCAAAATCTCAGAAATAACTACCAGTAGCGGAGAGCAGCCTTACCGAGAGACTCTTAAGGCCCTATTTTAACGATCAAACGCGAAACGCAAGTAAAATGGGTTGGTCTGAAGTAGCTACATTACTCATAGGTGTGGTTTGGCGTAACGTGAAAAACCAATCAGAGTGTCATCTCACATTCCCTTTAAAAGCAGACGCGCTTGTTCCATGGCAGATTGCTGTTATAATGGCGTATTTGCCAGGCGCACGCCAGGAGCGGTTCACAGCCGAGCAGACTGACTTTCTCGTCAGGGCCGTAAAAGACAGAGAAGTGACGTTGCATGGGGATGGGAGAAACCCAAGTGAAAAAAAAATGCAATGTCCGCAACACTGCTTTTAACTCCCATATTTAATAAAAAAGGCAACGTTTCAACCCTGCTGGGTCTTCTTCAGGCAAATGATAAACACATTTGATGAAGGGATATATAAAGGCCTTACAATCAACTGACACACCTTGTGATTTCAATTAGTTTGATTAGGTCTAAAAAAGCCTAATAGCCCCACCAATTAAGAGAACACTTACAGGTTTTTTTTTTTACAAACTTATAAATCTCAAAACGGGTCTTTTTAAATTGAAGAAAAACAATCAGCGGAAGAAACAATTCTATATATACAAGCCAACCCCAAACAATTAAAGAACATTACCCCACATAAAACCTGCTGCAATGTAGTCAGCATAGAAACATTATAAGAGTGTTGTTGTTGTTTTTTTCTGGTCCGTAGCGGTCTCGTTGTTTTGCCCACATATGCTAAGCCACAGCGAATTAAATAAATAAAATATGTGGTGCTACATGTAATGACACCGCAAATGGATAATGTCTAGCCAGTGTGTGGATGATTAATTTGTTTGCCTTTATGCGTGTACGAGCACTGGGCACAACTGCCACATCCATAGTTACCGTCTGGCATACTAAGAAAGGACGTCGTGAGTTGCGGACGTATATCATTTTTAACTAGGTGGTCTTTTAAAGGACAAGTTCAGTATTTTACACTTAAAGTCCTGTTTTCAGATCGTTTCTGATGAAATAGAACGGTTAAGATTTAAATTTGGACACTTGCTGCTGGCTCGAGAAATTTCAGTTCCCTTTCGTTCGGGAACTCCTACGTCTCGTCGGAGGAGGTTCCAACGAATTGGCATCACGCTAGGGAGACCAACTGTCTTCGAGTGAAATAAAACGAGCCAATGAACATTGGCATGCAAGATTTGCATTCCGCGGCCCGCCTACTAGCGCGGGTATAAAGCGGAAGCAAGCGCATACACAAACGCTTACATACACGAGCCGACCGGTTGTGTCCTCTGAGTGTATGAGTGTTTTGGATTGTGTTTCCGTGAAGCTCAACGAGTCTGCTGTTTCAAAAAGTCTCTTTGTGTTGGTGTTACGGCGCGGCAGTGATCTTCGCGATCTCCCGGATCCCTTCTGTCACTTCAGGCGAGCTGCTTTTTTCAAAGAGCTGTTGTCACAGCTGGTATTCGGTTGAGTGCACACAGCGGGCTTGCAGTTTCCCCACTGTGTTGCCGCGTTTGATCCCTGCATGCTTCGGCACACTAAAAGAGTGTTTTCTCTGAAAGATCAACACGAGTGAAGATCGCGTCCTTTTAAGGATGACGTTTCACCCGTGTGTTTCTGGGTGCGGTCAATATCTGCCTCTGGGTGATGGTCACGATCGCTGTCTCGCGTATTTGGGCCTCGCGCACGGTGAGACAGCGTTAGTGGATGAGTCATGTTCTCATTGCGGGAACATGACCATCGTGACATTGAAACTGAGACTGAGATCCCTCAAACGAGGGGGAGTCCCTTTGGCGATTCCCCGATCTAGTTCTTCTTCTGGTTCACTTCAGAAGAAGTCTACTTCGGCTAATCCCATGGGTTGTCTGAGGATTACTGTGAGGAATAACCCGCCGGGTGAAAGACCCCCACGGGCCCCTCAATCCTCCGTGTCGCAGCCATCAGAGTCTTCGATTGAGACAGCTGGGTCATCTCGTGTGACTCCAGCTGTTTCTTTTGGAGCTCCACCGGAGGACCAGATGTCGATCGCGGCATCGGAGGGAGAGCAGTCATCTTCTGGGGATGACGATTCGGCTGTGCTGCCCCCTTCGGGTGTGGTAGCGTTGCCCGAGTCGGACCCGGAAATGGCTGCTATGCTTGCGCGGGTGGCCGCGAGTGTTGGGCTCGCGTGGAATCCTCCACCGTGTCCCGAACCCTCGCGGCTCGACGATTGGTATCTTGGCGCGGGCCGTGCTGGTTCTCAGCGCACCGCTCCAGTGCCTTTCTTTCCGGAGGTGCATGAGGAGGTGACGAGGACGTGGAAGGCCCCTCTGGTGGCCCGACACAGGCTGACTCCCTCTTCCTCCCTCACCACTCTTGATGGCGGAGCAGTGAAGGGATACGGGGGCATCCCCCCAGTGGAACAGTCTGTGGCGATGCATCTGTGTCCCAAGACCGCGTCCACCTGGCGGGGTAACCCCACACTCCCCTCCCACGCCTGTAGGTTCTCTTCCAGTCTGACCGGAAAGGCTTATAGTGCGTGTGGGGAAGCTGCTTCCGCCCATGGCACTTCTCCAGGTTCACCAGGCGAAAGCGCTCAGTGACATGCAGGAGAGTGGTACTGATCCAGGGGTGCTGCAAGAGCTGCGTACAGCGACGGACCTTGCCCTACGGGCGACGAAAGTCACCGCACGTTCCCTGGGTCGGGCGATGTCCACTCTGTGGCTCACCTTGGCTGATATGAAGGAGTCGGACAAGAGTAAGCTCCTGAACTCCCCCATATCCCAAGGTGGGCTCTTCGGCGACGCGGTGGAGGATTACGCCCAACAGTTCTCCGCCGCCCAGAAGCAGTCGGAGGTGATCAAACACATCATGCCACGGAAGAGGGGTGCTGCTGCCCAGTCTTCACCGGCTCCGCCTCCGGCTGCTCGTCGCCAAGGGCGCCCTCCTGCCGCCGCCTCCGCCCCTGCTCAGCCTAGGCAGCAGCCTTCATCTAAGCCGCAGGGTGCCGGCCGCAAGAGAGCTGCCCAGCGTGCTCCCAGCACCTCTGAACATCCAGGCAAGATGAGAGGGAAGAGACCCTGAGACAGGCGACCCAGGGGACATACCTGTTGCTCTTCGGGAGGGTGCCTCTGCACCACTCCTTCCCCCGGAGGAGGGCCGGGTGGAGAATCTTTGGTTTCCTTTTGTTTCTGTTCCGCCGCTGGCCAGCAGACCAGCGGTACCCAAAGTTTCAACAAAAGAGCAATTTCTATTTCCCCTGAGTCATACACGGTCGAGACTGGTAGTTCAGGACAACGCTCAGTTGCCTCGCTGCTCTCAGTCTCCTCCGTCCAAGAGGGCCAGGGTGACAGTGTGCGCCGCAGTATTGCCTCGCCGCTCTCATTCCCCTCTTTCCAGTGCTCAGATGACAGTGATGCCGCCTCGGCCTCATCACTCTCATCTCCCACTGGGCAGGGAGGTGCGGATACTTGGACTCGATCCCCTCTGGCGTCGTTCCTCGTTTTCCCTCCCTCCTTCGCCTCGGGGCAACGAACAGCCGAACGCCTCTGTGCCTTCCCTGTCGATTGCCCCCGCGTGGAAGCAGGTTGGTGTTGCATGTCACACCCAGACTCCACTTCCGGCCACCCCAGGGCCTCCGGAGTCGAGTCCCTGCCTTCCACCTCGCTGCCCCACCCCGGTTAAGTCGGTGGTCCGGATCGGCTCACTGGTACGGTTCTTCGAAGCCTGGCTAGCGCTTCAGTTTGCTCGCCGGCCTCCCAGGTTCAGGGGCGTCCACTTTACCCGTATGCGGTCAGAGGATGCCCCTTTCTTGCGGAAAGAGATTGACGTCCTGCTGGCGAAGGACGCGATCGAGCCGGTCCCTCCAGCCGAGATGAGGTCTGGGTTCTACAGCCCTTACTTCGATCGACCTGAAGGACGCATACTTTCATGTCTCGATTCTTCCTCGTCAGAGACCGTTTCTTCGGTTTGCGTTCGAGGGTCAGGCATATCAGTACATGGTCCTACCCTTCGGGCTGGCCCTGTCACCCCGTGTCTTCACAAAAGTCGCGGAGGCGGCCATTGTTCCCATGAGAGAACGTGGCATTCGCATTCTAAACTATCTCGACGACTGGCTTATAATAGCTCACTTGCGAGACCTGTTGTGCGAACACAGGGATATGGTGCTTCACCATCTCAGTCGGTTGGGACTTCAGGTCAACTGGGACAAGAGCAAACTCTGCCCCGTGCAGAGGATCTCTTATCTCGGTATGGAGCTGGACTCGGTCGGCCAGACTATGTGCCTCACGGAGGAGCGCGTCAAGTCAGTGCTCAACTGCCTCAAGTCCTTTCAAGGCAAGTCAGCGGTCCCACTGAAACTTTTTCAGAGGCTCCTGGGGCATATGGCAGCCACAGCCGCGGTAACGCCGCTCGGCTTGCTGCATATGAGAGCGCTTCAGCGCTGGCTTCACGATCGAGTCCCGAGATGGGTGTGGCAGAGCGGCACGGTCCGGGTGAACATCACCCCGCACTGTCGCCAAACCTTCAATCCTTGGTCGGACCCTGCGTTTCTACGGGCCGGAGTGCCTCTAGTCCAGGTGTCCAGGCATGCTGTGGTCTTCACAGATGCCTCTGCCAACGGCTGGGGGGCCACATACAACAGGCATGCAGTTTCGGGTCTGTGGACGGGGCCCCAACTGCATTGGCACATCAACTGCCTAGAGTTGCAAGCAGTATGCCTAGCTTTGTGTCGCCTCAAGGGGTTTCTCAGGCACAAGCACATACTGGTCTGTACGGACAGCACTGCGACCGTTGCGTACATCAATCATCAAGGTGGTCTATGCTCCCGTCGTATGTTGCGACTCGCCCGCCATCTCCTCCTTTGAAGTCAGAAGCATCTGAGGTCGCTTCGAGCCATTCACATCCCTGGTGTGCTCAATCGTGCGGCCGACGAGCTTTCACGACAGCCGCCACTTCCGGGAGAATGGCGGCTCCATCCCCAGGTGGTCCAGCTGATATGGGGAATCTTCGGAGCCACTCAGATAGATCTGTTTGCCTCTCCGGACACGACCCATTGCCAGTTGTTTTATTCTCTGACCGAAGGAACACTCTGCACGGATGCACTGGCGCACAGCTGGCCCCAGTGTCTTCGCAAATATGTGTTTCCGAACTTGCCCTATCAGTGTCGTGCTTTCCTTCCTGCAAGATGGGTTGGAGCGAAGGCTGTCTCCCTCCACCCTCAAAGTGTATGTTGCTGCAATAGCCGCACATCACGATGCAGTAGAAGGTAAGTTCTTGGGAAAGCATGACCTGGTCCTCAGGTTCCTCAGGGGTGCTAGGAGATTGAATCCTCCTCGTAATCAGCACCCCGTACCCTCTTGGGATCTGACTTTAGTGCTCAGAGCACTCCAGAATCCACCTTTTGAGCCCTTGCATGCAGTCGATTTAAATATTCTGTCAATGAAGACAGCTCTCCTGCTCGCTTTGGCATCCATCAAGAGGGTAGGGGACCTGCAGGCATTTTCGGTCGACGAATCGTGCCTAGAGTTCGCGCCGGACTTCTCTCACGTTGTTCTGAGACCCTGGCCCGGATATGTGCCCAAGGTTCCTACCACTCCATTTAGAGATCAGGTAGTGAACCTGCAAGCGCTGCCCCCGGAGGAGGCAGACCCAGCCCTGGCTTTGCTCTGCCCTGTTAGCGCTCTGCGCTGTTACATTGACAGGACTCAAAGCTTTAGGACCTCAGACCAGCTCTTTGTCTGTTACGGAGGCCAGCAGAAGGGGAAGGCTGTCTCCAAGCAGAGGTTAGCCCACTGGCTAGTGGATGCTATCGTCCGGGCTTATGAGTCCCAGGACGTGCCTTGTCCACCTAGGTTGAGGGCACACTCTACTAGGAATGTTGCCTCCTCCTGGGCTTTGGCTCAAGGCGCTTCGCTGACAGATATTTGTAGAGCTGCGGGCTGGGCGACACCCAACACGTTCGCTAGGTTTTATAGCCTTCGTGTAGAACCTGTTTCCTCCCGTGTACTCGCTTCGGCCAGTAGCGCGAGGAATTAGGTTAGTGTCGGGTTAGCCAGTGTCTTCCCCTTGACAGACTCTGTCTGTCGTCTCTGCTGAGTACGCTTCCACCCTCCGGGCTGGGACTACCTCAGAGACTGCCATGTGTTCACTACCCTACGGGCTAGTGCACATGTGTATTCCTAGTGCCTCCCTTTGGGCAGGCTTGGGCTCCGCAGCGTTCCCTTCTACATCTTGGGCACGCTTTCCCAGTGTTATCCAATGTCCACTGAGCGGGTCTTGCGGAACAGCAGTGTGACTCTTCCCAGCTAAGCTTCCGCACATAGGAGTAAATTTCAAGAAACTGCTGCTGAAGCTTAGGTAGGGCGCTGGAAGGGGCCAGCACCATGGCATTTTATTAGGGATCCCAATTCGTTGGAAACTCCTCCGACGAGACGTAGGAGTTCCCGAATGAAAGGGAACGTCTCGGTTACGTATGGTAACCTTCGTTCCCTGAGTAGGGAACGGAGACGTCTCGTCCCGTCGCCATGCTGCTGTACCTTCGCGGAGGACTGGACACCGTTCGGCTCCTCAGCAAAAAGCGTTTGTGTATGCACTTGCTTCCGCTTTATACCCGCGCTGGTAGACGGGCCGCGGAATGCAAATCTTGCATGCCAATGTTCATTGGCTCGTTTTATTTCACTCGAAGACAGTTGGTCTCCCTAGCGTGATCCCAATTCGTTGGAAACTCCTCCGACGAGACGTCTCCGTTCCCTACTCAGGGAACGAGGGTTACCATACGTAACCGAGACGTTTTTGTGGTAGCATACCCTCACCTCCACAATGGCTGCATAGGTGCACTGGAACAATCCTTCCTAAAACGCATTAAACTTTCGTTTACAAAGACGTGAAACTCACCGAGTGGTCAGGGGTGTTCACTGATATGCTACCACAAAAACCAAAAATTCTTGGGCCAGCAGCAAGTGTCCAAATTTCAATCTTAACAGTTCTATTTCATCAGAAACGATCTGAAAACAGGGCTTTAAGTGTAAAATACCGAACTTGTCCTTTAAGTTAGGGGCACGCTTAAAAATAAGCTTAGGTTTTTTCGGGGAAAACTCTGATTAGTTTAGGGTCCTAATCAATAATGTGCCAATCAACAGATTTTCTAAATTCTGACACAAGTGGGGAATATTTTACGCAACATAAAGGGGACTTGTTTGGATTTTTAGTGCACTTATTTGATCGAAGACACTCATCTTGTGTTATCTGATCAAAACGTTTTTTGGCCGAATCAACCCAATCCTTTTTATAACCTCTATAGAGGAATCTTTTTGTCAAGTCTGCAGCCTGCGTTGAGTAAAATATATTGTCGCTGCATATTCTACGTACATGGTTAAACTGACTGATCGGAAGACTTTTGATCAACGGCCTGGGATGAAACCTATCCCCATGCAATATAGTTTTGCGATCCGTGGGCTTGCGAAAAAGATCAGTTTTTATGGTCGTGCCATCTTTGTATACCTGAATGTCCAGGAAACTGATGTGATGTTTATCATATTCCAAAGTAAATTTCAAATGTTCATTACAAGAGTTAAGACACTCATGGAAGAAGACCTCAAAATCCACATCGCTGGCGGAGAGCAAGCTTTCCAAGCAAAAACGATGTTGAAGAAGTCAGCAAAAAAGGACGCAGGCAGCCCCGTATCCAGACCAGCAGGAGAATACGGTAATTAATCTTTCTGAAAAAACTTTGTCTGAGGCTTGTACTTCAGCCTTAAGTAAAGGACTTTTGCAGGCGTGAAGGACTTTAAAAGGAGTTTTGTTCCAACCACCCACACTAATGACTTTGAGACTATTATTGATTTCCAGAAGTTCTTTTGAAATCTGAGATTGAGGGAGTTTTTCCATTCTTATATGAGAGACAGTCTAACTAGGAGTGTTTCTTCTTTGGACCAAGTCCACTCGTCTGCCACCTCTCCCCCTAGTGACTCGGCCTTTAGTCGCTTCAAGAAAAGGTCTACATTCATTCCTCCCAAGCACCTCAGTGCCTCTCTTGGCACGTACTGCTGTTTAGTCGAGAATGATCTAAAGGGTCTACTAAAAAAGAAAAAAAAGGATAGTCTATAAAGTGTACAATAATCTGTCTAAAGAGGAAAGAGGAGCTGTAATGGATTTGAGTAAGGATAATAGGATTGTGGTACGGCCTGCTGATAAGGGGGAAGCTGTTGTTTTGCAAAATGTTGTGGATTATGAAAATGAAATTAAAAGACAATTAAGTGATTTGACATTCTATGAGAAATTATCCTCTGATCCTACTAATAGGTTGAAGATCTGGGTATATTCCCAACTAGAACATCACAATGGCAAGTTTGACAAAAATGCCTTTGAGTTTCTTAAGGTTGAATATCCAGTGATCCCTGTAATTTACACTTTCCCTAAAATACACAAGGTCTTAGATATCCCTCTGAAGGGAAGACCTATTGTCAATGGGATTGGTAGCCTAACGGAAAATATATCTGCTTTCGTTGACTATTTTATGAAATCAGAAGTGGTTACCCTCCCTTCTTATATACGTGACTCTATCGACTTTATCAATTCATTGAAAACCTTTGATGTTACCTCTGACAACTTGCTGTTGGCTACTTTTGATGTTCAGAGTTTGTACACAAATATTACACATGACGGTGGCCTTGAAGCACTCCAGTATTTTCTCTCTTTAAATCAGGTTGAGCCAAACCCCAGCACTGAGTGCATATTAGACTTGGCTAATATAGTTCTGACCAATAACTTTTTTCGTTTTCAAAATGAGTTCTATATACAAAAGAAAGGCACTGCCATGGGAAGTAAAATGGCTCCTAACTATGCCTGTTCATATATGGGTCTCTTTGAAAATCAATTTGTGCTGCATCAGAGAAATCCATTCTATTCTAAGATCATATTCTACAAGCGGTTTATCGATTATATTTTTCTGATTATTGACTGAACATTAGATGAATTAATGGGCTTCCATGAGTATCTTAACTCTTGTAATGAACATTTGAAATTTACTTTGGAATATGATAAACATCGCATCAGTTTCCTGGCCATTCAGGTATACAAAAATGGCACGACCATAAAAACTGATCTTTTTCGCAAGCCCACGGATTGCAATACTATATTGCATGGGGGTAGTTTTCATCCCAGGCTGTTGATCAAAAGTCTTCCGATCAGTAAATTTAACCATGTACGTAGAATATGCAGCGACAATACATCTTACTCAACGCAGGCTGCAGACTTGACAAAAAGATTCCTCAACTTTTAGATGCACCTGGACGTTTCTGAATGGTTAGTGGATACAGTTACTGTTCCAACAACAGAACAGTTTGCATGCTTTGCTCGAACTTTTGTGCTAGAACTGGTAACACTGTTGTCGCTTGCGATAATCAAATGGCGGTGCTGTGGGTGGAAACGTGCAGATTAAGGGGCGGTAATATTATAAATATGATCAAAGCTAAGTTAAGAGGAAAACAAAATGCCATCAAAACTTTTCTGAAGATATTTGCTTTCAGAGATACATTTAACCTCAACACCAATTAAAAATGTATATTTTACTTCCTATATTTCGTGCACTGCAAACAGTGAGTTTGTTGTGCCTGGTACTGTATTTTGCTGGTGCGTCACTGCTCTCCTCTTTGCCATCGTCTTCAGCGTGTCCCGTCTCTGGCCTGTGTTGACATCCTGTTTACAGACTTTGTAATATTTCCACACAAATTACATTTTGGCAAATGAGTGCAATGCAGTTTGTGTGAAAGTTCAGAACAGAGATCAGCCCAAATAAAAAAAAAATGTAAAAAACGGTTCCAATTTATGGCCGGTCGAACGGTGTATCTCTACTGACTAGGTAGGTACTTTGGGAATAGAAACATGTAAAGCCAGTACACCCACGACATTTAGAAAAGGTATGGTGCAAACAGATAAGGACATTACATATCTCATGTTTCTCTCTCTGCTGTATTTAAAATAAAAAGAAGGATGCTCAAAAATGAACCATCCAACTGATACTGAAGAAAGTGGGCAGTGTTTATGCTACTCACTTGGCTGAATTGTCTCAGTTAACAAAATCAATACTAGTGTGCATGTGAAACCAGGCCTACAGGGGGTGTGGCCCAACTCCCATGGCAGGATGATGCACACACATCAATTATTGAGCGGTCCAGGCACATGCAATGCTCTGAAAGGTCAAAGGTCAAACACTAGCACCCAGTGGTGCTCAAGGTGCGACACTCCAAAGCAAACGGAAATGATCTTCTTGTTGGCAAGAACTGTCATGCCCTGGATGTTACCCATATTTATTTACCTGTAATGATAGGCTAGATATTTTCATAGAGCTCGAAATTAAACGTTAAAATAACTTGTTTTAAAAAAAATACTAAATGGCCAGAATCGCACCCTAAAGAGTTTCTGCTGAATTTGTTGCACCACCCAATAAGCCGCACAGTTTGAGTTGAGTGAGGATAAGAGGCAACATTCTTCATCAACTTGGTCTGTTGCCATCAACATGCCACAAGTACTTCATTTCAAGCATACATATGAGCATGGATCAGTAGCACTGCTCTATCACTGTAGTATGACAGATGTAAAATCAACAATCATTCAAATGTGGTTTTGGGGATATGCTAATACTCAACCTCCCACATGCAAGCGATCACCAGGAAGCTTTTGAGTTTAATTGCACTTCTGTTTCTTTTGATTTGCCCAGCATGAACTTTTTGTTCATGCCATTGGTCCCGGGTAGCTTTCATAAGTAAAACCTTTCATGCCTTGATCTCTTGTATGTCAATGTCAGGATAGATTTAAGGCAATTAGGAAGGTAAAATAACTGAGGTTAAATATGTTAGCCCCTTTTTTGGAGCACAACCAATGGTAATCATGCAGACATGCACTGTCACACTTTACTTGATACTGAACCTTCAATCCTTTACCCATTTTGTAAGTTTAATATCTGCAATTCGTTTGCAGATATTTTTCCTTTCTAGTCAGCCATGGATATTTCAGAGTTGAATGAGATATTTTGATGGTCCCTTTAACACATTCTGTTGACTATAAGTAGCATTGCACCTACATGTTTGCTAACTCTTATTAGAGTGTTAGTAGAGTATTAGTAGACTGATAGGTTTAGGGTTTTAATAAGTTGACATGTACTTGCAAAGTTACTTATTGTCAGTAGAATGTCTGTTGGAGGACAATCACAATAAAGTGTTAGCAGATATTAAGCAGACAGTCAACTAATACTCTAGTGAGAGTTAGTTGCCGAAAGGGACCATCAAAATAAAATGTTACCAGATATTTTGTATTTATGAAGCCATGGGCTAAGTATGTGTTCATTTGTCCCCACAGCAGACGGTGTATCTTATCCTTCATGTGATCTCTTGTATTCTTAAACATGGGGTTTCCTCTGACCACAGCCAAGGTTGAGTGGGTGCTTTACAGCAGGCCAGAGCTCAAGATCAGGGTGAATTCCTACACTAGTCTGCATTATTGTTGCATACGGGCTGGGGATTGTGCAGACACAGGTTTGAAACAACCAATATTAAGTGCATATTGGAAAAAGCATTTTCAATTGAGTTTGAATTCATTCTAATTCTATCCCAACTAACATTTAAAGCAGGCAAGAGGTCATTGTTATCTTCTTTTTTGTGTGTAGTTTTAAAGGTCATGTTTTGCCTGGATACCCACTCCTCTATTTACCTAACCAACCCCCCCAGCAAAATACATACCCTATCCTACCCTATGCCAGCCCCAACCTCTGGGTCCATTAAAGGGACAGCTGATGCATGTAGCGTTAAAGGGGAAGGCAGCCCAGTTGCGGGCCCCATGTCTGGGCCAGGACTGGCTCATGAAATATTGAGAGGTCGTGTCCCTTCTTGGAGCTGGCTCACTCATTCTTGGTGGAGGGAGGCTGATAAATATTTTAGACTGCAATCTCCTGCTTGACAAACTCTCCCACATGATTGGGCAAGAGCGTCTCTGCTCCCCCTTGCTCTGTCGCTCTGCCCCACCACCACCCACTTTGGCTTCTTTTTTTTTCTTTTTAACCAAATTTCATTTATGGGGAAATTAATTACGCCCGGTGATTTTGGCGAGCAGACCCCTCAACCTCCTCGCTTATGGGGCCTCCTGGGGCCCTCGGTGGTCCCACTGAATGAAGTAGCATCCATTTTTTATGAAGAGCAGGTTATCGTGTTTAGTCAAATTAAAACAGGCAATGAGGAGAGGGATCCAGAGAAACAAGCAAAGCATCTTCCCAAGTTTCATACCTGCTTTAGTTTAAACTCAACTCATTTACAAAGAGAACACTTCTGCCACACACACGCATGCACACACACACACGCGCGCACGCACGCACGCACACACACACACACACACACACACACAAACATTATTTGTGATAAAGATAATCCAGCTGTGGTTATTTCCTTTAACAAAACAGACTAGTAGCTGTTATACTGCAATTTTTTATGACACACCTGAAAGCATCTTTGTGAACAAAAACTAGCTTTTTTTTTTCAACAAATGCATTGAGAATCTTAAAATGTATATCATAATACTAAAATGTAAAATACATTTATTTTGAAGTAGGCTGATGTGGCATAATACACTAAATAAGCAGTAAACTCTTTTTTATATATTATATTATATTATATTATATTATATTATATTATATTATATTATATTATATTATATTATATTATATTATATAACTTAAAGCTCCAGTATGCGACTTTGGTATTTGACCACAAGAGGGCGCAGTTTCAACAATAACAAAGGCGAAGCTTGATGACGCTATGAAGGAGGTGACGATGGGAGATGTCGTTTTTAATGCGTTTTCACCATCTAGCGATATCTACATGGAATTAATGAATCATGATCACGGATGAGGTAATTTATTCGTTTTTGTATTACCTGTATGTCTGATCGTATTATTTTATTTCATCATAATTAATGAACTGCAAGGAACGTGAAATGTTATGCTATATTATCCCGTTACAACATACAGCTATTTGTCAAATGATTTGTTTGGTTAATGTTGTGCAGTTTTACGTTTTTATGGTTAATGCCGTGTTGTTTAACGTGTTCAAACCAATATCTAAAAGTAAATTTAAACGAACATTTGCAAGTAATGACTAAATATATTTTTTTAACATCATATCCGATTGTATTTAATTGTACTGCCATAAGCTCGGTCACCACACGTGATAAAAAGCCTTACCAAAGTACAAAGAGCAATATAACTTTGTTTATAAGTGCTATTATTGACAGTTGCATGTCTTACCTGTCTATCAATACACTCGCGAGACCAGAGTCTCTGTCAAGTCCAAGATTGACGCGCAGCTCTCTCCATCTCGAAAACGCCTGCCGATATTTATCTGGGTTTTATTCCTCCGTTTGTCACACAGTCTGAGTGTATCCGAATATGGACGCTTTCGTTTTGTTGGCACTGCAATACTCGCCAAAGAGTTCGTGATCCATAACAGCTATAACCATACAGTTCTCTTACGAGAGTCCTCTCGTACTGCGTTTTATTCAAAACGCTACGGGAAAAGTCTCTTTTCACGAAACACTGAAGCAAAAAATTATCCTTTAATTTTCATATATGTAAAACGCGTTGCGGCAGCAGCAGACAGCTATGGCGAGACGGCTTGCTCGCTCATTGGCTGCTCTGCGGCAACTGCTTAAGCCTATCGAGCGAGGCCTGAGATGACATCAGGCCAATGAGGGCGCTTCGCGCCCTCCTCGCCACTTCCCGCCGAAACGGGTGTGGCTTACCTCTATAAAAGGAGCTCGAGAAGGCTGACTCACTTGATTTTAATCTCTTCAGCGAAGCGCACGCATCGCTGGATCACGGAAGCAAGCGTCGTTCGAAGCAAGCACTTCAGCGGGACGAGCCCTCGAAGCCGCTGGCCAACGCCGCCTTCTACAGCCGTACCTGCTGCGCTTTCCGACGCCTATATCCTTTATTGCTATATTGCTCTGTTTTCTGTGTGTGTGTGTGTGTGTTCGCTGCAACACTCACCCCTAAAAGAGCTGCGTCTTTTTCAAGACGCCTTCTCATGCAGCGCTCGCGCTCGCTGACGGCGAAATGCCCTCACTCCGAGCCAATTGCCTACGGTGACTCTGAGGACTCGCCAGGCATCCTTCCGAGGCTGCCCTTCCTGGAAGCGGACGGCGGGATTAGTTTTTCTTTACGTTACAAGAAAAGCTACCCTGCCTCCGCGCGCGTCATTCACCGGCGAAGGAGAAAAGAGTGTTCTCAGTCCCACCGTTGGTCGGTCTCACCTCTTTTCTCTCATATTTCTCAGTTCCCTGTTCGGCGACTGGAAATATTATTGCAGCAAGTGAGTCTGTTATAGCACGCTTGCCTGCCAGCAAACGCCGAATAATACATGTTGACGCCGCCTTTGCCGCCAATGCTTCACTCTGTCAGTCCCCTGAAGGCGACTGCAGAGATGCATTTTGCAGACAGCGAGTGCGTAGTACCCGCTTGCCTGCAACCGAACACCGTTTCTACGGTTCCCGTGCGTCACTGGCGAAAGGAGAATGGAGTGTTTTCAGCCCCGCTGAAACTGGGCGATATCCACTCTTCTCACATTCAAAGCCTACATCCCCCTGTGGCTCTGTGGCGGAATTATAGGTTTTCCGCATGGGAGACCGGAGTTCTAATCCCGGTCTAGCGGCATATATTTTTATGCCGCCAATGCTTCGCTCTGTCAGTCCCCTGAAGGCGACTTCGGCGATGCATTTTGCAGCCAGCGAGCGCGTAGTACCCGCTTGACTGCAACCGAACGCCGTTTCTACGGTTCCCGTGCGTCACTGGCGAAAGGGGAATGGAGTGTTTTCAGCCCCGCTGAAACCGGGCGATATCCACTCTTCTCACATTCTGGCATATTTCAGGCGTCTGAAAATGTTAGTATTGCATGTCGTGCTTACTCGCATGCCTGCAAGCAAACGCCAGTGTGGATAATACTCGCGCTGACTTTGTCTATGTATCTTCACTGTGGTCCAGTGGTAGATTATTAGACTCTCGCGCGAGGGATCCGAGTTCGAATCCCGGGTCTGCCGGCAGAAAATATTTTGCCGCCGAATGCAAATCACTCTGTTTGTTCCCCGAGAGGCAACTGCAGACGTGTTTGTTTTCGCAGCCCACGAGCACGTGGTACATGCCTGCAAGCAAACGCCAGTGTGGATAATACTCGCGCTGACTTTGTCTATGTATCTTCACTGTGGTTCAGTGGTAGATTATTAGGCTCTCGCGCAGGGGATCCGAGTTCGAATCCCGGGTCTGCCGGCAGAAAATATTTATGCCGCCGAATGCAAATCACTCTGTTTGTTCCCCGAGAGGCAACTGCAGACGTGTTTGTTTTGCAGCCCACGAGCGAAGTCCCGGCCACGGCCGATGATGCTATATGTGTACAGAAGATGCCCACTGCTTGTGCCCATCCCTATATATTAGCACAGCCCTTCACACAGGGCCCGCGCTCATATATTTGACTCGGGTCGATCACGCACACAACATAGTGAACGTGCCCACTGCCTAGTGCCCACAAACACTATGTTCTGCATGCCTTGTGGTTTCTGTAAGGACGAAACCTGTGCATTCACACTGCTCAGGCAGACAGTGCACTCATTGCAGTAATTGTGCCCGCTCTCCCGCGCCCACACTTACTAACGGTCATTATATGTCCTACGGGACTCGCCCAGCCCTCCCTTGCTCGGTTAAACACCGCAGCGGGGTCGAGCGCAGGCATTCTGCCCGGCTACGGCCGATGGTGCTATAAATGTAGTCTCGATGCCCACTCCTCAGTGCCCATCACTACACATAAGCACAGCCCTACACTTAGGGCTCACGCACATAAAATCGACTCAGGTCGATTGTGCTTCCAACATAGTGAGAGTGCCCGCTTCCCAGTGCCCACGAACACTATGTCTAACAGATCACAGGCTCTCTGTAAAAACGAGACCTGTGAGCGCGCGCTCTGCTCAGGCAGACACCGCGCCCAAAGCAGTAAATGTGCCCGCTCCCAGCCCACATCTACTCGCTCACATGAGTCCTATGAGACTTTCTCAGTCCTCCCTCACTCAGCTAAGCACTGTAGTAAGGTCGAGGACGAGCGTTCCGCCCGCTGTATTAAGCGCGCGCCCCGCCTCAAATGCCACAGGCATAATGCCTGTTGTATCCCCCGAAGCGCCTCTGTCGCACGGCGATCAGAGCGCGCTCCGTATCCAGCCCCTAGCCAGCCATGCAGAAGCATGGGCAGCGCTCCCAGGGGTTTCGGACTGGGTGCTAGGCATTATAAAGAGAGGCTTCTCGCTACAGTTTTGTCGACGCCCTCCCCGCTTCACAGCGCGCGTCGAAACTTCGGTTTCGTTGGAAGTAGCTCACCTACTTCGAGCCGAAATATCAAAACTGATAAGCAAAGGGGCGATAGAGCGCGTTCCCCCAGCTCTAAGCGAAGGGGGACTATACAGCAGATACTTTCTAGTCCCCAAAAAGGACGGCGGTATCAGACCCATACTGGATCTAAGACGGCTGAACAGAGTATTAGTGAAACACAGTTTCAAAATGCTCACAACCAGCAAAATTCTCGCGCATGTTCGCCGAGAAGACTGGTTCATGTCGATAGGTCTGAAGGACGCGTATTTTCAAATACAGATAGCGTCACACCACAGGCGATACTTGAGATTCGCCTTCGGGGGTCAGACATACCAGTATACAGTCCTGCCATTCGGCTTGTCCCTAGCACCTCGTACATTTACGAAATGCATGGACGCAGCGCTCGCTCCTCTCAGACTCAGAGGCATGCGAGTGCTGAACTATTTGGACGACTGGTTGATCCTAGCTCAATCACGATCACAGCTCGTGGAGCACAGAACCATTTTACTCGATCACCTCGAGAATCTTGGTATCAGTCAACTGGACAAAGAGTTCATTGAACCCCAGTCAAACGATTTTGTTTCTGGGCGTCGTTCTGGACTCACAGTCTATGACAGCGCGGCTGTCACCACAGCACGTGTTGAACATTCAGCGCGCGGCGAGGTCTTTCCGCCCCGGCGCTGTCACCCCGCTCAGGAAGTTTCAAAAGATGCTGGGTCTCATGGCTTCAGCATCGTCAGTTCTCCGGCTGGGCCTGCTCCGCATGCGCCCGCTGCAGTTCTGGTTGAAAACGCGGGTACCGCGCAGAGCGTGGGCGACCGGTCGATTACGCCTCAAGGTCGATCAGAGCTGTGTTTCAGCCCTGGCGCCTTGGACGGCGGACGACTGGTACCAATCAGGTGTAAGCCTGGGGACTTCCTCGAGAGTGAGGATGGTGTCGACAGACGCATCCACCTCGGGATGGGGAGCTCTGCTCGGGGGCAGACCGTTCTTCGGCCTGTGGTCGGAACGAGAAAAGCTCCAACACATAAACTGCCTAGAAATGCTGGCAGTGCACAACGCGATGACGCGTTTTTGTCCCCACATCAAGGACGAACACGTCATAGTCCGTTCGGACAACATGGCTGTGGTGTCCTACATAAATCGCCAGGGCGGTCTGAAATCCATATCCCTGTACAGGCTGGCGAAACGCCTACTATTATGGGCTCAGCACAACTTACGCTCGCTGAGAGCAGTGCATGTACCTGGGCTTCAGAATGTGGGCCCAGACAGACTGTCCAGGAACAATGTTCCCCCGGGCGAATGGTCTCTACACCCACAAACAGTCCGGTTGTTGTGGGAGAGATTCGGCAGAGCGGAGGTGGACCTTTTCGCGTCCCGCGAAAACGCGCACTGCCCCGCGTTCTTTTCAAAGACCGACAGCGCGCTGTCCCGAAGGTGGCCACGCTGCCCGTTATACGCTTTTCCCCCCGTCTCCCTCCTGCCACAGGTGCTGGAACGGGTCAGGGAAACAAAATGCCCAGTCCTGCTTGTAGCTCCGTTCTGGGAGAACCAGATATGGTTCCCAGTTCTGATGCAGTTGGCAGATATCGATCCATGGCCACTGCCGTTGAGGAGAGATCTCCTCTCGCAGGCCGGGGGCTCGATTTGGCACCCACACCCGGAACTGTGGTCCCTTCATGTGTGGGTGCTCAACAGATACCGTTCAGTGGACGTTCCGAAGGAATGGCTGTTTCGAAACAAAGTCTATCCAGATGGATAGTTGACGCCATAGCGCTGGCTTATACTGCCAAGGGCATTCCATGCCCGTTGGGAGTCAGAGCGCACTCTACAAGAAGCGTTGCTTCTTCGTGGGCTTGGTCCAGCGGGATTTCCCTACAGGATATATGTACGGCGGCAGGCTGGGCCTCGCCGTCTACATTTATCAGGTTTTATAACCTAGAGGTTCCTGCCTTGCAGGCTAAGCTTTTGTCGGTGTAATCCGTTCAGCCGTCTAGTCAGACCGCTGAAACTCATGCGCTATGCGCTACCGACTATCTTGGGCAGAACTGTGTAAGACCCACATTTTCCGCATTAGTTCAGGTTCCCTACCCTGTCTATGTGATGTTATACTTGCGTCTGTGGACATGTCTATTCTACGACGCTACAGTTTAGGGAATTAAGGCTCCCACCCTTATTCCCTGACTCTGTGTGAGTCAATCTGGTGATTATGCACTGTGTGCCTGAAATAGCTTCCGGTGATCAGTGTTTTTTTATCCCAGCACGCACGGCGTTTTGTAAGGGGTTCCCGTAGCGTTTTGAATAAAACGCAGTACGAGAGGACTCTCGTAAGAGAACGTACTCGGTTACTAACGTAACCTCGGTTCTCTCTAGAAGAGGGAACGAGTACTGCGTTCTCTGCCGTGCGTACGGTTCACTCTGGTTCGCTTCGGCGATCAAAATCAAGTGAGTCAGCCTTCTCGAGCTCCTTTTATAGAGGTAAGCCACGCCCGTTTCGGCGGGAAGTGGCGAGGAGGGCGCGAAGCGCCCTCATTGGCCTGATGTCATCTCAGGCCTCGCTCGATAGGCTTAAGCAGTTGCCGCAGAGCAGCCAATGAGCGAGCAAGCCGTCTCGCCATAGCTGTCTGCTGCTGCCGCAACGCGTTTTACATATATGAAAATTAAAGGATAATTTTTTGCTTCAGTGTTTCGTGAAAAGAGACTTTTCCCGTAGCGTTTTGAATAAAACGCAGTACTCGTTCCCTCTTCTAGAGAGAACCGAGGTTACGTTAGTAACCGAGTACGTCTATGGCTATAACGCTTTACCCACCACTTCCGCATTTGACCATGCGATATTCCGGTGTGGTGGGTCATATTTTTTATTTTATTCTTTTTTTATTCTTTGTCAGACGTCTTTATTGTTTATTGTGATAAGAAAAAAAACCTCAATAAAGTTGTTGTAAAAAAAATCAAAAAATAAAATCCGGTGTGGTGGAATATCCTATCACATGGTCCACACTGGAAAAAAGGGATATTGCGTCACTGAGGCGCGACATTTCTTTTCCGGGACGGCCAGTTATTTAAAATCGGAATTTCTCTGAAATAAAAAATCTTTGGAGACTTTTGAGATATTGTAAGTACACAACTGGAGGAAATATATCACACTGTGCAAGTTATTTTTGTAAATTTTATTACAAAATTCCTACATATTGGAGCTTTAATATAATTAGGGCTGTGCAACAATTAATCGCATCCAAAATAAAAGTTTGTTTACATAATATTTGTGTGTGTACTGTGTATAATGATTTTGTATATATAAATACACACACATGCATTTTATCTGAAACTAGACCATGTCTGTGGAATCATAAAACAAATCACCGATAGGGCAGCGTTTAAAATATAACTAAATCTATAGCAATTGACAATAAATCTTCTGGGAAAGATCCCATATAGGAATTCAGAATATTATCAGACACACCGCCATAATAGCTCACAATTATTATTATTATTATTATTATTATTGTTAATGATGTTTGCAAGTAGGGTATTTTCACACTAGGTTGAGGTTGTTTAAAAAAAAATGGAAAAAGGGAGAAAACTTATCTTAGCAAGTAGCAAGCAAGTGTTTGTAGTTGCCAACTTTTCATTCTGAAAAATGCTGGAAAACAAAAAAGAATATTTTTTTCTCTGTGTGCTGTTTCGGCATTGCAAAGATAACAGAGCAGAGAGAGAGGCAAGAGAAATGAGTTTTACTCAGTAAGCCCTGAGTGGCATTGTAGAGAGGTGCCAATGGTAAGACGGCTCACCTGGGTGCCTTGCCATGTCAGGACAGTACCTGGCATCCCGCTGCTACAGCCTGTTAAATGATGCAGAAGCTACCAGACAGTCCTCTTACATGGGAAGGCCAATGGCACGTAAAAACAAGTGGGCAGGATGAACATCCGCATACTCAGCAGGGCCAGGACAGGGGCCAAGGGAGGCTTTACCTCAACCAGAGCAAAGTTTTGTCAAGACAGAGAGAGAGAGAGAGAGAGAGAGAGAGAGAGAGAGAGAGAGAGAGAGAGAGAGAGAGAGAGAGAAGAAATAGAATGAGAAAGGTGGTGTATTCTTCTCAAGATGAGATGCAAGCAAACAGAAACAAATTCCCTGCCGGTCCCCACCTCTACGAATTCTTTTCTTCTCTACACACACCTGATATGACCTTGTAAACACGCACATAAAGATCCACTCAGGCATTCAAAATCATGGTTCTGTGAACACACATACACACAGGGCAGGGCAGAGCATTCATAACATCCATGCTTTAAAGGACAAGGCCACAGGGAGAGTCAGTGAGCGAGAATCGATGAGAAAGCCGTGTCTTTGTCAGAGAGGTTAGGATCCCCACTAAAGGGGCAAAAGGAAAACTCAGCAAAGCGGAAAGACAGCAGCCCGTCCTACTGCTTCACTCCTCTGGGTCCACACCATACCCCAATCTCCACCTCCAACTCGCAAACACACACTCCTACAAACAGTGTTGTGCCGATAAAATCATGTGTCACAAAACTTGCAATCATCTTTGAATAATTCCGTAAGATTGATATTTTTACCATTTATTTGTGCATTTATATCATGTCCTGAAAATGATCCCACAGATCTTTTGGACACGTATTTGGGCAAGAAAAAACAAGAAGGTCCATATGGAAGAAAGTAATTTTATTCTATTTCAAAAACTTGCTCACTCTGTATTCATGTTGGTTTTATATGGTCTTGAAAACCATCATCAAGAAATGTGTCAATATACGTTTACACGACAACGATATGCTTAAAACAAAGAAGTTTATCCTTTGAGTTTTCCACGTACAGACGGAAAAGGACAATTTTAATTGTCAAAATGATCCCCATTCACACGGATCCGCGAAAACGACTATAAACGCTGTATTCTGCTGCCCGACCATTAGATGGCGATGAAACACAATAGACTGAACATGTAATACGCATGTGCATGACGTCATCGTTTTCAGAGATTCGCGTTTTTGTTGTTTACACGGAGACCGTTTTCAAAAGTTTGGGTTTTTTAGGCTAAAGGTGTGGTTGTTGTTTTTTTTAAACAAATAATATGCATGTTAGTTGGAACTCATGACTTGATTTGGAGGATAAAGGGCTTTCAAAAATTAATAGTGCAGCAGAACTACTTCATTCCATTGTTTTAATGAGTTTTTTTCTTCATTATCACATTATCAGTTTTGACCTGTTTTGATATTGTGATGCACCACAATGTATTGAATTGTGACACATCAGGGCTTTTCACACTCCGCTTAACCCTGGGTTGTCTTCGTTCTAAATCACTCTTTCGACTTTGGGTAAAGGAACATTTCACACTTGTATTTTAGAAGCGGGGTTAGCACTGTTTTTTACATGTGGTTATTTTCATGATACGTGGAGCAGACAAATTGGTGAACATATGCCTATATCACCACAATTATGAAACCCTGCCCCGGAGCAGTGTTAAAACCCTGCATTTCGGTGTCAAACATGTACAGTGTGAAACTATACAGTGGTGCTACAAAGTTACAGCTACTGTAGATGCTAGGCAATTGACGGCCAATCGAGTGGCTCATATTCATGTGCTTTGGACAGTCATGGAAACGCTGCGTGTTGTATATAAACAGTCATTTCAGTGGGATGACAAATGTCTTATGGTGACAGAAAACGTGACAATTGGAGTAAAGAAGACATCATTTCATTCTTACTTTTATAGTCCAAAAAGTCCATTCAGTATAAATTTGATAGTACAGTCGGCAATAATATGGATACGCAATTCTAGAGCGTTTATGTACACAGATCGCGTATACTACGTTTGTTCAATCAATGACACGGACACTGCAAATATGCAAATAAGAACGTTAACCCAGGGTTTAGGAGAGTACCGTGTGAAACGGCAGCTTATGAACACCAAAAATTAATTGTTAACCCTGTGTAAATTATGAGCAATGCGAAACATGAGGCAAGATAACCCATTTACCCGCGGGCTGGAATGGCCCATGGGTTAACTATTTCATGTGTGAAAAAACCCATCATGTAGTATCGTATTGTGAGATAGTCAGTCATACTTAGCCTTACTTACAAAGCCAAAGAATTCAAGTACTTGTACATGTGTACACAACCATAAACATACATTGACCTTTTTTTTGGTACTGCAGGTCCTGCTTGAACATTTCAAATCAAACACAAACAGGGCTTACATAAATTATCAAGGCCATAGAAAACATAAGAATGTGAATGACCATGAACGACCATTACTTTAACGGATAGAACATGAATATACTAAACAAAACAAAGTGCCTTTGGAAGCCTTCATCTGATTCCTGGCATTGGGAGCAACAGAAAGACAAAGAGCCCTGGGCTCCCAGAAGTCAACGCTCTATAAATGCTTCTATGTCCAGAACCTCAGTACCAGAATACACCATTAATGGAACTGGTCCTATGCTATACTAGTAAATTATGAATGGAGGGTTATGTTTTCCAAGTCACTGCCTGCTGTCCACACAAAAGTGCAGTGATAGATTCATAATGAAAAATGCTTGTGACATAAATGGGTCCAAGGCCAAGAAAAAACAGGAGGATTTTTTAACCTTTGACGATGCATCACTTACCCTATGTTCCTAATGAACAATCTCCAGAAAGGCATGTGAAAAAAAAAGGTTCTTATTTGTGACATACTTTTTATAGACTATAAAGTTATGCTTCTGTTTAGTGTAAATGAAATATCTCTTAATCGGCAAGTTAGGTACGGACAACAATCCAATTAAAATTCAAAAGGAACCGTTGCCCACATCTATAATGAATCAAGATTAATTGATTTGCATCCATTGCAACTGAAAAACTGTGAACAAATCATTTTTTAATGTTTTTATTTTTACAAACTGAGGTATAAGTCATAACTTTCTGTGGTAATTCCATACCATAAACCCAGAATATTCCTGCACATGGATTTGAAAAGTCAAAAATGACTTTAAAACCATGAAACATGGAAAAGGCTGTGCAATGGAATGGTATCTATTATGTCAGCTATACTGCAATTCTCACACCACTGGCCACATCAATAGCCCTTGATTAGATCTATATTGTATCACCTGAACTTCAGTTCTGAATCTACACCACCTGCAGTGTTAACTGCTCATCCAACCCATCGGCCACAACAACAAATAACTGTTAAAATGTCAGTTCCCAACTGTATTAAATCCTTAACACTAAAGGATAAATCCACAACAACAGCATTATCAAAATGCACAGCCATACTCCAGTCCCAAGAGACATCTTCCGTCAGACAGCGGCAGGAGGGTCGTTTGAATTCCCTTTGAAAGACTTTGCTGCTTGTGTCTCCGTAAGCACTGTCCCCTTTCAAGGAACTGTGGAAAAAAGAGAGGAGCTTGAGACAGAATTAGCCTCATCAGAAGTACTTTGAAAGTGTTTAGATTAATGCAATTAGCAGTGAGTTAAAGATCTCCGTCCTCCAGACGATCCCCTCAAGACATGGCCTTGAAGAACTTCCTTTGCACGGCAAAAAAGAACCCCAGGAAAAAGACAGTCTTGTTTAAAAAAAAAGGGTAGTATGTAAATATATTTGCACCATATACCATGGGAATAATCAAGTTTTAATTTAGCTGCTAATTTAATTAGCCGCCAAAGCCGCCCCCAAGCCTCCCAGAAGCTTTTTCTTCCAATTTTCTTTTTAGAGAGAAAGCAAGGGAGGTATGGTCATATTAAAACGTATAAAGATAAGAGTTAAAGTAAAAAAAAATTCAGTTATCAAATGTCACAGAAATTTTGAAAATGAATAGAAACTGTTCCTTATGTAATGGAGACAATAATCCTGGTTTCTTCACTGCGCAAAGACATAATTCCAAGTGAATAGGATCAATCAATAAGTAACAATCAAGTTAAGGTAAATGAAAAGAAGGTACCAACAATCATCTCCAAATTATTTTCTATTAACTCAGCTGCCTGAACTGGCATACAATGGGGCATTGTGAGTGAAGGTAGATTGGAAATGGTTATGTCTGTTTGGAGAAGTCCAAATCAAAGGCTTGTGTGGCTGGTGTGTACGTGTGTGTACAGTTCGATGTGCTGGGCTTCAGCAGGCGCACAGGGATGTGTCGAGTAGGAGGTGAAACGAACACATGCCACTCAGTCTGCAGGCAAGGGGGCCAGGGGCTTCATTAGAGGGAGCCAGAGGCTGACCCTGGCTGCCGCAGGGCACAGATCAGGGGGGTGCAGGAATCTCTGGATATCGGGGGCGGTGGGGGCTGGGGGTGCGAGAGAGACGAATGAACCACCAAGGAGCCTTTCCCCTGGGCTCCCCTTCTGCCCGACCTCCCGGATCTCTGGACGGAGCAGAAAATCAACAGCGTTCCCCTTTGAAGCTGTCTCCTCCTCTGTTTCTCTTTCTCCACGCTCCCTTTCTCCGTGGCCCTCATAAATCATGCATGCAACACACACATCATATTTTTGCTCTTTCTTTCTGTCTTTCTGTCTTTCTTTCTTTCTTTCTTTTTATGAAAGACTGTCTTTCGAGCAAGGCATGAAGGATGCAACAAAGGACGGGAGTTTATTTGTGTCGTGGCTCCGTGGTTCAGCCCATTATCTGGCATGTTAGACAAATTTCTTCACATGACTGCACTACTGATTTGGCAGTAGTGGAAATTTCATGGTGTAACCACAAGCCTGAAATTTAACAAGCTACCATTAATGAGCAAGCAAATGCTCCTCAAATGAGGAAGAACAAATCACCATACACAGCAATAAGGAAACAGTCTTAT
The DNA here is from genome assembly GCF_964197995.2 of Scardinius erythrophthalmus. Lineage (NCBI taxonomy): Eukaryota > Metazoa > Chordata > Actinopteri > Cypriniformes > Leuciscidae > Scardinius > Scardinius erythrophthalmus. The sequence goes on along the minus strand of NC_138237.1, from coordinate 28,866,344 downwards.
CCAGTAGAATCAATTAGAGAAAACCAAAAAAAAAGACGGTGCTTCAGATGAGAAGGATGGTTATTTTAATGCAATAATTGGCATGGAGATAAAGTAGCTAATTGCCATAATGAAACCGAATTTTTAACATGAAAGGCAAGTAAATGAATCGAGAAGCGCATCTTGAAAGGGCGCTGGGAATCTTGGGAGACTCTCAAAGATGATCTTTTATTCCTCTTCAGAGTGCAATTCTGATGTGGAACGTCAGCAAAAAAAAAAAAAAAGAAAAAGAAACATGCCCGACTAGTGGTGTCAAATCAGAATAAAGACCCTTCTCTCCTGCCATTCAGGAAAATAGGAGATGGGAGGGGTAGAGAAACAGAAAACAGAAAAAGTTAGTTGGCTCCAAAACATCTTTGAACGTGTAAAAAAATGGTGTCCCTTGGCATGCAACTCAGATCAAAGTGAGGGAAAATGAAATAATCATACAGAAATATAAGACAAAGTTTTTAAGAAGGGGGCAGAGAACTTGTGGCAGGAAACATAGACCTAGCTGTAACTGAGAAACTTATGGAGGACAGTATATACTGTATATCCTTATATGCCATTACATTTGATACTGGTGCTCTTTTGGGTAAATTGCGTGTCAAATTGTGTGGTAGTAGGTCAGGGATCTAAAAGCAGCTGTTTTCTTCTGCTTTTATATTCCTGACCTAATGTGACAAAATGTGACATACAATTGAAAGAACTAAGATCCTGTATGAGCATCACCTATGTCTATTAAAGTATGTTTAGAGCTAAGACTCGGTAAACTCCAAGACATTGAAATCATCCTGGGTTGTAACATAAATTGGGGGCTTGTCCGGGATCCAGAAGTTGTTCAAGTTATATTCTTTTATATTGCTTCAACAATTTTAATGTTGATGAATGCCAGAAATATCCACATGAACAGAATGAAATGTGAGAACGGTAGCTGTACTCAACTGTAAACACTGAAAAGACCACTCAAAGAAACCTGCAGAAACACAAAGAAAATCAAATGTGTGAAAAATCAATGCACACCCTAAGACTGTATTCCTTCCTAGAATGTCACATGCCCCATATGCAAAAGTTATGAATTCAGACTATGTCCCAAAAGGTTTTTCTCTCAAGTGCTTCTTAGGCTGTTACCATCTGTTTTATTCCTTTCTTCAGGAGTCAGAGTTGCCTACGCTTCGGCCTGGCCTTGTATGAAAAGACACCCCACTGTACAAGAATGTGGTACTACAGAATATGTGTCCAGCCCTCTTCTCAGTCATGAGGACTCTCAGCAAATCAAGTTTGAACCGCTTTCCAAGAAGTGGCAAGACATCAGAATTAAAAGTGATGACCAATCAGTTACAGGCTAATTATAAACCCAGATACGGTTGTCGAGCTCTACCTCAAGGGATACAACTTAAGATCTTCCGACATGAGAGAGATGAACACCATCTGTCTCTGGCCTGTTTATTACAAGATGTGTATATGTGTGTGTGCATATGTCTGTGTGTTTAAGGTTGAAGTGAATGTCCTGTTTAGGGTTTCAGACTGAGCTGACTGAGTCCAGTGGGTTCATCTTAGATTGGGGTGCGCCAGCTCAGGACACCACCATTTGGCATGATGTTTGCTCAGGGTGGAGACACTGTCCCTGGCCGAGGGAAAGAGAGCTTTTAATAAAACTCCGTTTGATTGATGTGCTCTTATTTCAATCGTATGATCAGTGATTATCAAGGATAAATAATTTAGGGTACTAAAAACTTCATAAAGAAAATACGACGAACCTCATAATTTAAGTAGAAGGCATCATAGAAGACGGGAGGGGGTTCGATGGATGGGAAGATGACAGAATGGATGTGTGGTCAGTGGGGGCAGAAAGAGGTGTGAAGGGACATGGACAGTGAGGAAGGTGGGAGGAGGAAGGAGGAATAGAGATTGGGGAGGAGAAGAGGTGTGGCAAATAGGACCAAGGGAACCAGGCCCCTAATTGGTACTTAAACACTTGCGCTGCTCCGAACTGTTGCTATCATAAGAAATTGATGAATTAACTGAGAGAGAGAGAGTGAGTGGGAGAGAGTGCGGGAGAGGCTTCTAAATCTTTTAAGAGGATAACTTACTTGGGCAAAACAGCTGTTTATGCATTATTTGTGCCGAGAGCCATTTACCACCGTTTAAGAAGGAACCAGGGCCCAGGTCTGAGGAGACACCCATTGGGAGTAAGGTCTGGAAGGACTTAAATAATATCATTTACAGAAAGAGATTAGATGAAAAATTCATCCACTAGTAATTTTTTAAAGGCCTACAAACCTGGGGCCTCATGTATTAAAACTTTATAGATTTCATCCTAAAAGTGTGCGTACGCACTAAAGCTATATATTTTGGGTTCACACAAAAGTTTTCAGACTTATAAAATGATGCGTCCCAGATAAAAACCCAGTCATTGGAAGACTGTGCGTATATGTATCTCCATCCCATCTCCTCCCCGACATCACCGTATATGGAGCCTACGACGCCTATTTTTACTATGCATGTTCCTATTAGGAAAATATGAGATACGGACTATAAATACTAAAAAGTATTGTCATCAAACCTTTTCAAACCTGCCAATGAACCGTTTTACCACCAAATGAAATTGCACATCATTGATCATTGATCTCGTGAGATCATGTCATTAAACATTGTCTGTCATTAAACATTAAAAGGTAGCATGCCACAGGAAAGGTGTTCAAGAGCAGCGTATTCACTACAAATATCTAAATTCAATTCTAACTTAAAAAATTTTAAGTAATGACTTTATGTAGCCTAATTTGAGTACTTAACTCTATTAATGAGAGAGGAATATTTGATCTAAATGTGTATATCAAAATGAAAACACTGTTTAAAATCAATCTGTTTTCTTCATTATTTCACTCACTTCTGTAAACGAGTACATACGCTTGGTCTGGAGTGTGCGGACTTTGCACACATATTCATGCAAAGTTTATTTTTTATAAATCCCAATATGTGCGTGGAAAATACATCATATTCATACATCAGGCGGGCCCCTGGACTGTCAGTCTTTTAGTAACAAAAAGCCAAAGAAGGAAAGCGAGACACATCAACATGTTTTAAGAAAGGATAACACGCCCCTTACCAAATGTGGTGTATAAATAACCCTGCAAACTTGACTTTGATCAGAGAAGATGGTGAAGAAAAACAAAACATTATTAGAAAGTGAGTCTATCTTACTCAAAACCAGCTAAACAAGTGTTAGCATGATGTGTAAGCTTAGATGGAGAATTTGGTCAAATTCAACTTTTTAGACTCCAGGTTTAGATTATATTCAGGATTGTGAGATAAATGTGTGTGTGCTTGTATGCCTGTGCTGTTGGTAACAGATAAGAAAGAAACAACTGGAGCAAACAGGGCATTGTGAGTGCCAGTAATGCATGTGTGTCACCTGAAGCCCCCAGTGCTGCTCCTCTACCTCCTGACTGTAGCTCTGTTGTGCCTCAGGGTGACAGACAGCTCCATTTCAGCTGCCGCTGACACTGATTAGGTCTGAAAGATGAAAGTTTGCCCTCTGTTTGTTATCTAACACATCGCTTTGTCCATCAGATGCCTGCGGGTGACCAACCTGTGACAAGCCATGAGAGACTACCTCTGGTACACAGCCATAATGTGGACTTCTGGACTATGGGGGAAGGTTTGATACAGCAGCATCAAGACAAATTAATTTCTTAAATGAAAAATGTCTGTTATATTTGATGTATTCATTGTTACCTCCTTCACATGCAGAATGACTGAAATATTTGATGATGTGACTCAATTCTTCAGTATGAGAAGAATCTCATTGCTCACCGCCAAGACCTCAAGAGTCCACCCTGAGAGGGGTCTTCCTACATTAATCATCTCCCTCGAAGAGGACTATGCAAAATAAGCTGGAAAAAAACACACAGGCTACAAACAAAACTGGCAAGAGTTGAATTAATTTCAACTTCTTAAAATCATGTTGCACGTTGTTTCTATTGGTCTATCGGAAAACATATTCATGTTAACATGGTACTGTTTTTGCTATGATTGCTTCTGAAAATGTAATTCCTGAATATGAACTGAGGAAGCAAACCGAAATCAAAAATATTCACTCACAGAAAGAAAGTAGAAAGAAATAAAACAACTGGAATTCAGTGTGATTTTTTAAATCTAAATATTAGGGTTTGTTAGATTCCATAATAGGCAAGGCAAATTTATTTATACAGCACTTTTCATACACTATGGCAATTCAAAGTGCTTTACATAGAAAGGAATAAAAATAATCACAAAATAAAAGCAAGAAAAATTAAAACCGTTATTCAAAATGCTTTACATAGAAAGGAATTAAAATATCACACTATGGCAATTCAAAGTGCGCTGCATAGAAAATAAGCACAAAATAAAAGCAAGGGAAATTAAAACAGTTCTAAAAGTAATTAAAAGATATAAATGATACAGTTATAAAATGAATTAGAGTAAAATGAATTAAAGTAGTAAAAAGATGATACATAGAATAAACTTCTCATCTGGCAAAACACCGGTGTATCTTATTTTGCATATAGTTTTACTCTTTCTGTGTTTTTTTTTTTTTTTTTCATATAGTCTGTGGTTCCATTGGACATCTCCGATGGACCTGATTTTTCCCTAAAATCGGACTGGAGGAGCTCTAGGACTGACTCCTCGGGTTCACTGCCCCATCAGTCCCCACCCCACAGAACCTCAAGTTTAATTGACACATCAAACTCACTACTCCACCACAGACCCAGGTCATCAGCATGGTGTCATCTCTCAATTTCTCCAATTAAGTAATTTATGTTTGTCTCTTATCCAATTTTCAGTGCCATTTGAGTTTAGAATCAAAAGGAGGATGCAGAAATAAAATACAGTGTAATCAGTCGGACACACAGTGGCACAGATGTGTTTTGAGTCTGGATTTTAATGTGACTACTGTAGGAGCACATCTGATCTCTTCTGGAAGCTAGTTCCAGCTGCGGCTGGCATGATAGCTAAAAGCGGACGCGCCATGCTTAGAGTGAACCCTTGATATTTCTAGTTGATGTGATCCTAATGATCTGAGTGATCTGTTAGGTTTATATTCAGTGAGCATATCTAATAATGCCCACATAACCCTTAAGTGGCCAATCATCATGCAGGTCTGTGCTCGGAAAGGCCGGGGGTTAAACATGATTGGCCAGCAATTTATTGTCTATAAAAATGAGGGTTTGTCAAGAATCAATGGCTTAGAACAATGGCTTGACAAAGACTTGTTGTCTGAAAATTTTATGAAATGTCTTGAAGGTTTAACAGGCCAGACAAAAGGGTAATTGAGTTTGAAATGTCCCCAATATAAATTTGTACCTCATTTATAGAACAGAGTGTAAGAACACTTATATTCCCAGAATGCTATGTTAACTTTCTAAAATTCCCATTCAATTTCTTCACAGTTTCAAATTTTAAATGATGATTTGAAACAACGGCAAAATATTCAATTCTGTGCAGTTATAGGTTTGGGAGATATCACGATATAACAATAATATAAATAATCCTCCGAATTTAGATCTAGCTAACATTGTCGGGCACACGCCTGAGCATTCAGTGCGATCAAAGTTGCAATTAAAAGGAAGTAGCGTCTGTCGTTTTCACTGGAAGATCGAGTTGTGGCATTGACCGGAGACATGCTCCAAACAGACGTGTACTGTACCAGGGTAGACTGGAGTGGAATAGCTCTTGACAGAGTTCACACCAGAAGTAACTGGTGCTTATTCATTTTAGACCAACTTTACAGACATCTCCGACTAATTAATTAGGTGTTTTAATGCAGATTGTTGCAGCATTATTTGCTTTAACTTTTATGTCGAACTTGAATGAGTGATGTCTGCTTGCAAGCCAGTCATTGTAGCGATATTTACCTGTCCATAAACCTGACACTGAGCAAAACGAACTCTGATTAGTTACTTTACATGTCAGTCAGATGTCATCTTCCTGTCAAAATAGGTGGTCCATGGCCAATTGCAGTGGCTATAGAACCCAGACCGTGGCTGCAATCAAAATTGCACTCTTCCCTACTATATGGTAGGTGACAAAAAAAAAGTATGTCTGAATTCACAGTACTCATAAAATAGTAGGGAAAAAGTATCCGGATGGCCTACTTCTTCCGGCGAGATTCTGAATTGTGCATATGGACACTTTACTATCCCATGAGGCCACAGGATAGGAGTTGTGAAATGCACTGAAGCGACACAACTGACGCTGGTCACATGATAATGACAACATAGCGAATGTAGTACGTCCAGATTACATTCATACGATATAGAAGGTACTTTTTAATTACTTATTCAAAATAAGTACCTATTTCGGACTGGTCTGGCCACACAAGACTAATTACTTGGATACTTGGTAGAAAGTAAACAAGATATCCATGAGAACACACAGTATATCCTGCTTTGCCCTCAGACTTGTATACAATTTAAGATCTACTTGTCCCTAAATGTCATGTGAAAAAGGTGTCACATGACCCCTTTAGCAAAATTGTCAAGATTGTATGATGGTACTCAAAAGCCTAGCTACTGTTCATGAGATTACCATTACTGTGGTGCTTTTATTTTATACAACGTTGCCATATTTATGGTTTTGACTTTGACAGTTATCTGGAGGAAAGTTCAAGACGGATCAGCTTGCTCATCATAAGAGATTCTTCCTCTCCAGTTACCCAGATTCCACAACAATACCCACATAACCCTTAAGTGGCCCTCTCACCAGTAACATCATCATGCAGGTCTGTGCTCGGACAGGCCGGGGGTTAGCCATGATTAGCCAGCAATTTATTCTCTCCCCACAATTGAGAGGCAGGGCACCCACATGGTAATGTGTTTAAAATGTCAGCGGAGAGGTAAGGATCTCATCAACCTTTGGTCACCCGGCCTCTTTGAATATTCTTATTGGCATCATGCATTAGTAATGCGCTTTTGAAAAGTAAGTCAAATTTAACCTTCCCTGTACCTGGCCCCTGTCATGAATATTAACCGGGCCTATTATGTGTACATGATCTGAAAGAATTTAACCCCACGGCGCCAGGCTCCCGTGCCCAGCCACCTGGGCAACAGAGGGGGAGAGGGGAGGGTGTTTACCATATAGAGATGGTGTTTGCCCAGGCTCTCGGATGCCTGGCCAGATTAATGGGTTATCAAGGAACAGTGCCCCAGAGATGGGGAAGCATTGACGGGTCTATTGGAGAGTCAGGCAGGGTTGCACGAGGAAGTGTTTGTTCAGGCACAGGGAGGTGCAGATGCTAATTCAAAGACTAATGTACATTGTACGATGAAATAGTGTGGGCGGGGCCTAGCGTATGATGCGTACATGGAGCCACACAAACGTTTTTCAGTAGAATCGGAATGAATCCGACATGAAAGAAAGAAACTCACGAAGACTCGATTTGAAAACTCAAGGGTAGGCAAGATCAGACCGTAAAATTCAAAATAACACGTTAAGACTGCAACGTGCTAAAATGTCTCAAAAGGTTCCTGGGTAATTGAATCTTTGTACTATAATTTGTCCACATTCTTGTGCCCTGATAGGGCGGCAAATGATTGGAGACACAAAAGAACCCCAATTCCCATAGGTCTGCTCAGGCCTTCTTATCTGAGATAATGTGGAACAGCTTGGGTCTGTCCTCATAAAAGTCACGCTGCTCTGATCCTGTTGGAAAGCTTTAAATGAGCCAGGTCTTATTATGATCTGTCTATTGATTTGAAGAAGAACAAAGAGCAGTCTTTCCCTCATTAGCAGTAGATGAAGTCATAATCCACTAGGCGGGCTGCCGTCTTGCTCTGGCTATTATTATTCTACCCCATCGCTGTTGCTACACCTCGCTGGTGGCCAAATCTTCACTGAAACACACTGAATCAGTCATTCGGCATCTCTTGGTGTGGCATCTGCCTTTAATTGCCAGTTTAATATATGCACAAACATATCAAGAACACTCAAGTACAGACTCACTACACAAATGTTAACATTTACACCCAGCACCATGTGCTGCTCCCTGCCCCAAAATCTGAATTTAGATTTTCTATCAATCAATCTGCCTGTCAATTGCCTTTCCTCTCAACATTCCTGCTTTTCCTCTGGTGTTTTTAGCTGTGCTTCATTCAACCAGGGATTTCAGCCTCCTCCTGACTTCGAGTTGCGCTATCGATCGACGAGGGGCCGGACTCACAATGCAGCCCGGGCCCTGTTCGGCCCTGCATCTTTCAGAGGGGGCATCGATCCTCCCTCTCTTTTCCACCCTCTCTATCTTTTTTCCTCTTCAAAGCTTTTTATTCAGTAGAAACAGTGAGTGGAAGACATGAGAAGTAGAGAAGCGGATAGAACAGGAAAAGTGGATCGTGAGGCCGTGCATGCGCTGCCTAGGCCTTGGATTGCTAGGAATATTAAGAATCAAAGAACTGCACTTGCCCATCGGTCATAGCAATATGTGGTTGCCAGTCCCGCGGTGGGAATCCATTCAGAGGAGCCCGATGTGGGGCACTAGTGTGCATATCGTCCCCTTAGACAATTTCACTGTGAGCCTCACTATCACAGTCAATTTTCTTTCCACAACAGTCAAAAGCTAAGCCACAGTTGGTACAAAGAAACATATCTCTCATTCATGTCTCTTTTCTTTGCTCTCTCTCCAGCCTTTGAGGCCTATCTCAACCAGTATGACAGAATACGGATCAAACATCGCTTTTCGAAAGCGGAGGACGCCTAAAGTCACATCTATTTAGTGTTGCGTGCAGCTGTTTGCACTATGTCAATTGCTTTCACTAGCAGAAGAGACATTTAAAAAAAAAAAAAAAGAAAAAAAGAACAGAATTGGCATGGGTGCATGCTTGCCGGAGACGGATTTGTAAGGTTAAAGCTGAACCATTAATAAACAGAGCAAACAAAGCACTAATTAACACACAGAAGAGAAGGAAGCTCCCATGAGGCCTGCTTTAAGTCATTAGCAAGGCTGCATATGTATCCGCTATAAACTCTGCTAATGCTAAAGCCCTTTGCTCGTATGAATAGATGTGCTGAAAGTTGCAAGGTATCAGCCAATGACTTTTTTAAAGCTTAGTATGTCAAAACAATGTAACCTGAGGCAACTTCCACATCAAAAATAAAATACCGGACCAAACCTATATACTTTTTATTTCGACATAATCAGTTATAATCTGAGTTAAGATTCATTGAGCCAAATGCATTAACAGTGGAAAGTGAATACTCCACGCCCCAAAACACACACACACACACACACACACACACATTAAAACACAACTCCCTCACACACGCATTTTTCTGTGCAAGTTCTCAGTAATTTGATGTTCCAGCGCGGGAGATTGTTGGCTTTAATACAAATCATGTTTGAATCGTTTCTTTAAGACCTTAAGCCCTCCCTGGGCATCAGGAGGATTCAGATAATGAGGCCTAGTGGGAATTCAATCATTTCTACATCTGTTGAAAAATGGAGGGGAAAAGAAAAGAAAAAAAGAAGAAAAATCAACTCTGTCTCACCCCCCCCCCCCCCAATAAAAAATCTAATTCATTTTGAGGATTAATAAAAAAAATAGACTCTGCTCTTTACTCGCAGACTTTTGTGCTCTCTAAATTTATTGGCCTTGAACTCCCTCAATACTTCAGCGTTTAAACTCCCCAAACAATTTCATGCCTACGTTCCCCCCATCACAAAATAAATAAATCCCTCAGATATCGCCTTTCAGACACCTCTTTATTACGTTCCTCTTCATTTGCCTGCATTCACTTGATCTTCAAGGTTTTTTGTACTTCGCCTGTAAACAGCCAGTAGATCCTGGACCGATATGCATGTGAGTTTTATCAAACTACAGCCAAATGATTGTTTAAGTAATTTGCTTCTACATGTCAACATAAATTTCAAACTGACATAAAGCAGTAGTTTGAGGGGAAAAGTTTACGATTTCAACAAAGAGGCTTATGCATGCAATTGGTAAGTCAATTTTGATAAACCAAGTGTCAGCGATGAAATATATCAAATACATATATATGATTTATATCGAACACAAATAAACAAACTGCAGAATCACTTTAAAGATGAATGGCTGTTAATCTTTAAAGAAGAATGACTGTTAACATTCAACATCAAACTGAACTAATACCAAGACAGTTACACTGGTAGCCTAATCTGTTGGCATTTTGTTATGGTAAAATATCAAGACACACTTTCAGTCACATAAGTCCCTCTCTGACACATATGAGCTCAGGAAACTGCCCATGTAACGTTGATACGTTTTTTTCTTTTCTTTTTTTAAGGGGGAAAAAGCTTACAAACAGTCATTAAACTTATTTTACATTAAAAGGGGGCATTCCAACTTTAATAAAATGCCTTTTAGTGGTGGGAAAGTAGTGGGGGGAAATCAACAAGCTTTACTGACTGGACATCAAATGAAATCTGAATCTGGGCTTAGTACCAGAGCAATTTTTCGACAACGACTGCGCTGCAAACGCGTGAAAACACATTGATAATATAACAACACTGCCTTCTGTCGGTGACATATGGTAACAAACTATATTAGGCATACTGCTATATGTTCAGTTGAACAGGTCTCACGACAAACACTTGTTATTCTGAGCCTTCATTTATCTGACTTAAATTAATATGTGTCTGTGTCTTATTCTTTAACGTTGCATTTTTCATGTGACTCGGGGCAAATATAAAAGCTCAATAAATGTACAACTGTGTGCTGTGTGCAGAGACACCCACTGACCACTAGATGGAGACAAAATCTAGTACATGCAGAGGTTGAGGCGCAACAACGTCCCGTTTATGATGTGCTCATTTCTTTGACCATTACAACAACCTCTTATTTTTTAAGCCGTCTCAGACTAAAATGCATGTTTGAGCTGGTTTAACTGAAAACAACATGCACTGACATATCTTAAAACGTGTCAGTGCCATTGTTTTGTCTCAAGTTGCAGACCAGTAATGTTTTTTATAAGGCACGTTTGTAAAAGCCACTTAAATTTTCTAATTGAACTAAGGCCTAATCCTGGCTTAGTATAAACCCTGTCTGTGAAATCAAGCCAAAAAGTTCAGAAATAAGTTGTGGTAGTCTACAATTAGTGAGGAAAAGTAATATTTTGAGAAATAACCTATAAAACATTAGTTAGTAGGTGAAGGACAGTAATAGAGAAGTTATAGTATACAGTCTAAAACATATACAGTATGATGTTTAGTGACATTAAATGCAGATACATTGTCAGGGAAAGACAAGCAATTCATGCCCTTAAGGAATAAGAGATTGTGCTATGTATTTATTGTAGATATTGCATGATGGGCTGACAATCATCTCACTTCACCCTATAGCTTTACTCTAGAACAAGTCAAATTAATCCCTGAGCATATTAACAGAAAATAAAGCAGAAATGGCAAAGGTCTGTTTAATAAACAAGACCAATAACAGATTGCAAGGGAAATGCTTTAGCAAACTTCATCATCCCCTGAGCATTCTGCAATCAAGCTGTGTGAATGAAGTAAATAAATAAAACTGCAATCTAATACTGTGTTTCCTGCGGAGGAAATGTGTCTAGGATAAGCATGCCACTAAAGTATGCCAAGCTTGAGTACAAGCCAGGGTCAGACAACACAGGCCATGTGCAGATGGAGCATAGGACAGATGTAACCAAAAAAGATGTGGAGAAATACACAGCTTGTTTGTTTGGAAGTGAATTGCTGTAAACTAATTTACTTGTGATGGCATTTTTACAGCTTAACTTACACATTTAGGAAGCACAATGTTCCTTTTATAAAAAATGTAACATGTTTCTGCCTATATGCAACTGGGCCAGGACCTTCATATTGCCTAAAACGTTTGGTGTTGACAAAATATGCATCATGGGGGAAGCTCAGGTCACTCTTGGAAAGCTGGGATGTTGATGGGGGGAGGGCTGTATAACCTCTTCCTTCCTCTGAGCTCAATGGCTCCCCTAACAGGCGACCTGGGGCCTCTTGGTGGAGTAGTTGTCATCGCCTGTTTCCGGTCTGCAAGTGTGGGAAAGTGGACGAGGCCTCTGTTGAACCCCCCGGCCCTTCTCTCGGCCTGCTTCCTGACCACCGCTAAATATACCAGGCCTTTTGTTCCGCACGGGCCCAAAAATACGCTGGCGCTGACATCAAACATGTTCTTTCCAAGTTCCTCCCGATGGCTTTATCGGCCACTGACGTTCTTCCCGCCTGGCAATGGGCTTCACTTTCCTGAATGGTGTGTGAGGTAGCAGGAATGAAGACGAGAAGCAGGAAGAGGAAATGAAAACTACATGAATGTGTCCCTCTGAGTCAGTGTATTATCAGGTCGATTATACAGCAACTGCACAGTCAAGATGCATATCGTAGAGCTAGTGTGAATTGAAGAATTCCTATCTTCAAAGCAGACATATGATATGCAAATTCCTGTGAATATGCCTTAAAATTAGCACTATCATATAGACATTGGTTACATTTTTTTTTTACAAAGCATTTTATTTCTGTAATGCTAATAGCGAGACAATTAATTCTAATTCTTCACAAAAGGAACCAAACATGATTATATATTTGACAATTACCTTAAAGGTGCTATATGTTTTTAATTTTTTTTTTTTTTTTTTTTAAGTTTACATACGTGTTTCTCTAAAAAACACTTCTACAGCCAGTTATTCTACTTTGAAATGTGCATTCCGTGTTGGAATGTCTGTTTTTGTTTGTGTCTGTGTGATTCCGCCCACTGCCAATTTACCTAATATTATTTCAACTCCCCAGAATGCCAGTTGCCATAAAACAGTGTATTTAAGCCATGGAAACCAGTAAACAAACTGGGTCAAAGGTTGCATTTTCTACGCAAACTAAAAAGCCTCGGCATCCACAATAAGCTCTACGAACAAACGCATATTAAAACGCGGATAAATCAACTTAGAGGGTAAGACTCAACGTCTTCCATTGTGAATTGCGATCATTCCTATTGCGCGTGAGCGTCGAGTCTGAGGAGGAGAGGGTGTGAGAAACAACCCTCTCCCAATATTTTGAATATAGACTGCAGTACCCATTTCAACCACTAGCTGTCAATATTACAGACTGCACCTTTAAATTAAGTAGTTTGATGTGTGATTTTTCTTTTTACGGTACTTTTTTGTCTTTCAGTCGTTTGTAGGTTTTTGAGTCAGAAAGGAACGTTTTTTAAAATAATTATTTCCAGTAAAAAAGAAAAGAAAAAAAAAGTTCATTTTCAAGCAGTTTCGCCACTTTCAGGTGTATTTCAACACATCAAAGATTATTAATCTCTTTGCCATATGGAATAGGTGCAAGTTAGGGTCAAAGCATGGAAAAATTATATATTTTATATTTACATTGATTTATTTACTATATAATGTTACATTATCCTTTATATTTGTGTATAAAGGACGCACTAAGTTAATAACTAATGATCGTTGAGACAGTAGTGAATCAATCAAAACTAACTTTAGCTGGACAGGAACTTTATTCTAGAGCTGCTGTAAAGCCAAAACAATCTCTCATACTTTAATTTCCTATTATCACTGTAAAGCTGCTTTGAAACAATCTATATTGTTAAAAGCACCACATAAATGAAGGTGACTTGACTTGACTTGTATGCTACTACTATATGTAATATATCTTACATATGATTGAACAGAACAGATTTGACACAAGAGAAATGGATGATCAATACTTGTTGTACTGTATTTGTATTAGTTTAAAGGGATAGTTTGCCCCAAAAATTACATTTTTGTCATCATTTACTCAACCTCGTATTGTTCCAAACCTGAATGAGTTTCTTTCTTCTGTTGAACACAAAATAAGATATTTTAAAGAATGTTGGTAACCAGACAGTTGATTTTAGCCTTTGACTCCCATGGTATTTGTTTTTCCTACTATGTAAGTCAATGACTTTCATTTTTGGGTGAATTACACCTTTAATATTAGGTTTGAGTTGTTCCTGTTAACCTTCAAGTGGAATGTGCCAGCTAAAATTTACAATCGAGAACATCTGTTCATCGTACCGTGGTCCACCGTCCCGGAGTCTCCCTTTAAAAGACTGAATGGACCTACACTTAACCTGCAGTGGAAGGCAGTGAATAAGAGTGAGTGCTCAGATTTGATAGAATGCACTCAATAATTTATCCAGCAGCTCTTTCTTCAGGATGGACAGAATTCACCATTCATTTTTTGCAAGAAAAAAAAAAGTGTTCCTTCCCCCTTTGTACGTGCAAAGAGAAGGAAAACAGCACCGAGGCTGGCTTGACCATCACAGTGGCCGAGACTTCCTGCTTGAGCTGGCCACCTATTTATGCGCTTGCCTTTCGGAAGGACTGGATGTTTCTATTCTTTGCTTTTCCTCTCCTCAGTCTGAGTCACGCATCAGGCTTGTTAAGACCGAGATTCTGGTTATTGTTGCTGTTCAAGCTGAGTAATCATCCTGGCTTTGGTGACTAAAGTCCTAAAGGTACATCCTTTCACAAGATGCAATGGCCCATTTGTAAAAGGCATCATTTTGTCTTTTCAAGCTGAGATCCTGTTGAACGGATCTGTTAGATTGACTAATATTTCCGTTTGCAGGTTATAAATGTGACCACAAATGTGAAAGCATGGATTGATGTTAGTGGAATGGAACAGATAGTGTTTTAGTGCTCTCTCTCTCTCTCTCTCTCTCTCTCTCTCTCTCTCTCTCTCTCTCTCTCTCTTTCTCTCTCCCATGTGCATCAGTCTCTATTCCTCCTGATTTCTCTCTCGCTTTACCTCCCAGGTCAGTGATCATGTCCGGTCAAAAGGATGTGCTCAGCAATTTGCAGCATTTTGAAAAATGTGAGGAATGCACCAGCGTTTCCTGTTTCCAGCTTCCAGCCACGCAGGATTAGACACACCAACACACAGCTGGTACATCAGCCTTCATATGCATCATGATCACACGTTTAAAACCACAGCTGTTTAATGTACTGTACATTTATCACATCTCATTACCCATAATATTAGATGCATAATAACGTATAATTGACATTACCGTTATTTACAAAAAACTATATTTGGGTTTGGTGCTCAGATGCTGTTCTTTCATAGCTCTTCAGACAGCAACGTAGGGTCGGCCCACATCTGGTACACGTGTATTCCACACGGCCCAGATGAGGGCCGGATCTGGGCCGACACGACACTATTTTGCTGTCTGGGTCAGAGTTAATTGAGGACTCAGTTTTATTTCATTAAAGACTATTCCGGGTTTAATACACGTTAAGTTCAATCGACAGCACTTGTGGTTTAATGTTGATTACCACACAAATTTATTTTGATTTTTCCCAGACAGCAACATAGTGTCGGCCCAGATCCGGCCGTGGATTCCACACGGCCCAGATGTGGGCCGGATCTGGGCTGACACTATGTTGCTGTCTGGGTTCTTTCTTCCTCCTTTTCTTAAAAAACGAAATAAAATCTAGGGCACAGTGAGAAACTTTTAGTGGAAATGGGGGCCATTAAGCAAATAAATGACTGTTTCAAGATGCAAATAATATGTGTTGAAATGATTATAGCACGAAAAACACTTACTAACCTTCTCTCTATAAAGTTACAGTATTTTGCAATCCAATTTTACAACTTAGCTGTCATAACACCTAAAACCCAAAAATGAACAACTTTACAGCTCAAATACTAAACACATTTTAACAGAATTAATGTAAGTGCTAATATAAAATATTAAATTATTATTATAAAAAAAACTCCAAAAATTGGCCCCATTAACTTTCCATTTGTAAGTGTCTCACTGCAGCTTGTGAAAATGAGGGGCGAGTCAAAATAAGTTTTTGTTGTAATCAGCCTCAATTGAGCTTAATTATATTAAACCAATGAATGTTATTTTAAAGCATCACGTTTAATGTTGCTATATGTAAAATCAATTTAGGAAAAATAAAAAGAGAAACGTATGAGAGAATTAGTGGTGGCATATCATAAAAGTATAGAGCATAGAGTTTCAAATGGGTCCTAGAAAGATTTGGATTAAAATGTTTCATATTTATTTCACATTGAAATCTTGGCGAATCTAAACAGTTTGTGAAGTTGAGATGTTTTCAGAAACACTTGAGGAAAATATGAGGTTATGTAGGTGTTTTTTCTGAGAATAAAAACTGTGTCTTGTCTCTCAGAACTGTCACGAATCAGATGAATTGATTGTACGGATTGCAGTTGTGAAACATCACATGAAGAGACCAGACAACAAGATTTTATCCCATCTTCCTCACCATATCTGAAAGTAAATGACTCCCAAATTAAAAAAAAAAAAAAACCAGACTCAGTCTAAAATAATGTGGGGCAGCCCTCTAAGGACCTGGGTCAGCTCTATCGCTGTGAGAATCTCTCCCTTCTTGCCCCCAGGGGAAATGTAAAACAGCTCTCTTTTTTTAGACAGCGGAACACAAGAGGATATTGGATCACCACAATCGAGAACATCTGCAGGGAGATTTTGCACTGCTCATTCCCCTGCATGTATGTATGAGTGTGTGTGTGTGTGTGTGTGTGTGTGTGTGTGTGTGTGTGTGGGAGGGGGAGGACCGTTAAACGAGAAACACACAGATGATGACAGAATCATGTTTCAATAACACACATGTATAGCATTCAGCACATGCTATCTTGTTCCTTATAGAGGCCACACAAACTTTCTACAGATATATGCTTACTCTCTTTCTCTCTCACACACACACACACACTAATGCCCTTTAATGGTAGTGCAGTGTGTGCTGCTTCCCTGGCTGGGGCCAAATAACAGATATTATCCTCATCATAGTTTGGCCTCTTTGCACGGCTGTAGCGAGGGCCATCAGAGAGCGCAGAGAAAAACAGCCACTCGATATGCGCGCGACCATGGAGAGAGAGAAGAGCTCAGCGTTTCCGCTGTTGAAATGACAGGACTGCATGGATCGAGCAAGGGCAGATCTATATTACAGATGCGGCAGTAGATCCATACTGCCATTGATTGACTGTGAGATCACACACAGGAATATGCATGTAGGCCATGGCGTGGAGAGGAATGACTGTAAAAATAAAGAAAGACTTTGAATGCTTATGGAAAAAGAACTGTTGCAGCATCGATGGTATAGTAGTAGTTGTAGTAGTTGACATACTTTTGTACAGTTGTCCTATATGCTACATGCATCCTTTAATCTATCTATCTATCTATCTATCTATCTATCTATCTATCTATCTATCTATCTATCTATCTATCTATCTATCTATCTATCTATCTATCTATCTATCTATCTATCTATCTATCTATCTATCTATCTATCCATCCATCCATCCATCCATCCATCCATCCATCCATCCATCCATCTTTTCATGTCAATAATATAGGTCCATTAATATTCATGGCCATGTTATGTGTTCATGACTTTAAGGACTTAAAATGGTGTAGGATTTACTTTGAAAAAAAAATCACTAGTAAATCACTAATAATTGCAAAGAAACAGCAAGTAACCTATTGAATTAAACATGACATTCTGAAATGGCATTTTTAAACATAAAATGTACTCCAATAATCTATTTTATTTACAACTTCGAAAAATATTTTTTACATGTCCCCAAAAACACAATAATATCATGGTACCACATCCAATAAACATGGTTATTCCACTTTCCTTTTTTTTTTTTTTTTTTTTTTTAGTATAATAAATGGAGTGAGGGAGACAAAAAAAATGAAAATACAGTGAAAAGGGAAGAAACGTGGCTTAAAACACACAAGTTTGAGTGGGAGCTGGAGGAGCAGAATTCCAGAGACTGGAGAGCCGTGGGGCCGGCAGCGGAAGTGTGCTAAAGCTCTCTCCAGTGACCCCTGACCTTGCAGATACCATTCCCATCAACTCCTCCTCCAGCTGTCTGCACTCAGCCACCCAGCAGGCCCGCAAACAGTCCTCCTCCTCTCCTATCCTCCCCCACTCCCTCGCTCTTTCTTCCCTTGTGCTCTTCTGTCTCCCCAGCCGCACATCACTCTTCCACCACGGCATCCTTTCATCGAGTACAGTCCCACCTCGGATAGATAGATAGATAGATAGATAGATAGATAGATAGATAGATAGATAGATAGATAGATAGATAGATAGATAGATAGATAGATAGATAGATAGATAGATAGATAGATAGATAGATAGATAGATAGATAGATAGATAGATAGATAGATAGATAGACAGTGTGGAACACATTTCAATAAACTGTTATCAAAAAAAAATCTCTATTTTTATTTAATAATTCAATATTTTATTTTTCTCAAGGGATTATGCAAAAAAAAAAAACTGCTTAGGATTTGAGTCCCACAGGGTTGATGAAATTGGTTCGGTGGGAACTTGTTAGCGGGGAGGAAATCTCCCATCTTTTCCAAATTTGCTCTTTCCCACCATCTCATTGGCCACATAAGAGCAGCAGGATACATAGATTTCAGCCAACCCGACTTTAAAAAACACTTCACACACTTTAACACAAACACCACCAACCTCTAACCGATCACCACAACACAGATGGGCCCTCGGCAAGTCAACAGAAACTCTATCACAGCCATGGCGTTCAGTCATGTCTAGACAGTCTATAATTGAGATTCATTTACTTGGACCATATCCGTCCATTAACAAACTGAAATGAGAATGAAACATTTTGGACAATTTTAGGGAGCGTAGGATGTTACCCGTACAGTAAAAAATATATTTTTTTTCTGGCTAAAATATATTTACAGTAATATATGCTAAATATATGTTGTACACATACATTTTTGAAATTTAAAATATATTTAGTTTTAACGTTCATATGCCAAAATATATTTCAAAATATATTTCAGGGGCAAGAAAACACATTTCCAATCTTACAGTACACTGCATTTATTCCAAATGCAAATGTGGATGGAATAGCCTCCTAAAGATCAAAACGATATTTTGCATTCATCATTTAAAATTACATTCTAAAGTACACTGATCAGCCACAACATTAAAACCACCTGCCAACATCTTGAACTTTTGGTCATGTTCTTCAAACTATTCCTCCAATCTTTTTATAAACTCCAACTTTTGCAGTGTTTAAAAAAAAATAAAAATAAAAACTTTTTTACATTTCAAACTTGTTCATTTCAATTCATGTACAACAATTAAAGTTTTTCTTTAAATGTGAGATTTGTAAATGCATTTTCTTGGTTTGAAATATATGGAGGGCAAAATATTTTTTTTTAATGCCTTAAAAATTTATATTTATATTTTTAAAATATACAAAAAAAATGTCTTGGTAGAAAATGTATTTACATAAATAATTTGTTTGTAAAAAAAAAAATATATATATATATATATTTCTAATTATACAGAAGTGACCTGGCCAAGATGAGCAGCACAACATTATCAAAAAATAAAATAAAAAATAAAAGAAAGAAAAAGAAAGAAAATCATCATGACATTAAATTAAAGATTAGATTTCAAAATAATAATAATAAAAAAAAGAATAAAGTTCAGTTTAAAATAAATAAAAGTATATATGTTTTAAATGCAAAAAGAATTCAAATATATGACCAATAATGCCCAGTCTTTCCAAAATCCCTGTTAGGGGTTGTAGGCTGGCTCCGCTCTGCCCCGGCACCGTGGCCTTCTTCAGCCCCTCTCAGCTCTCTCTGGCGCCTGCTTCTCCATCACACCTCCACCTGTCAACAGCTCCAGCTCTCCCCCAGCCTCTGAGGCTCCAGCTCAGGCCTGCACACACACCAGTCTCACCTTTTCGGAGTCACCGTGCTGGAAGTAACCATGCATTCAAAAATGGCTTTTATTTAAGACACTACATTGTGAATACGGTAGAGCATGTAACAAATAGATATCATCATACTTTCACCAGTTGAATAATCACAATACAGTTTTTCTCAGTCACTTAGGCTCAGTTCTTCAAGTAGATTTTTTTTCCCTCAAAACAATAAGTTCACATCTCTGAACAGTTAGTTTGTTGTTCTCATTAGATTTGAATTCCTTATTGATTTTGTTGATATTGCATTGATTGTTTTGGCACGTGTGTAAAAGAGTAAGTGCAGCTGTCTACAATTTGCACAATAACTAAATGCACAAGGCTTGTTGATCAATGCGTAGATTCTCAGTGAAATTGTCGAACTCTTAACAACTTCTAAACATTCTTTCATCGTGTGAGCTATCACATGCAAATTTATTTTCCAAGTACAATCACCACCATTTTTGAACACGGAGGAATGTCACAACCCTAAACAGCAGCAGCTACAGCATAAATAAAAGTTTATTTATTCAGTACATTTATTTTTGTAGAAATGTGTTACATGTAAACTGAAAAGTTTGCTTGTCGTGGAACAGCTATAGGAAGATAAGAATGTGTGGTGGTGGTGGTATTAGGGGAAGATGTAATAGAGTGTGTAAAAATAAACAAGCAACTGTCAAGTAATTTTCATTTGGCATGTAACACATTTCTACAAAATAACTGTTCTGAGTGAATACAAATGTTCATTTTCTTTTTATAAAGGATTGACTTTTCCCAGTTATTTTTTCCTATACTGTTGAAATATGTGTCTAAAAAGCTCAGTGCTTTTTTGTAGTATAGAAGCAGTCAGTGTCAACAAAAAAGTTGAACAAATATGACATTTGTATAAAACAAATATTTCCATAGTGCGACACACCCGATGATAAAAAGCAAAGCATTGGCCAATTTACTGACACATTAATTACTGTAGATTTTGAAGCATGAATTAATTAGGGTTTTTTTTTTTTTTTTTTGGTCTGAGTTACTACATTTTGCAGACATGCAATAGTGTTGAGGGTCCTCATTTATAAACCGAAAAACAGAATGCCAAAAGAGTAGCATGTCCGAATACGTAGTATGTGAAAAAAAGTAGGCAAAAAGTCCCCGGGTGACCTACAACTTCCGCAGAGATTTTGAAGTGCGCATTCGATGGACAGTTTACTATCCCAGAGTATTTTTGAATTGTTGCGTTGAATGGAAGTGTTGCAATGGAACTGACGCTGGCCTGGCAGTGTTGAGGAAAGTTACTTTTAAAAGTAATGCATTACAATATTGCGTTATTCCCTTAAAAGAGTAACTAACTGCATTACTTGGTTAGTTGAATGTCAGTCAGTAAATGGAAAAACAAAGGAACTTGTGTAACTTATTTAAAAAAGTAACTCAGATATTTTGATGTAACTTTAAAAATAATGTGTTACTTAACTAGTTACTTGAAAAAAGTAATCTGATTATTTAACTCAAGTTACTTGTAATGCGTTACCCCTAACACTGGATGCTGGTAGGTCAGGTGACAGTAACATTCATGCTACCCATTTTCATACTAGCCTAGAACGTTGTTTTAACGGCCGTGAAGTAAATTAAATTTCAAATATAGTACGTACTCAGAAAATACGCAATTTCAGACGCAGCTTTGGAGTAGGCCTACTGCAGGTATTTGGCAATCTAAGCAATTCTTGCCGCTCGCGATTCTCAAGTAAAGCATTTGGACATTGACTGGTGCTCTTTTATATGTTCGTGACATTAATTAGGTGGCGTTTACAAGGCGGAGGTCTGAAACCATTCCGCTACGCACAATTTCAAGATCATTTGCGATTTATAAAATTTCACATCTGGAAGAGAGGGGCACTGTTTTCGTTGGTTCTCTGAATTACATGTAGGCTACGCACATTTTAGAAATGATCATAAGACCAAATGATGGTTTCTACGAAACATTTTTATAAATGAGGCTCGTGATGTTCCAGCAGATAGTGAAAATTACAGGTTAGAGAATATTACGACTGTTTCAAAAATGTGCCAAAGCGAGTGAAGAAAAACTGTACAATTGTTTTGTATTACAAGAACAAGTTGTGTTTAAATATACGAGTGAGCCATTGTCTAATTAAATATGCACTAATTTCCAGAACAGAAATCTGAACATTGGATAACTCCCGGTTCAAAATTCTTGTTTCCATTTGTTGACAAATTAGAGTTTTTACAGAGGAGGTTTTGGATATCTCTTTTTTTATCACTCCATAAATCAGAAAATACTATCAACAGCCAGAGAAAAAACAACATATTTTTAGGAATAAAAAATTATATACAGTAAATCAGGCAAATGTTATATGAACAAACTGCTCTGTAAAAAACCTACAGAATGATGTGGAGATTTCGGGCACAGTACAAGAAAAAACTAATTTTGAGAACATGGCCTTTAAAGATATGTACTGTAATTGAAATCAACATATGCAAATAGATAAAGTGGAATAAAATAAACACATCATTGTGTATTTGGGATTTCTTCTTTCCACTACTCTGAGAGAAGACAAGTTATGGAAGGAAAATGCATGCAGCCCAAAATTTCAAAACTGACCAGTGCGTGAAAAAACAATGGTTTTGCCACTAGTGTCTTGCCTTAAGTAAGGCAAATGGCTCATTTACATGTAAGCTAATACAGTTAGTGCAAAAACAGAAGGAGCTGCAAACACACATGATTTTGAACCATTATAAATGCAAACATCTAATTTTAGAATAAGAGCTTTGATATTGCTCAATTATGTAAGTGATTTGTAAGCCCTAATGCTGCTGCTTTTAAGTGGAGTGTTTTTACATTTGGATTAGGGTGTCTTAGAAAAGGTCCATTTTCACACACCGCTGCACTGTGATTGACACATGCATGGAGCTCTGACTGACAGCCTCTATAGCTCCATCCCCGACCCCTGGAGTGTCCTCAACAGTGCCTGTCCCCGCCAGACAAGGCCCTCATAGGGGGATTCACTGGTTGCAGAGGCCATGAGGTCAGGATGGTAGAAGATCAACCGACCCCATCTCTTCTTGCTCTTTATTAGCTGGGTTAAAGGTTAAGAAAGCAAAGAGCATCCCTCCAGAGTCAGTTTCTTTTCTGACTTTTGACAGTCCGGGTTTACTGTATCCCATGACACATCTTGATGAACCCTGTGTCATTGCACATAACCTCCTGTTTGAGCACACGTTTCATGAAACAACCCAAATTGAACTGTATATATTAACTAAAAACCATAATGCAAAACAACTTTTATAAACCCTAGTTTACTTTGTTTAAATTTTCACACAAATTTCCATGTGTTCGTTACACAAATCTATCCAACGCTATCTCACGACCAATTCGTACAAGTGAGTACAGGTGGCTAATTCGTACGAGTGAGGTCGTACAAATTCGTACGAATTAGCCACCTTTTACTCACTTGTACCAACTGGTCGTGAGATAGCATTGGATAGATTTAGAAGAATTCGTACGATTTGTCTAAACCCCAGTAGGTTTAGGAGCGGGGTCAGGTTTAGGTCATTCGTACGAATTCATACGAATTGGGCAACTCGTAAAATATGTACAATTTAGCAAAAATCGTTCAAATTCGTACGAGTGAGGTCATATGAATTCGTACAAATTAGCCACCTCATAAAATATGTAAGAATTGCCATGAGATCGGGTTGAATCTATCGCATACAGTAGCTTCTGAAGACGAATACTGAAATACAAATGGAACTTATGCTATTATTTTATATTATGTATATATTAAATAAGTCAGACAGGTTTGGAATGACATGAGGGTGAGTAAATTCATTTTATTTTTTGGTGAACTCTCCTTTTAATGGGTTTAATAAATACTGTACTACCAAGAACCGTGTGTCTGCAGACGCCAGACTGAAGCCATCCTTAAAAATATTCTTGTTTGCCGTAACCCGACCGACCCTGTCAATTTAGTACCGACCCAATTATTTATTTATTTCCCCTTTTAGTCCGACCGACTTGCCGGTTGTAAACTTGCGTTAAGACCGACCAATTTTTTTTTAACTCTTCAAACAACTAATACAAATGCAATAAAATAATATTAGTTATTAAGTATTGTGAATATAAATTGCTTAGACATACATACAAACATAAGCTACGTTCTTTCTTTTAAATAAAAACTCGTGGCGCGTCATTGTGTTTACACCAGGTTTACGCATGTCACACTACGGCCTGCAGGCTAAGATCGCTCCGTTTCATTCACTGTCAATGGTTCGCGCTTGGTAATGATGGCTGCGGCTTTACTCTAAAGATTATTTCATTTTTATATGTTGTTGAATATGGTTTATTAAAAAATAAACATGTGAAAGCGTGTTATATAGGCTACATGTCATGTTTTAGTCAGTAATGACGACGCTACTGCAACACGCATCGCCGCAGATGAGAAGCTAAGCATCAACGTGCTATCGCAAATCAAAGTGAAAGTAAGTCGCAGACGCTTAACACACGATCATCTTTATTAAATGTAAAGAAACGAAATGATCTTACCAGGGCTGTTTCCGCTTTCTCTTATTGCGGGCTTTGATTCAGAAATTTTAGCTGTTGACCAATAAAATAATAACTGTTGCTTTCGGTGCACTGCATTAAATCTGCATATAGCGGGAATTGAAGATCGGTTATATCCGCAAAAAAACAACAACACACATCTATGTAACCAGGTGTAAATAATTGAATCGTTTTGATCAATCAGATTGCAATCCGATCTGAGAAAACGCAAAGTGGCCTGGTGTAAACAGCCCCTAGACATCGGTGAAAAATGTTCTCTCAAGACCCTCCCGGACCCCGATTTTTTTTTTATTATTAAAAAAATATACTTTTTTATATTATTTTTTATATATATAAAAAAATAAAGACCTACCTACCGACCCTTTTTTTCTTTTTTTTTTTTGCTGTTACTGCAAACCAAAATATTTTTAAGGATGGCCTGATGTATGCACTGTACATCTGAATGTACTCAAAGGCAAGACTGTATTATTTATGCAGTGTCTTCTCATATAGACAAAGCAGAGAGAGAGGGTTGGCTATTAAGATGTTGGGGAACAGGCTTAATGCTTTTGAAGCTCTGGGAAAATGAGGCGTGGTTGTGTGTCTGTGATGAACAGCACAAATGGTGATACAAACACATCACATACACACTCTCACACATCTGAAGTAACACACACACACATACATCTCTAGTCCCTCTTTTCCAAGGCCATTAGTACAAGCTGGCCTTGATTACTTATTTATGAGGCAAACAGGCAGAAGTGCGGGGAGTGGAGTAAAGAGACAGACAAAGACTGACCGGAACCCCTCGGCACTGAAACCAGTGTCCACGCATATACAGTATTTGCTACTTCACAGCATTTTCTTCTAAACAGATCACTTATGCACTTAATAACTCCTTAGGTATCTGCAGAATAGCAGTCAAATGCAGTCAAAACTACATGATGCAACCATGTAGACTCAGCATTGCAGCTGTGGGTGTACGTGTACTTTTAAAGCCTTGCATTAAATTTTATCTTTCCTAAACATTTCAAATCAAAAGCAATTCGATTTACAGTCAGAATTGTAAATTGTCACAGATGTAAAAACAAGTTTTGTACACAGAATATTTGAAAACTTTTTATTTATTATCCATGGCCATATGGCCATATCCACCAATCCTCTTTGAAAAAAGCTGAAATCATCACATGGGTCTTTTCATTCAATGTCTTTTTATCATTCACCCAAAATAAATACATAGCTTTTCTTGCAACCATTTAAATAAATATCTGTGGCTTTATGATAATATCAGCAACAAAAAAGTGTAAAATGTATATATATATATATATATATATATATATATATATATATATATATATATATATATATATATATAATAGATTCATTTGTATAGATTTATATATATATATATATATTTATTTATATATTCTCCTTTAATTCTTTTACAACTTACAAGATGCCAATTGTACCAAAGCAATACTTATTAATACAACATGGTGAACTTTTAGTGGTTAACTTAGAGACTGCGGACAGCACCCGTTAGGCATTCTTGTAAATTGTATGTACCTTCACACTGAAACCCCACAGCATAGATGCTCCTTAGAGGAGCCATTCTTATGGGATGCAACTGTGGAGGAGAGGTATCTTCTCACTATTTCATACTGTGAAATTTTGACACACACTCTGATAGTAAAGCATGTTATTTACTCTCATGCCAGTAAATATTGAGTAGTTAGAAAAACATATGATTGGCTCTGGAAGCTTGTGTGTGACTTAAACCAATCTTTTTTTTTTGTGGAAAAAATATATTTCAGGCTGATTAGGTCTTATCTGAACACCACAACATATTTTAAATCAGTTTTTAGTGATTGTTTCTGTTCTTAGGACAAAAGCAATTTATGATTGATAGATGTGACCAATAAGAGAGAATTCTCACATTTTTATGGAAATGTACTGTACTGCGATGCAAAACAAGTGTTATGCACAAGGGACCTCTCCTCCACAATACAAAATCAGCATTATGGTTAGTCTTAAGTATTAGCCAGGTCTCTGACAAGGTTAATGTCCAACAGTAATAGAAAGTAATGGTAATAATAATAACCAGATTAAAACAAATGGAATAAAAATACAAATACAATAAGAATTCTATGTACATACAAAAATATAGCAAAGGAACTCACAAGGATGTGCATTTTTTGGGGAAGAACACACACACTTGAAACGGATTTCATTCATCTTGCTTCCCAGTTTTGGATGCCAGTGCATCTGTTTAACCTTGTTCCCAAGTGTGTTTTTTTACCTCGTTCTGGCCAGGTGACTAAGCCCTTGTCTCAATACAATCCCTTCTCCCTGTCAGATGACACAACAGTTTCCATTAACCTCACTTTCTGCAAAGCATTCAGGGCACACCAGAGAAGCTCAGGAAAGGCCAAAGTCTTTAGAGATACTCATGCCTCGTGTATAGCAGAACTGGGGAACCACAATGGCTTCATTTTGCTGATACAACTCGGATCTGATGATAACCTAAAGCATGGTCCCACAGGTTTTTTGGCTGATTTGTCCAAAGTAATGGCTTGTATCTCATCCTGACTGTCAAAGGTGGACAGACAGTCCCTTTTGATGTTTGGTCCCACAGCGTAGTTGGATGCAGAAATGGTCAGGGATCCTATCACTGATGTTCAACAGTTGGAAAGTACAATGGGCAGCTGAGAAAAAATGAGTTGAGGATGTAAGAGTGCTTGGGAGAGGTTGGCGTCAGGCTGCCCTGAGCTGGAAACCTGACCAGACACTTTGTCTTTCAGAGTAGCTCCTCTAAAAATAAAAAGAGAGGCTTCTGCTGACAGCAGATGCCGGCCTGAGACTGCACACACATGCACATACAAACGCACACATTTTCCCTTCTTCTTCCTTACACACTCATTCACACACAATGTCTCTCTTTACCGCCTCTCTTGAAACACATCCCTCTTAGGTGAGCTTAATTTTCTGATTTTAAATGGTCCTGTTTTTGGTGTCAAACAGAATTGACTTACATAGTCAGATTTTGGTTGGGCTCTCCTCCCTAACCAGTGCCCTGTATCCACGTAAAGTCAGAGTGAACCAGCTTGCTTACAGTTTTTCCATTCAGTAAGGCTGAAGAAGACACACTCAGAGCTGACTTTCTGTTGAAAGCGATGCCTAGATGATCCTTTTACTAAGTACAGCCTCTGCATTTATTTTGATAGCATACTCCCAGTGTTACATATGGTTCACATTACCCAACTCCATCTTGGAAAGTCCAATAAATAAATAAATAGACATTGGTTTACTAAAAAAATCGGGGAGGCGGGGGGGGGGGGGGGGATGGGGATGGGGCGTTGGATAGCATACATGATGATGAACATGATGCAGGGAGGCCTGATTGGTTTAGAGTTGGTCAGTTCATTCAGCAGAATTTTCCGGCTGCTTCAGCAATAGAGGTGTCTCCTCAAAGGAGAATTGCGAGTCTCATTCAGCCTGTCATACAGGCTTCTCCAGGGTTTTACGAAAGGGTGCAGGGTTGGTGGCAGAGATCTTGCGGCACACAGTGTTGGTGTTGCTACATCGGCAGCCTGGACGTGTGGCGCGATCGTAGCCACGCTGGCATAAAGTGAGGCACAGCTTGGCAGGAGGGTAGCAGCACAGGCAAGGCAGGCAGAGCGCCAGGAAGGCCATGGCACTCCAGCGGGAGCAGGCGTGAGCCGGGGCACAGGAGCATGGTCGGTCAGCACAGTTGTCCTCTTTATCTGCTGAGCAGTGGTAGAACAGACCCTTCACACAGCACAGGCAAGTGCCATACTCCAAGAATTTTTCAGCTGAGCACAAGCAGCGCTGGCCACAGGTCCAGCAGGAGGGCAAATTACGAGGGGCACAGCACTCCTGGCACTTACAGTGGCCACAACGTTCACAGATGAAGAGATGCAGGCCCAAGTCCTCACTGTCAGCCAGTCCTTTGCCTAGTGAGTCAGGTTTCAAGTCACCTTTGGGCTGGGACCGCACCACAGTGGCCAGACCAGAATGGGAAGGCGTTAGTCCTGTAAGAAGTCTCTGGTCCGAAGCAGCACTGCCGCGGGACATGGAGCTCACAGTACTGGAACGACTCAAGTAGGCCAAATGGGAATGTTGATGCTGACTTTGACTGCGAGACATCTGAAGATGTCGCTCATCATGCACATAAAAGACACCAACCTGAGTGGCAGGCTCCAGCGCCACAGGGCGTTCCACATAGTCATTATTAGCCCTTATAGCATGGATCTGGTCTATGGACAAAACAGGGACCTGTTGAAGATCCAGGCTTTCAGGGTCCATCCGAAAAGGTGGTACTGGATCCATTCTTACAGGGCCACCAGGATAGGGGCTGAGCTGCAAGGCTGACCAATATCAGGGTACATCGGATAAACCTGTAGAATGAAAAGATCAAATAAATGGATCAGTGTTAGATTTGAAATCAAATTAAATGGTTGAAGTTCAGATGGTCTATGGCTAAAGCTATGGTTATTATTAGACACAGGGGATGGAGAGATAACGCCATTGACATCACACTGTAATTTAGCATCTGGAGAACACAGCTGTTGACACAAGGGATAGGAACCAGAGCAAAGAATTTGACAGCAATGAATTGTGAGAAACTGGGGAACCCAAAAGAATTAGTGTTAGTGTCCTGAGGTATCTCTTCCTCAGCAGCTTGGCGGAATTTTGCCCCTCCCTGCAGCCCTTCTTTTGTTAGGCCTTATCCTTCATAAACAGGAACAACATGGCTTTTGGAATGTGCATGGAAATAATCAGCATCCTGGAATTGAGAAACATGTTGCTTGCATTATTGGACGTCATAGGCAAACAAGACATTGGATTGCATTGGATTAGATAGCGATGGGTTTTGTTTTCTTCCATCAATAAAGAGATAGAAGACCAATTTTTGATGTTTGATGTTTGACTCTCAGACCGTTCCAAAAGTCAATGTGTGATGTGGAGAAAAAAGTCAATGTGTAATGTGGGAAAAAAGCAAACATTTTAGGTCGCCTAGGAAGAGATTGGCCATGAGAAGAGAGCTGTTTCTGACATAACAAGTAACGGAAATCCATACACAACAGCAGTGATTAGAAGAAGCAGTGTCTGCTCCCAGTCCCTCAAGCATCCGGGGCACAGTCAGCTGAATTCCTGGCAAGAGCCCTGAATGCTCTCGCAAAAAAAAAAAAAAAAGTAAGATAGCATCCTCCCCCGCTCCCACTGCCCAGCCAGAAATTCAAGATAAGGAGGCCCAGGTCGGAAGCACAAAATGCATTTGCAAATTACACAGAGGAGGAAAGAGAAGTCCTGGAGAGTAATTACATCAAACCCAGCAGAGAGCTGTAGTCAGGTCCTATCAGTCCATCTAATTGTTGAAAGGGGTCTGCTGTTCATTTCCATGAGCTCATTATTTGGGGCCTGAGTTCGAAAACAACATTGGACTTTTAGTCTTGCATCTGCGGGCAAGCCAGAGAGGAAGTTTTGGGTTAGCTCATCTGTGTCATGTCAGGCACTTTGGTTGCATATTTGTTTGAGCATTTGCACATGTCCTCTCCATGTGGTTTTCCTCAAGTGTGTCGGCACTTGGGAGCATTTATCACTTGCGGCTACACTGGAGTTTATTTGGAACTTTCCACTGACTTGCAGAGATCTTGTGTAAAAACAGACCCAAATTACACCTCAAAAAGATGTATTTCCTGGGCTCTGAGAAATGGTACAAAGAAAAATTTGAAACTATTACTTTCTAATTAACTGCCCACTCACCATTAATTCCGTCCACAAAAGTTCCTCTCAAGTTATCATCAATGAAATACCCATTTATCCCATGAGTTACTTCCCTTGAGCCAGACCGTTTGGAAAGCCACCATCCATTAACCGTAAACTGCCTCCCAGTAGAGTTCACCAACCACTTCCATGCTCTGTCAATGAGCATAGTGCATTTGTAAAATAAGCTGTGAAGCAGAAGACCAGAGCAGAAGCTGCTATATAAAACCCCCTGAAAAATTCTTCCACCGCACCCAGCAGCAGCAGTCAGGGTGCCAGAGGGTCGATAAGTCACACTACAGTGGCATAGCAGGTACTGTAAGGTGCTGACATCAGGAAGTCCAGCAGATCACCCCAACACTTAAACCCCCAACAAAGAGCACACTACCATTCCCTACTGAGTCCCAGAGTACTCTTTAGCTCTACCTGCCCCAGACTGCACACCAGGGCGAGGCCGTACTAGGGCCGTGGACTGGTCTATCATGTCTCTACAGTGGAGCTTGCACAACTGTTTTCTCTTCAACAAATTCTGTGGATAACTGCTACTTGAGTGCCTTCCAAAGTGCTACTGGCTGTTGTTTAGGGAACATTCAATAGATGTTGGACATGTTGATTCAAGTCTACTTGCATTGTGAGTGTATGCTGAGATATTGATTATGCTGTTCAGGTCAAGTCTTCTCATTTGTAAGTTCTGACCATCCTAAAATAATTACTCTAAATGCGCAAGAACTTTGCTGAAACTGATACATTTTATAAAACTGTGATGACTGGGAATGAGGGAAATAGGAACGTTACTACACTACACTACTTCAGCATAGCACTTGAATGGATCAGTTTAGGCCAGTTCAGAATCTGTTTCTGCAATCTAGCATTCATCCAAAGTATTGTTTTTTCCCGATCCCACATCTGAAGAATCCATCTTCTATTTTTTGCTGGATGGTTTTATCATTTAAATGGATATTCTGTATCTGGCTCTCCAAATTTGATAGCATTTCTTACATTGGATGAAGTAAAGCAAGTCCATACCCATTCACCACAAATGGCTGTCTGTATTTCTCTTTTTCTTTCAGGTCACATGAGCACTCATCCAACTTTTTTTTTTAATCACATTTAAACCACTAGACTAGGGGGAATATTCATGCAACAGACATCTGATCTAAATAAGAAAATGGAAGACTGTGAGTGCACAAGAAGATAACACCTGTCCCAGGTTAAGGCACACTTTATGTCCCAGAACTGTGCATACAGCTCAGAGAAAGTGAGAGACAGCTGCATCTAGTGAGCCAGAGAGAGAAAAAGAAGGGAGAGAGTGGCCTTGTTTACTCAGCCCTGCCTGCCATGAGGGGTAACCTGAAGACAGGCCTCTGCGCTCTGGGAGTATCAGTGCTGAGTGAGCTGTACCTCGCGGCTCTGCCCCGGGGCTCCTTGCACCCGTTACCTTGCACACATCCTTGGCCAGAGTAATCCAATCCAGGGCAGGAAGAGGATGAGAAGCGCATATTATTCATAACAGTCACCACACTCCACTGACTGGGAGAAACTTTAAACCTCCAAACAGGGAAGCAAATGAGAACAGGCAAATGAGAAAAGGCAAAACAGTCGTCCCGTAAAGGGTCATTGGACAACATTGGAACAGCTGAAGATTGTTCAGCCTGTTTATCTATTGATGGGTGTGACCATCAGGTGAATGAGGTGCTGCTGCTGTTGTTTGGGGGCTGATGAGAAGTTGGCCAATGACATCATGCTGTGGTGCTATTTTTAAAGCCTCCAGTCTCCTTTCATTGACCCCTGCTGCCACTGATAAGCATCCAGCAGTTCTGCAGCCAGCCATCAGGCCAGTCTGACTTCCTGCAGGCTAACTGTCATTAGAGATATCCATTTTCCATTTCTGCTCTCTCTCTCTGACTCAGATAGAGTGGCAGATTGGCAATTGCTGACTGAGGGTTGATTAGCTGGTAGTCGTGGGGGGTAGGGGCCGGGGGCCTTGCAGAGGGCATATATATGCTCCTAGGGGCCAGGCTTAACTGCGGCTGGACTTGAGTTGTCAGGCACCAGGACCCTGGGATCTGCCCTACAGGCCCCTCTGGGAACACAGTGGGATTGAATGACAATAAACTGTATGAGATTCCGGATGTGCCGAATCCGACCCCCAGGAAGGACTGAAATAGACACTGCAGACCAGCAAGTTTGGGTGAGAGAAAGACAGAGAGAGACTGAGAAGAGAAAGGGGGGAGGGTTACTTAGAGAAAGGAGGAATATATAAGAAAAAGATAGTATTATTGAGCAAAACACACACACACAAAAAAAAACACTGACAAACATGTAAATCTAAAACTGTAACTCTAAATATTAACAGATTAATATTAATAAATATTGACCACTATTATGACAATATAAAACGAATTGACACAGTTTCTGTTAACCTGCACCATTCACAAAATTCACATTCCATTTACAGAATTCACATTCCTTTACGCCGGCCTCTACTTCGAGAACTTTATCACAAACCAATTCCAAATACACAGAAACTTCACTATAGACCATTGTGAGCGCACATGTGTGCAGCGCTGTCCCATGTCCACTTCCAAACTCTCCATCAGCCTCTGCCAGCACAAACTGGGTAGTATTGACATCTCCAACCTTGAGGACAATCAATTCCATGCCTGTACACCCGAAGCTCAGTACATTGGCTGGGTCAGGGTAGGCGACACACAGAGATCATCTCTCACTCGGATGCTATTCTTCTCCCATTATATGTCAACTAGATTATATTTCATTCAGAGAACTAGATCTAGAGAATCTCAAGAGAACACAGTTTGAGCTAAAAAAAAAAAATAGATTTAAACAGATTAAGACTAGACTTAAAGAGATTTAAATAAAGAATCTCTTACCCCTAAAAGGAGGGAGATCCATTTTGCGCCAAAGCAGTGTTTTATGTTTGTTTGTTTCTTGTTTTCTTTCTTTCCTTTATGTTTTCTTGAGCAGTTTTCTCTCTTCTGCCTCCTGATGCTTCTTCACAAGTGTCCCACACGTGCAAGCAATCCTGGTTCCTCAGTGCTCAGTCATTCCCTCTGAAGAACACCAACAGCCTTTATCAAGCCAGAGCACTGCATGTTCAAAGAGCACTCAGAAGTAAGACGAAGAAACGAGGGCAACATGTCACACGAAATATCCCAATTTATTTGAGTAAGAATCAAAAATGTCCCCAGGGCAAAGTAACTGAGAGGAGCTTTGCTTTTCAAAAATACTTCCACAAAACAGTGTGGAAAGACCACAGCAGCAGCTCTGTAGTTTGTCGTCTCTCAGTATGAGCTGAAAGTGTGAGTGCTGGATTTTCTCTCTCGGACTGTCTATCTCTCTCTCTCTCTTTCTCTCTCTATCTGTGTATGGTCAGCGCTTCCTGCTCATGCGATCATCCACTCACTCCCAGAGTGTGTGTATGTATGTGTGTGTGAGAGAGAGAGATAGAGATGAAGGGTGGGAAACAGTGAGGGAGAGAGGGAGAGAGGGAGGGAGATGGGATGGGGAGGAGAAGGAGGGGTGGTTGGATATGAATGG
Source organism: Scardinius erythrophthalmus (assembly GCF_964197995.2). NCBI lineage: Eukaryota > Metazoa > Chordata > Actinopteri > Cypriniformes > Leuciscidae > Scardinius > Scardinius erythrophthalmus. Next base: position 28,832,684 of record NC_138237.1, on the reverse strand, counting down.
TAGAAGGAAGGAGGGCTGGGCTGAGGAGGGTTGGGGTGGGGGGCACTTGGTTTTGCAGGAGATAGTTAATGGCTAAGTGGCGGCATCATCGGGCTGAAACCCAATCTCTCATTTTCTCCCCCTCAGGAACTTTTCTATATGATTCCCTGAGCTAAGCCTAACAAGATGGGTAGAGGGAGGAAGGGAAAAGGAGATAAAGAGAAAGAGAGAGAGAGAGCAAGAGAGAACACAGTGAGAAATGGATAGAAAGATAAAGAAGGAAAATATGAGTCAACAATATGAAAGGTGATAAAACAATGAAAGAGAGAGAGATGAGAAAGACAATAACTGACAAGAACTTGATTGAGGAATATGTGTAAGTTCATGGAGCCATAAAGAGACAAACAGTTCTGTAAACATTCTGTGTAGACATATCAACAATTTCATTCTTGCTGATCTTTCACTTGCATGCAGTGGCACCAAGTATTTGGGCACTTAAGCTACCGTTAAAAGTATGTAGAATCTGTGCATTAGAAAATATCACATTTACTGTAGATATCCTGTTCAGAATTGACCCTTTGGAGGGAGTTTGATTGACAGGCGATCTGACCAATCATAATCCGCCATTTTTTCCGACAAAGCAGTCAGGAGAGTTAGTAGATTAAAGTTGGAGGATTTGAACTTGAAAAACGTTATGTACTGACATCTTTCCGCGGTTAAAACAACATTCCTTCTTATGTTCATTTATGTTTATTTGATGCTATAACTTAACTGGAAGGAAGAGACGATCAGTTCACGAGCAGCTTTAGGCTCCACCGTGATCTGTCAGACACATTAAAGAGCCACAAAACGGTATTTATTGTTTAGATTTTGTTAAAAAATTACCAAATTTGAAAGTTGAGACTTTGTTTATATCAAAAGTAACATGGTCTGTCCTGTCTGTCAGCGCGTTGTCAGTGTCCTCTCTGCTCTGCGATGTATTTTTCACTGTGTGAGAACATGGTGGGGCGTGAGAGCGGCGTGGCTTGTCGGACATAGCAACAGTAACTAAAGAGGGCGGGTCTTTGCGAACGGTCAATTAACCCAATAGGTGGTTTGCAGTCACGTGATTGTGATGACGCGCGAAATTCAGATGGAGGGCAGGAAGTGAAGAGCGGAATGGACGAGATGGAGGAAAGTCCATACTGTACTACTTTAGACGCTATTACAAAAGAAAGATATAACAAAAAAATCGAAACATATGTTGGACGTGATCTTTACGTTATGAAGAGGAGCGATTTTCAACTGAATTGAAAGATTTGCCTGTAACGTTACGTTTGTCTTCAGTTACAGGGGTAACTTACAAACCCAAAGAAAAGAAGAAACAATTACTTTGACTTTACAAAGTTCGGAAACTGGTACGTTACACAAACATACTAGCCACATAAGTTGTATTAACTCACCTTTGACGAGGTGATCACTGCACACACGGGCATTTTCCGATTCGGCTCCTCCCGACCGCAGACGTAGGTTTGCAAGCAGAGTAGGCGGCCAGCCGATTTTGCCGGGGCTTCAGTCCCGAATGTATTTTGAAATTTTGACTGACAAATATGAAACCGGACAATAGCCTATTGTAAACCTAACCTCTGAAATCATAAGTTGCCTTATTTCATTGTGCTATGGCTTTGCTGCTGTCTTTGACTGGTGATTGTTGAAATCTGTCTCACACAGAGACGCACCACGTGAGTGATTTCAGCCTATCCTAGATTTCTCCAGGATTTGCGCGCAACAGCAATCTCACAGCAATTAATTTTTTTTTATAAATAACGCAGTCAGCAGCGCTGCACAGTCCTCTGTCAGATGAGATGTTGTCACGGTATATGTCCGAATATAAAACTCAGAAACACGAACTTTCCTGTCGTGTCAGCCGTGCGCTCGAGGCGCGCACTCTTCAATATCACGCACTAATGCAATCAATACATCTAGCCTAAATCGTTCATGACATTCTTTTAACTATAAGCAACCCAATTTGTCTAGATATGTAATATTATTTCCTTTGTGAACTGGCATGTGAACTGCTGCACAGTCGTGTGATTTAGTCAGCTTGATTAACATTATTACAATGTATTCCTATTTAACACAAATGCTCTTTGCTAATTATAGAAACTATAAGCAAAATTGAAAAGTTTGATCGATTTGAGCAACCATAAACGACGCAAAACATAGGCATTTTGAGTTTGTTATAGTGCTTCCTAAATGTAGCACAACACTTCCTGCCCTCCATCTGCATTTCGCGCCATGGCAACGCAGTGACGTGACGTCACATGCAAACAAGCTATACAATAAAAGTGTGTCTTAAGTGTCCAAGAACATTTAGCGCCACTGTATAGGAAAAAAAGTATATGGAATATGTATATATATATATATATATATATATATATAAAGGAAGACCTCAATATTTTACAGAACGTCACAGTTGGTGAACATGGACAGAACATTGAGGTATATGAACATCACATGCAATTTTTAACTCTAAGAGCCTCATGTGGTTGTAGACTCAACATTTGGGAACTCACTGACCCATTCTGATGTGTTTGTGCCAGCTAGCAGCTGTCCTAGAGCAGGTTACATCCTAGAACAGTGAATAATTCAGTGTCTCAATCGAGTGCTTGACAGATTGGAACCCAGCCCATGCTCCTTCACTTCAGTCATTGCCAAACTGACAACAAGTTTTAACCTTATCATTATCGCAGTGAAATGATCAAGAACGAACAAATGTGAATTATAATGAAAAAACAAAAAAATAACTTGCATAAAATATACAGGATATTCATATGTGTCCATGTCAGTCTATTGATAGCACATGGAAGGTATCTCCAAGGTAACATGACACATTTTGTGTGTACGTGACTGTATATATGTGTGCGTGCATGTGTGTGTGTATGTCAAGTCAAGTCAGCTTTATTTATATAGCGCTTTTTACAATACAGATTGTATCAAAGCAGCTTCACAGTGATAACATGAAAATAATACAAAAAAATTGCGTCATCGTCCACCTTAAGTAAGGCACATCAATAATATTGTTGAATATTAAATGTACGAATAAGCAAGCCAAAAGCCAAGGCAACAGTGGCAAGGAACCAAAACTCCATCAGGTGACAGAATGGAGAAAAAAACCTTGGGAGAACCCAGGCTCAGTCTCGTTCTCCTCTGGCCAATGAACAAATAGTGTGTGATTATGATTCAGGCAGCATTACAGGTCAGAAGTCAGACTGGATCAGAACATTCAGAATATTTCTCCAGTTCCATCTGGTTGAAGATCGGAGTCATCACGCCAGTATGCAGACGAGTTTGTTGAGGATCAGTGCTGATGGCTGTCGTGTTGACGAGGCCTTCACAGGGCTGATGAGGCTGGCACTTCAGATGTGTGTGTGTGTGTGTGTGTGTGTGTGTGTGTGTGTGTGTGCGCGCGTGTGCGCATAATGGGTCAGGAAGAGGGGTGCTTCCTGGCTTCCTGTAGAGGGAAATAGCTAGGATGACCAAACAGTGCATGAGAGAGGAGAGTGAATAAGGTTTCTCTATACTAAACACGTTCAAAATGCATGACAGAACAGCTTCGGCCCCAAAAAAGAATCAGCTTATCTACATATCTATTATGTTCGCAATGTAATTTGTATAATTTATGCTCTCTCTAAAACCTAATGTTCAATGAGATGGATGTTAATTTACTGCATAAATAGCAGTAACAGTTCTGTTTACTGGTATTTGATTCTACTTTTGCCCATCATTTTGTGGTCTCATACCATACATACCATACCATACATATGTTATTAAATTTAACTCACATAAAAAAAAAAAATTAAAAAGAAACTTTAAAATTTAGAAACTGACAGCAAATTCAAGAGATGCTCTCATTAAAGTTCTAGCAATTTTTTAAGAAACTCGTTTCATCACAATGTTTATGATTTGCTAAAAAAAAAGAAGTAAATAAAACTAAATGTAATTTACAAGTTAATGCCTGGCAATCTAAGGCTCTAAGACTAAGTTTAATAAATGTTTGAAACCAATGTCCTCAAACCTCTTACCTAGAACTCTAAAACTTTTAACTACTGATTTTATGGTTTGTTTGCATTAGATATTTGATCATTTACATGGTTGTTTGTATGCTGATTGTTAATGGGGTTCACATTTGAACAACATTTTAAAAAATTGTTATATGAATGTTTGTAAAAGGCAAGCCCCTTTAAAAAAAAGGCTATATTAAACCAATGGAAAATGGCCCAGAATTGTTCATCTAATTTAGTTAAAAACTAATATATTCTTCAAATAATATCCCTGTTAATAATGTTAACCATTTAAACCCTTAAGGAGTTAGTTTAGACTTAGAACTATTGCAAGGAGAGTCAAAAGGTATGTATTGTTTGATAGAAAACTTAACATTTTTAGAAAAAGAAAATCATTACTGCTGTTAAAAGACAATATATATATATATATATATATATATATAATGTTTTATTATTATGTTACATATCTTTTTTTATTTGACATGCAATAACTCAGGAAGGAAATAACATGGAGGACCATTCTTTTTTGGTGAAGTTCCTCTACATTTGAGAAGCATCTGGACCAAATTTTGTGGTGATAGCATAAAATAATCAAGTTACAGCATTGGGAATCAAGGTAGCCTTTTGTTTAGCCCTTGACACCCCCTGATGGCCATTTTTAAAATGATTCCTCCATGAGGAATATCTTGTGTTCGACGCAATGGATTATGTTGATTTTGGACTCATTTCAGTGTGGAGCATGCACTGTAAGTAATGATGTGCCATTTTCTATGATCTATGAAGTTTCTTGATGTTACAAGTGTAAACGTCACGTGAAAGCTATAATTGATTTTACTTAGCTATACATTTGCGCCTGTTCGGTTTTATGTGTCCCAACTCCGTGAGGATAGAATATCTTGTGATCGACGCAATGAATTATGGTTTTTGAGCATATCATTTGAGCAAATCGGAGCATGTTTCATGAAGTTACGAGCGAAAACGTGACATAAAGTGGAAGTAGCCTACCACTGGAGTTAAACTTTGGGTTTAAAGAGTTAATAGTGGGAATTGGAACCTAATCTAAAGCATTGACCAAAACATTTTATAATTTAAATTGATCTTTTTAAAATGAAAATAAGTTAAAATATATATTTTAAAAAATGTTCTTTTTTATAGGTGTTATAGTACACATTTCCTAAAACAATAAATTTATAGCTATGACGTACAATTACTCATGTCCTTTTTTTATCTCTACCCATCTGTATGATGCAATAGCGTGTATCCATCTCACATTATCAGTATGTGTGTGAGTGTGATGGGAACATTTTCCCTCAAGGCCTGCCACTGCCTCAGCCCATGGCACTCATACTGCCTGAGAGAGAGAGAGAGAGAGAGAGAGAGAGAGAGAGAGAGAGAGAGAGAGAGAGAGAGAGAGAGAGAGAGAGAGAGAGAGAGAGACACTACTGGCCCATAGGGATCAATGTTAAAAGGCCTGGTTAATGACCGGCACACAGCTGACAAAGTCATTCATTTCTGCCGGCACTATGTATTCTGTGTGTGTGTGTAAACAAGAGGGATTTGCATGTTTGTGTGTTTCAAATATGTGTACTCAAATATGAAAATGAGAGAGAGAATGAGAAAATTAAAAGCAGAAAAAGAGACCCAACAAGGCTAGATAAACAAACAAACGCTGATTTTGGGGTTTGATAAATAGAGAAACAAAGAGTGTATGTGTGAATGTGCGTGTGTGTTCTGTTATGACAGTGTTAGTATAAAGATCACTTCCCATGTCAAAGCACCACTGCAGATGAAGCTGTAATATTGAGTTACAAAACACTCCTCATTCACGACACGACCCTGCCTCTTCTAGATCGCTTAAAGGGATAGTTTACATAAAATAATTGAGCTGCTATAAGTAGATAACTAGAAGAATAATAATAAGTGCACCAAATCAGTTTATGATTATAATATATTAAAATAGTGCAATAACTAATACCCATTTGCAATATCAAGCAGCATAATGAACTGTTTTTGTACTGATAAATACCTGCAAAGCTGCTGACAACGGAAGCCTCGACACATTGGTTACAAATGGCTGCGATTTCTGAATAATTTTTTTTGTTTCATTTTTTCAATGAATTGACTTTCACAGTGGTGCTTTGAATGATTTGTTCACAAATCAGACCGAGTTGGTTGTCAAGTTCAACTCACTCACATGTATGTGTGCCTATTGGTCGGGCTTGGAATAGAGTGCACGAGTTGCACGAGAAAGCTGCTTTGAAACAATCTACATTGTTAAAAGCGCTATATAAATGAAGATGACTTGACTTGACTTGACGAGTCAAATGAATCACTAAATTTTACATTTATGGTACTTCTGTGTCCTTTTTGAAGCTTAAAACCCCTGTCATGGAGAAGAGTGACCGGTATAGAATAAAAAAAAAATTGTCCTTTTGTGTTCCAAATAAAGTAAAATAGTTTTGGTAAGGTGAGGAAATGACAACTGTCCGTTTAAACTACACCCCAGAAAGCAAAGTGAGCTATTCTTCCTGATTTCTTGAAGCATCATTTTTAAAGTGGTCTTAACCCCACACACTCAAGTGGAGCTTATTCTTCCAAACAACTATTCAAGCCCTCTCATCCTCCTGCTCTGTACCACTGAGCTACGTAAACACCACCATCTGTATCTGATCAGAATTAATGCCCACCCCCCTCCACATTCTCCATCTTTCCCCGCTGCCCCTTTCGCCGCCTGGTCCCATGCACACATGGAGATACTTACACATCATCACCCCATTACATGGACATGGGCGAAGATATGAACACACACACACACACACACACACACATACACAACCCATCAAAACACACCCCAAACTCCTCTCATAACAGACAAACACACACTCCCTGTCCCCCCTACGCATCACGTAATTGTCGCTAATAGATTGGGGGTGAAGTATCCATATTCCATTAAGTGAACCAAACTCTCTGATTGGCTGAGCTGACGGCCCCTCGGAATAGCCGAGCTGGCCGCCAGCCAGAGGCTCATTTCCTGCCGGCCTGAGAGCCTCCAGCCGCTCCCGCTGCAAATGCACTTCCTGACTATGTATAAAATTTTTATTAATGGCCAGGAGTGCATCAGCAAAGGCTCAGCGAAGGAGAAAGAGAGAGAGAATGACAGAGATGGATGGAGTGAGGGGAAAGACAGCATTAAGTATGATTGAGCTCTGATAGAGGAAGGGAAGAAGAAGGAGAGTTTCCAGAATGCCCTTTTAAGAACATCTTTAAGACAGTGCAGACCTGCCATAAGTGTCTGTTCGTTGTCTCATAAACAGATAAAGAGAAAACAGATGAAGAAATGGGGAGATAGAATAAAAGACAAGACTTGATGAATGAGAACGAGAGAAAGCACCAGTTCTTCCTAATAAATGCTCAGCTTGGGGTCCGGTAGACTGCTGAATAGTTTATACTTTCAACATTTAGGCGTACACTAGTATGAGTAGAGTGAAAGGAGGCCAAGAGAACATGTGGAGAATAACACAAATAAAGGCAGTCAGTCACCTTTCCCCTGAAGAGATCAGGAGGCTTATGACTGGAGATAGAGATTCAACAGATGATGGAAATTAAATGTCTAGGCAGGCCATGCCCCCCAATCAAAACCATGACTTGACGGACAAGCCCATTTCTTATTAAACTCCATCAGCACAGAGGAGGAGAGGTCAAATGGCTGAGAGAAAGTCACAGCCAATTGGAGAAGACAAAGGTACTTGCCCATCCCAAAGAGGTCTCAGTGTCAGTAGAGTTTGTGTATGTGAGGGCCAAAGGTGAGGGGGGACTCTGTTGACCCTTGATAGGAGCCCTAGTTACAGGAGCAAGGGGGTTGACAGGTCATAAAAGTAGATACGCTGAGATTTTAAAGGAATGGTTCATGCAAATATGAACATTTTGTCATTGTTGACTAGGACTGGATATTGACAAACATTTCACCATTGGATTCCAATTCCAATTTACAAGGTCTTGATTCGATTTGATTTCGATGTTGATTCAATATAGCTTCATTTGGATATATATCGGGTGCAGTGTGTCGCCAATTAAGGAAAAAAATCTCTCTCATTTAGCTGTAAACTATACAGTGATCCCTGTCAGTTGGTACATTAGTAGTTAATATTACAAAACAGAGTCAATACTATTAAATTCAATTGCTATTTAGCAAAATTGTCCTCTATAAAGTTTCTTTTTTTTCTAGTTGACTAATGAGTTCCCTATCTGTCAGTCACTTTAGCGTGATGTTGAATGCTGACACTAGGGGTCGCACTTGGGAGCCCCAAATACCTCTGAAACTTCAGAAAAGGCCAATGAGAATTTGGGTATAAATAATACGGGTATAAAAGGAGCTAACATGTCACTACAGACAGACGCTCATTCTCATTCACCTCGTTGCTGGAAGATTACAGCGCATTGCAGCAGTATATCTACCCCGACTCACAGCCACGGCCCACCCCAGTGGAAGTGAAGTGCATGAGGAGCTCACAAAGTTGTGGAAGCCAGATGTTTTACTGTCAGATCATGCTTTACAGACTCTTCCACCCTCACTACCCTCGATGGTGGGGCAGCCAGGGGGTACACGGATGTTCCTCAGGTGGAGCATACAGTTGTGTGCTGCAAAACGCCACCACCTGACGGAATTGTCCTAGGCTCCCGTCCAGGGCCTGTAGGTTGCTGCTGGACAGGCCGCCTCCACCCTGCATGCCATGGCCATCCTGGATTGATGCAGGAACTTCGTTTGGCAATTGACTTCGCTCTGAGAGCGACAAAAGTTACAATACCGGCTCACGGTCAGGCGTGGTCCAGGACTAGTGGTCCAGGAACGCCATCTCTGGCTGAACCTTGCTGAGATGAGGGAGATCGACAAAGTCCGCTTTCTCAACACCCCCCTCTTTCTCAATTATTTCAACAACTGGCTGATTCTAGCACACTCTCGAGATCACCGGTGTGTACACAGGGACCAGGGACTCAGGTACCTCAGCTGATTGATGCTTCAGGTCAACTGGGAAAAGAGCAAGCTCTCTTCAGTGCAGAGAATCTCTTTTATCGGGATGGAGTTGGACTCAGTCACTATGATTGCGCATCTCATGAACGAGTGCACACAGTCAGTGCTGAATTGCCTGAATGCGTTCAGAGGAAAAGCTGTCCCACTGAAAATAATTCAGAGGCTGCTGGGGCATATGTGTCCTCTGTGCACTGTAAAAACTAAAGGAGCCTCAAATACCCTGTCGGATACTCAAGGAACTTCAAAATGTAATTTTGGTGCCTCAAAGCTCTTTCTCCTATAGTAGGGTTACTGGAGGAGCATTGACAATCTTTGAGGTTCTTGCTGGAACTTATGGGATCCTTTAAGCACTTTGTATTTAGTTCAGAGGTTCTGGAGTCACCTTTTCATTACCATGAGACCTCGAAGTGCTTTGGGGGAAAATAGAGGAACTTAAATGCGATAAAAGGGTTATTGGAAGATCTTTTAACATTTAAGTGGTTCCTGGAAGATCTCTTATGTTAAAGCCAGCATCTGGAGGAACCCAATGGTTCAGTGAGGCCCGAATTAGATTATTATTCTATTATTATTATTATTATCCTATTATTATTTGATTCAGTTTGATTCAGTATACATACCCAGGTGAAAAAGACGTACTATTAAATGTATTAAAAATGTACTTGAGTGTGTTTTTAGTAGACCTACAATACAAATATACTTTAATGCATTTTTATTATTATTATTATAGGCAAGTTTGATTCAGTATACATACCCAGGTGAAAAAGATGTACTATTAAATGTATTAAAAATGTACTTGAGTGTGTTTTTAGTAGACCTACAATACAAATATTTAATGCATTTTTAATACATTTAACAGTAACCTAGTCTTTTTCACTTGGGTAGCTTACATATATTTAGTATAGGCCTATTTTATTAAGTAATTTAAACCTTAAACAACAACACTAAATAATAATAATATTATATGAAGAAGAAGAAGCAGGAGGAGAAAAGTTTTATTCTGTCACGAAACTGCTGCTATTCCTCTGCTGTCGTCGCTTCAGTGATCCTCGCGCTGCTCGCGCGCAACAAAGCTCAGTTGATCGTCATCAGGAAACTAACGGCTCCTCTCATCAAAGCTTCCGCCGTTTGTTCTGCTCTCCATTACCAGGTTTGTAAACTCGCCAAATAAATATAAATACAGAGTTTACTCACTATATATTTAAACACACACACATATATAAACTAAATTTATTATACATTACTACGTTTTTACAGCGTTTACCACTCGTTTATTGCACAGTATCTGGTATGAAGGTTTTAGCCCCGCGCGGATGCTAACTTCGTTGATCTAATGAACAAATGGAAATGATTGACTTATTGTCTTAGATAGATTTAGTCATTCAATTTAACATATTTTGTACAACTGTCTTCAAATTGCTGATATAGCCTAACTAATTTAGAAAATTCTCCGATTCTTGCGTTTGTTATGAATAACAAAAACAGGTTATAGTTTGGTCTTTTTTTGTTTAGCCTAACTTTACTTACTACAGGTGCCCTCATTCTCTCAAATACCATTTTAAAGCCATTTACTGGTCAATAAATATTATGTTGTGAATAATCAGCTTTGTTCTTTTGTTTCCCCAGAACAACCATTACATTTCTAAAATAATCTGAACATTTCAGTGGCAACATTGAATTACAGTAAGTTACCTGCACCACATGCTGTACTTTATTACTATGAACTTTCTCTGTGTGCAATTGTATTGTTTGACTGTGTAGCAGCTACTTGTGTTTTTAATCAGTTATTCTCTGAAAATATTTTCTCATGATCTCAAATCTCATTCATGTTACTCAGAAAAATAATATCACAGGTTTGGTTCACAAATAATGCTATGCATTTTTTTCTGATATCTTTATCATTTGCATTTGAATATAAGACATTTTTAACTCTGAATTATAACTTCAAGTTTAGTCTTTTTCGACAAAAAAAAAAAAAAAAGGAAAAAGCTATTATATGGCCTCAGAAGACTTACAACACAACCCAATCTTTTCTGGGACATTTTTGGAGCTTAGCCATTTTTACATAAATTGTTGCATTGAATTGAACTAGACAAGTGTACATAAGAATGGTTTCATGAATGATTTACACATTTGTTTTCTGCTTGTGTTTCATGCAGTGAAATTGAATGGTGACTGGGGTTGCATTATGCCTGAGATCTGCTTTTGGGTTCCACAGACAGAAAGTCAAACAGGTTTGGAACGTCACAAGTCTGAGGAAATTATTTAAATTTCACAACTATCACTTTAATAACATTACTAACTGTAAATTTTGTACTTTGTAGGGATCTCGGTAAGCTGAAATACAAGTTTGAACAAGAATAAAAATCCTCCTGTAGACCTGAAAATCACTGAAGTGCCTGGACCATCCACCAGAGAAGAGGAAAAACAAACGGAAAACGATGCTGTACCTTTTCACTTTTCTAACTCTTTAAGTACCTCACACCAACTTGGTCCCATAGTGACATTTTTGACCACAAACGAAATTGCTGATCGTGTGGATTCTTATTGAAATGACTGGAATTCACCAGTGAACATTCACAGAACAACAGATAATTTTACTGCACCTTAATACTGTTTCCGGGTCGAAGCCTCTACTGCTACTTCCTCTATCTTGTTTCATGAGAATACTCAACAACCATTTATGAACACTGTTGATTCAAGTCACACATTTAAGCTTTTCAAAAGCCATAGTATACATTACAGTCTCCAGTCTAACAGCATCCCAGACTTCAACATTTTATGATTCAAAATAGCTGAATATCTAACCATCTGAGATTTCTGTATAGAGATAAAGGTTACAGCACAATGAGTGTATATTAGCACTTGTTTGTTTTTGGCATCTGATAGAGCTTTTGGACTTGGAAACAGTGATGTCAGACTCACCATCGGACTGAAACACAAATGTTTAAAGTTAAGTAAAGATGGACATTTTTAATTAGTTCAAATGTAATTACATTGATTTATTTCGTGGAACATATGTGTTTCCATGCATTTTGTTGAGATGTCTTTTCTTGTTTATCTATTGTATATACATGGTTGATTATTCATGTTGCTTATGTATTATACTATTTTTTTGTGTATTCATTGATATTAAGCTATAGTTAGCTTTTTTCCCCATGTGCATGGAAGTGTATGTATAAAAATGAATATCAAATATGTAATAAACAATTCTTATTTTGTATTTGGTTCAATTTGTTTATTATAATAGAAGTCAAAGGTAACCATAGTAACAACATGAAATTAAATATTTAAAAAAAATGAAATTTGGTTCCTGGAGGCACCCAAAGTGGTTCCACACAGTGCCTAATATAAGAGTTCCTCAGGAAACTTGTGTGGTTCCTCAGAGAACCGGCCCTTTTTAAAGGGTGCCTAGAGGATCTACAGACGGTTCCGCCGGTGTGGCAAAGTGAAGAACCCCAAAAGGTTCCTCCAGGCACCTTTAATTTTTACAGTGTGGAAGTAACGAAGACTGGAAGACCACAGAGATGTGCAGTCATGTCAGAGCTTTTCTTCATGCAAGACTGGTTGGAGGGTCGGTTGTACCCCTTACCCCTGAAAGTGTATGTGGCATAGCGGCACATCACAATGCATTGGATGGTAGGTCTTTAGAGAAGACTGACCTGTTCATCAGGTTCCTTAGAAGTGCCAGGAGGTTGAATACCCTTATTCCCTTGTGGGATCTCTCTGCTGACGTGCTGGAGCCACTGGAGTCAGTCAAGTGTATGGCTCTCTCATTGAAGACAGTGTTTCTGACCTCGCTCACTTCCATCAAGAGGGTGGGAGACCTACAGGTGTTCTCTGTCAGTGAAACATGCCTTGAGTTTGGTCTGTCCTTTCACGTTATCCTGAAACCCCCTCCGGGCTAAATGTCCAAAGTCCCCACTATTCCTTTTAGGGATCAAGTGATGAACTTGCAAGCGCTGCCTCGAGACAAGCCAGATCCAGCCTTATCGTTGCTGTGTCCAGTACGTGCAGTAAGTATTTACTTGGACCACACACAGAACCTTTGCAAGATTTTAGATTTTACAATTTCCAGGTTGATGCAGTTTCGTCCTGTGTGTTGTCAGTTATGAGCAGGTAAACTGCAACTAGTCGGGTGCTCCGCTTGCACACAGAACCTTTCACCTGAGGTGAGGAGAATATATATATATTATATATACACTATATTCTGTATATATACACACATATACAGGGGTGCACATAACCTTTTTGTCTGGTTCTCATGAGAGCACCTGAAGATGCTGCTTGGTACTCACACTTTACGTGGCACACTTATCCTACAAGTTGTCGTCATCACTTTCCTCCTGACTGCTCTCCTCACCATAACACTATTTGTTCACAGTAGAAATTAAAATATAGGTTAATCTTTGTTTTAATTTTATTAACATTAATGACACAGACAACAGCAGAAATATTAGGCTGCTGTCACTTTAAGACTGACACACATCCGGTTTATTTTTCAACTGTTCACTTATGATATAACTGAGAGAATTAGGTATTAGATGCTTGTTTTGACATAATTGTGTGTGTATGTGTCACGAAGGAGGAATCAATTTGGTGTTGGAGTGCTGTCTGAAACGCGCCTCTCTCTCTCTCTCTCTCTCCACGTTTAAAATCGTTTGAATGTGTCATTTGGCAAGATAAAACACGTCCAAATGAAAACCTTTCACTCTATGATGGTTAAACTTAGCAGTTAATCCGCGAATCACATAGGTGCCGATCCATGGCACCCTTATTAATAACTAATAATTAATGGACATACTTATCATCATGATTGCTATCTTACCAGAGATAGAGAAAAACCCTAAGTAAACAGGTCCCTGTCCCTAGCCTGGGAAAACCCAGACAACTTCCGGCAAATTTAGATTTGCTCTGCAAGTAAGTCTGGCAAAGAGCTCATTCAAGTCCATTTCCCCATGCTGAGAAATCAAGGCACCAATCAGAAACGTTGAGGCGGGCTTTACACATGACAATCACTCTGATTGGTTTTAGGTCTAGCCTATCCAGAGGCATTTGAGCGACGTCCACTCCGACGTCCGTTGGTGAAGCACACCAACTTTTAAATGCATTATTATATTCAAATTGCAAACACATGAGGACAGTCTCCATGAAAGACCCACTGGCAGATGAACGTGCTACTACATTTCTCTCCGAAACGGTAGGAAATTAAATTAGATTTAATAGAGTATTTTAACTGTGACAAGATGATTGACAGGGCAGTTTACATGACGGGATGCACGCGACAGATCCGTTCGATAAAGATGACGAAGTAGTATGTCCCAGAGTTGCCTACTTTTTTGCTACACATTCAAAAGTAAATACATTTTCTTCACAAAAAGAGTACATATGGCGTAGTGTAACCATAGACTGTAAAAAAATAGAGTGTAACATAGGCGAATTGGGACGCAGCATATGGTTTTACACATGACGATCTCTGATTGGTTTTAGGAGTTTTAGGTCTATCCAATTGTGCCCAGAGGCATTTGAGCGACGTCCGTTGGTGACGCCCCTTTGGAAATGAGTTATTAAAGGAGCTTTGCCAGACCATATCTTAGTTACTACTGAGAATGGTCTGGTTTTAACCAGGCTACCCTGTCCCCAAAACTGCCCAAAATGTTGGTACTCAAAAGCACTTCCCTCCACATTTTCTGCTGTACATCGTTTATTTTTACCACTCATGCGAACATGCGCACCAGTTATGTGCATCCCTGTATGGGCCACTCTGGTTTAGGCCAAATACTACAACAAATATAAGATAAAAAATATGCTTGATAATGTATTAATTTATTATATTTGAATCGGTGTAAAAAAAAAAGCAATGTTGATGAGACTTTGATGTAATATAGTTTTAATAAATTATGCATTAATACAAACATTATAGTTTAATGTTATTAATACTGCAGTGTTTCTCCTTGTTGATAGCGGGTATCAAAAATAATGTATACTGTACTGAAACATCAGCTACAATTTTAGTTATTGAACCAAATCCAGTGGTGAATTTTACTTCAAGTCCTCCACACCTCATTGCAATCTGATCAGCAAAAAGAAAGAAAGAGAGAATATTGCAAAAAGTTTGTTTCTTAGCCTTTTTTAACTCTGAAATTTGTGTCACTGCACTTAAGTGACCACACACTAGCATCGTGTGACAGGAGGCTGGCCAACGCTTGCCAACTTCAGCTGCATGCAATGTAGAATAAAGATATTAATATATGCTGATGTGACAATGGAAAATAATGTTGGTGATGGGATCAGTCATTCCGCAGAGGAAGCTGAGGGTGTTCTGCTGACATGATATGCGATTATGAATATTAATTATTGAAGTGCAGCAAGAAGTGAGGAAATATGAACCTGGGGCGGAAGCACTTCTGTCTGAATCAGTCTCTCTCACTGCTGAGTGTAGAGTGGACTGAGCCTAATAGCACATCCAGAAAAACTTACTCAAAGCTTTTGCTGCAGTCTCCAAACACTGGGGCTGAGCCGTTTCCATGCCCTTTTGGGAATGGTTCACGCCAAACTTAAAATGATGTCTTCATTTGCTTACTCTCATTTTGTTCTGATCCTGTACTATTTTCTTTTTTCTGTGAAACACAAATTGAGATGTTAAGCAGAATGTCTAAGCTGCTCTTTTCATTTCAGTGAAAGTGAATGGTGATTCATATTCTCTTATTGTATAATGCCAAGCTGAATTGACTAGAAAAGCTCTATCTTTTCAAAAGGTCATTAATCAATTTCGGCTGTCACTCAAGAATCTTTTGTAGACTGTAAAAACTAGGAAATAAAGTGTTTTTCCACCCTGGTCCATAATTTTATCATACAGATAAAATAGGTATTGTCGTCTATGGTGGATTGGCGACTTTCAAATAATGAACTGTATCCCTAAATGATGTGTGCATTCCATTGCTGCTGTACACAGGGGCTAGTGTCTCTCTTCTAAATGCCAACACATACAGAGAGGAGTTTTTTTTAACGCGCTCCCCCTGGCTGCACCCTCTACTGACATTTGTGGGTATAGCAACTCCAAAATAGAGATACTAGGGTCGCTTAAATTGACTGTTTGTTATGGGAAAAGAACACTGCCCTCCTTTGTATTCAGTGTGGCCCGTAAGGGAGCAAATGTGATGGGGTTGAATCTGTTCACTGCTTTGGGGCTTGCTTTGGGGGACATGTGGGAGGGGGAGGGGGGGGGGGCTGCTATTCTGGCCGTGACTACAACGTGGCAGCAACAGTGGCCAGTACTGTTTGAAGGGTTGGGCTGCCTCACCAAGTTTACCCATCAACCTCTCCTCAATCCCGCTGTCACCCCTGTAATTCAACCACTACACCGTGTTCCCCTGGCTCTTTGTGATGGTGTGTCAGCTGCAGTGGCTGTGGGATGCAGATATCATTGAGCATGTGGACGCTTTGCCCTTCTATAATGAACTCAGTTCAGTATCGTGCTCAAGGCAGTATGAGAGGCTGCTTTCTGTGTGCATACTTTGGATGTTCCCAACCCAAGCTCTGACCGTTCCTGCTTACTGAAGATAATGACTTCTGTGTCAAGATTAATCTTGACAATGTGATTGTGAATGGGGGGACCAGGATGTTTCATGATGAGCGCCTCAGTAAAGTGTTGGATGCACTAGCCGAACATCACTTGACCCTCAACAGTGACAGATTTCTCTTTGCTGTGCCCGCCATTGAATTTGTGGGATTCAAATTGTCGACGGAGGACATTTCCCCACTTAATTCCACTGTGGAGGCTATCCAGTCCATTCCCCAAACCAACTTTGCCAGTGCAGGAGGCTTCTTTTCTATGAATGACAGGCTATTACTTGAATTTTCTTGCCCCATACAGCCACTACAGCAGCAACTATTGCGGATAGATGAACCCTGGGTGTGGACTCAAGCATTAAGGCTATGGGACACACTCTTAAGGCTCAGCTCACATTGCCCCCAGTGCTGGCACATTTCAGCACCTCCGGTGATACCCTGGTCACCTGCGACTCATCTGCCACAGCCATCGGAGCCGTGCTGTCAAAGACACAGAGTGGCGTTGAAAGGCCCATAGCCTTCACCTCCCGGGCCCTTGACCCAACGGAGCAATGGTATTCAGTGGGGGAGCGGGAAGCGCTAGCATGCGTCTGGGCATGCAGAAGATGGCACCTGTACCTTTATGGCCGCTGTTACGTTCTGTGCGTGCTTGTTGTTGTTGTTTTGACCCAGGACCTTCGCCTGGACCCGATGTCAACGCAGTGCTGAAGTGCCAACTTGTCTCTCCCTATGGGGGATCCCTTTACCACTCTACAGATAAAGCGTTGCCGGAAAATTCGTTTCGCGTACCTACCCCGAAGTGACAAAATAAAATAAAAGTCTGTACCAAATTTATAAGGAAAGACCAGTACTTTGTTTAGGCTTGGTCTGTAGGGAATTCCAAACCTGCGCACATATATTCAAATGCACATAACTATAGAACCAATTCTTAATGCGCATGTGACCGCCATCAGCGTTTCTCACAGGTTCGCGTTTTAAAGTCTGTGTAGAGAGAATGGTGTCGTCTTAGCGGCCCCTAATTTAATAACAAATGATCGTTGCTACGGAAGCGAATCAATCTAAACTAACTTTAGCTGGAAAATAACTTTATTAAAGAACCGCTATAAAGCCAAAACAATCTGTTACCCTAAATTATACGTTTGTCTCTGTAAAGCTGCTTTGAAACAATCTACATTGTTAAAGCACTATATAAATGAGTATGACTTGACTTGACTTGACTTGTTTTGCTTTTGTTTTTCCCTCCCTCTCTTGTTACGTCTCCTATTCCCTACTCTCAGGTTCCTGTGAGAGGCCGTGTCAGCTGTCAATCATCGTCAGAGCGGCTCTTCTGCATCCAATCTGCTGTCGCCCCGCTGGTTTAAAAGACTTCCAGCGCGTCTCATCTGGCAGCAGTGTGTGTGTGTGTTCAGCGTCCTCAGTCCTCAGTGTTGCGTCTTCATTTGCATTGTAGCTCACTCACTCACTAGCATCAAGTGGCTTCAGCTTTTTATTATAAATTATCACGTTTCCTATTCATGGTTCTTTCTGCTTTTTCCAATCTACAGTACCAGCAGTAGTGTGATATCTAAATGTTGCATTCCATCTCCTAGACCTTTAAAGATAACAGCTGCCATTTCACAGTGAGGATGGAGCATTACACTAATGGCATTGCTGACGACAGGAACATGCCACAAACCACTGAAAACTGTATCGCTGGCACCACCATCTTTGCCAGTATAATTATAGTCTGCAGTTTACCCTAGGCCATGACAATGTGATTATTAAAACCTTTTTTCACCCCCAGCCCAATGCCCGTGGAGGGTTTCCATCAGTCCTTTAAAAATGGTCTCAGAGCACACCTGGCCCAAGGGTGCTCTTTCAACCAGGCCATTCGCCTCACCCTTCTGCACTACAGGACCTCACATCATTGCACCACGGGCATTTCCCCCATCTCTCTCATGTTGGGTACGGTACTCAATTTAAAGCTTAACCCTGAAACCTCTCCCAGGTTTGACAGCCTCAAGCACGCCAAAGCACCAGACATTGCTGTCAATGACTGGTTTAGGGTTCGCAGGCCTCACAGAGGAAGCAAACTGGCATGATCCTGGTCCCTTCCTCTGAGAATTCCCCTTCAGCTTGGCCTGGCATATCTTAGCTTTTGAACGATGGCAGTCTAGCAGTCTTCATAAAGTTCCGAAACCATGCCCAGTAGTTACACAAGGCACACAGGCCATTCCCACAGTGGAGGTGTTGTCTTTGGTGGATTTTTCTGTCATCATTAGGCATGTCTTGGAAAATGTGCTTCATTTGTTGAGTCTGGTTCTGTTGTTGAGGTTCTGTGGTTCGAATAGTGTGAGAGTGATCTCTCTATCTCTCTATCTTTATTTATCTATTTGAAATCTACTCTTTTTTCATTTCTGCTTCCTTAAAATCTTGTTTGCAACCCCCAGTTCAAATTCAATTCAAATTCAATATGTAATTATTATTATGACATATAATCATACATGATGAAAAAAAATATTCAATTATGTATATTTTATATATATTTTTCCTGAAATGTTTGAAATGTTATTTCCACCACATAATTATATTAGACACAATACGTCATTTGAGATGTGGTGGATATGACAATTGTTGATTCAGTTAAAATGCAAAAA
The DNA here is from genome assembly GCF_964197995.2 of Scardinius erythrophthalmus. Lineage (NCBI taxonomy): Eukaryota > Metazoa > Chordata > Actinopteri > Cypriniformes > Leuciscidae > Scardinius > Scardinius erythrophthalmus. The sequence continues at coordinate 28,813,428 of NC_138237.1, read as the reverse complement.
TAACAGAGGCCTTCAGGTCTTCAAATGAAATAAACAAGTGTTAGTATTAAAAGTGTGTTTTAAACCCACAGGACCAAAAGGACCTGCAAGATGCTGTCTAAAATACAAAATAAACTTATTTTGCATTAAATTCGCCAATGCAAAAACAGCACCAACTGAGCATTCATCAAGTCTAAGTCCAACCACAGCTCAATGTTAACAAAAAAATAGTTGGATCCTTTCTTTTGTCAAACGAGGTCTGCGTCTGTTCACATGAATCAGTGTCTATGGGAAATGAGAAAAACAGGCAGTGAAAAAAACAAGCATGCAAAGGATTCCAGACACAAATAGACACAACTAAATAAATACAGTGGAGACACACTGGAGAAACAGAGGAAAAAAGATCATGGAACACATGATTTACACAAGAGAGACATATCCTGAGACACACACACACACACACACACACACACAAGCATCCTCAGAGGATGCAGCACAGGTACACACACACACACACACACACACACACACACACACACACACACACACACACACACGTTTACTTAGCTAAATCTAAATGGGGACATTCCATAGACGTAATGGGTTTTCTATCTCCTTACACTAACCCCACCCCTAAACCTACCCATCACAGAAAACTTTCTGCATTTTTACATTTAAAAAAGAAACCTTTAATTACTTTATTTTTATACCAGATTTACAAATGAAGACGTCCCTAACGGGAGGATTTTGGAGATGTTGTCAGGTTTTGGTCACTTCTGAGTACAAAATTGTCCCCAGAATATAGTTAAGTAGGTACACACACACACTCATAAATCTATTTTTGTGAGGACATTCATCGACACAATTCAATCTCTAGTTCCATACCGTAACCTTACCAATCACAACTAATTGCCTAATCCAAACCCTTACCCTAAACTACCTTCACTAAAATCATGTCTTGACCCTCAAACAGGCCTTTAAAGGGGTCTTAGAAAGTGAGGACCGGCCAAAATGTCCACACTTTACTCTCTTTTTCCTCACTCCAATGGTCTAAAACTCAAACCAGACCTCACAAAACTAGTTGTACTATTGCACACACACACATACATGCGCACTTAGCTATCTGAATGGGGAAATTCCATAGACGTAATGGTTTTTATACTGTACAAACTGTATATTCTATCCCACTACTAACTAACCCTACATCTAAACCTACCCATCACACAAAACCTTCAGCAATTTTACATATTTAAAAAGCCTTTATTACTTTATTTTTATACCAGTTTTACAAATAAGGATGTCGCTAAAGGGAGGTTTTTAGAGATTTTGCCAGGTTTTGGTCCCTTCTGGATACAAATTTGTCCACAAAATATAGTTAAGTAGGTGCACACACACACACACACACACACACACACACACACACACACACACACACACACACACACACACACACACACACACACACACGCGTGCAAAGCAACCAAGACAGAAAAAAAACTAAATGTTTCCTCTTGATAATCAGATTAATAGTTAAATTCAGCATTATAAATGAATGCAAATCTGTTTAATAAAATACTGTAATTCGCCAAAGTCCGAAGCGCTTAAAAATGTGCAGGAGAAACAGACTGAGTGATATACTGGAGAGAGAGAGAGAGAGAGAGAGAGAGAGAGAGAGAGAGAGAGAGACTGAGCAGTGTCTGTAAACCCAATATCCTCTGTGGCCCCAGGGGCTGGGAGTGAACGGCCAGTGCAGGAAGAGATGGGCTGCATTATCCACATCAAAGCTCTGAATTATCAGCCATAATCAATGCCTTAGCATTACTGCCCCTGCTCTCCTCTCACTGTACAGCACAGCAGGGCCGTGGGATCATCCGGAGAGAGAAAGAGAGCAGGGAAACCAGTGAAGGGGGAAATGGCATTAGTCTGGGGTGATGTCTGTTCTTAAAGTCTTTGTGGGACACCGGGCATTGGGCTGGACATTTAACGGTGGGCTTTGGGGTCTTGCTGGTTGGTGACATTTTGGACAGGGTTTGTATAATGCTGCATCTCATCTTTGTAAATGTTGCAGTATTGTGCAAACAATCTTTCAAAAGCGCTTGATCACAATTTTTGTGTGATCTTATATAGTCTTCTGGTGATATTACATTTAACATATTACATTTCTAAATACAGTGTATGTACACTGTATTGTACAGTGTAACATCGCCAAAATAACCATCATTAGCATTTGTTTGCATTCTGAAATTAACTTTACGATTATCATAGGTAGGATTTAAGAGGGAAATACTTTAATTGAATCTTTTTATCAAAGATATGAATCTACCAAAGTGGTATTCAAGCCCTTTCAGATATAATGACCTCATTGATGGAGGGGATGTCAAAAGCTGTCCTGTGTTAGAAAGGAAAAGTTGTTGTTTTGGCGCCCTCTGGTGAATAGACTGGTGATTTCTGGACTTTATTTTTAAGCATCATGACAGGGTTTTACCTAAAACAAAAACAAAACGAACATTTCCGTTACTTAAAACAAAATAAACTTTAACTGAAATAAAATAAAATATATAAAAAAAAGCTTAAACCTAGTTGCCAAGGCAACATGATCCTTAAAAAAAATAATGATCTTAACTTTTATCTCCATCTCAGTTGGCCAGAGTGATTCGTCTTTTATAAATCTGTCAAATATTCAGTGTCCAGGACGCCATGAGGAGACTGTTAGTGTACTCTGTAGCCTTTTAAAATCTTAAACTTAAAAAAGTGTGATATGAATAAATAGTGCTCATAAACAGCTATTGAGATTATATTCTCAAGTGAAATGAATGGAGGCTTGGACCCGGAAACAGTATTCCCTACGTCACGACTAACAAGCCAATAGGGCTTTTCACACTGTGCTCAACACCGGGTTATCGTAGGTCTAAAGATAGCTTTTATCCCTGGGTAAAGTAACATTTCACACTTGTAATTTAGAAGTGGGGTTGGTACCGTTTTTTACCTGGGATTATGTTAACCCCGCATTGCGGTGCCAAATTTGTCCAGTGTGATACGATGTGGTGTTAAAATGTTACAGCTAGATGCTTAGCAACCATATAGACTGTAAAAAAGATGGACGACACACCTTCACTTCTCTTCTATTGTAGAAAAGTGAAGCCGCCAATGTCCCAACATGGCGCTGACATCACACAACAACATTACTAAAACCTTAAAATTAAAGTGAAACCAGAAAATAGAAAAAGAAAATCTAATTCAAAATATTAAAGTCCCCCTGTGGTGAAAATCCAGTTTTAATGTTGTTTATGTGTCTATGTGGTGTTTTTAAATTTGCTTTAAGACAAACCATGTGCAAATCAACAAGTCAATAAGTCAACACCATTGCTGAGTATTTTCTCTTTAAAACTGCAGTGAACCAAAGACAGTCTCAAAAACAGGAAATCGCTGGTGTTTCTGACGTCACAAACTACCTTGTAACCAATCAGATCAACGTGTGATCGTCAACGAGTGAATCTCATAGACAGTAAAAGAAATGGACACCGCGACCCCATTGGATTCAACGGAAACAAAGTGAAGTCAATTAGAAACTCTTACTTCCTGGGGGTCGAGCGTACTGCCAGAGAATGTCTAATATGGCGAGAAGTTTCACTCTCAGTACACTTCCGGCTTCTGAACTGGTTGCAGTTCCTCTCTGATTCCATATGAGGGCGCTCACAGGACGAGTGCAGAATGAATGGAGGTCTATGGCGCTATACCAATAAAAATCCACTTTTCTCAGGATATAATTTTTTGTCTTGTAATTTGAATGTTGTATTCGAAAGGAGATGCAAATAAATTACACATTGCTGGGTGTTAGATTTTTTTGAGTCACGTATTTGCTTTAAAAAGTCTTTTAAAGTGTCAATGACGTCATATACATGTACGACCAGAGATACTGCTTCACGGCAGTCCTTCAGTCACTCTGGTGCGTTCGCGCTCTGCACTTTCTTTTCTCTCGAGGCATCGACAACACAGCTGACACAGGTAAACACACTTGTTAGAAGAGTTTTTGTTTTGTTTGTTTCTGGTCCCGCTGCGGATGACACGATGCCATCAAGCGGTATCTCTGGTCGTAATCAGTCCTTCACTGACCAATCAGCGTTCATTAGCAGAATGCTAGCGTGTTATGGGCAACAACAACCCAACCTGTAAGAAAACGAAAGGACATAAGTACTCGTTCGTTCAACTTTCGACCTAAAACCCATGTTGAACTTGCAAAATCTACAATCAGATTTGAGATTTATCAACGGCAATCGGGTGAAAGAGACACATTTAGCTGTCTAGCCCCATTGACTCCCATTCATTTTGCACTCATGGCGATCGCCCCCAGTGGAACTCTGGTGGAACTACAACCAAAATTCGGTACAATAGAGCTTAATAGGGAGTGGGCAGGCTCTCCGTAGACGGGCTCTGGTACTGCGCAGACTCAAACTGAGCTTGACGACGTAGATGTGACGTGAGCAACCCGTCTGTCTTCTAGTAGCTGTGCCAAGAGAAATCTGAATCATTCCCTTCCGAAACTTGCAGAGACGGAGAGTGTGAGTAGGAGGTGTCCATGAGCTAGGAGCAGGAGAAACTTTTGCTATGTATTCTGATTAATTATTTTGCCTCCACGTCCCCCCGATTGCTCGTGAGCTTCTCCTCCTGTCCATACGGTAATTCTCTCTACGGTGCAACAGAGAGTTGCGTGGTTATGACGCAATCGTTAGACTAATTTTACAAAAATTGCTTCTACGGGGCCATAACGTAAGATACAAGGTAATGGAGTCTTTTATACATTTTCGTGTTTCTTTAGAAATAAATAATGGACAAATGGAGTCTTTAAACGCCTCAGATGTGAAGTTATTCGCTGTCAAAGTGACGCCAAAATGAATGGGAGTCAATGGGATGCTAACAGCAGGTGGGGGTCCGCTAGCCAATGGCGGCGCCCGGGGTACCTTCAAAATAATAGAAAACCCTGCCCCCCTTGGTGAATCTCTGAGCTGGTGTGAGTGAGTGGAGGCGGGGCTCATTTGCATATTCATAGAACTGCGTATACTTAATGAGGCAAGGGTGAAAAGTTTAAATGTCATTTTGATGATCAAAGATGAGTTTTAATGGATACAATTATTGACTACAGGGGGACTTTAACAAAAACTATAATAGTAGGCTATAGCCTATATATCAGTGACACTGAAAAAAACAACTACAAACAGGAAAAATGTTGAAACCATTATTGTAACATAAAAGAAAACAAAGCAATTAATAGGCTAATAAATCAAATTGAGAATCCATATATATATATATAAAAAAAAATGTTTATGGAGGTTTTAATGTTTATTAACTTTATTTAAAAACAACCAAAGTTTACATAGGCTAAAATTAACCATTTGACAGAAAAAGAAAAAAAAGTTACATACAGTATAGCTTTGAGAAATTAGCTTACACTAATCAATTTTCCCATGCGCTATCAACCACTTTAAAGCAGTAAACCCCCTCACCAGCTTACATTACATATTAGTGGTCTACCGATGTATCAGCCAGAGATATTAGGCTACACTTTGTTTTTTAACAATCGCTAGGAGGGTCCTAGTGATATATAAAAAATAAAAATAAAACGATCTGCCATCGGCTGACAACTGTGTTTGCGCCCCCTTGTGCCAGTTACAATATCCGACAGCTTTGTAAACAGATAATGTGATTTTTATTTTTTATTTGTACTTTATTTATTTTTACATTCTTGTGCTTCTCGTGTACGTTTTCTAGTCTATATAAACTACCATTCAAAAGTTTGGGGTCAGTAAGACTTTTATTCAGCAAGGATATGCATTAAATTTATCAAAAGAGAGAAAAAACAAACTTGTTACAACAAAATAAATTGTTCAAATAAAATATTGACTTTTGTTTTCACCAAAGTATCCTGACAACAGACAGACAGACAGGAAAAATGTATTACTGTTTCAACATTGATAAGAAATGTTTCTTGAGCATCATATTATGATTTCTGAAGGATCATGTGACAATTTTCTTCTAGAAACAAACACTGTTGTATTTTTTTCATGTTATCACTGTGAAGCTGCTTTGACACAATCTGTAAAAATTGTAAAAAGCGCCATATAAATAAAGGTGACTTGACTTGACGACTGGAGTAATGATGCTGAAAATTCAGCTTTGACACCACAGGAATAAATTACATTTTAAAATATATTCAAATAGAATATTTGAAATTATTTAAAAATGTAATATTTCACAATATCTGTTTTTAATGTATTTTTAACCAAACGTGCTTTGCAGCCTGATTGATGTTTATTTCAGAAACATTAGAAAATGCTACTGACCCCAAACTTTTTGTATTTAGTGGGTCATCCTGCTCTCCAGATATCTGTCACTGAAAAACATGTATCGGTCGACCACTATTACCTATAGGCATCATTTTCTATATAAAGCATCAACTCTGTGACATGAGAAAAAAAAAGAACAAAAATTAGCATAATTAGTGTACCCAAATGAATAAGAAAACCAGCAATCACCTTTTACATTACCGACAATGCTTAACTTTCATTCCAGCCAAGGTATATGATACTTGCAAGTCGTTTCTCTCCAAATATTTACATCCTTACAGTAGCGTTGTGGTGCATCATATGAAGAGATGACACAAATATAAAAATAACTATCAGTAGTCACGCTATATCGTAATAAACAAGATGCTTCTGGTTAAATTCTGTGGTTGGTTCATACTTCATATGGCATTATCCAATTCCAAAGCCTAAGCACTAAAAGTCAGCGCCACCGCCACCAATAGGAGCCACTGGGAAGAGGGCGGCATGCAGGGAGAGAGAGAGGGAGTGAGATTCAGACGGGGAATCTTCTTCTTCCTGTTCATTCCTGTCAGAAAGAGACACTTCTAAGAACTGGTAATAACAAAACACACATGGACAAATTCACTAGACAGTTCGGCTACTTGTGCATGCTGTGTTTTAGTGGGAAACACATTTTATATTCACTAACCACCTGATAACCATCTCAGCTAATTCAGGGTATTTCCCCATCAGTGTTTATTACAGCTTGAGAAAGCTTGGCAGTTTTTCAGATTTCAGGATTCGTTTCGTATTGTAGTAGTTTTGATAGCATTCAGAGTGATAAAATGTCGCTCTGACATTCTTTGGGGAAACAAAAATCTTTGTAGGAAACTCAATGGATACAGACACGCTGGCTTCCTTCCCAGAAAGTACGCCTAGCGATGATGAGACTTTGAAATATTGGTTCATCCATTCTGAAAATATGATACGACCACAAGATTTGTCAACTCAACACATTTTGTGAAGATGTTCTGGCACTGTATAGAGCTGAAATGCTGCAACGTACATCACATGATGCAGTTAGCGTTTTATCTGGTGCAAGAACAGCACCTGTTTTCTGTGGTCTTTGTGGTGCTTACTGGCAATTCTTTGTCTAAGCAGAAATGTGATTAAATATGCATCCCACTTTATTGCATCTTTTTGTTTTTCATTGGTTATTGTGCATAAAATAATGAGGTCACTGGCAAAAAGCGAGCTCAATGACATCATTCATTTATGCCAGCAGTAGAATTTAGCATTGGCCCTCTACGCCAGGGACTGATCTATTATTAACTAGTGAACAGTGTACTGTTCCCAGACAAACACATGCTTAAGATAAATGCTCTGGACAAGGTGTGAAATGATGGAAATGATGTGAAACTTCTAGTGCAACTAAAGAAAACATCTTACCACTTTTTTTTCTTTTTGCATGAAAATATACATGTGCCCAGAAAACTCTAGTTAAAGTCAATGATAACTATACCCTACTACTGTTCAAAAGTTTGAGGTCGGTATAATTTTATGTTTTTTTAAAGACTTTTTTTTTTTTTAAAGATGTTCACCAAGACTGCATTTATTTGATTAAAAAAAATAACTTTTGCAACATAAGTGTCTTTACTGTCATTTTTGATCAATTTAATGCATCTTTGCTGAATAAAGTATCCAAAAAAAAAAAAAAAATCTTACCGACCCCATACTTTTTACTCGTAGTGTATGTTTATAATATAAAATATAATAAATTATCCAATAAATTCAGAACTTAGCTTTACATGAGCATTTGTGTAAAAAACAAAACAAAAACTGCTGTACCTTTAACCCCTCTATGTAAACGCCCTCCTTTTCTAAAAGCTTTTTCCCCCCTTCAAAATATAGAACATTTATCATTTTACATGACCCCTTTTAGGTGACCATAGTAAAAGTAATTTCTACACAACACCTGGAGAAATGCCTCCCATTCCAAACAATTTCAAGTCTTACAATCTAGATTACTCGTGTGGTGACCTCCCCTGTACTCTCGAAGATGATGGTCCTGTCCTCTTTAATAGGTGGTGTGTACTTGTAATCGTCACTCAGCAGACCCAGTAAAGGGTACTGGGTCGCGTATCTGTTCCATGATAAGAAAGAGTTCACAATAACCATTAGGACTGAATGGCAATTTAGTTTTCACATGGTATTCAGACTATTCATACGCAATAAAAACACACACACCTCTTTGTAACGATAGTCTTCGTCGCACTGCTGGAGCTGTCAGTCTTCTGCTGTCTGAGTCGCATGATCTCCTGAGAGTAAAAAGTCAAAGGTCAGAATGAAGCACTCCAGCACTCCAGTACTTCACATTCCTCAAGGGTAATGAAGCTGAGGTAACGCAGACGGAAGAAACGAAAGAATGCCAATTATCAAGTGCTGTTCCTTACAATGAGAACCATGTCCTCGTTCAGTGATATGTTTAGAAATAGATGTTTTTTTCCTTGAACATGTCAATACCGACTTCTGATATAATTCATATTTTAAATATCTATTTTTCCAACAAACACATCTAACAAAAACATTTGCGTACAGAATGAATAACTGAATTAACTTGGATTAAAATAAAAATTTCCTTGTTTTAGTCTTACAGTAAACCTAGAACCTGTAATCCGGTTAATCCTGAGTTAAAAGGGACGACTTATGCCCCTTTTTACAAGATGTAATATAAGTCTCAGGTGTCCCCAGAATGTGTCTGAAGTTTCAGCTCAAAATACCCCACAGATCATGTCAAATTTGCCCCTATTTGGGTGTGAGCAAAAACATGCCGTTTTTGTGTGTGTCTCTTTAAATGCAAATGAGCTGCTGCTCCCCGCCCCCTTTCCAGAAGAGGGCGGAGCTTTTACAGCTCATGCCTCTGATACTCGCAACAACAAAACAGGAGAATGTCACATAGCCAAAATGTCAGAAATGGTCAGTAGCGGTATTGAGCCTTACATGTTCGAACCAGATTTGGACACTGATGGACTCAGGAAGACGTTACAACTTTTAGAATGCAACTGGATGTTTCTGAATGTTTAGTGTATACATTTATGTAGTTGTTGTGGAGTTAAGTTGATTCAACTCATTGTACTCAATGAGCATGTACCGTCATGTTAATCTAAAAATCTTTTAGAAATAAGTTTAGTGCAAATCCATTGTTGAACTGACACTGGTTTGCGAAGCAGTCAGGCGTAAATTTGCGCAAATATATAACACATTAACGACTTTCTTTGGCACATTTCCTTGATAAATGAAATTCAACCACGGTGTCCTCAGTGGCTCAGGCGGCAGGAGTCTATGGTTACTCACTCATGTTTGTTGGTACATCCAATATCAGAACATTTGTAATGTTTTTTTGCCGCAGACATTGTAATACTCTAGCTAGCTGATACAGCGAGTAAACAGAAATGTTTACCAGTCACCAGTCATGGGCGGGGCTTCACTCTTATGTAATTTAATTTTGCATAATAGATCCCCTTTAAGTCAGGTTTAACTTAAACTCCTGAGGCATTTCTAGAATGACAGACTGCATACATTACATAGCATGATGAAAATAAATTTTGGTTCAAAGAGCAATAGCCCTGTGGGCAGCGCTCCGACAAATGACGCAGATATGCCTCAGGCGACCTGAGTTCGAGTCCCGGCTCGATCCTGTCTCATCTACACTGTCCTATCTAATAATAAAGGCATAAAAGACCAGGAATAAGGACTGCCTCAACTCATTGAGCTTTGTGTTTTTCCAGCAGGTTTCCAAGCTGTCAAATTTCAGCTCAAGGAAACATTGGGTTAATGTCGCATCACATGGCAGATCTGATGACAAACGCATTGCGTGCTTGTTAAAACAACACTGACAGAGCATTTTATGTCTGTATGAGGGCGTATGTTGACGTACCTCCTGCTGGTGTCTGATGACGCTTTCATGCTGCTCCAGTTTGGTCAGGAGCTCAGTGATGCGCAGTTCCAAGGTGCTGTCAGAGGTGTGTGTTACGGTGCGCTCCGACTGGATTTTTATAAGCTGAGACTGGAAAAGAAGAAATACACATAAAATAGATAGTTCTGACTAGATGGGATGCATTTGAAGGATTCAACACTAACATTCATAAGTTTAAGGTCAGTAAGATTTGTTTATAAATGTATTTAAAGAAATTATTTGCATTCAGCAAAGAGGAATTAAATTGATCAGTGTGACAGTAAAGGCATTTCTAATGTTCTAAAATCTTTCCGTTTCAAATAAACGTGTTCTATTTATCAAAGTATCCTGAAAAAGAATTGTATCATGGTTTCCACAAAAATATTGTTATCAGATATGATGATAATAATGAATGTTTCTTGAGAATCATTTTTAGAATGAAGACTGAAGACTAGACTAATGATGCTGAAAATTCAGCTTTAAATCACAGGAATAAATCATTTCACATATTTCACAATATTAGAGTTTTTACTGTAATGTTGATCAAATAAATGCAGCCTTGGTGAACATAAGAGAATTTGTTAAAAAAAAAACATTTTAAAAATCTTTTTGGCCCCCAACCTTTTGAACAGTAGTGTATATTAATGACCCAAATTGTTTATCAATCATCCACAGCCTACAGTTTGCCTAATTACTTATATTACTGAATGAAATAGTTTGTCTCTTAATATTTATTGAACATTTGAGTCTTTATCATACTAGTCATTTTATAAAAGCATTTTAGGATGCTTATAAAAGCAATAAACAGCTTTTCCATACTTAAAGGAATAGTTCACTTTAAAATGAAAATTCTATCATCATATGCTCACCCTCATATTGTTTCAAACCTGTATGAATTTCTTTCTTCTGCTGAACAGAAAGGAAGATATTTAGAAGAAAGTCAGTAACCAGGCAGTTTCTGGGTCCCACTGACTTCCATAGTAGGAAAAAATATATACTATGGAAGTCAATGGGAACCAGAAACTGTCTGGTTACTGACATTCTTCTAAATATCTTCCTTTCTGTTCAGCAGAAGAAAGAAATTCATACAGGTTTGAAAAAACATGAGGGTGAGTATATGATGACAGAATTTTCATTTTAAGATGAACTATTCCTTTAAGTGCATTTTACCTAAAATCATAATTTAGTACATTCAGGGTTCCCGCTCTTTCATATGAACACCAGATTCAAGGACTTTCAAGCACTTTTTAAAAGCACCTTTCACTTTATATCAAACACAATAAAGGTGGGTTTGTTACTGCCAATCTGGACACTATCAAAGACCTACTGTACCTGTGTCTATCATTACTGCAGTATGTTAAGGCATATACTGACAACTAAGATCAAACTTAAGGGGCATATGACTTTTTTTAAATACATTGAGTAGAGAGTAGAGTGTACGAGAGAGAGAGAGCGAGCAAGTTTGAACGAGAGATGCAGTTTTCAGCTTTTTTATTCCTGCTTTGAACTTTTATTTTTCACTGGTTTTAGTTTTTTTATGAACTACTTGATTAAAACATTAAAATATTTGCAATTAAATGAAATTGATGTGGACAAGGTAATTGTTAGGCATTACAAAATATTCAAAATATTGTACATGATATCTACAGGTTTTTTTTAATCAATTTTAAGTCTTTTAAGACCTTTAAGACAAGCACAAATAAAATTAATTGGGGGAGATCAGCATTTATGCAACATCCTAAACCATAAAATTACTATAAAACAAGGACTTAAACAACTTTCCAGTTCAAATAATACAAGGTTTGACAAAAACAAATATTTATAAATATATAACCTCACATTACCACACATACTTTATTAGACATTATTCGTTGGAAATTTGATTAAACTATTTTATGTAGCTCAATCCCTTATGTCCGAGGGAGGGCTCCGAGCTTGGAATGTGGTCCGAACCCAGAGTTCTCCCCCGCTTCCCTGACTGGGATAGGAGCTAGACGAGAGAGAGTCGTTGGAGGGATGCTTGGTTCCTGACGAGGAACCAAGACGATTCGGCTATATAAATAAGCCTCGGATCGTACTGATAGGGTAGATCATTTGAACATGCTCTTTGGTAATAAAATATAATTTCAAGTACTTTCAAGAAGCATGGGAACCCTGTACATTGAGTACAAATTCATCCACTCCTTTGCATTTTTTTGTTTCTTCCTTATTTACCCGCAGGTTCTGGAGCTCTCTGTCCTTCTCCCCCCGTAGATCATTCAGCATCCGTTCATACTCTCTAGACAGCTCCTGTGTTTTGATTTGGACAGTGGAACTACTGCACTGCCCTGTCAACTGCGGAAGAGATACAGACAAACATAAAAGAGGAAGAAGACACATGAGGGAAAGGAAGACAAAAAATACAACCCTAGAATCAATGATTTCCACAGTATAATGTCTACTTTCCTATTTTTGAGCAAACTACAAGACTGCTAATTACATATAGTACAATAGTAAATAATGCTAAGTAAATACTGAAACATAATATTATAGCATGTATAGTTAGATTGGACCAGCCAGAGTCTACAAAGAAGTAATTATATTTTTTTGCAGTGTGAATTGAGTGATGAGTTTAAAGGTCCGTGAACAATGTTTCTCTTGTGTCGTCTTTATGGCGCACTTCACTGCACACAAACATGCAGTGTGACCAGTGTCGTTTGCTTTACAAACGTTTGACTGGTTCTTTTATTGAAAACTTTAGTAAATCGCACCATCACTATGTCATGAGCCACAAGTCATTTCAAGTCATCATCATTTTCATTTATATCTGATAGGAAATGAACTGTTCTTGCGAGTCGTGTGTGTTATGTGTATAATACAGGTTTTTGACTAGGCTTAGATGCACTTTCACAGCTGGTGTTTGTAATAAATGATATTTAAATAATAATAAAATGAATATAAATATATAAAAATATATACTGTATATTAAAAAAAAAAAGTGCAGGGCAATGATTAATCGCGATTAATGACATCCAAAATAAAAGTTTGTGTTTACATAATAAATGTGAGTGTATGGTGTATAATTATTAAACAGAATTTTGATGAAGACCCTGAGGTTTGCCCACCTTCTTCCTGAGCAGCTCGTTCTCCTGCTCCAGGGCCCTCTTGCTGCCCTCCAACTCTTTGATGCGGAAGTCTTTGCTGGGGTCTTTGCTCTGGAAGGTCAGCAGCTGACTTTCTAGAGAACGCTGAGCAATGTTACTTTCCTTCAAAGCCGCCTAAGAGAAAATGGAAATGAAAGATCTGAGATAGATATCTAATAACATGCACAGGTTGTTAGTTGTCATCATTAAAGGGGTCATGACAAGTTTTTTGCACAAAACAAAAAACAAATATAAGTGTGGAAAAATGATTATTTTCAATCCTCATTCTGACCCTCTATCTGAAATGATACATTTTAAGGGCAGTGTAGAGAGCGTCATTGATTATAATGGGTTCTATTTGCCTGTGATGAGACGAAACACTCGCATCGAGCGTAGGCAAATGTCAGTCGTTAAGCAACTGAATGCCAGTGGGCTATGGTGTGATGATGTAAAACTATTCGTCGATGTCTTGCTCTGGAGGCAGGCATATGCAAATGTATTTGACTTGATTAAAGGGGACCTATTACGCCTCTTTTTAGAAGATGTAATATAAGTCTCAGGTGTCCCCAGAATGTGTCTGAAGTTTCAGCTCAAAATAGCCCACAGATCATTTATACCATGTTGTAAATTACCATTTTTGAGTGGAAGGAAAAACATGCTTTTTTCACGCATGTATCTTTAAATGCAAATGAGCTGCTGCTCCCCACCCGAGTAGTATGAAGCTGCAGACTCGGAGCCTGCATCTACAGTCCCGCACCCAGAGTCCCGCATTCTCAGACCCCTCGTTTTTCGAGACAGCGCCTCCTATCAATAGGATAAACATTTGAAGAACTTAAGCCGAAACGTGAGTATCATCAATTTTATTTAGCGAATCATACTCATTCGATTTCTTTTTTAATTAAACTACTTTATAGCTCATCGATACACCAACATATGAATAGTCCATTTAATATTTGTAAAGATAGTTTGTAACAAAATTTGAGCCGTTAATGTATGTTTTTTCGCCTTTTTTCCCCGAAAATATTTTGATAGCTAACGTTAGCCTTTAACCTTGGACTTTTTGTAGACAAGCCATTGTAAAAATTGTATTAAAATTAGTTGACATTAAAGTAGACCAATTAAATACATTAAGTGTGTTAATATCAAAGAATGGCATCATTAATTATTTAATCAGATTTACCTTTTGACCTTTTTTTAATTACCGGACCTTTTCTCCTAAAACTATAAATTGAATTAATTAATGCCGGAGTAATTATTTTACTTTATATAATTTATGTAGACTACTTAAATTAGTTCTTATAAAACGTAAGTATTAAAATTAATCAATATTAATTTAACTGTGATATGAAGTTGTTGCCAGCCATTTACAACTCATACAATTGCCTAATAATCAAATTTACTATGCCTTCACTATGTATTAACCAGTCTATGGTATTAACATGTGAGCTAGAATGTGTCATTTGGCCTTTTGTTTGGGTTCCTTCTTTTAATTTGTATTAACTGAAATGTTTTATATATTTATTTATTTATTTATTTATATGGACAGGCCATCATTCATGGCCTATGTGAGATGCAGGCATTATCCTGGCAGGAGGCTGAGGACGTGTTTCTCCGTGGCCCTACTTATCACCCTAGGTATGCTTGTAATTTGCACTTGCAAAAAAAAAAAAAAAAAAAAAAATTATTACACAATATTTTTGACAATGGCATTCATCTTTTATTTTAGTGAAGTCGAGGAATTTGACAGAGCGATTTCAAAAAGAATGAAAAAAGAAGAAACATTCACCTACCAGAAAGTAATTATTTTACCTTATGCATTTACATTACATTTTACATTTATTTATTTAGCAGATGCTTTTATCCAAAGCGACTTATAAATGAGGAGGTTTTTTTTAATGCAATTGAAGATGAAAAGTAAAGTCACTAACACAATTCTTTCTTCCTTTTTTCTTTGCTTTGTCCTGTTTACAGCAAGATGATGTTTAGGTGATCGTTAAATAAAGTACAGAATTGTTTATTATTGGTGTTTTGTCTATTCTTATTTGAATTTTGCTTTGCATTCAAAATATCAAAAAACAGGTTTTGTAATGTTAGCATGGTATAATGTTAATTAGACCATTTGAACTGAAAGAAAAATTGAAATTTGAATAAAAAAAAACATTGTAGCAATATAATGTCACAATATTTTACAGAAGATAGTTCAATGTGTAATTGTATCCCTTCCATCAGTAATTTTCTTTCAATTACACCCACGCTCAAAAAAGAACTACTGGGTAATTTGTTAGTCAGAGAACACAATGAGTTTTTCTGGCACATGCATTAAGCAGGGAACGCAAATATTTATTTGGATCACTTTAAATAAAACGAGACCGTAATATTGCATCCTATTGTTTTCAATGGCATTTGGATAAGGGTGTTATACGATCTTCGAAACAGTAGGAGGCGCTGTCTCGAAAAACGAGGGGTCTGAGAATGCGGGACTCTGGGTGCGGGACTGTAGATGCAGGCTCCGAGTCTGCAGCTTCATAATGTTGCCCCACCCCGCTTTCCAGAAGAGGGCGGAGCCTTTACATCCGGTGCATCAGATACTCTGCCAAAAACTAAAACGTCTGTTTGGTTTTGATTATCATCTCTTTCACGGTCACGCTGACGTGACATTGCAGCTCTTCATCATCATGTAAGTTTATTATCTGCATGTGTTTTAAAGCCATATCAGTGTAAACTTCTGATATATGGTTTTCTGAGCGCACACATCCGAAGCTCGCGCACAGAAAGCTGGATGTCAGATGGCGAGTCCCGTGAGAATTAAACTAAGTTCTCTTTCACGTCTTATTGCACTTAAACTGTTAAATACACACAAGGTTATGTCAAAAACACACAAAGTTCACATGAACACAGTGGGTTATATCTGTGGATGTAAACAGCAAGTAAAGAAATCACATGTGTATATTAGATTTGTGTATTAAAGTGACAGGAGCGTAATATACAGTACCTGCTACTATATATGCTGTTAATATATATCAAACAACAAAAGAAAAACAGAAATTCACTCACTGCTCTTGATTGAACAGCTTTAGTAGATTTAATAAGAATACATTTCTTACTTAAATGCTGCTGTTAAATTGTTGTATTGTTGACAGGAGTGATGAAGTGAAGTTTTATGGTACCTGCAGTTGTCTGCTTTGCTCGCGTACGTTCTCCAGTAGTTTCTCATATTGAAAACCTTGATCTTTCCTATAGCTCAGTTCTTTCTCCAGCTCCTCCTTCTCACTCTCCAGATTCTGCAAATGCACACAGTTAATCCAAATGTAAGTTGCAACTAATCATATAATTGTGCATGCTTAGTAAAAATAAAATAAAAATATGCTTCTAGATTTGTAAATTCAGTATATGCTAGTCAAATTATATGCTAACAGGTTATATCTTCAAAAACCCTCCACAAACTACAAAACGGTGACTCTTATCACTGTCTGGTTTAATCAATTAATTTATTTTGACTGTAGATTACCACACCTTTTAGAGCTAATTATAAAATGATCAAAATAAACTGAATTTGTAATATGGCTTAGAGCAATCTGGTGTTTTCAGTGTTTCAGATCGACTCCACATGAAATCATCTCTGCATGTGTTCTGAGTTTGGGTTACTCATAACATGCATTTCGGAAGACAACAAGTAACAACCATCTTCCCAAATATAATGAGAAGCGCTTACTGTATAAAGCAGCTGTTTTTTAAAAAAAGAGAAGTTTTAAGGGCTCCCTGCGGTCTCCGCGTAAATAAAAGCCTGATGTTTTAATGCTTGAAAATTAAGACAGCCATAAATATTACTATTAGTAGTTTTACATTTTTTTATTTTAAGGTGATATATTACAATAGTAATAATAATAATAATAATAATAATAAATAACAATATTATTATTATTTATATTTTATAGTCATGTTAATTGAGTGCAATAATTGATTAAAAAAAATCCCAAATCATGCATCCCTAGTCATACCATAAAATATATGACATCAGAATGCTTCAACTGACCAATCATGATCAGTCAGATGTCACACACACACACACACACAGTGCATTCAGAGCAATCACTTCCGTATTTCTCAATCAAGTTTGCAATATGTCTTGCTTCAAAAGAGACCGCACACAAAGCTTTATAATAAGCAATTATATTTTTTGATTAATTCGAGTGGATAATTAGTGAAAACACAGACACTAGCGTAGTTGCTGTCTTCAGTAGCGGCTGGCTGCTCCATTTTGGCTAACCAATTGAAATGATGCTGCATGTATTTGTGATGATTCATGTTAAACTGAGCAGAAGCTCTATTCAGTCAAACAGGAAATTACCTCTTGCTATACCAACAAAGCAGATATTCTTTTGGTATACTGTATCACAATCTGAATTTATATTTGCAGAACTAAGGTGCATATTATTACATTTGACATTAACATTTGTAATTTTCTCATGTATAATCGAAGAACTAGAAAAAAAAATTGTTTTACCTTCAACAAAATAATGCTAATATAGTGTTAAAGGGCTGGGGGCTGTTGTGTAGCTGTTACGTCATACCACTGAATCTGTGTATACACGCATCACACCTTGAAAAACACAAGGTCAGCTGAAAGCTGGACTGTAAAGCAAACGCACGCCCACGAGGCAAAACCTGATATGTTTCATCATTATATCTACTGCTTCTGCTGGACAGGAGGCTGTCGGCTGGTTTAGTGGTAGAATAATCGCACTCACCCTCAGATCCTCCTGCATACGCACTAGTTCCTCTCGCAGACTGCTGAATGTGGCCATCAACAGACGCATGGTCTTATCAGCCGTCACACGAGTCTAGATGAGGGAGAGAAAGACTTTACTTTGTGTCTGAAACTACTGCCAACTAAAGTGCTTCATATGTATTGACTGTTATATCATATTATATTTAGTGCTGTCAAATCGATTAATTGTTATTAATCGCAGCTAACATAAACGTTTTTGTTTATGTGTGAATCTACAAACTATATTGCCAAAAGTTTGGGACGCAAATGTGCCTTTACATGCACATGAACTTTAATGACATCCCATTCTTAAATCCGTTGAGTTTAATATGGAGTTGGTCCACCCTTTGCAGCAAAACAGCTTCAACTCTTCTGGGAAGGCTTTCCACAAGGTTTAGGAGTGTGTTTATTGTAATTTTTGACCTCTCTTCTAGAAGTGCATTTGTGAGGTCAGGCACTGATGTTGGATGAGATGGATGGCTCTCAGTCTCCGCTCTAATTCATCCCAAAGGAGTTCTCTATCGGGTTGAGGTCAGGACTCTGCAGGACAGTCAAGTTCCTCCACACCAAACTCACTCATCCATGTCTTTATGGACCTTGCTTTGTGCACTGGTGCGCAGTCATGTCGGAACAGGACGGTATGCTGAAGCATTAAGAGTTCCTTTCACTGGAACTAAGGGGCCAAGCCCAACCTCTGAAAAACGAGCCCACACCATAATCCCCCCTCCACTAAACTTTACACTTGGCACAATGCAGTCAGGCAAGTACCGTTCTCCTGGCAACTGCCAAACCCAGACTCGTCCATCGAATTGCCAGACAGAGAAGTGTGATTCGCCACTCCAGAGAACAAGTCTCCACTGCTCTAGAGTCCAGTGGCGGCGTGCTTTACTGCATCTGACGCTTTGCATTGCACTTAGTGATACGAGGCTTGGATGCAGCAGCTCAGCCATGGAAACCCATTCCACAAAGCTCTCTACACACTGTTCTTGAGCTAATCTGAAGGCCACATGAAGTTTGGAGGTCTGTAGCTATTGACTCTGCAGAAAGTTGGCGACTTCTGCGCACTGTGCGCCTCAGCATGCGCTGACCCTTCTCTTTGATTTTACGTGGCCTACCACTTCGTGGCTGTGTTGCTGTTGTTCCCATTTGCTTCCACTTTGTTATAAGACCACTAACAGTTGACCGTGGAATATTTAGTAGAGAGGAAATTTCATGAATGGACTTATTGCACAGGTGGCAACCTATCAGGGGACCACGCTTGAATTCACTGAGATCCTGAGAGTGACCCATTCTTTCACAAATGTTTGTAGACGCATATGCATATCTAGATGCTTGATGTTATACAACTGTGGCCATGGAAGTGATTGGAACACCTGAATTCAATGATTTGGAGGGGTTTCCCAATACTTTTGACAATATAGTGTATCTTAAATGAATAATCACATATATTTACTTTTTTTGTGGAAAAAAAGAACAAAAAAACAGAATATATATATATATATATATATATATATATATATATATATATATATATATATATATATATATATATATATATATATATATATATATATATATATATATATATATATATATATAAACAGAAAATAATGACAGCACTTAATCTAATCTAACTTGCTCAAAGTTGAATGAATATCCAAAAAATGACTGAAGATGAAGCAATTATCTCTTTTAATCAGACTCCCAGCTCAAACAATGTCTGAGAGGCTACATTGTGCCTGGAGGAACATGTGTTCCTGGGACAGGTTTTATGAGCTGTCAGGAGAGGCGTCTGAGGGTGGGGTGTACTGAGAGGTGGGTGGGGCTGACTGGAAGTGGGCAGGGCAGTCGTTCATAATGTGCGCTCACCTGCAGCAGGTAGCGGATCTGTTGCTTAGTCAGTTCAGACACTCCTTTGGGAATAAGACTCTCTATTTCATCTTTGTCCACCTGCAAACACACATACAGACAAACACGTGTTTAACAAGTTCATCATATATACTTTGACCAAATGCTGCAAGAACATTATTTTCTAACTTTATTATTAGTTATTATTAACTATTAATTAATAAATATCATGATTTCTGGGCAGTTGCATTTTATGACATTTTATATTTAAATTTTTTTAATATTTTTTGATATCAGGACAGTTCTTTCACACTGATATTTTTATTTATTTATGCCCCAATGAAAACGTCAAAAAACATTCTCATAATAGTAAAGGTGTAATAAAGCCACCTTGTTCATATTATAAATTGCACTTTAAATTTACTTATTTAAAGGGGGTTAGAATTAACCATGATTGAAACTTGAAATCCTGTTTGCAAAGCACAGGAACTGAACAATCTGCCACTCCCTACCTTGTAGTCAATGGTGGAGTCCAGAAGGTGTTTCCTGCAGAGACGGAGAACAACATGAATGAGTCAAAATGAAAAAAAAAAAAGAGCCTTAAAGCAGAGGCGTCCATTGGTGTTGCTGTTCTCACAATCATTTCTAAGGTGTAAAGTTCAGAACCTCTTAACTTGCCATGAATCACTAGATTGAGCCTTGCTCTCAGACAGCTTTAGACAAGGCGGAGAGGATTCAGGTTTTTGATCACTCTAATGAATCATTTGAGAAAGTGGCTGCAGATTAGGTGAAGAGATGAGATTTGATTTTGGTCTGTAATAGGTTTTCTCAGTTAAGTCATCAATCATCTAGCTAGTGTTTGACAGGGTTAAGGGCTGTTATCTGCATGCAAATCTTTAATTTAAATACTCCTTTAAGGCACACAGGGAGGAATTCACTAAGACAGAATATGTGAAAAGCAATTTGCACATTATATCTCATTATTGTAATTGAAGCATGGCATTTCATGAATTAGCTTGCGAAAATGTACTTATTATGAAATAACGGTTTTAAAAAGCATAAAATGCTGAAGGATGTGCTCTACCTTCCCCGGATCTTTGCCACATGCTCGGAGATGCAAGTGTGAATATCGGTGTTCTTGCGGTAAACCTCAGCAAGAAGCTCACCAAAGAAGCGGTTGTCCATCTTGGCAACGGGTTCCACCTCGAATACCTCGGTCTTAATCTCAGACGAGAAGCCATTCTTCATGTCCCTCAAGTCCACGATGTCCTCCTGAATGCTTGAACTCTCCACCAAGTCCGACTGGAAAAGGGAAGGATGTGAAGAGAATTACTCTGAGCATGAGTGCACAACTTTTGTTGAGTTACATGAATTTTATCAGATGTTATTCTGCAAGTTTAATATTAAACAAATCAGCTACAGGATCAACACTGTTTTTCCTTGACACATGCAAAACATAACGCTTACATAACTGTTAGTATGTCAAAATGGAGGAAACTTTTCAAAGAAGCAAACAAACTCTGCCTATGTCTGCTCAGAAATGTGGGTTAACGTTTACAAACATGTGTTACATTTTAGTAGTAGATTGTGAGTGATGCATACTACGAGAGACATCAGCCAGTCCACACCTCGATGAATAGCAAGAATACCCCACACCCATGTGTATCGATCCAGTTCAGACACTCCTGAGTGACATCTCTAACAATACTCTTAAAAGCAGAAGACCAAACTACATGCTGGGAATTGAGTGAACCATAAAGGTATAAGGCCTCCAGGGGAGTGCAAAAACTTTGGCATATGCAGCTACTGAAGCTGTTGATGGAAATCTTCATCTGTCTCTATGCAAACTTTGCATTCTGTACATTGTAATCTGCTAGAAAGCATTAGTAATAGTAGTAGTAGTGGAGATGCACAAATATCATCTCGGCCAATATTACCATTTTTTTAATTATATGCATTGCTATGATTTTTCAAAATCAAATTTATTTGCATAGCACTTTTCACAACACACATTGTTTCAGAGCAGCTTTTCAAAAAATCATGATGTTAATGTTTAAAATATCTCAAAGCCTTAAAGTTACATTTAGAAGAAGCTGGGCGATAATATAGGAAGCAATAAGCAATTTTGCTGTATATATTGTCTATGCGAGTATCGAGTATACTGTATGTAAACGGATTAAGTTGGATCTATCTATCCATCCATCCATCCATCCATCCATCCATCCATCTGTCTGGAAAGCTACATTTTAAAATAATTATTGGCCAAATTTTCTATTTTGGTGCATCCATAATTAATAGCGTTTTCATCTCTAGTTAATAGCGTTTCAGATTGATTGACATTTTTGCATTCTAAAAGCTTCAGCAGTGTTTGGGTAACAAAATGATTGATGACATGACATATAATGCAAGACAGAGCAGCAGTTTCGTCAATCCTCCAGTAACTTCAAGAACTCGAGTTGTGTCGGAGTGGTCGGGCCAGATTCCACTCATCCGTGACAGAGAATCACTCAGGGTCTGGTTTAATAACTGAACTGACACTACAAAAGATTTTTAGGTTTCAATTTTAATCATCTGGACACAACTAGAAGTCATTTACCATTACCATCGTACCATTTACGATTACCAGGTTTTCAACTTCAAGAGAAATTTCTCTTAAAAGTATTAACTTAGTGTTAGTAGCACCATGCTCTACTAGAAGAGCAACTGGAGCAAGTATCCTACAAGTGTCTCTGCTCTGTCCTATGCATTCTGCAAAACGTGCATGTTAAGCAATGCAGCAGAAGTACTATAAAAAGAGACATTCGTCCAGGTGTTTGCAGGGGTCAGCATCTGTTTTGAGAGCACTTATAGAAAGACAAAAGTGTTTTTTGACAGTGGGTGTGTCAGGCCTTGAGAACATTCCACACATTCTGTAGCAGGAAGACCAGCAGTGACGGTGTTAACTGGGTGTGTGGACTGACTCTGAGACTCAGAGTAGTTCAAAGACTACTGAGACTACTGTGCCGAAACCGGTTTGGAGCTGCAACAACAAAGAGCCCAGCTTGTTAACAGTTGCGCATATTAATAAACTTGTCATTTTTACAGGATAAGCTGTGCATGAGTGGATGCAGAGTTATGTTAATAAAAGATTGTGTCTGGGTGTGTTCTTACAAGACTAGGAAGATAAGAAATCAATGATTGAAACGTACTTTGGACATTAGTTACTTTTACCATCTGACAAGTTGCAGCATGTTCTGCACACAGCAAGCAAGGACACATAATAGAGTTTAATTCTTCTAGTTTCACTCAGTGACTAGAGGTAGTATCACTAGAATTATAAGCCAACAAACTGCCACATAGGCCTATGCATAATCAATAAGAGTGTGCATTTGAAAAAAAAAGGTAACACTTTAGGGTCCAATTCTCACTATTAACTAGTTGCTTATCATGCATATTACTATGATATTGGCTGTTTATTAGTACTTATAAAGCACATATAAATGTCTTATTCTGCATGATCATATTCTACATACCTTAATCCTACCGAATACCTAAACTTAAATGCTACAAAAACTACTAATAAGCAGTAAATTAGGAGTTTATTGAGGCAAAAGTCTTAGTTAATAGTTAATTAATAGAGAGAATTGAGTCTAAAGTGTGACCAAAAAAACTTTATATATGGGTTATGTCAAGAGTCAATGCACAAAATATTTCTAGGAGTAGTTCCAGATCAACTGAACTCCCTTCTTATATGCAAATTTCATTCAGTTGTACTATTGTAACATCGATTCCCACAGCAGGATTGAGCAACTCTGCACAGGAATGCACAGAAAGTGCTGTAATCCTAAAATCAACATTACAGAAAGTTCATTAAAAAAATTGTTTATATACTGTATATATATCCCACCATGTTAATAAAGATATGAAAAATACTTTACCTTTATATAAACTGTAGGGTTATATTATATTATATATAAGTTTGAATCCATAATCACTAGGGCTTCCATTTGAATAATAATTAATCAAATTAATTATATGATATGTAGAGTCCAAGTTCGAGTCCAAGTCTATTCACAAGGACATGTTGTTGTTGACATGTTCCAGAAATGTACATATGGTTGAGTGGGCAAAAGTGATACTTTATGATCACCTAACAATTACTCAAAAATACTTTTCACTTTTATGTGAAAATAACTAAATCTTATCTAACCTTCTGATAAGCAAGTTCCCAAGAATTATGAGAAGACACTACTAATCATTACTACCTAACAAACAAACTAATCCTGCAACGGTGGGATGTCCTTTCCGCCTTTTGCTTTCCACAATACCTTACTGTGTGCAAAAATAGGTCAATGTGTGAGCCAAAAGCTCCGCTGTTCCAGTGTAACAGCAGGTCATTGCTCTGGTCTACAGTGAAAGGAAGGAGGAGCTCGGTTTACAAACTAAAGTTGTGTCTGACCACAGGAAGCAAGTGGAGAGATACAGAGAAACTGAGAGATTTGACATTTGAAGGAATGGAGGGACTACAGTTTTGTTTTTACCAAAGTAAAACCATATCATTCCAAACTAGTCATTAAGTGTTGAATGTTCTAAATGAAAATAGACTGAAACCCTTTACAAAGAATCTTTCCATAAGATTTAGAATCACATGATCCCGAGTCCTTCTGGTTCATTTTAAAAGCTAATTTATTTAAGGTCTTACCTAGGATTTTTAAATGCCAAATTCAAATGCTCCCATGCACACAAGAACTATACATTAAAATTATTAATACAATTTTTACATATTGTAATCCCTATTGTTTTGCAAGAGCCAAGCCTAAATCATGATCTTTTCAGAGTCAGCTGTCAAACAGTCAAATCATAGGAAAACGTCATACAGTCAAGTAATGAGTTGAAGGGTCTAATTCAAGTTAACCATTCAAGTCTTACTAATAATGTATAAAATCATAATTACAAGCCATTTCCAAATTTGCTTTTATTAAAGAAAATATGTACAAGGAAAAATGAATTTTAAATATAATTATTAAAAACTTGAAACTTATGTAAAACTATTCCATTGGAGACGGCAGATAATTGATCTGTAAAAGTGCAATATCAAATAATAGTCAACAAAACAGCTAGCTAAACCCACTACTGTCATGGTTCCCCTGTTCAAGGACTCTTATTTTGTTATTCTGTTGCCTTGATGTTTCTGGTTTCATTTTCTGTGCATTTGTTCCTGTTTCCTTTGTTTCCATTGCCTTCTGGTTAGTTTCCATAATTACCCTTGTCAGTCTTCATGGTTACTTCATTAGCCTCTTGTATTCTTGCTTATATAATTAAACACCCCCATGTTTTTAATCAGTGTTTGTCAGTCGTTGTACACTTGTTGTAAAGTCTCCCGTAACGTCAGTTTGGATTACTACTATTGGCTTCTTGTTTGGATAATCCTTGTGTCTGTATGTTCATGGGCTTAAAGACTGCTTGCTAAACAATCCTCACCTCTCTTCGGATAGCATGAATCTGATGCAAGAATTCTTCAAAAGAACCACAGCACAAAGTTAGTTTGTTCGTATAAGATGCTCACGCACTAAAACCCATTTTTATATTCATCATTGTGCCTGCATCAGCTCAATAACATCATGTGAAACTCCTCCAAACCAATCTTCAGTGCTATCTCACATTACAACTCTACAATTATTCAACCTAAATGTGTTGAGTGCAATACGCCTAATCACAACTAAATCCTCCTTTGTGAACGAAACTCGAAGCTTATGATGTGCTCCCAACTCCTGTCCCAGCATGTTTGCGAGCACAACCCTATGACAGCTTGAGTGTAATGCTTTTCAAACTTTAGGATAGGCCACATGAAAGAACGATGACGACTTAACCTTAGCACTAGACCTTCACGTTCCAGGATTAAAAACAGAATGAACTGGCAGTGCCCATAGAGACAGTGTTAAAAATAAAATAGGATAGGAACCTGAACAGATAACAACTTACAAGTCTAATTTTTTTTTCTTCTGATACGTAGTACCGAAGTTAAAACAACCAAAAATCAGTTTATTGAAATAACCCGATTTACCAGTTTAAATGCAAATCAATAATCTGACAATGCAAGTAAACCGCGTTTGCAAGTTTATTAAAAAACAGGTTATTCCCCCATGGTGACTTAAGCATGTATTTCACTCAGAGTATGCAACATACTTCAATATAATTATAGTCATGATAGGATGAAATATAATTCTTAACACGATTATAAGGCTGTACAGAGTAAGTGCTTTTTGCGTACGTGTGGTTTCAGTTGTTCCTATAATTTTTCTGTAAATTTCGAATTTTTGGTGAATCGTGATTTGTTCATAAAATCGTTTGTAAGCACGTCACACATACATTTGTGCGCAAGCATGCTTAGTGAATGAGACCCATTCTTTTTTTAACATTATGTTTTTGTCATCATTTTTGAACAAGATTATATAAGCTTACATTATAGCTTTTAGTTGAAAACATTAAACAATGTGTAAACAATAAAATATACAGAACAAATGCATCCCAGATAGCAACAAAGTCTGGGCCGAGTCTGGCTTACATTCGGCACTTCTGGCTTAATTCTGGCGCTGTTTCTGGCGCTGTTTCACATGTTCATGTTGGAAAAAAAAAAGAATATTCACATGCTCGGGTGAAAGTTGGCTCCTCAGTCTGATAACAATAAGTCCGGGTTCAGGGAAAATGCGCTCCACCGACAGACGCTTCAGAGACACCGATAACGGTGTGCTAGGCAAAGTTTCTTACAGCGCTTTGTGTTTTCTGTTCTTAAA
Organism: Scardinius erythrophthalmus; assembly: GCF_964197995.2. Classification (NCBI taxonomy): domain Eukaryota; kingdom Metazoa; phylum Chordata; class Actinopteri; order Cypriniformes; family Leuciscidae; genus Scardinius; species Scardinius erythrophthalmus. The sequence continues at coordinate 28,786,684 of NC_138237.1, read as the reverse complement.
GGGGTGGTATAATGCCCTTTTCACAAGATGTAAAATAAGTCTTTGATGTCCCCAGAGTGTGTATGTGAAGTTTTAGCTCAAAACACCCCACAGATATTTTTTATAGCATGTTAAAATTGTCACTTTTTGAGAGTGAGCAAAAACACACCGTTTTGTGTCTGTTCCTTTAAATGCAAATGAGCTGCTGCTCCCTGCACAGGGGGCAGAGCTACAACAGCTTGCACTCACACAGACATGCACTGAAAATTTCAAAAACGTTTAGCCTTTTATGGTTTATAACCGGATTCAGACAATGATGGAGAGACTCAAGAAGAAGTGACAATATGTAGAATGCAACAGGACATTTCTGAATGGTTAGTTGATGAATTTATGTAGGCTAGCTTATGTGTAGTTATCTTCTAGTCATTGATTAGCATATTCTGTCTTGATAATCTATAAATCGTGTTCTGGGGGCGGGGTTTATGTAAATTTTAGGGTTAGTGATGTCACTAACAATAATTATTACAGATCAAATATTTGAATATTCGACTATTCATGCACACCCCTACTTTTTACCCAGCCGTCCAATCACAGTGGAAGAGGGGAGGGACAAACACCACACCAATAAACCGCCACATTCGGCTTGTACAATGGCATCAGACGACAAAAACAAGCACAACAACAGAACAAAATCATTTAAAGCAAGAGCCAAAGCAAACACTTTTCATTGTATTGTCATTTTATATATAGAAACAAATTATCTGTGAAATCAGATACTAGTTACACTTCCGTGGATATATCGTATCAGAGCAACCAAAGCATTTCAACTGAAAAAAAAAAAAAAACGCAACAAGGCATTTTCAGAAGAGAGTCTGGTGTTTTCAACACTTCGGTGGACACATGGCCTAACTGCTCGGTTCAATACAAAACAAAACAAAAAATCGTACCTTATTTCTCAGTGTTGCAGGAAAGTAGTGTGGATGACATATCTATTGAAATTTCAAGATTGTTATTATTTATCTGTGAAATCTCACATACACACAATTAAAGAAATATTTAGACACTTTTTGCATAATTTAAAATACTGCAACTTGAATGTAAATGACAATTCACTGACTGCTGTTTTCTTGATACACTAAGTTTAAAAAATAAAAAAACATCAGTGTGACCACAGCTCGACTGTATGTTATGAAAACACATTTAAGCTCTTTTATAAACCTGTCATCTTCTAATCACCTGCAGGCTGGTTGACAGCAACAGTTGCGATAAAGGACAACTCCCTCTAACACTTTCCTTGCAATATTATGACTATTGTCGGGCCCAATCTAAATGGGTGTTAACACACTGTCTCCTCTGGGAATTACAGAGTCCATTCTTTCTCTGAGACACACCCTAAACCCTGCAGGTACTGCACTTGTGCTCAAACGCGGTCATATTAGCATGTGCGTGCAACTACACATACACACCAAAGCCTGCCTTATAGTAAAGCTAGTTCTACCAGCTCGTCTAACAAGCCAGAGGCATGAACAAACCTAGAGGAAAACATGTGTAATACAGTATCTATTGCTCATGTATTCCGCATAAAGGCATGAAAGTCAAGAGGTCAGGGTAACTTTAGGTGTGTTTGTGTGCTACTGCTAACCAAATGATTTCATACAAACAGTATTCGGCCTTATATGTTAGTGAATATATGCCTGTTTGCAAACATAGTACATGTTATTTTATTACCTCAGATGGTTCAGGGCTCTTGACGGGACTGGATGAATGGCTGTAGAAAGATGTTTGTCCATTTATGTTCTGAATATAGAAAAAGAAAACATGAATGAATCAGGCGTCTTGAACATGTTTTGTCTTGTTCTTAAAAGTCAAAAAAAAAAATGAAATGCATTGTGCACAACTTTTTTTCATGTGGTTTTGGAGTGTCTTTATTAAAATTAGATAATCTAAAAGGTACAAGGGGAAAAGGCTAACTTTATAACTAAATTATTAACATTAACAAACATTTTAAACTATAAGTATAAGTGTAACTGTAAGTAGAATATAGGCAATATACAGTAAAGATTCATAATTTCATTTGTTGGGACTGGGGAGCTAGTTGTCACACTTTTTACTCCAGTGAATAAACATGAACTTTGTTGATTACAAAAAACCTACTGAAGGTTATTATTTGACAGAAAGAAAAAGTTAATGAACATGCACTGACCAATAGCAGGACATGTTAGGATATAATTGTATTTTAGATTGGAAGACAGAATTCACATTTATAGATGTTTGAAACCAACATAGAGATACATGTTTTTATTTTTGCGTGTGTGCAACTCAAAACCACTTAGTTACTGTGAAATAGCGTAGCCAATGTGGCCATTGTCAGCTAACCCCTACTTTCCCTTATTCACATCAAAACATTAATAATGCTCATGAATTGACATGCACTGACCCTGTAAGACAAACAGAACCTCAGCTACTTTGATCTCCTGAGATATGGACACACATACTGGCATTTGTCTCCACACGCCCACAGGGAGAAGTTGCGGGAAAGATTTTTTTCCCTCCCGTCCTTCCTTCACATTTGTTCCTTCTCCCCATTTCCTTCCCTTTACACATTCTTCTCTTCACTCGGTTCACTTAGAAAGATTATATATATTGTTATGATGTTCTAAGTCAATGCAAGTTAATTAACAGTCGTGTTTGGTATCATTGGTAACGGACTAAAATACAGCTTAGGTGGAGCAGAGGAGCACACCGACTGAAGTTTTAGAGCTCCGACTAACACATTGGCATTAGTCATGTATACTTAGACTGTAGAGGCTAATAATGGGTTTTCTGTTTAGAACAACAGTGTGTTAGACCAATCTAAATGGAGTGAGCCTCAATCTCTTACTATCGTCATATTATTCTAACTAAGTGTACGTGGGAAACCATGGCATGATTATACAACGTTACTGTTAGAAGTAGTTAAGTTGGTCAGCTTGTTAATGGTCGTGGCCTCTGGTTAGATATAATCTTACCGTAATTAAGTGTGTTCAGATCTATGGGGCCTAAATAATATATTCTAGAATGAGCAAGTAGAGTACGGCCGTCTAGAATATTAGTCAATCAGCTCGGTCTAATGACCAAGACTGACGAGTTTGTGATTATGAGATCGTATACCTGGCTGGTTCAAGACTCAAAGCGTCATAGGAATCCGGATGAATGGGTGTAATTTAAATAAAGAGTTAAATAGATTAAATCAAATGCGTAAACTATTATTTAAATAGCCGATTACCAATCGGCATTCTAATCTAAATTCGAGATTGTGATAAAATGGAGTCAGATAAAAGTTTAATTGGAATTAAATTACTTTGCCACGCTGAAAAAAACGAACGCGCAGAAACCTTCATCCGTTTATCGGAAACTGTTGTTGGGCCGATTGGGCGGGCAATTTTTTTTACATTTTTGCCAATAACTTCGGAACGACAGAATTCTTTGAGACTATACTGGTATAAAGATTAACTTTGTTAAATTTGTCCTAGATAACTGGTTCGATTGTCACACAAATTTGATGGGGATCATCTAAGGACTGTCATGACAATAAGTTATCAAAATAATTGTGATGTGTCAAACCAATGACATTTTGTGAGAGTAGCCCATATTTGAAAAACTTAACAGAAACCTTCAGACCTGTATCTTCTGAACGTAAAGTCCAAACTTAAAAAAACTTGTTGCTACAAATTTATTATAATTCTGCACCTCCTAAACTTTTGTTCCTCTATCAGTTGAAGCATATGTGCTTAACACAAGCTCAAGATATTTGTACGTTTCATTCTACACCATTAAATACATCTAAAGCCTCCTTGTGATTTTTTATAGCTTCTACTTGTCTTGAAGAAGGTGGTTGCCAACAAGTGGCTAAATGGAACTATAGAGGTTGTTGGGACATTGAGGTTTTCAAGACAAACAGGTAAACTCATCTATTCACTAGTCCACTTTCACAGACTTGATGTGTTTATAACTCTTGCAAGCTATTCTAGCTCAATCTTTCAAGAAAAAAAAAAGATGGAAAGAGTTAACGAAAGCTTTATGAAATTTCACAATAAATATTGTGAAAAAAGCTTCTATAGGAACCAGTGTGATGCTGACTTAAACAATTAAATATGTCATTGCTGCAGCACTCTATATGCCTTCTTGAAAACAACTGCTTTAAAATAATGTTACAAAAGTTTGGCAACACTGACATTACACGCAATGATTGCTATTCGGGCTGGTTGAGTATGGCAAAATGCATAATTATGATTATTAGTGGGTCTTATTTCATGATACCAGTAATTTTAGATATCAGTAAAATCTCACAATTATCGATGGGCTACTTCAGCAAAAACTAATACTAGGTTACTAATGTAGCTAAGTAAAAGTAATCAAATGTAAAATAACACCTCGTAGTCTTCCCTGGATACATTCAATTTAGATGAATCCTTATTAAAGCTACAAAAGTTATTAATTTAAGAAAAAACAAGTTCTTTATGACCCACATTTCTTATATGAAGAATTAAATACAACAGATAGGTATGAGAGTCGGATCTTTTGTCAATTGTAAGTTTTAGTTTAAAATGTTTGTGATTTTAATAAGAAAAGTAGGCTATATGTTTAAATGTTTTACCACTTGCTTGAGCAACTTGATATATAAATCTAGAAGTGATTAGTTGAATAATACATCGTTCAAATTTAGGGCGTTTAAATGTGAATACGTCGATGAAATTATTGTGCAACTGTACTGTGTACAAAGAGAATCACAATGCTGAAAAAAGCATTTTTCAGTAACAAATTTTGTATTTAAAATAAAAATAATGAATAAATGCTGTGTTTGTGGTATACAGCCGCATATCAGTTGCACACTGCAAACGTGTCATATGTGAAAGCACAAGAGACCGTGCTGCTTCTGCACTGCATAGGCTACGTACTGCAATACGTACTGTATACGCACTGCAAAGGGAATATGTATGTGATGTGTGAGCCTGGCATAAGGCCGAATGCACGGATCCAATATACAGTTACGCACTCGTTTTCTTTCTCAACTGTTGACATTCACTTAAGAGCCAAGACATAAATGACTGTGTTTACGAGGATACTTTAGTAAGTAGGCATTGAGATCGCTAATCCGAATCATACAGTATACTTTGCTTATGCGCGTTCTGCTCCGTCTTGGGGCACGAGCACGGAAAGCCGTCTGGGGAACACAGCGGCTTAATTCTTTTTAATGACACTGTTTAATATTAGGCACGTCCCTTAGTTTAGCAACAGTAGACTGCATTTTACAACACTCACTTATTCGGCTGATCTGGATGTTAAGTTTGGCTTAACGCTGGAACGAAAGCGCTCCGTCTGAAAGTGGCAGCGCCACAATGATCGTTTTACCTCGACTATCTTGTTTTCATAATCGTTGGAAGCCAAAATCAAAATTGCGATTCGCACAGCTCTAATTGCTATTATAATCAGATACGGTAAAATGTAGGAGCTATTATAACTCACAAAAAAACAATGTTGTGAACTAAAATGTGATGCTATGCAAACTAAAACGTATTTCTGAAAAGCCATGTCGACGTTGATTCATGTTAAATTATGGCACTGTCACTTTCCATTTTTGCTTGCTAACTATTTTCGGTTTGAGTTTCAGTAGTTGATGCTTCAAGCTACTATGACATTTCACTGCATACAGTAGCCTGACTTTCTCATTATTACAATTTTGGTAATTGAACAATTTTGAAGTCACATAACATAGCTTCAGCGCCGCCGCTCCCACCACGCGCATCACGCACCAAGTGCTGAGGGGGCACCAAAAATAGCCTAATGAAATGCCGATATTATTTCATTAGCCTATAGAAATATTATTAGGCACATTTTAGCCATGTATATGTAACAAAAAAGGGGGAACAAGCTAATGTAATTGCTCTAGTCTAGAAAGTACCGCCCCCCGCCTCCCGTTTGATGGTCCGTGCCGGTTGTTCGCTCGGGCGCCTTTGCAAATGCGAAGGACGCGTTCGCGCGGGCGCCTGACGAAGTTTGACAGACAGACAGTAGGCATCTTTTTTGGAAATGGCCCTGAAAAGACAGCAGGAGTCAGGATCTGAGAAAAAAAAGAAAAAGAAACTGCGAGATGATGCCCGTGCATCACTTGCAGGTAAGTCCATGTTTAATCATTCTTAAATTCGGGAAATATGCTGCATGTGCTGCTGCTATCGTAATGCGCCTCGAACTTGCTGACAATGTTAGCAAACTATGTTATAACTTATAACTTCGGTGCAAGCTAAATTTAGATATTGAGCAGATACTTACAAGCTGAGCCATATCGCATTAATTATCACGGACGTATCGCCTGCGATAATTAATGCGATATGGCTCAGCTTGTCAGTGAACTACGGCTCTGTGTAGTAAATGCCGCTCCATCTGAAAGCAGGTGATGGCGATTTACTGCTAATCAAGGAACCGGCTTTACTGACGAGATGCGCATAACAATGTCATGCGATATATCGCCCAGCCCTAGCTCTGGCCTCCGTTACATTAGTACAGTGATTCCCAACTGGGGTGCTGCGTCTGGTGAGAGCAGGGTTGCCGTATAAAAATCCTTCAAACATTTTTAAATTGCTAAAATGTGTAGCATTTAACATATACACCACCAATCTCTAATGTCTCTAATGATAGCAAAGACCACACACAAATGGATAGTAAAATGCAAAGTTTTTTCATTTTCATCATTTTAATTTTTCATTTGCGCTCACATTCAAAGCAGGCACATAAAGCTCTCATAAAGTTTGCAAGTGCCAAACACGCTTAAACGGACAAATACTCAAAAGAATAAATAAATAATAATAATGCCACAATGTCTTTCTTGCCAAGTATTTACACAAGCACAATCTCCTAAGTGAATGTAAACAGTTCAGAAAGAAAGCAGGTGTATACTGGATACCTGAGTCAGGTCTTAAAGTGAAAGCGTCTTTATTCTGTTGTATTTATTTGTGCTATCCTTTGTCATTTGTTTATTTGTTCTTATTTTAGTGCTAACTGTTTACTTACTTTGATAAAAAATAAAATAAAAAAGACTTGTGCTATTGCAACAAAATTAGCCCATTGTAATAACACAAATACATTGACTCTTGAATACATATATATATATATACGCCTACATTGAAATCTGTCATCATATAGCCTAAAGCAATTGATTATTGATTTCCTAGGTTTTCAATGGATGAACAAAAATTAGAAAATATTAAAAATATCTAAGTTTGGAAACTGCATTAGCACATTCATTAGGGCCCGAGCACCGATGGTGTGAGGACCCTCTTGGAATTGCTCTGTTTATTATTTTAAGGCGAGACACTACAGGTGAATAGGGTAAAAATTAAAAATAATAGATATCACCATGAAACTTCCTCAGTTGATTACTTTCACAAGTATATAAAAAAAATGTATTACAAGTTTTAGAAATTTGTATGTTTAATTATGCAAATTAGGCATTATCTCATTAAATATGCACGATTTTGCATATATTTTCGGTAGATAGATCTGAACATATGATAAAGCCAGGTGAAAAATTATTTTTTCATTTTGTTTACACACAAGATGAAAATAAAAACTCAGAGGGATTTCAGGATATATACTTTCATTACCTATAAAATCAAAATATACTGTCCATAGCCATAAAACATAGATTTTCGCCATATTTTTTTGATTAAAATGTCACATAAATCAGGCCAGGAATGATTTATTAACAAATCCCTCTGAAAATATCTTCAGAATACTGCTAAGTGTATAACTGGAAAGTTTGGTGTACATAGGTGCTACATAGGCTGAGATGTTTCTACTGGAGAATGACAAAAACTCATTTTGAGAAAACGGCAGTTAAAGATTTAAATAGCTCTAAATGAGAAATCGTTGTAGCTTTAAATCCCCCTTTGGACATTCACGATTGGTTACTGATAGAAAGGAAATGCCCATATTTGGGTTACATAGCGTTGTGCAGGAGACTCAGAGCTTCACGGTGATACCGGTCATGACAGACTTCAGTAAACAGACGGAGCTCGGCGCGTCGTATTGTAATGCTAACTTCCTGGTAAATTCGGGAGAAACTTAAAGCCGCAAGTAAACAAAATGTAATAAAATAAACATCTTAATGTATATTTTCAACGTTTTCTTTATAGCAGCTTGAAAGAACACATATTGAAGGAGTAAACTAGCCCAAAATCTCAAAATTGACCACTGCATGAAAATCGATGTTTTTGCCTGCCGTGTCTCGCCTTAAATTGCAATTTCTGATCTTAGGGGGCTCTAAAGAAACCTAAAACTTTTGAACTATGTGCTGCTGCTGACATTAAATACAGCTGTATCGACACGACAGCATCAGCAGCATCTTTTGTCAATTTTCTCCACTTTTCCCAACTACCTGGACTCCTATATAGCTAGATTGAGTAGTAGTAAATGATATTTAGATACTACTGTGAGGCAAAAGGAAAAGTTAGAAGCATAAATAAACACTCACAACTTGTCTGTAGTCGGTCTCGTCGACGCTGCTGACGCTCATGGGTTGAGCGTTCTGAACGTACACTTGTTGCATGACGCGCGTCGCCGGCGCCTGACTCAGGTACACGTACTCCGCGGGCCGCTGCTGCTGCTGCACGGGCACCAGGTAACGCGCGCCTCCGTACATCACGTTCCCCTGCATTTGGTTGTTAATGTACTGGACGGGCTGTAGTTGTTGAGACCCAGCAAGAGTTACCGTGCGGTAAGTCGTTCCTTCGCTTATCCCGACAGGAGAGGTTTGTTGCAGCTGAGATCCAGCGAGGGTTACCGTGCGATAAGTCGTCGAACCGTCGTTTATCCCGACAGGAGAGGTTGGTTGCAGCTGAGATCCAGCGAGGGTTAGCGTGCGATAAGTCGTCGAACCGTCGTTTATCCCGACAGGAGAGGATGTCAAGACAGTCTGTGTGCTCGGTTCCGCGACGGTCACGGTTTTCATTGTCCTCACGCTTTGAGAGTATGGTAGAGTCATTTCTGCGGTTGTGTAAGTCCAGAAAATTAAAAAAGAATGATCATTGATATTAACGTGTGTGTGAAGTTTGCGAAGCCCGTGTACGCGCCGCTGACCGACTCCTGAAGTTTCTCCAGTAATGTTGTATAAATGAGAAGAGGCGTGTTTTCTCAATCACTCCTCCCTAAGCTCAAATATCTGAAAGGAGCAACAGGGAGGCCCACCTGTACACTGTGGAAAAAAGGATTGGCACATGTATTAAAGGGACAGTTCACACTAAAATGGAAATTCTGTCATCATTTACTCACCCTTAAGTTGTTCCAAACCTGTATGAGTTTCTTTCTTATGCAGCTGAACACAAAAGAAGATATTTTGAAGAATGTTGGTAACCAGACATTTGACGGTAGCAATTGACTTCCACAGTAGGAAAAACAATAGGCTATTATGGAGGTCAATTGCTACCGTCAACTGTCTTTTTTTTTTTATATATATATATCTATCAAAGTGATAATAAAGTGTCAAGTGATAATAAAAAAATTGTTGGAACTGTATTTATTACAATGTGTTTTTGTTTGACTTTTCAAACATTATAGAAAGGAATTTATCCCCAAACTTTTGTATCAGCCAAAAATATGTGCTCTTTGGTGAAATGACCCTTTTCATGTTTAACTTATTACGATTTCTTGCAATATGTTATATTCATGAATGTAAAATTTTCAAAGAAAATACCTTTGAATGCATGTAGGTGTAAGTCTGATGGTTAAAGATCTGGGCAGGTGGCCAAACTGTTCAACCCTTGGCATGGAGGTGCAATGTTTCTTCCATGCCTGATTGCAACACTATGATGATCTCATAATATCATTGAAAAATGCATCACACTTTTTTTTTTAATCAAATGACTCTATTTGTGAAAGAATGGGTCACTCTCAGGATCTCAGTGAATTCAAGCGTGGTACCTTGATAGGTTGCCACCTGTGCAATAAGTCCATTCATGAAATTTCCTCACTAATAAATATTCTACGGTCAACTGTTAGTGGTCTTATAACAAAGTGGAAGCAATTGGGAACAACAGCAGCACAGCCACGAAGTGGTAGGCCACGTAAAATCACAGAGAGGGGTCAGCGCATGCTGAGGCGCACAGTGCGCAGAAGTTGCCAACTTTCTGCAGAGTCAATAGCTACAGACCTCCAAACCTTGTGTGCAAACTTCAAACTTCATGTGGCCTTCAGATTAGCTCAAGAACAGTGTGTAGAGAGCTTTGTGGAATGGGTTTCCATGGCTGAGCTGCTGCATCCAAGCCTCGTATCACTAAGTGCAATGCAAAGCGTCAGATGCAGTAAAGCACGCCGCCACTGGACTCTAGAGCAGTGGAGACTTGTTCTCTGCAGTGGCGAATCACACTTCTCTGTCTGGCAATTCGATGGACGAGTCTGGGTTTGGCGGTTGCCAGGAAAATGGTACTTGCCTGTAAAGTTTGGTGGTGTAAAGTTTGGTGGAGGGGGGATTATGGTGTGGGCTTGTTTTTCAGGGGTTGGGCCCCTTAGTTCCAGTGAAAGGAACTCTTAATGCTTCAGCATACCAAGACATTTTGGAAAATTTCATGCTCCCAACTTTGTGGGAACAGTTTGGGTATGGCCTCTTCTTGTTCCGACATGACTGCGCACCAGTGCACAAAGCAAGGTCCATAAAGACATGGATGAGTGAGTTTGGTGTGGAGGAACTTGACTGTCCTGCAGAGTCCTGGCCTCAACCCGATAGAGAACTCCTTTGGGATGAATTAGAGCGGTGACTGAGAGCCATCCATCTCATCCAACATCAGTGCCTGACCTCACAAATGCGCTTCTTGAAGAATGGTAAAAAATGTCAATAAACACACTCCTAAACCTTGTAGAAAGTCTTCCCAGAAGAGTTGAAGCTGTTTTAGCTGCAAAGGGTGGGCCAACTCCATATTAAACCCTACGGATTAGGAATGGGATGTCATTAAAGTTCATGTGCATGTAAAGGCAGACGTCCCAAAACCTTTGCAATATATGTGTGTGTGTATATATATATATATATATATATATATATATATATATATATATATATATATATATATACAGTGAGGAAAATAAGTATTTGAACACCCTGCTATATTGCAAGTTCTCCCACTTGGAAATCATGGAGGGGTCTGAAATTGTCATCGTAGGTGCATGTCCACTGTGAGAGACATAATCAAAAAAAAAAAAAATCCAGAAATCACAATATATGATTTTTTAACTATTTATTTGTATGATACAGCTGCAAATAAGTATTTGAACACCTGTCTATCAGCTAGAATTCTGACCCTCAAAGACCTGTTAGTCTGCCTTTAAAATGTCCACCTCCACTCCATTTATTATCCTAAATTAGATGCACCTGTTTGAGGTCGTTAGCTGCATAAAGACACCTGTCCACCCCGTACAATCAGTAAGAATCCAACTACTAACATGGCCAAGACCAAAGAGCTGTCCAAAGACACTAGAGACAAAATTGTACACCTCCACAAGGCTGGAAAGGGCTACGGGGAAATTGCCAAGCAGCTTGGTGAAAAAAGGTCCACTGTTGGAGCAATCATTAGAAAATGGAAGAAGCTAAACATGACTGTCAATCTCCCTCGGACTGGGGCTCCATGCAAGATCTCACCTCGTGGGGTCTCAATGATCCTAAGAAAGGTGAGAAATCAGCCCAGAACTACACTGGAGGAGCTGGTCAATGACCCGAAAAGAGCTGGGACCACCGTTTCCAAGGTTACTGTTGGTAATACACTAAGACGTCATGGTTTGAAATCATGCATGGCACGGAAGGTTCCCCTGCTTAAACCAGCACATGTCAAGGCCCGTCTTAAGTTTGCCAATGACCATTTGGATGATCCAGAGGAGTCATGGGAGAAAGTCATGTGGTCAGATGAGACCAAAATAGAACTTTTTGGTCATAATTCCACTAAACGTGTTTGGAGGAAGAAGAATGATGAGTACCATCCCAAGAACACCATCCCTACTGTGAAGCATGGGGGTGGTAGCATCATGCTTTGGGGGTGTTTTTCTGCACATGGGACAGGGCGACTGCACTGTATTAAGGAGAGGATGACCGGGGCCATGTATTGCGAGATTTTGGGGAACAACCTCCTTCCCTCAGTTAGAGCATTGAAGATGGGTCGAGGCTGGGTCTTCCAACATGACAATGACCCGAAGCACACAGCCAGGATAACCAAGGAGTGGCTCTGTAAGAAGCATATCAAGGTTCTGGCGTGGCCTAGCCAGTCTCCAGACCTGAACCCAATAGAGAATCTTTGGAGGGAGCTCAAACTCCGTGTTTCTCAGCGACAGCCCAGAAACCTGACTGATCTAGAGAAGATCTGTGTGGAGGAGTGGGCCAAAATCCCTCCTGCAGTGTGTGCAAACCTGGTGAAAAACTACAGGAAACGTCTGACCTCTGTAATTGCAAACAAAGGCTACTGTACCAAATATTAACATTGATTTTCTCAGGTGTTCAAATACTTATTTGCAGCTGTATCATACAAATAAATAGTTAAAAAAATCATACATTGTGATTTCTGGATTTTTTTTTTTTAGATTTTGTCTCTCACAGAGGACATGCACCGACGATGACAATTTCAGACCCCTCCATGATTTCTAAGTGGGAGAACTTGCAAAATAGCAGGGTGTTCAAATACTTATTTTCCTCACTGTATATATAAAACGTTCAAACACAACATAGAACAGTATGATGATGCTGTTCAATAATTTTGCTTGGTCCTATGCCTCAATGGGACTAACAGGCATGTGATTGGCTAAGGACAAAAAAGCAGGAAAATATACTAAGACCCCCCCCCCCCATCCCGCCGATCAAACTGGTGGCAGATCTATATGGATAGTAAAGCAGGACCCATAACAACTTATTTGAACAAAAAAATATATTTTGATTTATTTTACAGCTAGTTGTGCAACATGCAACTTTTTTTGTACAGTATGACAAATGACAACTTATTTGGTGGATGTGTCGCAGTGGAAATCAAAGCCAAGTCAAGTGTCTAATCCACGCCATCAACAGTGCGCCATCAACAATTTAAAATAATTTAAAATAATTGGATTTCCATTTTTAGACTATAATTTAAATTATATTTTTTTTTCTGTGATGCAAAGCTGAATTTTCAGGATCATTACTCCAGTCCTTTAGAAATCATTCTAATATGATGATTCATTATCAAAGTTGGAAACAGTTCTGCTGCTTAATATTTTTTAATAACCTAACCTGTGATACTTTTAGGATACTTTGATGAATAAAAAGTTATAAAATTTTAAAAAAAAAAAAAAGAAGAAGAATTTTTTTAAAAAAATAGAAATATTTTGTAACAACAATATACACTACTGGTCAGTGATTTGGGTTCAGATTTTTTTTTTCTTTCTTTTTTGAAATAAATCAATACTTTTATTCAGCAAGGATGTGTTAAATTGATAAAAAGTGATAGTAAAGAAGATTTATATTAGAAAATATTTGGATAAATGAATAAATGCAGTTCTTTTTAACCTTTTTATTCATCAAATATATTAGGCAGCAGAACTGTTTCCAACACTCATAATAAATCAGAATATTAGAATGATTTCTAAAGGATCATGTGATAGACCGGCTGTCACTGGCTGAAGACTGGAGTAATGATCCTGAAAATTCAGCTTTGCTTCACAGAAATAAATTATAATTTAAAGTATAATAAATTGAAAACCAATTATTTTAAATTGTAATAATATATCACAATATAAAAAAAAATAATCTGTATTTTTGATCAAATAAATGCAGGCTTGATGAGCAGAAGAAACTTCTTTCAAAAACAAATAGTAATGTTTCCAAACTTTTGGCCTGCACTGTATTCACCCCAAAACTGCACAACTGTAGAGTAAAACATTAATAAAAAAGTGATAATAAAAAATGTGTCTTAAAACTGACATGATTGTCACAAACTCACACAGTCTGAAGCCTCTGGGGAACTCAGAACAACTGCTAACATTAAGTAAATAACTGCCATGAAATTATATAGACTATGCAATTAGATAAACTGTTCATTCACTACATCACTTTACCTCTGTCTTTGTCCCCTTTTATCCTCTTCTCTTCTTTTTGGCACTGTATCTATCGCAGACTATAATGCTCATTTATAATGTGTCATGTAAATTCGGCCATCCGTCACAATCAGGAAACTTTCACCGCGTCTAGAACTGGCGCGAGCTGCCAGGCCCGTTTCTACGAGCCTGTGTGTTAAGCGCCCTCAAACAAAAGCAATGCTGTCTACATTGGATGCGGCATCGCGCACACTACACAACAAATTACCAACAACTGATCGCGCGCGCGCTCTGTTTCTGACGCACTTCAAGCACTCGCTGGGCGCGGAAAGATTGCATCTCTCTGCCATCTGTAACCATGTTGACGTGCCGCCCGGTGTGGCCGCGATTCGCGGCGATTGTGGTTCCGTCCCGGGTTACCATGGTGACGGCTGTGAGATTACCCCCCGGCCCCCATTTTTTTTTTTTTTTTTTTACAGATCTGCATGATTCACGTAGGTCACATTTTCAGGTCGGAAAATCCGGAATTCCGGATTAATCCGGAAAAATCACATCCCTGGACTAAATGTGACCTATAGACAACAAACTTTCAGTGAAAACTGTATTTATTATTAGGGTGCACTGCACAGTTACATCAGACAAAGCAAAATAAATCAAACCAGCCACACACACACACACAAAAAAAAAAAAAAAAAAAAAAAAATCATGTTTAATACAATCATTGTCTATTCAAGCAACAGATCATAATAAATAATGTGTTCACCAAAGACATTTAACTAAAGAGTGGATCACAAAGAAATTGGCAATTGCAAGCATATATAATACACAGCAATGGATATTGGATGTTTTTGGATTTTTGAAGAAAAGAAAAAAGCAGCGTTGGGGATTTTATTTGCTTTTATATCCACTTTCAAAACACACACACACACACACACAGCAAATATTCCATCATGTGTGTGTGTGTAAACACTTAATTCTGCACTTTTTCATAAGCTCATTTATCAAATGAATTTGCTGTAGTAAATTTTAAATTGGGAGTAAATTGTATAATTTTCATCATTGTATGACAGTGTCGTCAGAACATTCATCATGACTTCCATTATACATCCAAATGAACACCCTTTACAATTAAAGTACATTTACACAAAATAACATTTCAAATGATAAAACAGCAAATATCTGCTAAATAAAACAAAAAATGTGAAAATCTGCAAAGCAAAAACAGACAAAAACAACAAAAACAAAAAACACCATGATCTGTGGGTGACTAACAGTAAATTGAAATAAATACACTGGCACATTCGTTAATGTGGTTCTTGGTCTTTGCTACACAATGAAATAAGCATTTTCAGAAGTTATCCAGAGGAATATTTCATGCACCATGCTGTAATGACCAATCTAGCAAAAGCCAAAAGTCTGAGAAAGAATTGGAAGCAAGTATATCAAAGAGGAAAACCCCTTAAAGTCGTATGAAGAACAGTTTGCCCATATAACTTAAGCAAGAATGTTTGATTAGTTTACAGTAGTTTGAATTGCTTATGAACATGTTAAAGGTTATGAATAACAGAGCACATTGAATTATAGCAGAAGATAAACCCTTCAAGTTTGGCTAGCACACCAAGAGGCATAAAACGATCAGGCAAAGGCATAAATACAAAAGCAGGAAGCGGTAAGGCTTGAAATATATTGACATACAATGATAAATATGTAACAGTACCTTCCCAATAATAATAATGTCACTTTAAAACTCAGAAACAACAGTGCAGTTCTGGTTCAAAACATGTACACTTTGGCAAAGGAGGCAAGCGCCAGAAATGCTACTGACCCCTTTTTCTCCACAAAATCTGACCTAAAATGCAAAAAAAAAAAAAAAGAAAAAAGTATATGCTAATATTTTATTTTTGTTCTATCATACAGTTGCAGTATTTACACACTCTTGACAGTTGCCAAAATGTTTAATATCTTGCATGTGCTTCTCAGAACACACACACACACAACTGCATACACACATCTATGTGGCAATTAAGAGATCGCTGCCAAAAAAAAAAAAAAAAACACAGTACATATATCTTGTGTACAAGTGATTTTCAATTCTGTGCGTGTTCAAGCATAAACTCCTCACCTATTTTCATTGAGAATTTCAGAAGTCTTAGACATAACATTGGATAAAAGAAGCTTTTTGCGCACACTGGGCCTTGTGAAACAAGCAACGTTGACTTGAATGTGACAACTTGAGCAAGAACGGTCTTATGAATAATTGAAGTTACACTAAAATTTGCTTGAGTTTTATGAATGGGGCCCATTGATTTCAAAGATCCAGGATGTGAGGTCACATCACCAACTTACTAGTTCCTTTGGTATTAATTTGACCTGTATACAAGTTTGCAACATGGATATGTCCTATCATATCTGCAGTCTACAGATAAAGCAAAAAGATTTGTCATTGAAGCGGTGTCTACATGTGAACACTTTAACTTACAAGGATAACATCTCATTTAGAGTGTGCTGACCTCAATATTCTAGAAAAAAAAGTAGAAAACAAATCTACTTATATTCAGTAATACACTAACTATTGCTCTACATCCTCACCCGGTGGACGTGTCTTTAGTAACTTAACTTGAGCATAATCGTTTGATGCCATGAGTGAGGAGAAACTACGCCTGATGGTTTCCAGCTATCGCACTTTAATTCAGATATTCATCAGCGCGGCTCCAAGCTGACTAAGCATATATTACGAGATCACCACTGGGCCTGTGAACATGGCGCTGACGGACAGATAGCTGCCAGGAGTGAAAAATAAAGCATTAAAGAGTGCAAAAACGAGTGTTTAAATGTGTCAAGTATGTGCAATACAAATGAGAAAAGAATAAAACAAGTTCTTAAATAAACATACTTAAAGGTGTGTGTGATGGAGAAGGGATGATGAATGCTGAAGGACAAAAGCTCCATTCACTCGCACTCACACACACAGACACAGTTCAGCGAAGTCACAGACTCAGCTACAATGGGAACTTCTTCAGCTGCTCAAAGGTGAGGAAGAACTGAAATTTAAGTCAAGGATCACAGGAAGAATAGATAGATGTCACTATATACGTTCACACACACAAATCTTATTCTCATGTTCTGGTTGGAAAACTAAAAACTTATCCTTTAAGTCTACTTCAAAATGTTGGAATTTCATTGCATTACATAGAAAATATTGAAGCCATTGGTATCTGCAAACAAATGATGCAAGAACTAACTAACTTAACTTCTGAGAAACTCCTTTTGTCTTTGATTTCAACAATATATCTATTGTTTTGAATTTTGAAACCTTAAATTTATTTGACATGTTTTGATTGAAAAGTGTGTTTGAGTTATTTAGAATAAATGCCACTTCATTGTAATGTGATATGTTCATGAAAATATATTAATAATAGAAATACATATTTTTCTGGCTTAAGTGTCAAGTATTTTTAGGGCCTACTTTGTGTGTGTGTGTGTGTGTGTGTGTGTGTGTGTGTGTGTGTGTGTGTGTGTGTGTGTGTGTGTGTGTGTGTGTGAGATATAGATCCATCGATCTCATGTTGCAGTGTACTGACCTCCAGTGGTTGGACTATGCAAACACTACAAACCCAAGGACATTTCACAGAGTGCTTTCACACTGGCAGTTTATTTCGAAACGGAGCATGATGGTTCGCATGAAAAATTGGGAATGTGAAAGCTGTCATGCGGATCGTGAACTCGTGTCCGCACTTGTTCAAGAAGTAAAGTAACCTACTCATGCGTTTTAGCCAACGACAACGTCATTAGTTCAACAAAAGATGTACACTGTAAAAAAATATTTTCATGATTTATCCTTGAAATGTATCTTTTTTCTTTAGTCAGATCAACTGGATAATTTATGTGGTTCAAATAACATAATATTTTGAGTTTCTGTTGATTAAACCAATCTCAAATTTCTTATTTCACTGAACTCAATTTTAAGGCAACCAGGTTACTTTTTAAGTTAAACCAACAATCATTTTTTACAGAGTAGGGGATGACACTGGTGATGATTTACCTTGAATACGAGCGAGAGAGAGCAAATCAGCTGTCTCCTGTGAGCCAGTTAGCATGCAGCAGAAAGCCACCTTCATGTTACGCGCATATAGTGACCCAAGTGTTGTCATGCACTCTGCTGTGCATAATACCACCGAATAAATACAAACAATATATTGACCTGCTCTTCATAATGCGCCATGCAAGTTTGTGATGAAGATGAAAGCAAAAGCACTGGGTTTGATAGAATCAAGCAGGTCTGAAACCAGACCACTTGAACCATCGCACTTGGCCCCTTAAGGTCCTAAAACAAAGTACTTTACTGATAAAGGATACAATGATGTTCCAGGGCCCCAGACGCAGCCAGTTGGGCCAGAAGCCTTTATAGAGGGCAAAAAACCCTTCATTTCTCCAGGTCTGCATGAGTCCGTCCAGGGTGCCCTTGTACATATGGTTACCGGCGAGCACACGCTGATTCATCATACGCGTCCTCACCACGTCCACTGGGTTGGAGGCCAGCGCTCCTGCCAGACCACACGCAAAACTGGAACTAAATAAACAGAAGCAGCAACGTGACTCATGAGGTCAATGTTTTAATAATTCAAATTTTACATCAAAAAGCAAGAACTGCTAGAAATGCTCACATGAAATGAGTTAACACTGTGTCTCCCATCAGGCCTGAAAGAATCAAATGCTTCTTGGTGATGTCATAGACCGGCAGCTCCACACCCACCACGATGGCTGCCCTCTGTGCAGTAGGAATGACACCCTGAAAACAAGACAGACATGAAAATCCCAGAAGGAGATATTCAAACAGCCGACGGCCACGCATGCTTTGAAATCTCACCACTGATGTCTCAGACTCAGACAGGACGTAATGAAAGCACTCACCCTCCACAGGCCCCGCGTGCCCTCGGTCTGGTAAATGTTGATGAAATTAGACATCATGCTTCCCTGTAACAGGCTGCCTTGAGCCTGCATGCGAATCTGATAAAGCCGAGAGAAACAAGACATCAGACAAAACAATCTCAGTGGTCTAAGCGGCTGCACGATATATATTGAAATTTTAAATATCACCAATGTACATAGCTTGCGATATCTGAATGATTTGAATAGGTTACTTCAAAATGTAGCGGAAACCTATATATAGGTTATATGAATTTATTTTTTAAATATAATTTATTTATTTTACACACTTCAAGCTATTTCGTATCACATATCGAATTTTTTAACAAGTTATCGCATATCACATTTTTCTTCAATATCGTGCCGTCCTAGCTAGGTTAAAGATAAGATGGGAAACATACTTATCTTTAACACAGCCGCAAGCAGTTCGGTTATTAACACCAAGTATGTACACAAAATGTGTTCGCATGCAATTCATAACCGTAAGCAAATTTGTGTGCTGGCCAAGCTGTCAAATACTGAAATCAATGTTGCTGTCTATTCAGGAATCTGGGAGAATCAAAATTTATAGGACATTTATTATCATTTATTTAAACTAATTTTAGAAGACCTAAGCATAAATATGAAAATAAATATGTCTACACACATACGCAAACACCACAGTTCAAAAGTTAGGGGTCAGCAAGATTTAAAATAATAATAATAATACTGCTTTTATTTAGCAAGGATACATTAAATTGATCAAAAGTGACAGTAAAGATATAATATCTACAATAGATATTTTAATATTGGTCTTTTGAACTTTTCTTTTTTTTTTACCAAAACAATCAGAATCTGTTTTCACTAAAATATTACACAGCACAACTATCATAAGCAAAAACAGTTGTCAACATTGCTAACAATAAGAAATGTTTGTTGAGCATCAAATCAGCATATTAGAATGATTTCTGAAGGATCATGTGACTGAAGACTGGAGTAATGATGCTGAAAATTCAGCTTCACCATTACAGTTTTTGGATCAAACAAATCTCGTGTGTCAAATTCAATGTTCTATATTTATTTATTCATATTTGGTTTTTTTACATTTATTTATTCTCTCCGGATAATTCCGCAACAGAAAAAAAAGACTAAATACATGCACAGTTATATTAACATTTTTCTGCATTATTATACTAAAATTTGTTGTGGCTTTTCGGAGGAGACTTTACATACCTTTAGCACATCAGTTGGATTTGCCAAAGAGGAGGACAAAACACCAGACACCACCCCACAAAACACATTAATCACCATAGTTTCATCTGGAAAACAGACAAGAGCACCCATTAGATTCAGAATGTTCTGTAACACGTTTCATTAAAGACTAAAAAAAGAAGCTACAAATCAATTAGCAGTTTAATGATTCAAATCAATAACAAACACAATAAGGAAGGAATAAGACATGCAATAATCAATCAACCATAGATAAACTAATTTAAAGTGCACTAAAGTCTTATTTTTGTAAATGCTCTGAGTAAAGCCTTGTCTCAGTATTTTAAGATGTGGCACCTAGTCTTTATAGAGCAAGGCACTAATGATAAGACCCCAAGAGGAGAGAAAAATGAATGAGATTAGAGTTCAGTGTGATGTGTGACAGGAGGAGAAAGAACAAAATTGAAGTGTGGATCAAATTTAGATCAATAATTACAGTGATTCCTTGATCAATGTGACCAACAGTCAGAACAGCCGTTCATTTTGGCAGGAGAACAGGTATTGGTATCCCCACACCAGCAGGCAAAGCCTGTATCAAAATAAGCATTTGACAAAAAGTGGCAACATCCTTGGAAAACCATGCAGTAAAAGCAATAGAAATCGGCCAGAAGAGTCTGAATACAGCATGTTTAATACAATAGAAAGGCCAAGCTGTGACCTTTCTTTGAGTGTTTGTCACAGGGATTCAATTAATGTTGTTTGCAGAGCAGGGAAGATTCTGTAGCAGGTCAGATGGAAATCCGCGGCGCCAGCACCAGATAAGGTAATGCTAGAGACCTGTCTGCCTTTGTTTGGACCGCACATTAGTGATGGTGGTTACACCTTGTTTTCAACAACAGTTTTGGTAGAGCCTCGTAATAGTGGAAAATTTAGCTAAATGCAAAAAAAAAAAAAAAAAAAAAAAAAAAAAAAAAATGTGTTCCTTAAACCCGTTATCTATGTAACAAGCACATTATAGCTTCTGTTCACCATATTTGATGTGTTCACGACTTGGATAAAACCACTTGATTCCACTTTTACAATCTCTTTATGAACGTCAAAGTTTTGGTGCAATGAGCTTTCAATGGAGGGACGGAATTCGCTCAGATTTCATCAAAGACATCTTAATTGCAACGGATTTGAAACAACAGGAGTAAATTTAAATTTTGGGATGAACTAACCATTTAATAAATCACAAACTATACAGCTAGACAATTCAGTGCAATTCCTGAACAAATTGCTCTTATGTGACCGTTCATTTTAGTGAATCAAAAACACTTATAAATCAGTCAGGGGTGTGTTTCCTTAGTTGGCAACGGGAAACTCACCCTAGGGAAATTAATGAGAACTGAATTTTTGCTTTCATCATGTCAGGATCGGATGGGATTGTAAGAGACATCTAACCAAAATCATTAAATTTCCCCGAATCCCATCTGTTTTGTGGAATGACACCTTGAACCAAAAAGACTCCACTGTGGCCATGACTATTCATCAAAATGCCAGATTTATACAAAGAAAACGACTTGCCACTTAATCACAGCTGGTTAGGACAAACTCAGATTAGCACACGAGAGACAGGATTTATTGTTCTCTGACCTACATCATGCCTAGTTACGGCACAGTGTTAGGTAGCTAACTGAAAATGGACCCTTACAAGGGACTGATCTGAAATGCATTCAAGGGCAACTGTTAACAATTGCTTTTGTAAATCCTCACAAGCACTATTTGGACAACTACATGAATGTTGGACTGATTCTCAACATTGATTTCAGTAGTCTGGGAAGTTAATGGGATAGTTCACCCAAAAATTAAAATTCTGTCATGAATTACTCACCTTCATGTCGCTCCAAACTCATAAGACTTTTGTTCATCTTCGGAACACAAATGAAGATCTTTTTGATGAAATCCAAGGGCCTTCTGTCTCTCCGTAGACAGCTACGCATACGCAACTACCACTTTGACGCTTCAAACATTTCATAAAGAGATCGTAAAACTATAAAGAAATCGTTAATCCATATGAATCGAGTGGTTTAGTCCAAATTTTCTGAAGAGACTATCGCTTTATATGATGAACAGATTGAATTTAGGCTTTTATTCACATAAACATTGACCAGCTAACATAAACAAAAGCTCAACCGAACCTGCTTGACTCCCGAGAACAAACCTCTTGCAGAAGCTCAAACGTGCTGCGTAACATGAGAATGAACCTCATTGGTTCTTTCAGAAGCTCAAACGTGCTGCGTAACATGAGAATGAACCTCATTGGTTCTTTCAGAAGCTCAAACGTGCTGCGTAACATGAGAATGAACCTCATTGGTTCTTTCAGAAGCTCAAACGTGCTGCGTAACATGAGAATGAACCTCATTGGTTCTTTCTTGTCAGGTGAACATGCTTGAGCTTCCGTTTACCACAACTGATGTGTGAGTTCGTGAATATTTAGTTGTGATCAATCAATCAATCTCTTTATCATCTTTCTGAGGCATCAAAGTGGCAGTTGCGTAGCTGTCTATGGAGGGACAGAAAGCTCTCAGATTTAATTAAAAAAAGATTTGACGAATTTTGTTTTAATTTTGTAAAATTACTGACAGAATTTTCATTTTTGGGTTAATTATCTCTTTAAAGCTATTGCTACTCTAATAAAATAAAATAAAAAAGAACATTTGTGACTGCATGTGTGCAACATGTTTGTCATGTTGGCTAATAGGTCAATGACTATGACTACCCCATATCACTCAACACATTTACGGTGTAGATCATTTTCTGGAGATGATTCATTCCTTGTCATAGAGCTACCCGCTACAGTCAAAGTAGGTCATCATCAATAAGTTATGTCACAGAGATGTTTGATATCAATGTTTTTATATTTTAGATATAGTTAGATATTAATATAATTGTAAGATCATGTAATTGAAGATAACAGCATCAAAGTACCAAACACAAAGTTTAAAGCTTTGTAGCTTTTCCATTCTGTTCTCAGACTACAGAAATGTTGCACTGAGAAGAAAAGATGTAGTATGAAATGAACAGTATGATCAAAGGATTTATCCTAAACCCACCTTCAGGATGGCTAACAAACAGTTTCTTCAGTGTGTTGTAGGTACCGATCTTGATTGTGCCGTAGGAAGCTTGCCGAAGGAGCGCAGGTGAAATTCTAGGAATAAAAAAAACACCCAACTTCAAGGTCATTGCTTTCTTTCCATTCTGAGGTTAAATGGAAATCTAAATAGATCAGTTTCAATGACAGACTAAATATATCACAAGACCATGCAATGACTAACAAGCACATTTATTAATGCAAGGATTTATATAAATTAAGTTCTAAGGATTAACCAAACTAAAAAAGAATGAATGGTCATCAAAGACAAAATCATGCAAAGCACATATGCAAACATTTGTGCAAATTGGTTCAACAAAAGTACACCATTTCACCATATTTTTCCACAGTACCACAGGAAAAAAAAATTCCTCTGAAAAACAGGCTGGCCTCATCATTGCAAATAGCACAAAATGTTGTGATAAGTGGTGGACGAAGTACACAAATCAAGTACTTGAGTAAACTTAATAAAATATTCCTCCAGTGAAAGTACAAGCACTACTTTTAAAATCTACATGAATAAAAATACAAAACAACTTAATTTTTAATTTACTTAAGCATTAATAGTAAAAGGCACTAATCGATAAAGCACATTTATTATTTACTTTAGCCAGCACTAGTCAATAAGGAAGATAAGAACAGACATTTAATATGTATTGATCTGAAAATATGCTAATGTTTTATTTACTAAAAACATGAACTTTCAACATGAAAATATCAATTTAAGTTAGGCTACTGATAATTCAAGTGTTCAAACTAGTGAAAATGACTAAATATACCATACAGTATAAAACAATTGGGGAATACAAATTGTCTGTAATTGTAGTGGCAAATAATAGAAGCATACATTATATGCAGACGTAACATGGGCTAAGAGGCATCAACATTTTTAGAAGAATGCTATGCATCCACAATCAAGCATTTCATACAATGGACTTAAACAGCTCGACCTTTTACAGCAGATTTAGTTCTGAAATAACTAATATGATTTTCTTTAGGGATGCAGATGCATTGTAGGATTTTTTTGGGCCGATACCAATTTTTAACAAACAATTATTGGCAGATTCAGATCTCTTATTTGAAGTTCTGTCAGTAAGTATTTCGATCATGTTTTAAATTAGCAAAGTTCAAAAACGCATGCACTAAGTCGTACTAGCTAGTTTATTGCTGCATCATCAAATATTTTCTAATGAACAAGGAGCAGATCCATTTAACATTCAGCAGGCCAACATAGATACATTAATACAGCAGAACAAAGATACATATGCAATAAACAGTGCTTTTTAGGTAGCAGTTTTAACAGTAGTTTAAATAAATATCGGCGTCGATAAATCACTGCATCTCTAATTTTCTAAAAGCTTCCCATTAAATTTTTTTGACTCGAGAACCGCAGCAAACAGATGAGTCCAATTCATAAATGAATCGTTCAGTGCGCTTTGCAAAACGATTCAACATGTTCATTGAAAAGAATCAGTCGGATCACAAATCAAACATTGCTATCGCATCTCAGAGAGGGAGTTGATTTCTGATATGTTTTTGTGAAATGAAGAACAAGTTTTGAATACAGTGAACTTAAGTTCATCAACGAAGTGGGTGATTGCTGCTTACTGGCCCAAATAATAATCATTTAAAAAAGCCCACCAGTCTCTATATATAAATCTGGTCCTATTCAATCAAAGTCTACTTTTTCACCAGAATTATTGTGAGACAGGCAAAAAAGTTGAATCACTAAGAATTAATACATAGCCTTAAAGTGTTTTAAAAAGAAAATGATAAGCAATGGCAGTAACCACCTAACCATAAGCTTCAGGCCAGGGAAAGAAACAGCGGATTAATATGAGATGATGGTTTGAAAAACTAGATGCTCTGACTGAGACGCACAGATTAAATGACCAAGTAGCCTGGAACGACTGCAGTTTGCGCACGCCAAAGCAGAGGGCCAGTTTCACTTGACTCAGCTCCTCTACAAACCTTGTGAATTAAATACCATCTATATTTAGAGTTTATTACAGCTATCAGCTGTATTTTAAACCCACTGAACGGGTTACACATATACCTCTAAAAGGGAACAACTCTGATATTCAGAAATTGTACAGTAAAACACCATAACACTGATGCTAAAGTGAAGCATTTGTTGTCATTCAGAAGCTTTAAATAATTCAAACTCACCCCGAATACAACGCTCGGACGCCTTCTTCACTTCCAATCCTGAACAAAGCGTGGAACATCCCCCGATATCGGACCTCCATGCAGTGCGTCTGCCCTTGAACCTGGAGACGCGTTTTTGTGAGATCAATGGGAAATGTACCTGCAAGATTCAATTATGGGTTACATTTCAGATCAACTCTAAAAGTACTTTATTATGCATATTAGTACTGTATCTAAAGGCTGCTTTGTTTCTCATATCTGTCATCGAATGTCCTACCCTATTTCGAACAGTTCGCTCTCTTTTTGTGGCTGGGAATGTTGTTTTTCATGTTCTGCAAATCGTTCTTCCACTAACAATCAAGGCTCATTATATAGTCCTTCCAATGTGCAAACACGCCAATTGCGATTCTAAAGGTAATACTTTGGTAGCTATAAATAACAATATATTTAGTAAAGCAACTAATAGAAGTAATAAATAGTAATAATAATAATGTAAAAGCTTTACAATTATAATTTTATACTAATATAACAGTATAACAATTATAATAATGATAATAATAAAAAATAAAATATTTATAATACCCGTTTTATTGTGAAAAACTGATTATTATTTACATATTAGTGTAAAAATCTAGAAAGAAACTCGGTTCTTTATATCAGCTATTGGACACGTAAACAAAAATACGTCTGAACAAAACTAAATAATACATTATATTCTCTCAAATATGAATACGCATTCTGTCACTTTCATATGAGATAATAACATGTATTCCGAATAACTATACAATGCAAACTTAAATGAAGAAGTGCTCTTTAATAGGTGATAAAAAAATAGCAGGTGCACAACAGAGACTCACCGAATTCTGCGACAATTGAGGCCATTCCTCCATAGACGAACGGCTTCCAGTTCAGGTTTGCCATTTCTGTAGCGGCCCCCTCGGCTTGATGGAGTCCTACTAAAAACAGCAGGAACCCAAAATATGAGCAAACCAGCTGTTTTAATCTCACACTGTACAACATAGCGCTACCCGTCTGTGACACAGCCAGTCTTCCCAGATTCATAGACAAATGTGCACCGGAATAAGACGAACCGCATTAAAGAATCATTGCAAGCGCCATAGGAAATTTGCGGTAATTCTATTGGTTGTAAAGTCTGTCAGTCATTTTATCTGCTATCCTGATTGGTGGGAGTGATCTGAAGTTCCACCTACTTCCGTCACCATGGAGGTTGAGTGACAGCAAGCAACGGCTCTCGCCTATTCTCTCTTCAACCCATGTAACATTTAACTTTTTAGGTCATCATTGCAAATTAAAAAGAGAAACAGAATGCGACCAAACTCACCAATATAAATAAAATGGGTCTATGGCGTTGGCGTAGTGTGAAAGACCGCTATAACGTTACTTGGTTGCGAATCGGACATCTAACGGCTTGTAACTGTTAACGTTAGCCAGGTACGCAGAACTACTCTCGTAAAGTACAAAACTGAGTCATCGCGACATTTAGGCGATATCGCTCCGTGAGCTCACGTACCTGTGGCTTGGTGGTTCAGTCACCTCTGTTATTTTATTTTTGACCCCATCGTCTCGAACACTTGTAGGATTATAGAACTTTTCGCAGTCAAACTCCAGGAGCGCACCTACGGCTCTTAGTTTACCATCATGTGTCTCTAGCAGGAACTCAACTCACCGCAACCGGAAGTTCCCGCCCGGAAGTTTGAAAGAGACTAGACTCCGCCCCCTCCATTTTTCAATGTCACCCTGTCCGTCAAGGGGGAGAAATCAGAGGTTTGATTTAAACAACAATTTTTTTGGTACTTTTTTCCCCCAGGGTGACGTTAAAGAAATTCATGTTTTTAATGCTTTTTTAAAATCAACAAATAGCATGTGCAATAGCATGTCCATATTACATCAGAACATGTCACATGCTTCTAAAAAGAGAAAATGAAAAGAAAGAAAACAACAGAGAGGGTACATGTCTATATATTGTTGAATAAGTGTAAATATATACTGTTCATGAAAATGTTAAATTAAGAACATATTGCATATTTTTAGATTTTGACATCGCATCTTTGCACATTTTAATCTTCTTAAGCACTGTAAATTGGGTTTGCCATTTGTGAGTTTACATTTGTGGATATGAAATTTACATAGAAATAAAATAAAATTCATAAGGAAACCAACATCCTTTGAGCAACGGTCCTTAATACAATAACTTAAAATCACATGTTTATAGGATAAGTAGAGAGAAGTATTTAAAATATTGTCAGCAATGAATCTCTTAACATCTTTCCAGAAACACTGTGTATCTTGGCAGGATCAATACATATGAGAAATTGTTTCCGTAGAACTTTCACAGAAAGAGCATTTAGTTTAAATATCACTTTAAATTTTTTTGTAAAAATTGCTTGGTAGGATAGACTCTATGACTTATTTTATATGAGATTTCCTTAACCTTAATTGTAAGAAGGAATTTTAGAAAAAAATATTTTAAAGGAAAGAGCTGAGATGTCAAATGTGGGTGGTCCTTCATGCAATGACAATATATATGTATATATATATATATATATATATATATATAGTGCTATGCATAAGTGAATACACCCATGCTAAAGTTGACTAAAAAGAGGAATAAAAAATCATATTTTGGAAATTGAACTTAATGCCTTAATTTAAAAAATTACGAAAAATCCAACCTTTAAGGACACCAATTTTCTTTGTGAATGAATAATGTATCGTAAATAAATAAATGTTCTTCCTTAAAATACATGGTGCATAAGTGTGTACACCCCTATGTTAAATTCCCATAGAGGCAGGCAGATTTTTATTTTTAAGTATTTTTTTTTTTTTTTTTTTTTTTAGGATACTATGCATCCTGATAAAGTTCCCTTGGCCTTTGGAATTAAAATAGCCCCACATCATCACATAGCATTCACCATACCTAGAGATTGGCATGGTTTTATTTCAGTTAGTCTAAAAGCTAGTTTGATTTGCATTGAGAGATGATCTTATGGAAAGTACCCCATGCCAATCTCTAGGTATGGTGAAGGCTATGTGATGATGTGGGGCTATTTTAATTCCAAAGGCCAAGGGAACTTTATCAGGATGCATAGTATCCTAATTTTTTTTTTTTTTTTTAAATACTTAAAAATAAAAATCTGCCTGCCTCTATGGGAATTTAACATAGGGGTGTACTCACTTATGCACCATGTATTTTAAGGAAGAACATTTATTTATTTACGATACATTATTCATTCACAAAGAAAATTGGTGTCCTTAAAGGTTTAATTTTTCCAAATTTTTTAAATTAAGGCATTAAGTTCAATTTCCAAAATATGATTTTTTATTCCTCTTTTTAGTCAACTTTAGCATGGGTGTATTCACTTATGCATTGCACTGTATATTGATATATTGGATTACCAAAATAAAATAAAATTCAGAGATCAGAAATTGTAAAAGTTTATTTCATTTTCATCTTTACACATTTTTTATCACTCAACGGTAATAAAAGGTATTCTTTTCCCCCATAAAACAGAATGTAAAAAAAAAAAAATACACAAATAAAAATGTATTGTGAAAAGCTGTAACTTTGTTAATTGAAAACTGTGAACTCCCCAATCCCACCACTCAATAACTAATATGTAAACCACTTCTTTCTATTAACGTCTCTTTGTTCAACCAAAGAATCACCTTTTGACTCTCTCTGTATTGTCTGTCCATTTGCTCTATAAGGTTATACAGATCGCATGTTACAATGCAAGCAAAATTTGTCCATCTTTAACAGGACTATGCTCCCACAAATCCACACCAGCAGCATAATAAGACGTCATCATTACGTCAATAAGCATCATTCGCAATGAACACCCCAACCTGCAAAGAGATCACAAAAAGAGTCATTTCCGTCCATTGTAAATCTCTCTTATGGCTTTTTAATGCTTCGGTATCATAAATTTGAACACACAAACTCATTGTAAAAGGAGATGCACCTTTTAATGATGTTGGGAAATATATTTTAAAGTTCTCACGCTTAAAAGTCAACAGTTTTATGTCAATAATGCTGATGTCATGATAAGTGGTCCGTAGACTTTGGTTGTGGTTTCACCTTCCCTCTAGATGTGGTGTCACAGAGTTGTGCGTAGGAGCCTCATCACACGCTGGTACAGCTGCTGAACAACTGATACCAGATTCCTGCAACACACAGAAGTGATGAACTTCATGAGTTACAGTTATTCATGCACATGATTCACTAAAGGGATGATTCTCCATTTCAAAAATAAAAATTCGGTCATTACTCCCTTTGCGAAACTTTGCTATTAGCACTTCCTTAAAACTAAAAATAAGAAAGTACACTTTTAGTCTACTTTTAATGTACTTCTCAGAAATATACTTAAAATTGCACTTACTTGACCTATACTGACAGAAAAAGGTGAGTATATTTGGCCAATACTTGTACTCAATGTTTTGATCGAGAATCCCCTCGTAGTCAATAATTTTATCCCTTAAAACTAATCTTTTATGACCAAAATTACATATTCAAGTGTTTTCCCTGAAAAAAAAAAAACATCTATGAATATGCAAACTATCCCCGCCTCCACTCACTCACACCAGGGGCACATTGAAGCTCAAACCGGCGTGCAACGTTTTGCTACAGTTTCCGGGTTGAACAACATGTTTCCTGGAAACGGTTTGCAACGGGGTTTGAGATGCGTTTTCTCTTGTTTGGGTGAGACAAAAATGTCAGCCCAATCAGCAGCAACATGTATATAAACCACGCGGTATTAAAGAGACAGCTCGCACAATGGGTCCAAGTAAAGTCGTTTACAAATGCGTCCGCTGCAGCTCGGTATACTCAACAATTGAAGATGTTAGAGGACATGTTTGTCGTAAAAGTTTTATGGTAAAAATATAGCATATCAACAGTGATCAGAAATAATGCTAAGCCTAATACTCACAATAAAAATAATACGGACGTAAGATGTAGATTATCCTCCACCTGAAATGTTTGTCTTTTCATCCTGAAATAGGAGGCAAATGTTGGATCACAATAATTAGGAACCACAGTTTTCACAAATCCCTTTACTCGATTGGGATGTTCTCTTTTATTCTGGACGGCAAGGGCAGTGACTATAACATCGAGTGTATTTTTGCAGTATTAAACACGTATTTATATCGATTTCATCAGGCTCCGAAAATTCTTCAAAAAGACACAAAGAATGGCCTACTCAGCTGCCATAGTTGCAACTCTTGCGTCATCAGAACAGGGTGTTCAACGCACCACCGTTTCCGTAAAAAAAAAAAAAAAAAAACGTTTTGCAACTTTTTTTCGGGGCTGAACGCAACCCAGGTAGTTTACAAGGTAGTTTGTGACGTCAGAAACACCAGCGATTTAAAACCGCGTTTTTGGTTCACTGCTGTTGGTTAAAGGGGGGTGAAATGCTATTTCATGCATACTGAGTTTTTTTACACTGTTAAAGAGTTGAATTCCCATGCTAAACATGGACAAAGTTTCAAAAATTAAGTTGAACGTTTGAAGGAGTATTTTTGTTCGAAAAATGCTCCTTCAGGTTTGTCACAAGTTTCGGAAAGTTTTTTTCGAGTATGGGCATGTGTGACGTCAGTGACGGAGTAATATCTTCACCAGAGGGAGCGGGGGCCGGTGAGAGAATTTTTCACGAGTGAAGATATTACTCCGCCAAGACGAAGTGCTTACAAGCACTTGCTATGGTATTCCGCCATACAATATAGTTATCCATTTTACATGCTTAGAAAAGCGCAACGTTTTGTTTTGTGTCACCGTCCTAGGTCGAGTTACACTACGCGAGTAACTGTATTTAAATAGGGAAAACGTGGAGGTGTTTGGTAGCTTCTCTGCTTGGCCCATATTGAATGAACTGAGTGAACAAAGTTTCTCCGCACGCCAGAGCGATTGAGTGCACGCACTGAGACGAGAGAGGTATGTATCAACTCGTCTTAGTTAAGGGAATAACATAGTTTAATATGAAAAGACGGTGGAGTATCCCTTTAAGGATCGAGCAGTCACAATGATAAAGGTTCGCGGTCGTGCGTTGGAACCGGGCAGTGAGTAAAACTGCTTCAAATGTCTCTGTGTGTTGTTAGTTCGGCGCGTAAGCACAGCTTTAGCTCCGCCCACACGGCCCGCCTCCAGCCGCTCGTTTTTTTCCGGAAAGACTCGGTACAGCCTATCTTTCTTTTATAAATATAATAAAACTAAAGAATTTTTGGAGATATGAAGGATGCAATACTACTCTATAGGTACTCAAGATTAACA
Organism: Scardinius erythrophthalmus; assembly: GCF_964197995.2. NCBI lineage: Eukaryota > Metazoa > Chordata > Actinopteri > Cypriniformes > Leuciscidae > Scardinius > Scardinius erythrophthalmus. The sequence goes on along the minus strand of NC_138237.1, from coordinate 28,754,951 downwards.
GGAGATTGAGTGAAAATGTGCATTTCACCCCCCCTTTAACACAAGCAATGGTGTTGACTTATGAATTTGCACATGGTTTGTCTTAAAGCATATTAAAAACACCACATGGACAAATAAACAACATTAAAAGCATGATTTTCACCAGAGACTTTAAGTATTCTAGGTATACTTGGCTTGTAGTTGTGTTTACTCTTTTGATTGAGAAGCCTATTAAATACTTTTTCACATACATTTTACATACTGTCTTATAAATTTACATTGTTTGAAAATATTGATTTATAAAGAAAACAGATATGTTCCTGAGTCTGAGTATCTGATTTTTTTGTGTAGGCTAGTCCACTGGTAGGGTACAGAGGAATTTACTTCAAATCTACTTTTCCCCTAGACTGGGTAAACCCAGCCCGACCTGCCGGCGATTAGATTTCGCCCTGCAGCTCAGGCTGGAAACCTGTACATTCTTCTATCCTGCTTCCGTTACAAATCTACGGGGGCCAATCACAAACTGGCTTATCCACCTGGCGCGCTTGGCGGGTTTAATCCGATCCAGTTCCTTTAACCTCTCGACGATGCTCAATGGCTTCTTTAGTTTAGCAAACAAATCGCTGGAGTGGGTTTAAATACCACTCACTTTCATGTTTTTTTTTTTTTTTTGCACAACCTGCAAAAATCGCTCGATGCCATTGCTGCTTCTGCAAACCGCTGATCAATGCTCCAAACCAAGACGTTTGTTGACACGTTTCCTGCCTGGAGTTTTCGCTGCAAAGTGCGTCACCTGGATCGTTGGTCTGATTGGTTGAAGGATTATCCAATTGCGTACAGTTATTTGAACTATGCCCGTTGATCACACCTCTTGTGCAGTAGAAAATACAGAGCAGACTCCCCAGACTAATGTTCAGTCTTAAAAGATTGAGCTTGGTCTGGTGATAGCCAGACTACTTTTGCCCACCATTGACTGAATTTTCCGGCTATCCATGTTTTCACTGTTTGTTATACGGTAGAGGAGCGCAACTACGCGTCTTCTGAAAGAGTACAGAATCTCCAGATCAAAACACAGTTGAAGAAGAAGAAGAAACAATAGAAGATTGCTTACGCAAATGTAAAATAACGCAATCATCAAACATTAAACAGCATATAAATCAAAACTGCCTAACATTACTGAATGAAATGTCGAACCCATGAAGAGGAAACGACTGTGAAGCTTTGGCTGGACGCGATCTGAATTCTATCCGGACGTAGTCTTCAACAAAAATGTGATGTTCTCAGCTTTAGTTTAAAATGTTGCCTTACCCAAACTTACCCAGATTCAAGTGTTGATAAAAAAAGGATGTATGAAGCTAGAATAAAATGGATTTAAAATGGAAAAAGTTAAAGTACAGTAATTAGGAAAAAAACTTAATAGGAACATAGTAGCCTAGTAAACTTAAAGTGCAATATATATATATATATATATATATATATATATATATATATATATATATATATATATATATATATATAGTAAACTATAGCCTAAGTATGATGTTTTGTTCACTTAAAGAAAACTTATAAAACTAAGAAAGCAGTATAAAACAATGAAATAAGTTACTGAGAGTATATTTCAAAGTGTAGGCTACATCCATAAACAAAAAAATGTGCTACAAGTATTAAAATAGTAAAAAGTTTTTATCTATAGTACTCAATGTTCACTACTGATAAAGTAAACTTAAAAGTATACTTTTATATAGTCTACTAAAAAGTGGGCCAATTTAGTCCCAAGCAGCATTGAAATAGTACTACTAGTATACTTCTAGTACATTTTGATATACTTACTGCATAAACTATACTTAAAAATATACTTGAACTTTACTAAAGTATACTTAATAAAATGAACTTTTTTCGTATGGGTTGATCACTCTCAAGTCACTACAAACGTATTAAACACAAAAGAAGATCTTTTGAAAAATGCCTCAACTATCCCTTTAATTGCTTGAAAATGAAGATTAGATGTATTTTAAATAGTTTAAGGTGGCCTTTAAACTCACCGGGCACCATTCGAGACACAGTTGTTTCTGTCCGGGTGAAGGCAAAAGAGTGACGCCACGCAATACGCACAGCACAACAACATGGAAAGCAGTCTCCGCTTTAAAGACATTCTCCCGATGCTCTGAACAACCTGAAGAATCTTCAGTATTCTTTTCAAAGAGCCCAAGACGTTCCTTATTTATCCACCTCAAGGTGAAGACGGGCAGTGATGTGTCGGCGAGGGGTAGACACGGTTCTGCACAAATCGCATCCAAGAGCTTTCTGTGAGCTGAGCGTAGCAGTGGGCACAACAACTGCTGACCAAAATCCACTTTCAATAGCAGTGAAAAGTCTAGTAGGGATGAATAACATCACCACATTGTTGGCCGGTGGGAGTCAGGCTTTATTGTGTAGCACTGTTATAAACAGATCTTTCCTCGGAATGGACAACTGTGTGCAGATTTTTAAAAACCAGTTGTGTAATTTTAAGCCCATTGTACTTGAGGGCTTTGACTCATTCATATGACCTCGAGAGGGAAGTTGAAGTGCATTATTGCGGAATCAATGTCACTGATTCGTCCTGCTCTCAAAATATATCCATATCTGTGCATTGACCCTGGCTCCTATGATAAAATGTAAAATGGTTTGTGTAAAGGTTTATTCACCCATGAGTGATTCTGTTTGTTCAGAGTTGGTTCACTCATGAGTGATCATTAGTTGCTGTTAGTGTCCACCCACCTCCCAGCCCACTCTCCAAACCCAAACCTCTTTCCACGTTCATCAGTTTCTCTTCCCCCTTTTTGTTTGCTTAGTGTAAGTAGACTGATCCCCCTTGCTGACAGAGAGACATCTAAGATTTGCGGACAACAAAACGGACACTGGCACATCACCCCATTTTGAGTGAAAGCCAACCGAATCTGAAAGACGCACTCACTTGGAATCCTTGTTCTGGACATCTTTTCCTCAGTTGGAATATGTTTTCTGTTGAATTTATTGGAGTTTTACGGAGTTCTGCTTCTCGTCACCGTTTCAGGCAAGGAGCGCTCTTAAAACATCTGGAAATCGAACAGTATCCTAAGATTACTCCTTAATGAAAAGCCAAGGATAAAGATTTCATCAATAGATAAGCATTGTCTTCGTACTTCAGCAAGGTTAGGTTGATCATAATCGAATGCTCACGGATATAGTCGCTTATAAGGAAGTATGCTCTTATGGGACCTGGATGACAGCCAGACAGAACAAGGGTCGGACAAACGGAACCACAGCAGCCAAAAGTTTTGCTTTTCCCAATGGGAGCAAAGAAAAATCTACATCCTTGTGTCCATTTCCTCCTCTTGAAACCATCAATATCTTGGTCTGTTTAAACTCTCAACTTTGAAATGAAATGAGACATTTAATGCAACAATGATCGCTTTCAATGTGTCTCTGGAGACTTCACTGGATAACTATAGAGTGACATCAGCCAGTCCTGAGCTCACAACCACTCCCAAGATGGAAAGAGTGGTAGTGACCATGGGCTGTATCCTTAGTGTAGGATCCATTTTGATCATCTCTACCAACCTTCTAGTCGCCATTGCCCTGGTCTTGCTTATCCGCAAAAGGGGCTGCCAGAGTTGGTGTTTTGTTTTAAACCTATCCATTGCGGACATCCTAGTTGGCATTGCCATCACTGGGATCGCCACTGATGCTCTGGAAGGAACGACGACCTCCATGGAGAAGGGCATTTGTTTGTTGCGCATGACCTTTATCCTCGCACCCTCGGCGGCCTCCATCCTAACCATGTTCTTGATCTCACTGGACCGCTACGTGGCTATAAGGTTGCCCCTGCGCTATTCGCGGCTTATGAATGAGAAGATGATTGCTGGGGCTCTGGTTGTTGTCTGGCTCATCTCAATGTTTGTGGGATTTTCGCCCAGCTTTTTGAAACCAATGCAGAAAGAAGATTATATCAATGTCTGCACGTTCTTCTCCGTCATCGAGCCTAAGACCATCATTGTGGTCTTCTGCCTGTTTTTCTTCCCACTACTCTCGGTCTTTATCTATTTCTACATGGACATCCTAAAAATCGCCTGCGGCCACCAGAAGCGCATCTGCGCCCAGCAATCGGGTACACGCTTTCTATCATCTAGCCGCTACTGGGGTCACGTAAAAGCCCTGCGGACTGTTGCAATGCTGGTTGGCTGCTTCACTCTCTGCTGGTGCCCGTTTTTTGTGGTCAGTATTGTGCAGGTGTCTTGTCCAAACTGTAAACTTTATCACTTTTTGGAGAACCATCTCTGGCTGCTGGGACTCTCAAACTCCCTTATAAATCCCCTCGTCTACGCCTGCTGGCAGCGAGAGGTGAGGAACAAGATCTGTGAGCTCTTCGCTCATGTTAAAGTTGTGTTGTGTTGTGTGACACACTCCGAGACAGCGCACAGATACCCCACAGACCACCCGACTGTGGTCACAGTCACAATTCCTGAACTACATTAGGAAAATATTGCCAATAGAGTGGGAATGTCCTTTTAGTCCTCTAGTCACAGGAAACTGTAAAAGGTCTTGCTTTGTCGTTAATGGCTTTGTTAATGGATGTGGAGACCAGAGTATTTGTCTAAATAAAACAGACTTTATTTGCTTAACATGTCTGCTTGCAATAAACACATTACATTCTAAATATAACCATAGCACTTAGTTCCCCCTTTCCTCTTGTTTTTTTTTTTGTGTGTGTTTTTTTCAGTTGTAAAATAGATTACTGCAAAATAGATTAAACTCATATATATTCAACTGAACAGTGTTTTTTTTTTTGTTATCCATTATACATTCACAAATAAATGTAATTTGGTGATATATATAAAAAAAAGTATGGGAAAGGAAGTCTGGTTAACAGTAAGAGTACAATGAACTATGCAAACCGAATGTTTATGTACTTAGATTTTGGCTAGCAAACACTTGCTAAAGAATATATTAGATGATATTTAAATATTTGCTTTGACTTCAGTACAATGACAAAATTCAAGGAATTTATTTAATATTGACCAAACATGTTGTCTTTTTGATATGACATTTATTTTTCACAATTATTTTTTTCCGCCAGTATAAATGGGGCTTCATAAAAATATGATCTGCTTGTGGTCCTCCACAAGAGTGGGGGTTTTGGCATCAAAAAGTTTCCCTGTGTTATGACAAAAGGCCAACCACTAATTGGAAGATGACCTCAAAAATGTGCGAAAAGCATAAATTGCCAAGAAACATATGAGTAAACAGTGAAATTATTGTTAGAATAAGTGTATTAAAATAAAATAAGTGTATTATTTTATTACTAAAATGATAGGCTAGGTTAACGTAGGCTATTGCAATGTTATTTCTACTTTTATTTAAATGTTACCATTAAATGTATTTTATTGTAGACCATTTATTTTTGTACTCCTTTAAATTGTGTATAGGCTACATGTAGCCAAACGTTATCTATAGCGTTAGGCTACGCCTTTTTAATATGCCAATAAAACTATCAGTGTATGCTTCATATGTTCATTAGTTCTTCAGCCGTAGGCTACAACTCGTTGCAAAATATGAGAAATACACTTTCAGCTACAAACACACAATTAATGCTAAAGGAGAAATCTGAGTTTAACAGTCAGTTAACTACATATCCCACAGTCCTTTTCAACAACCCGGAAAAAGTAGTACCACGTGCAAAACGCGAAAACCGCTAGTGGAACTAAATCCTTCCGGAGTGACTCCGGCTCATCACAATGAAGTAAGTGATGCGTTGAAATTTATGCTTTGAAATGTAATATCTCCCTTACTTTTCTTGTCATATGTTTTATTAGTCTAATACAGTAACTAGACCCCTCAGTGATGGAAAATGAAATGTCGCTAAAGGTGAAAGCTAAACAACTAACTTAGCCCCAGTGTCTGTAGCAGTAGCTAAAAGCTAAATATTAATCTGGTAAAACATGAAAGTAAACTACTTATTCTCGATTCATTTATTCTTTTTGAATAATTTATAGGACACTGACATATAACAAGAAAATGAAAACATAAAACGACCGGCATACAGTGTGACAGTTATTGCATAATTAGAGGATACTGTATTACCATAAATGGATATTTGGGATAAAATGTTTAAATAAAGTTGACATACTTTAAAGAAGTTAATTGTTTTCAAAACGTGATAAGTCATCATAAGTATCTTCATGCACAGACCACAACATAATAAACATCATTAGAGAGAATGCATATTGTACTAATTAAGATATAATGCAAATATATGTTCATTATCTGTCTTTAGTCCACTCACCAAAGTGAAACTCATCAATGAACTGAATGAAAGAGAGGCTGAACTGGGTGTCAAAGACAGTGTGTCCTGGCATTCAGTCTACAAGGACAGCGCCTGGGTCTTCATCGGTAAGTGATTGCTTAAATTATAGATTATTAGATTATAACACTGACTGTGTGCCAAAACCCAGCTGGGTATATCATTTTTGATATTTTGTTTATTACTAGTGGGTGCAGGACACTATAGTAAATTTATTATAAATTTAAGTGAGGATAGCAAAATAAAGTAAACTGTGACATATTAGGCTATGTCCACAAATCTTTCATACAGTGGATTACCACTGTATTAAATTTAATTAAACCATTAAATTTGTATTAATGTATAAAAATTTGGGACCAAACATTATTCAGACACTTTGACCTGACCGTGTTTTGCTTAAGTTTTTTCCTTGATTGTTAATGTGACATTTTTACACCACAGACTGAACAAAAGAAGCATTTCTTGGTAATTGGTTGACCTAAATTGGTATTATCTAATAGTGTACTTAATTTTAACAGCTGACAGCTATTCAACCTAATTCATTTGTGAGACAGTCTAACAGAAGGATGGACAAAACCAGTGAAATATCAACTGATTTGATAACCTTGTCATCATTTATTACCATTTTCTAAAGTATAGCGAATAAACTGATAATGTGAGAAATGTTGTAGGTGTCTGAATAAATGTTGGTTTGACTATATATATTAAACTAACTATCATACTATATAAATAAATAAATAATTTAATATATTTAATTATATAGTAATAAATGGATTAAGAGAAAACCAGGATAAACAAATAAAATAAACTAACTGTCATACTAAATGAATAAATAATTTGAATAAAATACTTAAAAATAACAAATAAGAATAGAATAAGAATAAGTTGATTTAGAAAAAGACTGTACAAAATGTAAAAACAAAAAAAATATAAAAGATCAAGCTTACTATCATACTAAATAAATAAATAAATAATTTAAATAAAACACTTAAAAAGATTAAAATAATAAATTGATTACGAGAAAGACAGTGTAAAAACTAAAAAGACTGTCGTACTAAATAAATTATTTAAAAAATACACAAAAAGATTAAAATAATCAATTGTTTCAGAGAAAAAGTGTAAAAAAAGATCAAACTATTGTACTAAATAAACCATTTGAATAAAATTCATAAAAAGATTTAAATAATAAATAATCAAATATATAAATAATACATCTAACAGTACACTACTATAGTGCGTATAAAAACACAGAAACTAAATATTTTCTAAATTAAATTCTATGCATATTTATAATATTAATTAATATAATATACATTTTTCACAGTATAAATAGTTTATTTATACATGAAAATATATATAGCTGCCTTTTAAATTTTGGGATGGGTGTCCGACTCCCCCCTTCTCCAGGATGGTCATGGTGTAGTAGGCAGTGCTCTCTGGATGGACTATATTTGCACTGTGCCAGATGATGGCAGCATTGCCTCTTTCACTAAACGTGTTCTTCTGTAGACAATGGCATGATCACACTCTTTCTCTAGAAGACCATGTGCACACTAATACTGATTTGGCCTTTAATTCATGTTAATTACTCACATTCATTTGCCAGACTAAAGCGAACAATTTTAAGAATTGCATAATACTTTGTTTTAATATATTCTGTATTTATTGATCATTTATTTTAGCTAAATGCTGAGCTGTTCAGCTTTGAATGTAAAAGTGTTGTAATCTGCAGGTGGATTTCCATATGATCTGACAGAAGGAGACATCATCTGTGTTTTCTCCCAGTAAGTCCTAATTGCATCGAAAACACATCTTCTTGCAGTGCTTCTTTTTTATTTCCTCCTAGTCAAGCTTCATCCTCCTCTGTGCGTCTCAGGTACGGAGAGATTGCCAACATCAACTTGGTGCGAGATAAGACGACGGGCAAATCCAAAGGATTCTGCTTCCTGTGCTATGAGGATCAAAGGAGCACCATTCTGGCTGTGGATAACTTTAATGGAATCAAGGTGAAGGGCTTTTCCAGACGCTCTGTGTACTAATGGAATATGTTATTTGTTATTATTTATAACGTATATGTATATACGGTAAATTGGTAAATGCTAGCCTAGTTGTGGATCAGTATCATTATTTGTATCCACGCTTTTCAAAAAATCTTAAAAAAGGCAAATATTAAAAAAGTTCAATTATATATTTTTAGAGATAAAAGATTTTTTTTTTAAACAATATCATGCATTATTAATTTAGAAATATTACATTTTCGGGGAGTCGCACATTATAAAAATGCTAAATTATTTTATTTAATATAGTTTATAATATAATTCAAATATGTAGTTTAATTAATGTTTATATATTTAATTTTATATTTTTAGTTTTTCTTTACAAATCATATTATAAAAAGTCTAAATTATTATATACTTTATAATATAATTTAAATGTATTGTTTAATTAATGTTTATATACAGTATTTAATTAATATTTTTAGTTTTTCTTTACAAATCACATTATAAAAAGTCTAAATTATTATATTTTATTTAATATAGTTTATAATATAATTTAAATGTATTGTTTAATTAATGTTTATATATTTAATTTTATATTTTTTGTTTTTCTTCATTATGATATCAGTACAGTTATCAGGGCCCTTTTTAACTCATTGCCATATATAACCTTTTTTTTTCCGTTTTTGACATCATGTATATATTTGTTATTTTTGAATTGTTTTTCTGCTCTACAGATTAAGGGTCGAACCATACGTGTGGACCATGTCGCAAATTACCGACCACCAAAGGACACAGATGACATCGATGATGTCACCAAACGTTTGCGAGAGGAGGGATGCGCTCCCAACGTGCCCCAGTCTTCTGAGGCCGAGTCTGAGGAAGATCAGGCTGTACCCGTGAAAAAGCCCAAAAAAGGTGAGGAGAGGCTGTATCTGTGCAGTCAATGGAACTACATTATTTCAAGAGGCAATTCGCGTTTTTATTGATTTAACAATTGATTGGCTCATGTTGTTATACCTCAGATAAAAAGGAGAAGAAGAAAAAGAAGAAGGAAAAGAAAGAGAAGAAAAAGGCACTGAAGGAAGAGAAACGCGAGGCACGGACTGAGACGTCAGCGTCTTCCCCTGTCAGAGTGAAGAAGGAGAAGGAGGACACGGCATATGAGAAGTACGCTGTGAAGGGACTGGCAGGGAGCAGAAGGGACAGACCCGGACAGGATCCCAGGAATCCACAAGACAGAGCGGATGAGGCGAACAGATTCAGAGATAGGTATGAAGGCGAGCGTGACAGGGGTAGAGAAGAAGACAACAGGACAGAGAGAAACAGAGAGGACATGAGACAGCGTGACAGGGAGGGGGACAGAGGAAGAGGGGGTGATAGAGGGAGAAATGAGGAACGAGAGAGAGAAAGGGAACGTGACAGAGACCGAGACAGAAGGGAGCGAGACAGAGGTAATGACCGAGGGTTTGCCAAGCACAGAGATCACAGTCGTGAAAGAGAACACAGGCGAAATTGAGCAGATAGTAATTTTACTTCTTTTTTTTTTTTTATACACATTTTTTGGTTTTTGTGTGTGTGTGTAATTCGAAAATGTAAATAAATCTTTAGATTTTTTATTAAACATCTGTCTGGAGTAATTAACTGTATAATGACCACATGATATCACACAATATACTCATTTGCAGTTTTGGGGAAAGTCACACTTAAAAGTAATGAGTTACAATATTGCGTTACTCCCATTTTTTGTTACGTTACTTTTTATGGAAAGTATTGGGTTGCGTTCAGGGTTTGAAATTATGCGGGTAAAAATCAACTGTGGCGGGTAACGCTGTCAAATCACTAGCCAATTTGGCGTGTTACTTATTATGTTTACTCACTTTGCTGGGGAAGTTCGTGTATGCCAAATCTGCGCAGATTTAGCGCAAATACTCAACTGGTGAGTCATCAGGATATATTAAATACAGCGTATTGCGCAGAATCTGCACATATCTGGCTTACTTGAACACACACGTCACTATGCAACAAATAACGGCACGCTTGTTCATTTGCATTGAAGCAATAGCAATGATTAAAAAGCATTTGTTTAACAGAAAATACATTATTTTCCAACATCCTACATGTTCTTTGTACTGTATTGATCTGTCCACCTAAAACACATTTTTGGTGATGAGGATGAAAGAGGAAGGGAGGAGATGGCTGGATGACAGGATTTTGTTTGAATAAGAAACTAATATATGAAATCTAAATTTTATTATATGTGTGTGATTATTTATATATATATATATATACACACATATACAGGTACCTATTTTCAAACCCTGGTTGTGTTACTTTTACATTACTTTTTCTAGTTTGTTTTTTAATGTAAAAAGTTATATTTTTGGTAAATGTCATACCATAACACCAATTCTCACCATAAATGAAATGAATAAGCCTCAGGCTGAAGGAAATGCTAATTCACGTCTGTACAGTAGAGGGCGCCGCTCAAACAAACCTTTCTGGATCCCTTCTCCTGCTGCCATTCTGGAATCTGGATCGTATAAGAATGGGATGCAGGAGAAGAAATTTCAACACTTCAACACAAACATATGTAATGTTTATCTAAAGTCAAGTCATCTTCATTTATAGAATGCTTTTAACAATGTAGATTGTTCCAAAGCAGCCTCACATTGATAATAGGAAATTAAAGTAAAGTGTTTTGGCTTTACAGCAGCTCTAGAATAAAGTTATTGTCCAGCTAATGTTAGTTTGATTGATTCACTTCCGTCGCAACTATCATTAGTTATTAACTTAGGGGCCGCTAACACGACACCATTTTAACAGAAAGCGTGGTCAGAAGATTGCAGAGACGGCTCTGCGTGAGTGGTATTTACGACAGTAACGTTAAATACAAGTACTCCACAGCGGCTCTAGGGGTCACTGTTTGAGAAAAAACGGAAACTGCATAGTGTGCCTTTAAATACATCAAGTATATTTGTATAATTTAACATTTAATTATTGCAGATTTGCATAATATTTTGAATTGGCATTTCACTGTTTTTATTTACAGGAACACTGAATCTGTTTTTGTGCGAGTGAGATGAGTAAATGCTCACATTTATTCTAGAACTGCGATAACCATCATGTTCACACACAACGCCTCTGCACCTCCCTTCCGACAGGAGAGCTATCAGTCAGTACATGAGAAAATGAAGGTACTTATTTGAAAAGTAACTCAGATATTTTGTTATAAATTTGAAAGTAATGCTTTACTTTACTAGTTACTTGAAAAAAGTAATCTGATTACATAACTCAAGTTACACAGTTGTTTGACAAATAAATAATCTTTATTTGAGTTTGAATGGTACAAAAAACAAAAATGTCTTGATGAACAGTGTCAACTGAATACTCTAAAATCAAGATGATGCAATCAAAGTACACCAGTCATTATGGATTCAGTTGTAAAACTATTAAAAGACATTTAGTTAAGGGCGTGAAGTAAAAAAAGAAAAAGAATTATATATATATATATATATATATCAGACCATGCAGGTTTGCACATTATCCATTTATACCTGTTCAACAGGAAACAGCATTTCATCACTAATATTTCAAATGATCGCTATTGCCACATCAACATATTCAATAACCTAGCAAGAGAGGATAAAACAGAACTACACAAATATACTCTGAATAGATAAACACACCACATTTATTTGTAATAAACAGAGTTGTGAATGTAGGTTGTTGTGGTGAATTTATCTAGCTTGTCTTTGGACATTTTATTTATGTCCAAAATAATTGATTTCGGTAGCTAAACGCCAGTTAGCACAGCTTTTTATACTGTAAATTAAGAAAATTGGCCTTATATGTAATATCCTTAGTTACTGCGAGCAGTTCAATTCAAGTCAAATATGAACAATCCATTAATTGGCCAATCAGGAGTATTGCAGATGTGACTCCATTAGTCTTGTTCTGTCACAGACACTAAAGATTCTGTCAATACTCAAGGTTAAAGGTCAAATGTTTGTTTGCACTGTCACTCTCATAAGAAGTCCCTCTTTTCATGCTCACTCACTAGAGTACATCACAAACCCAGGTTTGATGAAGCTATCAAAAAATAAAGAAGAAAAAATGCTTACACCGATTATTAAAAAATAAACAGCTGCCATACGTCATCAGGTCTTTGGATGTAGCGGTCTTTTGTTGTTGTAAGTGGCCTTATCATTGACATTTTTAGCCAGTCTCACAGTATTTCCCAAACTAAATCATATGAATTATTCACAATAAGAATGTTCATATCAATGTAACATAATATTTCAATGAGCAGGTCAAGAGCAAAGCATTAGGTTTCTGCAGAAACACCATTCATTGTGGAAAATTACATTTGAACGACCTCTAAAAGCAAAGTAAAAATACACTGTAAGAAAGTTGCTGCCTTACATTTTTAAGGACAATCAACTTGGATGTTTAATTCATTTCAACTTAAATTACATTAAATTGACTTTGTTGTTGAAAATTGCTTAACTTATTTTGGTGAGTTAAAGCAATGTAAAAACACAACTTATTGATCATATAATTTTTTTACAGTGTAGATTTTGGTGGCAAAGCGAGTCTAATATATTGCACTATAACTGTTATTGGAGTAGTTGTTGTTTCTGCGACAGTAGTGCCTCCATCCAATCAACAACTGATTTATCGATAGAACGAAAGTCCCTGCCCAACAATTTATTTTTCGATAACCCGTTTCACTCGGATGTACATCACAATAAGAAAAGAGAAAAAAAGTCCAGTCGCTACTTCTGTTTCATCTAAACTTTAACCTTACATTTATCTATTCAATATTATTTTTCCTAGATTAATGCATTTGAAATAACGAGGGTTAGGGTTTGTCAAATGTGACTGACCTGTAAACTCACACGTGCTAGTATTTGTATCACTGGGTTGGCATAGGAAACGGGAAACAGCTCATTTCATCGCCATGCATGTTAAGTATTCTAGTGCTTGATGGGAACTTGTTTATTCGCCAGTTCATTAGGATGTGGTGCTCAATATTGATCCTGATGGCTTGATTGCGAGGCATGGCACACGGCTCGGGAAACCACCTGGTGGCTTCATTAAAATGTATTTATTCCTTTTTAGGTTCACTTGGGTGTAGGGGAGTCTGAAATACCATGGGAGTTAGACAGATGGCTGGTGGTCTAGTTTGACATGGTATGTTTTGCTACAATTGGTGGTTGGTCATATTAGAATTAAGACCGATGAATATATCTGTATTATTTGAAAATTCAAACAGATTAGGCTAAATGTGTAAAATAAGTTTTTCCCATTACTATTGTTTTTATAGACTCAGGGCTCTGGGCTTCCTTCAGGGCTTGCCATCTACATGCAGGTACTCCATCCTGTTCAACACACATTTGCTATTTTTAAACATAACTTAAAATGTTGGAAGTGCTAGTCACCCCTCATTTGGTTTAACAGCATCATTTTTAAAGGTCTTTAGAGGAATGATCCATGTCCTATAGATACCTTGACATATTTACTGATTTTGATCTGTCATCTACAAAATGTGTCAAAATAGGATTTCAGACTAAGAGAATTAAAAGAATTTTCTACTTGGAATGAATGAGCTAGATTCCTCATTAGCATATTTAGTTGCCATGACAACTGCTTGTAGAGAGCACAACCATGGGAACGAGAGTCTGTCCGGAGACATTGACCGCACTTTCATCTCCACATATGGGCCTATAAATGTACAAATTCATCAACAAAACAGAATGCATTTGCTCTAGAACAGATTTATAAAACATTTAATTTACATTTTTAAATTATCATTTTCCAGAGAGAATGAAATAGGGTGTGAAGTTGTGCATCAAACTTGGGATCTCTTCACAGAACCAACCACATTCAGGGATATCAATGCTCTTCTCGCACAGACATCTCCAAAGTCTTCAGAGGTAATTGATAAGAGGCTGGGTTCCATACTTGAACAGTGTAAGTGAAATGGTTACTGTGAACACGCCATGTCCTTCCCACACATAATGCCACTTTGTAAATTCTGTAAAAGTCTCTTTCAAGACACTGGAGGTTTGGAGCATAGTGACCTGAACCTGAACCTGACACACTTTGAGTCCTAGAAGAAGGCAGACTCGAAAAAAGACTAAGTTTGTATACAAGTAAGGCATTGTGGGTTCATTCTCAAGGGGAGAGTGAGGAATTGCTCAAATCATACAGACAAAACTTCAGTCTAGACTAAACAATCGTTTTAAAGAGACTTAACAATAACAACAAATATCAACAAAACTAAAATTGTTTATATATTTACAAAAGCTTTCCTTAATCTTACAGATTACCTTGAATATATAGAAAGAAAAAGTACAAAGACGACAAAACCAGTCGAATTCAGACACTTAATCAATGGGAAAATAACAGATGGGGGTTTGTGCGCAGGTATATCTTTTACATACAGTCATTGGTGACAAGACAATTTACGCAAAGGTGGAACACCTATATTAAACGAATAGTTCTCTCAAAAATGAAAATTCTGAAATCTGTATGATTTCCTCTACCATATGGGACACATAAGCAGTCATCTAGCTAAATGTGCAAGCTGCTCTTCTTCATACAAGGAAAGTGAAAGGCATGGTTTTCAGTGTTAAACATCTTAAGTTTTAGGAATTCCTCACCCAATGCGATCATATGGCTTGAGAAGACTTGCAATATAGTGCACAAGTTGTATGGACTACATGTATGGTGTATCTTTTGTCCTTTGGTCCCCATCCACGTACATTGCATTGAAAGAGAACAGCTGAGATATTCAGCTAAACTTCTGCTTTGGTGTCCCACAAAAAGTGTTACAACACAACATGAGGGTGAGTAAACAGATTTATCATTGGTAGGTCAACTATCCATTTAAAAATCAAGCATCATGTACAAATATATCTAAGAATATTATTATGTGGCATTAGATCATGGGTAACAGAACATCTGAAAAGGTTGGCTGTAGTTCTGTCATTTCATGTAGCTGATGATCTTGAATCTGTGTTGATTACAAACCAGTTCTCTCCTCTGGATAAGTTAACAGAAAACCACAAATGAACAAACTTATCCTCATCTACATCTTGCAACATTGAAGACAGATATAGTAAAAAAAAAAAAGAGGTTAGATTCTTGCCCTACAAACATGGTGGCTCTGTAGTTATTTTTGCAAGTGAATTTTATTTCCACCATGCACACTGCATCTCCACCATGGGTATTGTTTTATCAAGCCATTATACAACTATGAAATTCAGAGGATTACCATTTACATTGTCATGGTTCCACTCGATATACCGAGAGGAAAACCAAAGTAGTCAGTGCAGTTTTTGTACACATAGGTTTTCTGAGGCAAATGTTACACATTCATGCCTAGAATCTTCCCAATGTAGCATTTGATTCTGTGAAGCTAGATTCACTTGTCAAGTTCCTGTGGATTTTGGGCCGGACATCCCAGACAATTAATGTGGTCATCCACACCTGAACTTTACCGGAAGGTTCCGAATCAGAAGGTTCCGAAGATTGAGGTGTTTGAATCCTTGGGGTGTACAAGGGAAAAATCTCAATTGCACTTCAACTGGCTGCCAAACACCTGCACACTCCCCTCTTTATCGAGAAGAACTCCTGCCATCCATCTACCATACTAACCTACAAGTAAATCTGGAAAGTCTGCGATGTTTTTGCAGGTGACTCTTGAACAGAAATATACACAAATGTATACATCTCCCAACCGTTGCCTTCAGAATCCGCAGTCTGTTAGGGAGCAGAGGTTGTCAATTGTTTGGATCAATGGAAAAAGCCTAACGCTGCCACCTCAGCACATGGAGATGGTCACGTTAATACCCAGATTGCCGTTGTCTGCAAACAGGTGAGCAATAGAGGTATCAAATACAAGACAGTCACTGTTCATGATGGCTGCCGCTACACCGTCGTGGATTGAGCGTGGCGTGGCCTCCCACGTGAGCCGCCTACGGTTGCCGTTCAACTCGAGGCGGTAGGCGAAGTTCTCCGCTTGCTTTCGCGTGCCAATGAGCAGAACGATTGCAAAGAACTGCTGGTGTCCCTCGTATTTCTCCTGCTTCTCTAGAACCAGCATGAAGTGGTGGCCGAAACACGACTGCATCATGACCCAGTCCACAGCCCCGGGTAGGTTGATATCCGTGGCCAGAAAGACAATGTCCTCGCCCTGTAAGGTGGTGATGGATTTGTGGGCATGCATGAGATGTGGCATGACAGCCTCCAGGGAGCCCTGCCATTTACAGGAGGCCCCCGGGCATGGGCAGGTGTACGGGCGAAACTCACACACTTCTTCATGTTCTGGCTTCTCGCTGTGGTGAAGGGACAGCAGGCATCCAGCCGAGGCATACTGTTGGGGAAAAAAAGAAGAAGAAAAGAGACATTATTAAAAGGCTTCTGGTACAAAACTGAAAGTGAAGAATGTTTGGATTAAGAGTCCTCGGGTAAGTAATGGGAAAACACTGACAGAGTAGCAGGAACAGCGAGTGGGAGGCTGAGAAATGGTGAGAGAACAAGAAAAAAAATGAGAAAAAGTAGGATAAGGGGATTTCAGGAGGGCAGGTGAAGGACACAGGAGATTATATATAGGTAGGGCAAAGAAGGAACTAGGCCACGTGTCGAGATATGGCAGTATCATTTGAAACGTATCCATAAATTACATAGAGTGATCCGTCTGTTCATGTGTGTACTTGCCATAAAAGCGACGTTGCTACTAATCATGTGTCAAGCTGTGACAACCCTCTCATTCTTTTAATGCACGTGTCCATGCAGTTTGGGGAAATGAGCAGGATGGATTGTGTTGCTTGAAGATGAATAGCACAGTCAGGCTCTCTCTTTGATTATCTCAGGAAGGGAATATCAATGAAGGTCAAATATGAATGTTCCCCCCAATCTGCTCACTTTACTAGAAATGTGCACACCGCATGACTTTCATTGCACACTCTAAAACCAACATTTATCTCCCTGAATGGCCTACTGGATTGGACTTGCATCAACAAAAGGTGAAATCCCAAGATAACCTGATAAATGCCCCTTTCAGGGAATTTCATCAGCTTAGCAGAGCTGCAGTAAAGACAAGGTATTCAACTCAAATTATGGGTGAAGGTTTAGATGAGACCATAGACAAAGCAACAAAGAAAGAAAATCCTAGCATGAATGGGCAGGAAAAAGGAGCAACATACTGGCTTTCTGACAAAAAGCAAGCTCAATTATGTCTAGACAGTGAAGAACTAAGACCAAGTCAAAATGTTCAAGCACACAAACTAAAATAAATAATTAGTTTCCCACTCAAAACCATTTTTAAAGCATTATTGGATTCTTTCTTCTGAAAATCCATGTAAACTTTATAAATTACTTTTAAATCCTTGCACCACAGTACAATCGGTTTCTATCAAGTTAGTGCAAGGCTGGAGGTGTGGGCGTTCAGCCCACTCAACGCCCCCCAAGGGTGTGCTTCAATATCTGCCAAATTAATTATTAATCTGAGTGGTAAGTCACTGGCTGCCTAGCAAAAATCAATGAGTGACAGCCGTTATCCAGTGGTCCAGAAGACCCCAGAGGCTGTAACTGCCTTAAAACACTGACATTTATTGTCAAAAGCCGTTAAGCAGCAGCTAGGAGAAAGAATCATTATATCTTCTTCACGCTACACTGGGTTTTCCAAACTGTCTTTCGTTAGGACATGGGCCTGTGTCCAAATACCCACAAATTCATTTAGCTAATCCTTCCTCATTACCCAGCCTTTCTTTTACGAATCAAACAATCTGACTTCTAGGGGTGTTGAAGGTTTATGTGTCCCATCTCTTCCCTCCAAATCAGACAGTTATCCTCTTATCCACCTTTTTAATGAGAGAATGACAGGATTTTGAGCGGTAATCCTAGGGCCGTATGGTGGAGATAAAGCCTTTTTCTGGAGCTTGCTGGAGCTGAGGGTACTGGCGTATCTGGTAGGAAGGGAACCCTATCAAGTGTTTGTTTAGGGTACACTGTTGAGTGTGTGCGATTTTAAGAGCATGTGTGTATTCAGAACCTTCAGTCATCATTACTATCCACATTATTCCTACGCCCCATGACGCTTTGCGCAAATTATGGGTGTAACTTCCGTTAAGCTGTAAACAATCAGTGAAAAGGCTCGCTCTATGAACGCAATACGTTAAAAAAAAGTGTCTAGATTAATTTCAATGAGATTAAATTAATCTACTCACCCTTCAACCATCGAACATTTTTAAAGTGTAAAAGCATCAACAAGGTATTTCAACAGACCAAACAACCCCAAAAGCGCGAGTCTTTCCACAGCAATAATGGACGGGGGTTAAATATCACTGTAGTAATATATATCTGTATTATGTAAGTTATGTTGCCTTAATCAAAAATGTTCATGTTCACAAATTGCATTTACCTGTGAAAACAAACCTGGAAAGAGACGCGAGGATTTGAGCAGAATAACGAGAGATTCTTTGTGCATTCCAGTGAGTTATTAATGGCATATACCGTAAATTAAATTCGGGAGATCAGACCACAAATGTGCAGTATATGTTGTCCTTTTTCATACTTTTACAGCGGATTACAAAGGGAAAAAAGAAAATAATCACGAGGAAAAGAAAGCAGCGACTGAAAAGAGCTCTTGCCACAGATATTCTTGTTATAACATGTCACGTTAAAATACCAAGTATAACGTTATTCTCATGATGTCTGAAAATAAATCATGAAGGAAAATTGACAGCTCATCCAGTCAAACTGACAGATCAGCTTTATTTGTAGGGCAACCTTATGATTTGAAATTATTCGTTTCAACCTTTTTGAATGGAAGTTCCCCAAATCGGAAGTGCCACCCATAATTCAAAACGCAGTAAGGTCGTCAGGAATAAGGTGGATACCTGAATTCAGCTGTGAACTTCTCAAAACAACCCAGTATATCACTAACCTCGCATTGATTAGCCCTTAGAGCAAACAAATTAACATTTCAACAATGCATCTGAACATCCAAACACCAATATGCCCACAATTCCAAAAATCAATTCCGAAAAAAAAAGAGTGGCGGACCAACATATTTGCCACTGGTTTCCTACTCTCATTCACTTTAATTAAAACTTTGAATCTATCACCAGCATGCATTGCTCTAGAGACCTGATAAAATAACAAAATGAAGTGCTCTCTTTCTGGTACACCCTTGACGCTGTGCCAATTTAGCCCTGTGGAGACGCACAGACCCTGGGCTAGGAGCTTAGCTACTGAATTATTTACACAATTCCACATTTAAGTTGCAAATTATATCTTGCCACTTTAGCTTAAAGGGGGGGAAGTCATTGGATATTCTCATTTTGATAGATGACAAGGAATTTTGACAATCTATTAATTAGTTTTGTATTGTGTTGACATGAAAATGTATTTTAAAATCAACAAATTAACGGCAAATCAGAACACAAAATGGGCATGTTAAAAGTCACACTTCATATGTTGGGTTTTAATTTTACCCTAGGATAAAATGCTCAGTTTTCAAAACAATTTTAAGCACACTGTGCTACAAGTACTGTTAAGCTTCAAGTGTACCGTTCCTTGTACCAAATGACTGATGCCTTTGCCTACAATGTTGAAAGTTGGCACTGGGTAGCCTCATTTCAAGAAACTATTGATGTCTCCCATTCACCTATTCAGAGCAAATGAATGAGAGGCAGGCTTATCTCTCCTCCATTAACAAGCAGGAGGACCTTGAGTTGCCATCACCGAAGTGTCAGTTGAAAGCGAAGCCGTCTCCGCATTCAGATCCCAAGAGACTGAACCCAGGACAGACAAGATGGCATCATTATCGTCTCTTTTCCCTTCTCTCTCAAGGACAGGGTGAACGCATATGACATGGCAAGAGAAAGCGCTCTTTGACCAAGAAAGGCCACCATCATCTTAGTCCCCTCTTATAAGGCACCATGTCATTGTCTCTGCACATGACCTCATCACTGCTGGGAAGCAGCAAGACGCAGTTCATAATTACAATCATCTCTGTGGGGGTCTTCAAATAACCCAATCAAAAGGCACAGAGAAATCAGATTTCTCCTGATCAGTGGCAAGCCGTCAGACCCTCTTCAACCACTGCAATGGAAGCCTGGACACTCGGAATCAATAGCAATTTAGTTAAAAGTTTCAAAGCTGAAATCAGCCCAGTGAAAGCCAGAGTAATTAGGTTAAAGGGGGGAGGGGAGTTCTTGCTTGCAGCCTTCTCGCTCGGTTCTTCAATTACATTTAATGTTTTTACGGAGCAATTAGTGTAATGTGTCTGTATGAACATAGTATAATTGGCATTGAGCTGGAAAGACATGGAAACTGAGCCTTCTGTAATGTAGGATGACATGTAGCCTAAGTGCGAGACTAAAACAAAAAAATCTACAATTTCTAGAATCAAATCGTAATGTTTTGAGAATTTTTGTAAAACGACCTTTTATAAAATCAAAGTTTAATTTAATAATTTCATAACATTTCGTTAAAAAAAACGTGATAATTTTAAGCCTTTTAGCGTTTTTTTGTGTCTCTGAGGCTATTTTTTGTGACTGTCATAAAATTATAAATTTAATTTCATGTTTTATGACCTTTTTCTTAAACCTTAGCCTAGAAAAAGTATTCTATTACCATTATACTATTATGAGAGTATTTTAAAAGCAATATTTTAAAACTTTATTCCCATAGGCATATGCGGAGCAACTTCATTCCCAATTCCTGTAACATTCATATTTTCCTAAAATTGTCCTTTGGTTTACTCTACAAGTAAATGGGCTTAATGCCAGCTGACACATATGAAAACAAGTAAAATAAGTGAAGGGGAAAAACCTATAAAATATTCCTGCAGCAAACAGCAAATGAACAAGTACCATAATACATAATATCTAAAAAAAAAAAAAAAAAAAAAAAAAATTATATATTGAACTATGATCTTCACAATACTCACCTTGCTCCCTGGAAGTGGCTTGGTATGACAAACTGGTCGATTTGTGCCCGTGACACAAACACCTCGTTGTCGTGGCCAACCGAGCAGGCACCGCAACTGGGACAAATCCCTCAGGAGGGGGAAACAGGAGGCCGGGCACAACATCACCTCAATACAATGATACTCCAGTCAAAATGTTTGGAGACCGTTTGCTGTGTCAGACAAAATTAGGCTAGCCTAAATCTATCTTCTTCAGTATTCACAAATCAACCTGAAGAAATGCTGCTCAACATAAACAAGAAACCTGTTTGGAGTTTTCCCATTCACAGGTGGATCAAATCTAAATCTAAAGAATCTTACTATTAATGCAAAAAAAAAATTATTTTGAAATTGTGTGGAATGAACCTACTGACCCTACTAAGAGTCAGAGGCAAACTGAACACGCTGTACTCTCTCACTCAAGCGAAAACAACGTTCCCATGAGTGCATCTGTACAAGTCCAAGTGTGTATGGCAGCACAGTGTAATTATATTCAATGTCTCTCCGTTTACCTCAGATTCTGTTTGTGTGTCCTGAAGGACACTGCCAAAACAAGTCTTACGGACCGGTTAGAGCGACGCAGTCCCCTCGTCTGCTGGCTAACACATGCACATAACAGCAGTAAAACCAAACAAACAATCTATTGATTCAAAACATACACCATGGACTGCATTGTCCCCTCACAGGACCAGAAAGAGACCCGCGCTGTGATTCAGTAGCCGTACAGAAACTGTCAGTGTCAAAACACCTCATCCCAATTTAAATTCTGCTCTCATTCCATGCAGACGCAAAAAAAAAAAAACGCTTTTCTCTCAGTTCCCAATTCTGGATTTTCAGGTCAAATCAGTTCTTTGAAAAAGCTCTCAGGATAAGCCACAAACACATCTACGAACCGCATCATCCTGTTCATATTGATCAGCCTCAATTAAAGGCTTTTAAACGCAGTCAGCTGAGATGTTGTACCCGCAGGAAAGCATCATCCTCTTCTCATATTGTGCAAGATCCTACAAATATAGCTGGCTAAATGACTGCGATCTCTGCAAAACAATCTTTCCTCCTTTCTTTCTTCTCTGCTCTGTTGTTGCTGCGCTCCGGAGGGTGACAACTCAGCAGAGCTGCGGACGCGGAAAAACATTGTGGACTGCAGCACTGGCAGCACGCTTGCACACGACGGGAGGGGGAGGAGGAGGAGGAGGAGGAGGAGGAGGAGGAGGAGGTGTGTGTGTGTGTGTGTGTGTGTGTGTGTGTGTGGAGGGGGGGTTCTCACCTCCCCATTCCACCGCTCGTGTTTTTTCCCCTCTCTCATGCCTGTAGCACAGCCATTTGGGGACTTCAAGCAGAACGTAATCTACAGGTCTTTCATGTTAGATTTGGGCTTGTTTATTCCCTTGCGGCACTTTGAAGGGCAGATATAAAAACATGCGTATACACGAGTGAGTGAGCCATAGGGGAAAAATATGATTATACATGATTTGTGAATATCAAAATAAAGATAGCCTATCTATATTTTTGTTTTATGTTATGAAAGAAGTCTTTAATGCATGGCACGCCAAGGCTAAATTTATTTGATCAAAAATACAGTGAAAAAAAAAATAAATTACAAAATAAAACAACTTTATTTTAATATTAAACTAATTTATTCCCGAGATGGCAAAGCTGAATTTTCAGCATCATTACTCCAGTCTTCAGTCTCACATGATCCTTCAATGGATAACAAAACTCACGGTTCGGATCATATTACGGTTTTTAGTCACAGATCGGATCATTTTTCAGATCTGCAAGAAAAAATAAAATGGAGGGGGGAGGAGGACAGGGTCAGGAAAAAAGTAAGAAAAAAATACACTAATTATAATTATAGATAAATACAATATAGACAAATAAAGTAAGGTCCAACAGTAGTACAGAAATGTAATTAGGCCTAAATGTAAAACAACACTATAGTGTTCACCGTATAAATCAAATATGGATTCATATTTGCTGTGTTTTGTCATTTGATTAACATTAATGACATAGACAGCAGCAGGTATTTGTAGGCTGCTGTCACTTTAAGACCTAATGCACGGATCCAATGCAATGATACACATCCGATTTTTTTTTTCCTACTATGAAAGTCAATGGGGTCCATCAACTGTTTGGTTACCGACATTATTAAAAATATCTTCTTTTGTGTTCAACAGAAGAAAGAAATTCATACAGGTTTGAAACAACTTGAGGGTGAGTAAATTACGACAGAATTTTCATTTTTAAGTGAAATATTCCTTTTAGACATAACCAACTGGGTTTATTAGAATACTTGCCTAGACGAGTATTTTGACATAATTCTGTGTGTATGTGTCCATTCAAGTGCAAGGAGATGCAAATTCAAGAGGAATAAATTCAGTGTTCACGGCTATACAGCGCACAAGAACTGAATTGAGTTCTCTTTCGCCTCCTTGCGCTGGAATGGTTTAAAATGGCTTGAATGTGTAAAACCTGCCGTGATGCATTTTTTTTTTCACAATTCTTTGACGGAAAGTTTAAAAGTAGAGCATTTATTAAAGTAGAAATCTTTTATAACAAATTTATTTTAAAAAAATATTCAGTTTGAATCTAATTCAAATTATAAATGGTATTTTTATAAATTTTCCAGTCACTAAATGAGTACAAGATTTACATTTAATAAAAAAAAAAAAAAAAAATTTTTTTATTAAATATACTGCAAATAAATTGCCTATCCCTAATCCTGTATATTCCACGTGTGTGTGTTTGCCTATTATAAATCACACCATGCACTGGATTTTCTTTACTTAAGCACAGCTGGCTTTCTGACTATGACTTATTCTCACAGCTCCAGCATTTCATTTTTTTCCCCCCATTGTCCATTTTCCTTTTCATCATTCTCTTTCCTTCACGGCCCTCCTTAGGGTTGAGATGCATCAGATGAACCTGGATGTATTCACACATCTGTGTGCCTGGAAGTCTGTGGATCTAGCAGTCACTGCCACAGGTTTTATTTACATTCATGCACAAGGAGAGAGACAATCTGTCTCACTGCATTCTACTCATCTTTAGCCTCTTTCACTTTCTGGGTGAGTGCCTTCACACATACACCCACACACTCACACTAGGCTCATACCTCTTGGTTTCCCCGCTTTGGAAAAGGCTGCCTATTTTTAGACTGATGATGACTGGCAGGACAATCAGGAGGATACAATTATTGGGCTACACGGGAAGGAGGCTGACACTCGCATTCTTATTTCATTACAATGACATGCATGAGCATTTTAGGGTGGGTGGTAAGAACATCCCAGTTTGAGTCATTTTTATTTCACAGTAAAAGTATATATCATAATACAGTTTTCCTGGAAATTTAAAGGTGCTCTAAACGATGTCACACGTTTTTTAGGGTGAAACATTTTTTGTCACATACAGCAAACATCTCCTCACTATCCGCTAGCTGCCTGTCCCCTGAACACACTGTAAAAAAATGCGGCCTCTGTAGACAGCCCAGACTCCACAAACGGCAACAAAAACAAACTGGCCCAACCTTGGCCACGAAACACAACAAACAGTGTTCCAGCCAATAACCGACAAGAATGATTTGGGGATGGGGGTTGGTGGGTTAGTGCGCGTGCACATGAAGGGGGTGTGGGGAGAGGAGGAGAGAGAAGCATGAAGAGGGAAGTTAGTTAGAGGAGAGATGTCCTAGACAACGACAACAACTAACGTTAGAATTATATTCTCTTGAATTTTGATATGGCCGACACACGACCAAAGAGATGACGTTCCGATGAACAAATAGCAAAGAAGAGGGAAAAGGAGAAGGAACGCGCAAAGTCCTGAAGTTACATCAGAAAAGCCTGTTTCAGGAAGGGAGGGGGAGGGGACGGGATGAGGAGGAGGGAGGGTCGAGCTAGCCTCCGCTTTGTTCGACAATACTTCGAACGTCAACAAGAAGTGACATCACCCAACATCGCTTAGAGCACCTTTCAACTAAAAATGTGTTGAATTTAAATTCTGTCAGATGTGATAAGCCAATTATTCATGTTATAACTGTTAAATGGCCAATATTTAAATTGTATACTATTTTGTCTCAATAAATCAAAATAAAACACCAAAAAAATAAAATCATTTTAAATGCTACAAGTTAGGGGTGTAACAATATCCTCATGATACGATATTATTGTGATACTCCAAGACATATGGTAAAAGGTTAACAAAAATGTAGTTAATTAAAATGCTAACTTTGATATTACATTGTGGTGCAAATGAATAGGCTTAGACTTGGTGCTGGAAACCCAACGCAACGGACAATAGTGACACCAGAATAAAAATATTCATGATTCCGAAGCTGAAAATACAGGATTGTTTTAGACGAATATGCTTGCACTCTGTCACTGACTAGATATATTCAAAATAGTGTAGGCCACTTTTTACTGGTAACATTAGACATTTGGCATTATCAGGACCAGCAAATATTCCCCCATTACATTATTATACATTATACTCAACATTATAGTAGTTGAATGTAATACTGACACTAAAAACTCTGTAAACTTGATTTTCTTTTCTAATACACTCATTTTCATTTTGGGTGAACTATATTGTCACTATCCACGATACATATTGTTGCATATTTGTATTGCGATATATTGTTACACCCCTACTACAAGTCAATTCAGGCATCACAACATTATAAATGTACAGTATGTAAAATTAATATTAATTTTGAGATTTGCTAGAGTGTTTTAAACTATTAACTACATGCACTGCATAACACAAAGGTAAAAAAATTGGGAAATGAGTTTTCACAATTCAACACCCTGGAAGATAACCAATAAGGTACAATGTTGACGCATGTTATACACTGTCACACCATACAGTCGTAATGAGCATATGGGCACGCACTCATACACACACACACACGCACGCACAGGAGGATGAGTTGGACAAGGTGTACTTCTCCAGCTAAAAAACCTAGTGTTTTTCCATTTGGACCCCATGATGAGAGATAAAGGAGACAGAAAGCACTAAACTTGCCTTGGGTTCTCAAAACCAGGCAATTCAATTAAGCGATGCTGCTCATGGATTTATGGGGCATGACAGATTGACCCGTGATTGCAGTTAAATGTAATGTTCGCTGAGCTGGGACAGAGACAGATCGTATTGATACTGGTTCAGTACAATAACATAAGGCTTTTTATTTCGCAGGAGCTGGTAATGTGTTTTCACAGTAAGGCAATGTCATGTGTAATTCCAGGAACTGTTCAGGTAATCTATTCAAAGTAGCTTGAATAAACAGCTCTCTCTTAAACAGTCCCCCTGCATTCAATAATTCTATCCCTTGAAACTCATCTTTGATCACCAAAATGACATATTTAAAAGTTTTTTCCTTAAAAAAAAAAAAAAATCTTCTTGCCATAAAATAGCTTGAATATAACTCTACATTCTTGCCTCATTTAGTATACACGGTTCTATGAATATGCAAATTAGCCCCGCCTCCACTCACTCACACCAGCTCAGAGATCCACTCGTTGACAATCACAGGTTGACCTGATTGGTTACAAGGTAGTTTTGTGACGTCAGAAACACCAGCGATTTCAAACCGAGTTTTTGAGACTGTCTTTGGTTCACTGCAGTTTAAAGAGAAAATACTCAGCAATGGTGTTGACTTATGATTTTGCACATGGTCTGTCTTAAAGCATATTAAAAATACCACATATATAAACAACATTAAAAGCTTGATTTTCACCACATTGGGACTTTAAACACCTTCTGAACCACACTAGTGAAATTAAAGACTGATGAGTTTAATGAGTGCTAAACAGCATATTGGCGAGTGTCGTGCTTTCTACAAGAAAAGATGCATTTATTTTCAAGTTAAGTGACATTTCAGACACATCATGGTCTGGCACTTCTTCTGCCAATAAAAAAAAAATTGTTTGGTAAGAATGCTGCAGACCATAGACACCAAACCACACAAAAAAAATAAAAATAAAACAAAACCAAAGTACAAAATGAAGCATAAAACAAAACTTCAATATATTGTGATTAATGCTCTGTAATTTAAATCTTAACTGGTAAACATTAAGGGTGTGAATGTACACGTATTCGGTATGGGTCTTTCAGTTCGTTTTAAACACTGCACATGCAAAACTTCTCTCTGTGAGGACCAAACCCCGAGTTCCCCCCCCTAGGACGGGACAATATTATTTATATCGATATACTATGATGTTGTGAATGCATCTGAAAAAATAACGCAAAGAGAGCTTCTGCCGGAAAAGTGCACGATCTAAGGGTGTGTGTTCACACTTGGTTTGGTGTGAACGCTGCCATCCGAACCCTGGTGTGCACCAAACAAACAAACTCTGGTGTGTGGTTCAACTGAAATATGGACGCAACACAGACCAAAGTCATCTAAACGAAACAAAAAGTGTGTGTGTGTGTGTGTGTGTGTGTGTGTGTGTGTGTGTGTGTGTGTGTGTGTGTGTGTGTGTGTGTGTGTGTAAGGGATTCCTGCCGCTGTTTGACTCCTTTACACATTTTATAAACTCTTCACGAGTTCTCAAAGTGCCATCATATGTGCGCATACAACAATCGCATTTATCCTAAAACACAGCATTGGTTTGAACGCCGAGTTTCATTGCAAAATAAGTATTTTTTTTGTATCTTTAAGTTCGGTCTTAAAAATGACAGTGTGAATGCTAAGTGAACCAGGACTAAATGTATTATTTTCACCTTTTGGTCCGGACCAAAATAACCAAGAGACCCGAAACTACAAGTGTGAACACACCCTAAAGCCCAATTTATACTTCTGCGTCGAACTCATGCCGTAGCTACGTTGTAGGCTGTGTGTAGTACGCATAGCCTACGACGCACCCAGGCGCGCACCTCTCCAAAAATGTAACAACGCGTCAATTCTACGTAAACCGCAAGCTCTGTGATTGGTCTGCTAGAACCCCTCCCTCTATGGGTAACTGCATAGAACGACACAGAAGTATAACGACACAGAAGTAAATGAAAACCAATGCGTAGTCTGCAGCGTAGAGGATACGGCATAGGTCCGACGCAGAAGTATAAATTGGGCTTAAGTTATCTTAAACATGAGATGTTCTTTATATTATATTAAGGACCTCAAACTAAATCATAAACCTGCATGGCTTTCACCACCGTCAGACGTGCGTGTTGTTTAATGCGTTTGAGATGCGTTTTCTTCAGCGCACATCCTACGGTTGTAAACGTAAGGGATATATGACTTGAATGCACTACGTGGAGGCAACAACCCTCCGCTTAGTGACGGACGGTTCTTTGCCTTTACATTAAAATCATTTATTGCACAGCTAGCCGTAGATTTTCCCGTTTATACTAGGGGTGTGCACGAATATTTGAATATTCGGCCGTAAATGCACTATATCCATGATAAATCACAAGCACTAACTCGCAGTTAGAACTAAATGCACTGGCTGGCGCTGTGGAGCGTGTTAAGTTGTTTGTATTTGATCACATAATGTTGTCGTCTGCCTCGCGAAGTTTGGAATTACTTGAATGATGAAAATGATCTTACAAAATGGAATTACTTTTGATCAAATTAATTATTAATTTTAAGAAACAAATGCCCATCCCTAGTTCATACCATGGTCATTAGCTAGCATTGACAAGTTAAGGCTGTTATTGATGTTTGCAACGCAAAATTTAAATGGAAGGGTTAAAATGATGGGTATTTTAGACAGCTACCACTCATTAGATCTAGCATGTCACAGATTTTTGTTGTAGAAAAAGTCTAAAATCACTTGAGTCACAGAGTTCCAGATGCTAAAACTCAGATTTTATTGGAGACAAAAAAGCCAAGATGCCTGAAGAATATCTGATCTTCAACCTATCAGTACTCGAAATGAAAAAAAATGACAAAAGCCTGTTTTCCACCACCGGGCCGAAGAGATATATTTAAGAAACAATGAAATTCTTATATTAGACTATCATTTCAATAAATATTAGTACTACATCCCAATAAGTAGACTGGAACTAACTGCTATAATATACATTTAAGCACATGGATGTGTATAATATTACAAACATACCCAAACTGAGGGACAGGCTAGACTGCAGTAGTTATCACTCGCCTTACAACAGGCACCAATTTCTGTCATAGCTGTACCCCGAAGAGCTCAACAGAGAGGACCACCTGTCAATCAATCAACTGCAGCCCCCCAACACCAAGTGCTCAAAGAGCCAAGCGAGACCGTGATGGGATGAGATTGGCAGCCTGCCAGTGTGTGCACACTCCAAAACCATTCCAATTTCCATTTCCCGCACACGCACACACAAACACTAGAGAGAATCCAAGCTCTTAACGCCGACATGAGCAGAATGTAAAGAGCTGAGGAACGTGGAAATTTTAGGGTCGACAGAGTGTGAAATGTAAATGATGGAGAGACTATGAAGGGAAGGAAGAGAGAGAGAATGAATTAGGAGAAATGGCTTCCCCTCCCTGACTGGAATTAGCAGCCTAAATGACTTGGATATTTCCATGTCTGGTATTATACAAATTTATATTCTGCCACAAATAATTTAGTGTCAACACTTTTCATTACGCCGCCTGGCCTGGCATATATGCCTGGCTATATTATAAACCACTGATGTGATATCTCAACGCAATAAAACATTCATCCACAGGAGAACTAAAGGCTATGTAAAACTGCCTACATGTACACATGAGCTGTGTTTGAAATCATACATTACTCCACTAATATGGTCCACTTGAGGGAGTGAAAGGAGGAAGCCAGAAGGGCTGAAGCTTTTGTATAGTTTGTTCTTGCTGTTTAATAATTATTTGAAACTTAGCAAACTGGCAGCTCCAGTAGTAAGATGAAAATATTTATCTTGAACTCTGTCATGGAAACTAGCATGTATAACCCTTAATTAAACAATATAATTAATTAAAAAATTATTTGTACTTCATATTTATATTTATACTGTATGATATTACAATGTAGCCACATTGGACCACTGGTTTGGAAAATGGATGATGGATGATTCAGTTGCAGGCGCCATGTTCTGGCGAGACGCTGGAATTAATTTGCCGCAACTCACAGACAGTGCATTATGGGTATTCTCAAGCCTTTGAGGGTTACATCAGTTGTACACTCATTATTGCGGTGCATTGTGGGACTGAATGAGTGCACTCGGTAACGTCCAATAAGGTTTCAACACCTCTACAAATGGCTGTTCCCTCAAATAGTGCCCTATTTATGGCTATAGGGGGCGATTTTGGACACAACCATGGTGTAACAACAACATTTTACTAAACACAATCACAGCCATCATCAAATGTAACAGATGTTGTCATTAGCCAACAGATTATTACCAAATGCCTAATATGCAAAACAGCGCCGACCTCCCGAGGCATGGACTCTATGAGACCCTTGAAGGTGTCCTGTGGTCTCTGGCACCAAGATGTTGAAGCAATCCTTCAAGTCCTGTAGGTTTTGAGGTGGAGCCGCCGTTGATCAAACTTGTTTGTCCAGCACATCCTACATATGCACAATCGGATTGAGATCTGGTGAATTTGGAGTGGGGCAACAGCTTGAACTCTTCATCATATGAGTCATGAATCAATCAACCATTCCTGAACCATGAGTGCAGTGTGGCAGAGTTGCTTTATCCTGCTGAAAGAGGCCACTACCACCAGTGAAAACCACTGTCCTGAAGGAGTATACCTGGTCTGCAACAATGTTTAAGTAGGTAACACGCCAAATTTACGCCCACATGAATGGTAGGACTCATGGTTTCCCAGCAAAATATTGCCCGGCTTGTCGTCGTCCCACAGTACATTCGGGTGCCATCACTTCCACAGGTAAACGGTGCACACGTACACGACCTCATCGGACAAGGGGACCCATTTTCCACTGCCTCAAGGTCCAGTCCCAATGCTAACATGCCCTTTCAATGGTGGACAGGGGTCATCATATGCATTTTGATTGGTCTGTGGCTACAAAGCCCTATATGCAGCAGAGTGCGATGAACTGTGTTGTGACACATTCTTCCCATAACCATCATTAAAATTGTGTGACTTGTGCCACAGTAGATCTTCTGTTGGCTGGATAGCCTTCGTTGCCCTCGTGAATCGATGAGCCTTGGCCGCCCGACACCCTGTGGTCAGTTTGTGGTTTGTCCCTCCTCAGACCACTGTTGGTAAAGTCTCACCACTGCTGACCGGGAGCGACCCACAAGCCTTGTTGTTTCTGAGATACTCTGACCCAGTCGACTTGCCATAATAATTTGGCCCTAGTCAAAGTTCCTTAGATCTTTATTCCTGCCCGTTGATAACGAGAACTGATTGTTTACTTACCATCTAATCTATCAAGACATTAATAACGACACGCCTGTGACTGGTCATAATGTTTTGGCTCATCACCACGCATGGGGCTGACATTGAGGCATTTTTTGAAGGGGCAAGTGAAAGAGTGTGTCACATGATCCTTCAGAAATCATTTCAAATTGATTGATTTGGTCCTTATTAATCATATTTCTAGTATTGATTAGAATTAATTTCTTTAAAAAAAACTTAAATCATACAACATTCTACCTCAGCCTGACCAAATGCCATGACAGGAGTCAGGAGTCAATTACATGCCATGACAGGAGACCTACAAATCACTGGTTTGAAAATCTGTCTAGTGGCATGTCCAACCATCAATATCTTCTATTCCTCAAATCCTAATTGGGTAGAACCAGGTTAAATTGCACTTTCATTCAATTTGAGCCCCATTGTATGACAAACTGTGGTGTCCCCTCCAGTTTAGCCTCCTGGGAATCATTCAGTTCAGGCACAATAGTCCAAGCTGCCTGTCTCTCATAGAGCTCTCGTTGCTCCAAATGGCCCCTGATTAAAAGGCTCCGTTAAGTGAATGGCCAAGTTACTAAGGAAGCAGCTGGATGGGCACAGAGACGGGCTGTAGAAGGAGGGCTACAAAGAGAAGATGATTGAAACCGAGACAATTGAGCCATCCCATTAATCTCGCCTGACTTCCTTTAACCATATTCACATTGAGGAACTGATCTGGGGAGGGAAGATATTAAGCTATATATTTACAAAGAGGATTGGAGGGCCCCTTCACTTAGCTTATTTAACTCATCCATGGATTTAATGTAAGTGCTCACTAGTTTAATGGGATGAGGAAAGGTCACCCAGTAAGGGATTGATTACGGCTGGCTAAAGAGCTCATTGACTGCGCTATAATGGACATTAAACAAAGCTTAAGCGATGAGGGACGAAGGTTAAACTCAATAAAATTCAGCAAACCATCCAGATGCATATTTAACTCTATAGTTCAGAAGCTTTTTTTCAAATAAGAAACCATTGTTGAAACCATTTACAAATGGCGAAAAATCCAATCACACTGTTTGACTTAAAGAGTTCAAGAGTCTCCAAAAATAAAAATGATGCTATTATTTACGCACCCTCATGTTGTTTCAAAACCATATGACTGACTGAATTCTGCTATTATGAAAAATGTTTCATTAATTTTTCCCACAGAATGAAAGTCAATTAAGTCCAAAACAACAATGGTCCCCGACCTCCCTGTTGACTTTTCATTGTATGGAGGGGGGTTTGGAACAACATGAGATGACGTTAATAATTACATTATTAATTACACATTTTAAATAATTTAAATTGTTGTTTTATTAACCTTTTGTCATAATTTTTAATGTCATTAACATACTAAAGCACATTTTAAGAACTAGATTATTATTTTAACTGTAGTGTGTTATTTAGCACTGCATTTAAAGTCAATATATTCTAAATTCTAAATGCAACTATCATTACGAATGTGTAAATACAAATTTATGACAAAAGTTGCAATAGAAATAACACTAAAGTATATTTTTGTTTACCATAAATGCTTGTACATTCGGCAGTACACTTTAACCATATTTCAACCGACAATAGAAGTAATTATGAAATTACATATAAAAATGTACTTGTTACCATACTTGAGTAAAAACTACACACTTAAGTTCAACTTATTGCATTTATCATAAATTTAAACTATAATGCAATTTCATTTATTTGTAAATGACATGCAATTAGGTGTCCGAAAACTTAAGTATATTCTTATTTCCGTAATAAGTATTCTTGTGTGCTTCTTTTTCACAAAGGTTTTAAGAGGCTTTAAAAGTTGTCACAAAGAGCTCAATTAACCTATTAACTTTTAAATGATTAATTGCTTTTTGTGTGGATCGTTATATTCCATTAGCCAGTCTGGATTCCACGATGGGCCATTTTCCTTGTGGCCAGTGAGCCATGATCGCTAGAGAGCCACTGGAAGGTTGCGCGCTTCGGGCAGAATCGCACGCGAGGCAGATGTCGCATCATTAAACAGGCCAAGCAGAATGTGGTCAAGGATCGCTGCGTCCATCATTAATGTGCAGAAGAAGTGAGGAGCGACGCATCAGTGTGCCCACGGGGCTGATACAAAATGCTGCTGACATGGCACCAAAGCTCAATACTGTTTTCCATAGGCGTCCTCACAATGTAAAGTGAGAGAGCGGGAGGAAGAAGGAGCTTGGGTGCACTGCATTCCACTGCATCAGATAATCCAATTTGAAGACGGAGCCGAGGATGAAATTGCTCAGCGCGTGATGAAAAGCAATTCCGTTCATATAATAAAGAGCTGCACAGAAATGTAACTACTGTACTTACGGGAATGTGCTATTACTTTGTTCTTCCTAATAAAGTGGAGGAGGTAAATGCCTGAAACGGCAACCACATAACAAAAACAAAACAAAACATGCTACTAGAACATGTGCTAGCTACTGTATAAGGGCTCAGACTAACATGGCTGGTTTGGGAAGGCCGAAACCAAAAAAAAGGAATGATATATTATAATTCAGTCATATTTTTTTCCATAGAAATGGTTGACAGTAAAGCTTAGAAACTGAGTGTGGGCTGCAGATGAAAATGTACTGATATTAACAGCAATAACATCTGAAAATGTACGCTTTTATATAACACCAGTGGTGTACAGTAAACTATTTTTACTTTGTTACTGTACGACTTAAAGGAGACATATCATGCTTTTAAATTGTTCCTTTTTACATATAAATCATACATTTGTAGTCTATATAAAGCGGAACTGCAATGCTTGGGTCTGAATTCCTCATTATTATAGCTCCACAGGCCCCTTTTCTACCCCTTTTTCTGAGGTGCGTCTCAATCAACCCGTTTTGGTGCGGTCTCTTTAAATACAACTGAGACACTTCATACCCCGCCCCTCTACAGGTTGCAGAGGTTCAACTCCACCCCGTTCAGCCATTTTTGTAGTTTGATAGCAGAGATACGATTATCTAGCGGCACAGAAACTTTTTATTCACACGTTATTAACAAAATGTCAACAACGGAAGACTTGTCCATCCAGCCTTACATGTTCGAGCCAGAGTCAGAGCCGGAGCGAGATGAAAATGAAGACGACGAATCTGCAGAACAACGTCTTCATATGGATGTATCGCAATGGTGTGTACTGTATTTACACATGAAACTTTGGTCTTCCGACCTTTTACCACCGTGTCGATTTATTTTGATTAATATGTGCGAGGGAGAAAGAGCAAGACAGCGTCTAGTTTGGAGACGGTGATGTCTTGTTTACACGTTCGTCTGGCTCTGAAGAGAGAGAGAGTGAGCGCGCGTGCGACCGGGTCTCTCTCTCTGCTCGTTCTTTCAGTTAAACATGCGTCCTGACACAAGCGCGGCAGTTCATCTACATTAGACGGTGTAATGAAGCGTGTGGGTTACTACATCCAACAACCGAACATTTTAACTTACCCTCTCGTAACTTCTGCATCCTTTAGCTTGGACTACAAAATTGCAGTGAGAAATAGAAATGGCGGATTGCTCGAAGTGTTGGGCCGGGAGTCAATATCCTTATTTGGCAGTTCCGCTGCAAATACTGTGACGTATTAGTTCACAAAACGTCATAGATAACAGAAAAATCGGAACAGGTTGAAAAATATGACCAAAACAGAATATAAAGATATCAACGAAGCACCTGAAGAGAATAATTTCATATTTTCTGTACTTCTAAACACTCCAAATATACAACAAAATGCATTTAAGGGCTAAAAAAGTGGATTTAGCATGATATGTCCCCTTTAAAGGGATAGTTCACCCAAAAATGAAAATGATGTCATCATTAATTATCAGATCCGCAAGACTTTCATTCATCTTCGGAACACAAATTAAGATCTTTTTAATGAAATCTGAGAGCTTTCGGTCCCTCCTTTGACAGCCACTTTCAAGGCCAAGTAAAGACATCATAAATGTAATCCGCGTGACTCCAGTGGTTTAACCTCAGTTATGAAGTGAGGAGAGTGCTTTGTTTGTGCAAAAAAGCATAATTTACCACTTTATTTACAAAATATTAATCTCCAACACCTGTTCATGCAACAATGTCTGCTGTCGCATTAACACCACACACATGCGTCATGGTGCTCTCGTGAATGCGCTTTGTTGGAGATTAATATTTTGAAAATAAAGTGGTAAATTATGGGGGGGGGGGGTGCGCCTAATTTGGTAGTGGTAGTTGCGTAGCTGTCAATGGAGGGAAAAAAAAGCTCTCATATTTCATTAAAAAATATATTCATTTGTGTTCCGAAGATGAACGAAAGTCTTATGGGTTTGGAACGACATGAGGGTGAGTAAATCATGATGGAATTTTCATTTTTTGGTGAACTATCCCTTTAAGTATCTGTACTTTATCAAAGTATTTTTATTTTAAGAAACTTTTACTTTTTACTTCTACTTTAACTTTTACAAAGTACTTTTTACTTTCTATTATTTTGGTAATCGAGTAATCTGTCGATTATTTTGACGATTAATCGATTTTTTTTTACAAATATGGATAAAAATATAAAATGTAACATACATAATATAAACAATCAACTCCTCTACATTATGTATTATAACAAATACCTGCAGTGGGCGTCAACGGCCTGGTGTTGTTTCACTTTACAGCAGATCATACCCTTGTTTAATACTGGCCAAACATTTAATTCAAATGTCCACTTAATCTTTAATATGTGGCCGCTTGTTTACGATAGAAATGCTACATCCACTGTAATTTCTTGGACAAGAACATGTGGACATCAATACATGCAAACTCGAGCGAGGGGTTAAACTTCGAAATCGTGACGAATTACAGTTCGCATGTTTAGAAACGTATTGATGTTTTCTCCTGTGTTGGCTTAGGTTTATAAATAATTTACGTTACAAATCTGGTGGAATGACGCACGTTGCGTTCCCAGATGAATGTTATAAGCAACCCAAACTTGCAGGATATGCAGAGAGAGACTGCATCTGAAATTACATACTTCCCTACTATATAGGGCAAAAAAAAGTATGTCCGAATTTACAATACTGATCAAAGAGTAGGCAAAAAGTACCCGGATGACTCACTACTGAAGTGTGCATATGACAGACACTTTACTATCCCATGAGGCCACAGGAGAGGATTTATGAATGGCAGTGAAGCGACGCAACTGACACTGGTAGGTCACATCACATGATCAACTTGTAGGTCAATGACAACATGGCGAAAGTAGTACGTAATACACACATTCAACAAAGCTGCTGAGACACGCTCCATGCATATAAATGATAACAGCGCAACACTTCGCTGTGAAACACAAAGCGCGTCAGATTTTATGCATTTCCAAAGGCACATTAATGGAAACCTAAACAGAAAGCACATGCGGAGACTGAGTTCTTGTGGAGCAGCATTTACGGTGAACGGAAGAAACTCGTAACCTGCGCTCATGTAAATAGTGCTGTGCTTCACTCTAAAACCTGCAGTGCAAATAATGCAAGCGCTGTGAAAGGTTTTGCTGCAAACTCAACACAGTCATGCTGATCTCTAAAGACAGCTTTTCACCCCAATGAATCACCTCAAATATCGTCACGTTTTAATATCACACACCCCTACTAATCACTAGTATGACAAGTACTTTTATACACAAGTACATTAAGGGCGCTTTCACACTAGCACTTTTGGTGCGCACCCGGGTTTCGAATGACGTCAGAGTTCGGTTCGTTTGGATGATGTGAACGCTGTCTTCCGAACTCGGGTGCGCACCGTACTCGAGTCCGATTAAAAAGGTGGTCTGGGGTACGGTTCATGTGAAATCGGGTACGGTTCGCTGCTGATATGAACGCAATCGAACCAAACCGCGGAAGTGAACCGCTTGATGACGTATAATGTGTCTTCGGCGGACAGCCCGCTGTCTTTGAAACGTTTTCAGAATTTTTCGCGGCAGACAGACGCAAGTGTGTTTCTGTATGTCTATGTTGAAAACAAAACCAAAGGTTAAAAAAAAAGAACAAATGTCAACCGAGCAAGTCTATCCATTTGGGCGCCTTTTCATTCGCGGTTACCAAGCAACACCATTACGCCAGCTGCAGCCTGATGACAAAAGCGTACCGCTGTTTGGATAGAAATAATATAATGTGAACACAGTCCATCGGGGGCAGGGGGAGGGGGGAGCAATCGAACTCGGGTTCGGAACAGGCAATCGAACCAAGTGTGAAAGCGCCCTAAAAATCAAGTGTTTTTTGTCTTTAATCGTGTAAAATGGAAAAGTAGTACTTAATACTTTTAATTGAGTAATATTTGATTAGGGTATCTGTAGTTTTTTTACTCAAGTATTTGATTTGTGTACTTGAGTAAAATAAAACTGTTTAACACTTAGGCCTGGTTTCACAGACAGGGCTTAGATTAAGCAAGTATTGGGCCTTAGTTTAATTAGGATGTTTAAGTAGCTTTTATAAACGTGCTCTAGGAAAAAAAAAAAAAACATTACTGGTGTGCATCTTGAGACAAAACAATCTAAAAAGATTTCAGTGCAAGTTGCGTTCGTTTAAAACAGCTCAAACATGCATTTTAGCCTGGAACTAGACTTAAGCCTTTTTTGTGAAACTGGGGGTTAATGACATCCTTTCACACAAACTTAAGCGCTGCAGGGTCCAAAGTAATTTCACATGCTCATAGCTTAATGTGAACGCAACCAAAGAAACCACGGAATAATCCATACTAATTTTTATTATTTTTTATGATTTCAGTTGTGGCTATTTAATATGACTAATGGATATAACAGTCCAGACAATGTGTGCACTTCAGTGGTGCTGACAGGTGTTTATATTGTA
Source organism: Scardinius erythrophthalmus (assembly GCF_964197995.2). Taxonomy (NCBI): domain Eukaryota; kingdom Metazoa; phylum Chordata; class Actinopteri; order Cypriniformes; family Leuciscidae; genus Scardinius; species Scardinius erythrophthalmus. Next base: position 28,716,495 of record NC_138237.1, on the reverse strand, counting down.
TTCTGCACTGTATGCGATATGACAAGTGACGGTGTGGAGAAAATATCCACTGAATCAGCAAGAAGCAGAAGTGACAATTAGTTTTAGTTTGCTCATTACCATGCATTCTTTAAACAGATCTAAAACAGCTAACTGTGCATTCTTTCAGTGCTTTCCTTAAAATATTGCTGTGCTGTATAATTGTGTAATATAATTGTGTTATTTATGCATATATTATATCATGGCACTTCCCAAAAAAACCGAATAAATGCATATAATTGATGCCATTATCTCCACCCCTACCCTCAAAACACAGCAATTCCAAATAATAATGAAAAAAATGTGCAAATCAGTGCAATTCCACAATAGTACGGAGTTGCCATATGGTCAATGTTCAGTAAAAATATTGCATGCTAGATGGAGATCAGTGTTACACAGATTGCTCTTTTTCAGGAGGGGCTTGACAACTGCAGTTTTTCACACTTTTGAAAAAAGATGTGGGAAGTGCGTCAAGGGCGCAGACTGATGTTTTAAGGTGCTGTACGGTTTCTTCCAAAATTTTGCTTCGAAATCATAGTAATTAGAAACTACTTTCTGCTGATGTGTCTGATCTGTCTGACCTCAGCACAACTCAAGGATGTGCTGATCACCTTTATGATATTATTGATTTTCTTAGAGAAAGAAGCTAACTCACTGCATTTGCTGTTTGAGAGCATTTCACTGGGAATGTGACTTGGGGGGGTTTGTTAGTCTCTCTACAGTGGCAAAAAGACATTTAAAAAATAAAAAAATTGCTCACTGTTATAATCTCTGCTAGTGTGAACTTCCAGTGCAGTAACAGGAGGTATTATGATGCAGGAAATGTCGACAAACAACAATTGTACTTTATCGACCACACGGATCCTTGAAGAGTCCTACATTACCTCTGGCGAATTAATGTAGAGATGCCATTAAAAGCACTCTGCGTTAACCTCAACACTTCACTTCGGTCATCCTTTCTGGGTTCGGCCTCCAGAGATACACAAAATCAGTCTTTCATTTCTGTCATTCTTTGCCCTCTGAAGTTCACACGTCAATATGCTGACCGTGTCCCTTCTCAACACATGCAGCTGCAGAGGGGCGAGCGAGTCACCCTGTGAGCAACTCATCTGTGAAATTAATTAGGGCCTGCTCACATTCATTCCTCAGCTCTTACAGTAGGGGGAGGAAACGCGGTGCGCTAAAATGGTCTTTTGATCCACCTCTCAGCACAGCTCATGTGTGAAAACGGCAGATTTCTCATTAATCCTTCCATTTCTTTACTTAATTGACACTGTGAGAGTCTGAGTGCCTGGAGATATCTGTGCATGACTGTGTGTGTGTGTATTTTGTATAATATTGCATGTGAAATATTTGTCTGTGTTTTATGATCAGTGGCATGCTTGGGTTTGTGTGCCTATATTTGAGGAAAAAGAAGAGAGTTATGTAGCCAAAACATGTGCCACAAAAACAATGTTTTTTTAAATTATATGTACTATGGAATTAAAACAAATATCACAAAATATCTATATGCGTGTAGATATAGATAAAGATCATTGGTACCCAGAATGCTCTTTTTCAGGAGAGGTATAACAACAATATATATTAAAATTGAGTGTGTGTACACACACACACACACACACACACACACACACACACACACACACACACACACACACATTAAATACATTTTTTTTCTTCAATTTCAACTTTTGTAAAGGTTTTATAAACATGCTAAACACAGTATTTGTTTAGTTATAATTTGCTAATGTCTTTCATTTTATTTAAATAAAAGTTTTTTTTAAATTTAAAAGCAAAAACTAAATTAGTGATATTATATATACATACACATACATACACACACACACTTTCCCAAGAAATATTTGACAATATTTTAATATTTTTTTGTAAGTTTTATATGAATAATTCCCAGTTATTTATAATTTGCTAATATTTATTTATAGATTTTATTTACATTTAAAACCAAGAAAACAGACATTACTATGGACTGACAACCGAAGATATATGTACACATGGATGCCTCATTAGGGGCCGCTTCAATGGGCCGCTATACGCAAGCTGTCCGCCATATTGGAGCGGTCCGTGAATGTTCGAGAGCCAGTTGACTGAGCGTCTGCAACCGTAGGTAGACGCATGTATGAATATCTATATGAAATAGACTTCAGCAGATGATTAAGCTAAACTAACACAATAGCCTACAAGACGAAGGCACCAGATGACAAGACATTAAAACGTTAACACAGTAAAAGTACCATAGTAAAAACATGTCATTTTAGTTAATACAAAAAAACAAACCAACACATTCTCTCCTATGAAAGGTTATCCCATTTCTTCGGGAATTTAAATCTCGACGGTTTCACAACCAGAAGCTGCATGTTGTGGCATCATTGATTCTTACTGTGAGTGACGACACGCTGACCGTTGCAAGATGACAGGAGCGCAGACGTGTCTGAGGCGATGGAGTGTGGCATCTACGTATACATATCTATGCTGACAACAGCCAGCCAAGTGGACACTTGAACAATACCAAAACTATCAAAATGACTAAACGTCAGCCTGCCTGATGTTGTCTACATTCTCTAGGGTAAACTAGGGTTATGAATATGATGAAGATTTTTGCTAAGAATTTGGCTATGTGAGAATAAATCTTGTAAACAAGAATATAAGAAATCAAAACCATGCACAAACTGGTTTTCAAGGGCAGCAGAGCCTTTTGTGTCGTGCACACAGATGCTTGGACGAGTATTTCACTCAGTGCTGTAATACACAGTGGCCCGGTGTCACCAGTGTTCGCCACACTGTGGTGCTCTCTTATTTAAACAGGGTTTGATGAGGATCATTACAAACCTCTAATTCGCTTTGCACCCGCCACTATTCATAGTGACATCAGCTTGTGTCTTAAACCCGCTGAACAGGCTGGAAATAGATTCACAAGGCAAAATAAATGCCCAAGCCTGAGGGGACTAAGTGTATCCATGTCTAATCCGGCTGCGTATGCCAGCCGGACACAGAGCCTGGCGTGTGAGGAAAGCATCCCATCTCAGTGACAGCTCTGAGGAACTGCTCTCCTCCTGCCAGACTCTCTGGGCCGAGCTCCAAACGGACATCCTACATGAGGTGTGCTGCTAGGACATCTGACGGGACACTACGACTGAGATCCAAGTCTTCCGTTTCCTTTTCCACTTCTCCCGAAGCGCATGTTTCTTATAAACCAAATAAATCATTTTTAGGAATGTGGAAAATCTGCAGGGTTTTTCAAATCAAATTTAATGCATTTAAGACTTTAAGACCTGCACATATACAATGAAAGGGGTAGTTATTAATTACTCACCCTCACAGGGATTAAAGTGAAAAAAATTCTTCTGACTGAAATTTTTTTTTTTTTAGGCCAAGTCATATTCCTTTTACTTTTTAAATAGTCGAGACCAATAGCGTTTTAAGGGGAGACGTTTTAAACCGCTTTTATATTGCCAGTAGGCGTATTTTAAAAGCTATATTTTAATCTATGAAAACCAGGCATGGAACATACTAATACAATTAATAATTTGCATATATATATATATATATATATATATATATATATATATATATATATATATATATATATATGCAAATTATAACACGTTTACACAAAATTTGTTAACACACAAGTAAGTTACTTTTCCCCTTTACTTAACATAAATTGTAAGAATATGACTAATAGTAAAGACTTGTACTAATAAATACAGTGCTATGCATAAGTTTAGACACCCATGCTAAAGTTGAATAAAAAGAGGAATAAAAAATCATCTTTTGGAAATTGAACTTAAAGGTATAGCGGAGGATCTTTCCGAATTTTAGATAAGTCCCGCCCTCTCCACTTTTTGAAAAGTTTGATTGATTCACCAGAATGATTGACAATTAGGAGGACCAATAGTATAGGGTATCCACCCGGAAGTAAAAAGATCCTCCGCTATACCTTTAATGCCTTAATTTAAAAAATTAGGAAAAATCCAACCTTTAAGGACACCAATTTTCTTTGTGAATGAATAATGTATCGTAAATAAATAAATGTTCTTCCTTAAAATACAGGGTGCATAAGTTTGGACACCCCTATGTTAAATTCCCATAGAGGCAGGCAGATTTTTATTTTTAAGTATTTTTTTTATTTATTTTTTAGGATACTATGCATCCTGATAAAGTTCCATTGGCCTTTGGAATTAAAATAGCCCCACATCATCACATAGCATTCACCATACCTAGAGATACTTACCATAAGATCATCTCTCAATGCAAATCAAACTAGCTATTAGGCTAACTGAAATACAACCATGCCAATCTCTAGGTATGGTGAAGGCTATGTGATGATGTGGGGCTATTTTAATTCCAGAGGCCAAGGGAACTTTATCAGGATGCATAGTATCCTGGATCCATGAAGTAACTGGCCTTTAAAAATAAAAATCTGCCTGCCTCCATGGGAATTTAACATAGGGGTGTCCAAACTTATGCACCCTGTATTTTAAGGAAGAACATTTATTTATTTACGATACATTATTTATTCACAAAGAAAATTGGTGTCCTGTAAGGTTGGATTTTTCCTAATTTTTCAAATTAAGGCATTAAGTTCAGTTTCCAAAAGATGATTTTGTATTCCTCTTTTTAGTCAACTTTAGCATGGGTGTCTAAACTTATGCATAGCACTGTAAACATTAGGCCTAGGCTAAAGCTATTAAATAGCAGTCCCAAACTAGTTTTTGTTAATACAATGTTGGTATGAGCCACTACAGTCATTTAAAAATATAAAAAATAACACAAAGAAAAATAGTGGCATTTTGGGGTTATATGGAAACGACAGTTATCATGGTGAATACACAATATTAACAATAACTGTTAATGAAACATGGAAACTGGTGAATAGAATGAGAATCATACCTGCATTACTTTTATTTCGTGTAATTTACAACGTAACGGCGTTGCATGCTCGTAGTTTCTTTTGCACTTGATCAGTGAAGCAATACAGCGCGCGCCGCTGAATTTGCGCGTGCAATTGAGTGTGCGCTACGAGAACAGGATAACGGCTGACAGGACAAGAAAGTTCGTTTTTCTGAGGTGAAAAACTTTATTTCAGCGTACACTTATGTCACTGCCTGCCTGGTAGTTCCTATTGTGCTGGGTTTTCTGAAGTAACGTTAGTCATGATTCGCCTCTCATAACATAACATGCTCTAAACACGCACGCAGTGTGGAAAAGGAGGAGCGGGGGCGCGGGGAGCAAGGATCACAGCGCAAATTTGAACTATATCGATGTGATATGGTCTAATTCCATATCGCATTTAAAAAATATATCGATATATTTTTTATATCGATATCGCCCAGCCCTACCTGCATTATAAGTGTGTCACTGAAATATAGTTCTACCTCAGCGCTCAGCTGTAGCCTGACATGCACTTTCCGTGAGCGGTAATTGAAAACCCGGAGTGGACTAACAGCGGAGTGATTACAGAGTGCTTAGAGTGGAGAGAGGAACGTGCTTTTGCTCCACTCCAGGCTTTGATCACATCCCCCTCAGCAGGGTGAATACACCTCGTCTTTCCTTAATTTAAGACCTATTCAAACTAAAATTAAGATATTTATTACACTATTTGAGAAATGAAAGCCTATTTACGGCCTTAAAATTATGAAAAGTGAATTTAAGACTTTAAGGACAGACTGGAACCCGCAATGACGGAAATCCGTCATAGACTTGCTGCAATTAACGGAAATCCGTCGTAGCGACGGAGAACTTTAATCCCTGCCCTCATGTTGTTCCAAACCTGTAAGACTTTCATTCATCTTCGGAACTCAAATGAAGATATTTTACATGAAATTGAGAGATTTCAGTCACGCCAACTACCAGTTTGTCGCATCAAGTCTATAAAGAATCTCAACTGCTTGACTGATAGACTCGCTCTTGCAGAAGCTCAAACGTGCTGCGTAACACGAGAACGAACCTCATTGGTTCTTGCAGAAGCTCAAACGTGATGCGTAACACGAGAACGAACCTCATTGGTTCTTGCAGAAGCTCAAACGTGATGCGTAACACGAGAACGGACCTCATTGGTTCTTGCAGAAGCTCAAACGTGATGCGTAACACGAGAACGAACCTCATTGGTTCTTACTGAAGCTCAAACGTGATGCGTAACACGAGAACGAACCTCATTGGTTCTTACTGAAGCTCAAACGTGATGAGTAACACGAGAACGAACCTCATTGGTTCTTGCAGAAGCTCAAACGTGATGCGTAACACGAGAACGAACCTCATTAGTTCTTACTGAAGCTCAAACGTGATGCGTAACACGAGAACGAACCTCATTGGTTCTTACTGAAGCTCAAACGTGATGCGTAACACGAGAACGAACCTCATTGGTTCTTACTGAAGCTCAAACGTGATGCGTAACACGAGAACGAACCTCATTGGTTCTTACTGAAGCTCAAACGTGATGCGTAACACGAGAATGAACCTCATTGGTTCTTACTGAAGCTCAAACGTGATGCGTAACACGAGAATGAACCTCATTGGTTCTTACTGAAGCTCAAACGTGATGCGTAACACGAGAATGAACCTCATTGGTTCTTACTGAAGCTCAAACGTGATACGTAACACGAGAATGAACCTCATTGGTTCTTACTGAAGCTCAAACGTGATGCGTAACACGAGAATGAACCTCATTGGTTCTTACTGAAGCTCAAACGTGATGCGTAACACGAGAACGAACCTCATTGGTTCTTACTGAAGCTCAAACGTGATGTGTAACACGAGAACGAACCTCATTGGTTCTTACTGAAGCTCAAACGTGATGCGTAACACGAGAACGAACCTCATTGGTTCTTGCAGAAGCTCAAACATGCTGTGTAGCACAAGGGGTTATGCCATTTCTTGGATTTGGGTTCCAAATGGGGATGCAAGTTAACAGGTTAAGGTATATAAGTTGTGTTGTTAAAGCTTATTTATAGCACCGGTAAACTTGACACAATTTTCTCTCTCCTACTTATTTCTTAGCAAGTGTCAAAGAAGCCAGAGTCTCAAGTGTTGTAAGCAAAGGTGAGATAATTAAATGGCTAAAAAAAAGAAAGCAAAACACAAAATAAACAAAATAAAATAAACAGCGGCGGTATTGACTGCACATTCTATATTTATTCATTTGTCAATTATGCTCAGGATGTGTTACACACCAAATCCTCCACCATGGCGCCATCGTCCAGTCAGTTACCTCTCCTTAGTCTCATCACATAAGTGAAATCTGACTCATGATGCACTGTGCTATGGAACGCAGCAGACACTTTCAGTTTATAAATGTAGCATCTGTTGTCCAATCGAACTATATTTTCTATAAAAAATGCTACATGACAGTAGAGGCAGTGCCACGGTGGCCAAGTAATGTCATCAGTTAATGGCCGAACACCTTGTAACAACAGTAACACTGACTAGCCTAGTCAATATTTGCTGTGGGCTGACTTAAAAAGAAATTAAATTGCCATATGTGGTGCTTATGGAACAGCAGAAATATAATGGTTACCCTGGTAACCCCTGTATACAAAGCAGCCATGCTTATTAAAATGGCCAATTTTCATTTAGAATAGCATGCATCAATGCAAAGATAGCCAGGAAATATTAAAACCAGTTCCTAAATATATAAAACAGTACCTTATTAATTAGCTTATAGTACCTTATTTTGACTTTACATTTTTTAACGTATTATTTTTACCCCAAAATCAAATTCTGTTCTATTTTATTAGCCTATGTACAACACAAAGGAAGCTTTTTTGAGAAATTCTTTAGTGTTCTTTGTTCATAAAAAACAAGCGCATGGTAACCAAACTCTTCACAATATCTTCTTTTGTCTTCCGCAGAAGAAAGTCATACAGGCTAGTCATACTTCCAAAAGCATTTTAAAGAGGCAAATTCATGAGAAACATTTTTTCTTGACCACTTGAAATAAAAAAAGTACTATATACTATATAACTTTCAGGTCTCAATGTCCTCCCCAGGCCAAAAATAAAATGTATTGACCCCAAAATAAAAATATCTATTATTTATTCCAAGGGCCAAATAGGGAAAATTTTAATCAAAATAATAGATTGCAATAAAAATGCCAGAACGAGCATTTTCACAACATCCCTCCACAATTTTTTTTTCATATATAATGCTGTTAGCACAGAGCATTGACCTAACCCGCAAAGCCCTTTGCTGAAACAACAGTGGAGCAAGCTTTACTTTCACCACAAATGTTGAGGCTTACTTTCCTTTACTGATGGCTTGTATCACAGACTCTAAAGACTGCACTACATCACGTACCAATGTCCTGATTATAGCCACTGTAAGGAGGAAACATTACCCCAGGGAACAAGAGTGTACTAGTGATCAACTTTCAACCAGTGATAACATAGAGAATACAACTTTAATGTACTGATGATGTAATCAAGGAGTTTCAGGCCAGTCAACAGAAAACGTTAAGCTCAAACTGCCCAGAAAGCTACAACACACTGCTGCAATGGTACAGGAAAAAAATGTGAACTGATCTTAGTGTTTAATATGGAGTATCAAGAGCTAGAACTCATCCAGAGTGAATTCAGATCTTTCTGGTGCAGTTTGATCATCAAATAACAAGCAAAACCAAGTCAAGCAAGGTTTTAATAAGACCTCTTATGTTTAAACAAAGCAATCAAACTTGCTCCAGTAATTACCCCAGTAAAATATGACTGATCCTTGAATTACACCACAAAATCAGTTATTTGATGACAAAATCTGCAAAAAAAAAGAAAGGAAATTCAGGAAATCTTGGTGGGACTGCTAGGTTTGCAAAAAGTTTGAAAATGTTTTTGATTCATTTTGGTTCATTTGGACACTTCGGTCAAGCACTGAATTGTTTGTAGCGCTTTCTCACACTGAAATAACAGTATACTTTATAAGATGAAAAAAAAAATACTGGATGAGGTGGAAAACCTGAAAATGTTTTTAATCGTATGCGGTGAGGCATGCAGCTCTTTATTGTGCAAACAGCTTGTGAACGACTCTGTACTGCAAGTAAAGACAATTTATATGTGTATATCCATAACGATATCTAAGAAGAGTATGATGGGGGGTCTGTGAAACTATGGCTAAGTCCAAAATCCCCCCTTATACCCTTAAATTGGGCACTATTTGAAGGAACAGCCATTTGTAGTAGTGTCCGAAACTAGAGATGCACCGATTACAATTTTCTAGGCCGATTCCGATTTTTCATTGAGTTTGGGCCTTAGGCCTTATACGGCCTACGCTGTCCTCGTCAGCGTCCTCACCGTTAGGTCCACTAAACCTAGCTCCTGGAGCAAATTGTGAAACTCCTGAAACTCTCCGGAGGGTCTGGTGGACCCGAGTACAGCGACGATGTCCCCTACGCTGCTGTTTCTGCTCTCCAGAGCATATACGAGCGGTGACTCTCTCGATTAATGCTAATGCTAATGCTCGATAAACATCTAAAAAAGATGGCCGTCAACGGGTTTCGAAACTTTCGCCTCTGGATTTCGCCTTTGACGCGCGTAAATTTCACTTCAAACTTTTGTTTTTACGCGCGTCGATTTCGCTCTTGACGTGCGAATGAACACAAAGTGGTCACGCGTATAACTAGACGCGGCAGGCGCGAATTTAGATGCATATTCGCGTTTGGTGTGAACGCAGGGTCAGGGGCACAGAGATAAAAATCCCATATATGAGACCGTACCGCTCTAAAGGTTAATCATGCGGCGCCCGAGTGCATTTGACCGGCATAAAATCGGCATATGTCAGACTGACCGGCCGGTCGCCGGTCATGGCCGATCACGTGAAAATCGGCCAATTCCGGTCACCAGCCGATCAATCGGTGCATCTCTATCCGAAACCATAGTGGACATTATTGAGTGCACTCATTCAATCCCACAATGCACCGCAATAACGAGTATACAAATGATATACACTCAACGACTGGACAATACCCATAATGCACTGTCTGTGAGAGTCGTGCGCCAAATAGATATCCAAGTCAGACCAGAAGATGACGCCTTTGACTGAATCATCCATCCATCCATCCATTTGTTTCATCCATCCATCCATCCAAGTTTCTTTTTAACTGATTATTAAATTGTTTAACTAAGGTTCACACAGTTTCCATTACAGAGTTCAAGATAAATATGTTCTTAACAACTGGAGCTGCCATGATTATTGAACAGCAAGCACAAACTATGCAAAAGCGGCAGCCCGTCCGGTACACTCAGTGTCCGAATGCACTCACTCACTAGTTTTCATTCACTCTCTCAAGTGAACTATTTTAGTGGACTAATGTAGGGAATAGTGAATGAGGGCACAGCCTAAATGACACCCCATATCAAATTTTAAAGCTAAAGTGTAATTTCTGCGCCCCTAGCGTCACCAAACGGAAATACAAAAAAAAACAATGAATGTTCTCACACAGGTTTCCGAAACACTCCCCGCCTCCCTACTTGTCATTAGTTGAACAAAAGGATAACCCCGCCCCCAAACAAACGCCATTGGTTGAGACAATGTTGATACGTCGGCTTTGGTAGGGATGCTCAAAATATAATTTAGAATTTTAGTGATATGATATCCATTTACGAACAAATTAATATTAAACTAGAACAAAGAATAGATAATAAAGTATTTGAACAGACAAAATACACACTTCAGCTAAATATGTCACTTTAAATATAAGCGAAAGGTGACTGAAACTATGAATGAAGGAGAAGGGCTGCATGTTCTTGGCTTGATGTAATACACCTGTGGCATCTGAGCTTTAGTTACAGGATATGAGCACACTTTCTAAACTCATGGCTGCCTGTGTGCCATCATCATAAGTTACAGTACAGAATGAAACAACCTGGCAGGTAACTGGATTGGTTATTAAGAAAGTTGTGAATGCATTTCACTCGTGCTTCGGGGTTGTTCTTACCTTACACGGAAACGGTAGATTAGATGCAACTTTTTCCATTGCCAAGTTTCTTATGCTCGGCGTAAGAGGGCCGCGACAGGTTGGACAACAGCTGAGCTTTTGCCGACACTGGTTACACACCAGATGCCCAGCCTGGCACTGCAATATCGGAGGCAGCACATAGTCGAAACACACCGGGCATTCAAACAACGCTGTCAGTTCGGCTGACTGTCCCGGTAGGGCAACGGCTGGAAGGGTTACAGCGACCGCGGGCACAGTACCAGAGCCCGGGACAGAGCCAGAGACCCCAGCGGCGGCTGTGGCTGCGGCTGTTCCTCCATGCTTACTTCCTCCTGTTTTACCAGCTCCGAGTCCCCCAGCCGCACCACCCGTCGATGACGGACGGCTCATGGCGAGGAGTGTAGATCTCTGATGGTGTAAAACCCAGACGAGTTCAAGCCCGAGAGCCTCACCATGTACTCCTAACTGACGAGAGACTCGGTTCCGAGCAGCCTCCAGTCCCCCGCGGATACAACATGGCCGCCATAGTTTGAGAGGGAGTAACGAGACTATTGGATGAAGGACGTCTGATTGACACTCCTCTCAGCCAATCATAGAGCTGCTCTTGACGTTTACGTAAGAGTCTACGTGACTGGCTAGTGAAGTAAACAGCAAACAGTTGCACTACGGCACTTCGACACTACAGAAGGATGTTTCATCGTTTTATGCAATCAGAAGACTGACGCATTTTAAAAGATTAAAGCTAAATCATTAGAACTAAACAGATTGAAAACCAAAATGAGTTATAAAGTCTTAATAAAAAGTTCTTACTGGACTATAAAATTTAAGGAACATTTTATTAGCTCTATTAAAACCCCCTTCTATCTGGTAAAAAAAAAAAAAAGATCACTTCAGTTAACATGCTTGCAGCTTGGGATACACATGAAAATTATGTGCAATGAGAATATATATATATATATATATAAAACTTAAAATGAGCTCAGCATTATTTATTTATTTTCAATCGTTCTCAATCTAGAAGAAAAACACTAAGACATACATATTTAATAATAGCTATTTTTTTAATGTGTGCACATAAGATTTTGTTTCTATGTAAAAAATGTTGTTCCGTTCTCGTTTGCTGCCTCTAAATTATATCAGTATAACATACCATGAGCATATATCAGTGTCAGCATCCTGGAGTAAGAGCCCTTTGTTCATCTAGCTCCCTCTGCTGGCATTTCATTGATTTCATAAGAACGTTACGTTTTATTTACACCTAATATTGAGTTTAAATTATCTAAATTATTAAATTATTTATTAAACTGGCTCAGGGTGATCAAGATTTTTTTGCACCATAGTAACTCAACCACCAAATGAAGTCTGTGAAACAAAAACAACAAAACACAACTTATTTTAATTTGATTTATTTTTTACTTACAAAAATGAACAATAAATGGTAATATTCTAAACAAGACTATACTACTGAAAGGCAAATTCAGAGTTATCAAATGCTTATTTACATAATCACTTTTGCTTCCATACTAGTAAGAAACAACAGCAGGTCATAAAGCATCATAGTCATCCTCATCTTCATGCTTCCTCTTAAGAGACGTAGAGTCACTAGATGAATTCTGTGACACCATATTGGTAGTAATGAGGATGTTCTTAGAGCCGATGAGAGAGGGGTTGATGAGGACATTCTGAACTGTGGGAGTGGTAGGAGTAGCTGTGAATGAAAAATTAAATTCATAATTCACTCTGTAATTCACTACATGTTCTTAAAGCCTGTCATGTTTTCATTTCTCTTACAGTACCTGGCAAAAGTTCTTTTTAAAGTGTTTTTGAAAGAAGTCTCTCAGTAGAAAAGAACAGGTTTCTACTTGAATATTTTAAAATGTAATTTATTCCAGGGATGGCAAAGCTGAATTTTCAGCATCATTACTCCAGTCTTCAGTGTCACACAATTCTTCAGAAACCATTCTAATATGCGGATTTGGTGCTCAAGAAACATTTATTGTTATTATTACTATCAATGTTGATTTTTGTGGAAATGGTCATACTTTTTTCAGGATTCTTTGATGAATAGAAAGTTCAATGAGCAGCATTTATTTGACATTGCAGTTCTTCATCATCATGAAAGTTTATTATATGCATGTGTTTTAAAGCCATATCAGTCTAAACTTCTGATATATGGTTTTCTGAGCGCACACATCCGAAGCTCGCGCACAGAGAGCTGGATGTCAGACGGCGCGTCCCGTGAGAATTAAACGAAGTTCTCTTTCACGTCTTATTGCACTTAAACTGTGGGTGTTTGACTTAACCTTGTGTGTATCTAACAAAGTTCACACAGTCGGTTATGTCTGTGAACGTAAACGGCAAGTAAAGAAATCACATGTGTATATTAGATCTGTGTATTAAAGTGACAGCAGCGTAATATACAGTATCTACTGCTATATATGCTGTTAAAATTAATCAAACAACAAAAGAAAAACAGAAATTCACTCACTGCTCTTGATTGAATAACTATAGCTTTACATTTCTTACTCGAATGCTGGTGTTAAATGCTCTGGCGAGGAGATAAACAGGGCGGACTGTGTTCAGTTCACTGAGGGGAGGAGCTAAGCTAACAGGGCAGATTCTGTCGCCAGTTGTGGGCAGGGCCTAAGCATGTGTGACGTCACACTGGAGCACGTTCCTGAACGGCTCGTTTTGAAACACCGTTTCAGATTTATGGGGAAAATAACAAACGGAGTGGATGGATTTTTACCACAATAGGGTGATTGTGTACCCATTATTCTGTTAAAAAACAATATAAAAGTGAATTTTGCATAACTCATTGATGAATGAAATTTCTCCTCTTTTTTAAATCTCACCACAAATGTTTGAATGGTATCATTGTTTCCTCAAAAATATTAATCAGCAAAAACTGTTTTCAAAATGTATAACGATAATAATAATGAGAAATCTTTCTTGAGCAGCAAATCAGCATATTAGAATGATTTCTGAAGGATCATGTGACACTGAAGCCTGGAGAAATGATGCTGAAAATACAGCTTTGCATTACAGGAATAAATTACATTTCTAATTGTAATAATATTTCACTTTTTATGAAATTCAGCATTGTGAGCATAAGAAATGTTTCCAAACTTTTGACAGGTACTGTAGCTCAACTAATAGCTTAACTTTTGACCTACTCACTGATTTGGCACAAAATCTTCCACATGGTCCTTAATATACAAGATGATCATACAAAGAGAACTGCTTGTTCTAAGGTGGAAACTGTACCTGATTTGACAGAGGCAGCCTGTGAGTTGGGGATCTGAACGGTGAAGCGCTGGCCGGTCAGTGACACAGGTGTTCCCACTTTGGTCCCCACAGTCTGCACTGATGGAGTACCTGAAAAACACAACGAGGATCCTGAAAATTTAGTTTTAGATTTTGCTCGTTCACCAATGAGAACAAAGGAAAACTACTAATAGCTCTTGTGTATTATTGTGTATCTACAAATAGCTCAATGAATGTATGCTGGAAATCGTGAGCATGCAAAGTGTCCTGAAAACTCAGTGCCTTTAGATGCTAGAGATGTTTTAGTTTATACAGGAAGTATTTGGAATAACTGACCAAGAGTTGGAGTGCTTGGCCTACTGGACACTGCTCCCACACTCAACCGTGGCACTGTTATCCTGCCCGTAGACGAAGACACCTAAACATGCAAATCAGAGCCATACCATATCAGACGGTACATTTTCATTTACATCTGTTAGTTTCATGTGAAGAACCAGGATTTCACACAGTCTAGAAAAACCTGGATATGAAGAAACCCAAATTTTAAAAGTTACTATCAGGTTTATTATAGTCGAACTAAAAACTAAAACCACAAAAATTATTGTCATTACTTGAAACAAAACATTACCTGAAATAAAAATAATGTGCAAAGAGTTTGGTTCCAAAATGCAATAAACACCATTTTTTTTAACAATTGATCCTACATTAGTATTGTCCTTATTATCCTACATAAGTATTGTATCTGGTCTGTATTGAAAAGTCAATTTTAAATTTTACGTAAAATGCGATATCTGCCGTGTTATTCTGTCATATTTTCTCCCTTTCTTTCCAAACGCCAGTTTACCTTCTCTGCAGAATGCGATACATCCGTTCAACCAATCAGAGCGCACCATTCCAAGCATTGTAGCATTGTAAACAGTAACGGCGGCGCTTTAAATACACCCGGCTTCCTAGTTTTTCTTATCTACTTTGTACTTTTCGATCAACAAACAAACAAAAAAAACGCATAAATTTGACGGCATTGATGAACCTGTGGTGGTTTCTGCAAGTGATATAAAATTTATACTATAATATGTGAATCTTCTTTACAGTGTTCTTAATAGGGCTGTCACTTTACGTTCGAAAATCGATTGCACAATCGATCGGACCAACCAACGCAAGTTTCGAAAACGAAAATAGGGAATCGATTTTAACGGTCTTTTCTCGGAGCGCGTCCAGCTCGTCATGTTATGCCCGCAGCGAACGCGCGTCATTTGCAACTGCAGGCTCTGACAAACACGCATAACAGCAAATGATCCTTCTGCATAATGTGTCTCTTTTTACGACAAAACTGTGAATTTTCCCGGTATTCAGACAGTCTCATGCATTCAGATACAGATTCGGGCAACGGTCTACAATGGCCTACGTAGGCGAAATTTGTTTGGCATTTCTAATTGTAAACACAGCCATGTTGAAGAATGAGGTAATGTTTAGGGCTGTACTGTCCTAGTCGATTAGTCGATTAGTTGGTCGATACGTTCTGGTTCGACCAAAATTCTGATTGGTCGATTTTCTGCCGCGTTTATTTCATCAGTTTTGCCGCGCTGAGGCGCGCTCATTTCATCAGGTGGAAAGCACTAACTGCTAATGGGGGTGTTTTCAGAGTACCCTTGTTTCACTGTAACAGTCTGTCTTCAAAACACCCCCCTTGTTTTCACCTTTTTTGGATTAGTCCAACCCAAGAGAGAGCGTCGAGCATAGAAGGTTTGATGCTGAATATTATTTATTTAATTGTGAGAGCGTTTAATAGTCAGTCCTCTTCTAACATGTCAACAACAAAGAAATCGACAGTGTGGCAGCATTTTGTTAAAATTGATAACATGAAAAAGGTCGAATGCAAAGTTTGCAAGCAACAGTTTTCCACAGCTTGACGACAAACATGACATATCATCTAAAAGTGGTAACGTTAAGCTCACTTGTCTGCGTTTGCCCTGTCTGTTTTGAGTAGGCTATGAACATATCAGAATTTGCATATTTCAATGTTTTAGTGTGATAACCTAACTTTTTTATTTTTTATTTGGAGCCTAATGCGCAATTGCGCTGTGCTGTTGGTTGTGTTAGTTTTGAGCCTAGGATGCTTTATTTTTCAGTTATGCACTTTATTTCGTTTCTGCTCTTGATCTGGTTTGTTTAATAAATATTATTTTTTTATTAAAGTGGACGTGCCTTTTGTGTTTATTAAGAGTAAAATCTTTAAGTTAATATTAATAGTCTATTCGTGTCTCAGCTGCGAAGCTGAGCTCATGTTCAGCCTCGCTCGGTGCGAGGACATGCACGGTGAAATGATAGTGTCTGACAGTTATAACTTATTATTATAACATATGACAAAAATAATTGTCTAATTTTTGTTGCATATTCCTCAACAGTTCTTGTGATGATATCACTAGTTGACAACATAGTACTTTTTTCGGAAATCATGATATTGCGCAGGTGCACGTGATGCAGCGCTGTCAGAGCTGACAGACTCGAGTGTCAGACTCATTTCAGTGCAAAATAATTAGGTCAAAAACGATTTAATATACTGCAAATAGCCTACTAGTTGTTTGTTTATTTATAATTCATTTAGGCGGACAACAAGGCTACCAAGAACTGCGCACAGTGCGCATCTAATTAATTTAATGTTTTTGTTTTTTTCTAACGTCATTTTTAGTCGATTTTAGTCGATTTTTAGTCGAAAATTTCAGGACTTCAGTCGACCAAGATTTTCTTTGGTTGAGTACAGCCCTAGTAATGTTTTTCATATGCTGCGTGCTATGGCAGTCCACTATGCTTATTGCTTTTCGAGAATGTTGCACTAGTCATTGTGCGCGAAACTTCACGCCAATAAATCATCAGAAATATTGCTTGTGCGCGTCAGGCGCGGCGCGCCCTCTTTACGTTCGTCCTAATGCCTGTTAGTTGTCCGTGGATTTGCCCATATATGGCGTTTTATTTTTCAATTTTCGATTTTACAATCGATTCAATGAACACTTATGTCTCAAAAATCGAACAGGATTTTTTCATAAAAGTGACAGCCCTAGTTCTTAATATGACAAAGTACTTTTTTTTGTCTGTGAAAATTACTAAAAATATTATACTAATAAACTTAATTTGTTGTGCATTTTAAACTTGCATTTTGGGGGGAAAAAATTGTCATGGATTTATTGCATTTACGGGAAAAAAAATTGCCGTTTTTTTATAATAAATCTTTGAAAATTTTGAATTTTTTGTGTTATTATAACCTAAAAATGCTATGTGAAAGTTTGAAACAGAAAATAGTGGTTTTCATCTTGCCACTTTCTTGGTAAAGAAAACACATTTTTACTCAAATTAATCAAAATCGATTTGTTGCTTTTTGCAACCAAACTCTTCGTGTGTGTGTGCGTGTGTATATAATATATATATATATTTTTTTTTTACTATATAGATTTAATTCTTTAAATGCATATGGTATTTTATTAATTTACATGACCTTTCCAAGTAACCAGCGTTATTTTAGTATCTTTGAAATACTATTATAGTTTTATTAATATTTAGAATTTGTTTATATATATATATATATATATATATAAATCTGGGTTTCTGCAGGTTTCAGTAAGTCAAATTTAAGACTTTAAGACATCTTAAGACCATAAAGATTGAAATTCAAGACCTACACGACGCATTATCCAAATTAGATAGATAGTTATCTATCTATCTATCTTTCTATCTATCTAGGATTATCTGATGTGAGTGTGTGAGAGAGAGGGAGAGGTAGATTTTTTTTTAATAGAAAATTATACTTTTGCATATTATGCTGTAAAAACACAATTATTGTTGACTTTAGTTGATCATAGTTGATCATAACTACAGAGGAAATGATGAGAAGATTAAAGTGACCAAAATTATCACGGTCATCACAGAATCCTGTTCAAAAAGTACTAATACTACAGAATGAAGTCAATTCAACAAGTTTTATGTCGAAAAACAGCAAAGATTTTAAAAGAGTGTCTTGCAACATGTTATCTACTAACATGTACAAGTTCAAATAAAGTTTTGACAAAAAAAGTTTTATACAAAGATAAACCTCATATTTCAGCCTTTAAATATTTTTTTTTATAAAAAGAATTGAGTCAAAAAAGATAAATTACTGACATTTACACATTAGCTTATATTTATTAGTAGTGTTTCGGTGCACCCCCATCCTTCATGTTGACTGAGCTTTCAATGTTGTTATGGAAAGGGGTGATTGGTTGGTTCCTGTCACATGACCTGCGGTGCGTTTACGGCATTCTACAAAGTTTAGATTTTTTTCATCTCGTTGCGCCTGGTAAAAAAATTAGCGCGTCGCTTTAATTATGAGCGCGCTTACCGCTCGCCTACATTTGAACAAACTTGAGCGCGCAAAAGATGCGATATGTGAACGGCCTCTGGCGAGCTAGCTCATATCAAGCCACGAGCTATTGGTAGCACGCGAGCGACGTGTTGGAGACCCCTGCTCTAGGGCTCCGCTTTGTAGGCTACACCTCGATACTTTTTTGCTACTTTGTAATAACTTTCTTCGGCCAGCGTTTCTGGAAATGAACGAGGGTAAACACTTTTTTAGACCTGACTAAATGAAATTTAAGACCTAGGATGAAAATCTGGCCGTTTTTAAGACTTTTTAAGGCTTTAAATTTAAAGTTCTGAATTTTAGACTTTTTAAGACCCCGCGGAAACCCTGATAAATTCATATGATGCAGTCACATTTACCATTTTTCTGTGAATTCCACGTGGAGGTAAAAAAAAAATATTCCCCACAGATTTTGCAAAGGGTTTTGCAATCATGTGAATTCTCTGTGTTGGCCAACAAAGCTTGCTTGATTTGAAAAGTGACTTCTTTGTGAGCAGTGCTTTCTACATACTCTATGGATGGACCTTTTTCCCCTGCAAACTTTCACTGAAAATTGTGACTACACTTTTGTTCATTACTTTGGTGAAAAGATTTGGGATCCCTGATGAACATTCAGCTTCTAAAACATTTTGGAAACCTTAAATCATAACAATTATATATATATTTCTTCTTTAATCAACAGAAAATAGATTAAATTAAAATAGATTAAAATAAGTTTTGAAAAACAAAACTATGTTTTCGAATATTGTCGTGGATAAAAGGTGGGCCTCTAAGCCAAAAAAGTTAGATACAATAACTGTAGTAAGAGATCTCTATATCCATAGATCACCAAATCCAAAACTTTGACCAGACGGACTAAAACTGCATATTATCACATATCATCTAAAGTAATACCTTTTTCTGCAGGGACTTCAATCTGTAGTTTGGTGCGGTGAGACAGTAGCGGTCTGGTGGAAGACGTGGACCGGTGTATGGTTTGATCAGTGGTAGAGGGGTTTGGTTCTTCTGCCTTGCAATGTCCAACAGAAACTGAAACCATGGACCAAACAGCACTGTTAATTAATTACCAGAAGCCACATATGAGTTATGAATAAGTCATCAAGAGAGACTTACATCTCGTGGCGGAGGAGATGTGAACGACTGATCCACTCGACACTGGATTGCTAACCTTATGTCATCTGCATCCACACTGGACTTCTTGGCATGGGTGGAATATATTTTTGCATCCTCAATAATAGTGGTTACATATCCTGTAGAAAAACGTTAAAATGTTATTGGACGATTTTCTAGTACAGTAAGATTATTGCTGGAGTGCGTTAACATTTTCTCTTAATGCATTTAGTAATATACTTAAAAGTTGGCATGAAGCGGAAGATGCGATAGTCTTTTCTTCCGTACATCTGAGTGAAGTGGCTTCTTGAACAAGAAAAAACGAAGGGCGGGACAGGACTAGATTGGATTGTTGTGGTTTGCCATTGCTGTGATGTGATGTCATGTGAGCGACAGGTTGTCCCGCCCTCGCGCCACTAAACACGTCATCAGAGAAGTGATGTCGTTGCAAATTATTTTGATTAAAGATTAAGAGAGCACATGCATAAAAAAAAGAATGACTTGCATGGATGAATCATTCAGAATAAACGTTGCAATGTTCAATGAACAAATAAGCATTGTCAATTTTGATTTCATTAAAGGCATCCTGACTTACTGTATGTAAACTCCAGCATTTGATTGATCACTCTAGGCTCGTACTCCGTGACCCCCATGTCTTTAAGAATCTGCATCATAACCTTTAAAGATAATAAAGATAATAATAAGAAGAAGAAAGCAAACAATGCGAAAAGGAAATATGATGCATACTATATTAGCATCAATTCGACTATGTTGCAGGTTTTTTGCAGCCCGTGCACATCTTACTTTACATTTGTAAATAAATCATACATGCAAAACCTTCATATTCCCAAAAAATACGGCAAATTATAACACAACGTGTTAGAACCGCGCCAAATTGAAACTCAAACCGCTGCATTAGTCAGTGGACCAGTTAGCGTGCTAACGCATGTATGTGCACAAAGAAGAATAAGTAAGAATGAATAAAATGCACAGTCGCTCTTTAATCATGCTGCTTTAATCGCTATTGTTAAATAACAATAAATGGTGCACAGCACAGTGATAAAACCGTTTCTGATTCATTATTTACCTGTGCATCTTTAGGCACTGTTTTCGGAGACGCCATTTTCACATGAACTCAGCTTCTCCTCCCCTGAAGACTCGGTTCGGTTGTGTTTCAAACGTACAGAGTCTATGAAGTCGACTACCTAGACCGCATTTTGGCCACCACGGGCGGTGCCGAAGCAGCGCAGCCACTCGGGATGAAGAAAGGATGAGTGGCGGATGCAAGCAACCAATCACAGAGAGATTCAGCCAACTGTGACGCCCCAAGTGACTCGAGGAACCAATCAGCAGCGGCTTAGACAATCAACGCGCCCAAACTGCAGCACGTGCCTATAGTAATAGGACGTCTGAATCATTTCTGCGACTCGGTTCTTTCGAACAGTTCGTTTCAAGCAATTGATTTTAAAAATAGCATATTACAAGCGTTAAACGTTACAATAAAGCTATATTATGCTTTTCGATTAGGTATTGTTAACGAGAATTTGTAGAAATTCAATTTGTCCAAGTTCAATTCGTTACAGTCACGATTTAACTTATTAAAATATATTTTGAACCTAAATACAATACGCCTATACATTAAACAATGCTAGAATTTTGCGTGCGAAATAGTTTTGCACTATAATTAGTTGTAATTCATAAACATAAATTAAGTTGTAAACATATTTCCAGTACGTTATATTCCAGACAAAAAACAGAAACGCTGTAACTGATTCACTCTGACCCGTCAACGAACAGTTCCGACTCTTAAGAACAATTGTTTCCCGATTCATACATAACCATTTGAAACACAACCACTGACCCTAGTGAAGTCACATCCTCCTCTATATAAACAAAAAAACACACACTAGTTTATTCCAGATAGCTAGACACACTACAGTTCCTCTTCCACCGAATACATCTAACATCTGTCAGACCATTTGCTGTAGTTGTCCCTTGTTAACGGGAGAAACATGGCTCGGAAATATATCTAGCTCTGCTGTATTTAGTGATGTTGAAATCTAAGCTGTTTGTTTTTCTTTCGTTTTAAGGTGAACAAATCACTGAATATTTTAATTGTGACCGTGTCCTCAGTTCGAGGTGTCTTTTGATTCGCTGCTGCTTATGTATTTATTCATCAAGTAGTCTTTAACTGTAGTATTATTAGGAGTTTTCACTGGCACATCAGTGTGGATTGCTAACTGAACCATTAGCCACCCAGTTAGTGTTCATCTGTCAGTAAAGTCGCCCTGAAGTCCCGTCAACTGATACACAGGTGAGTGAAAAATATGAGAAGGTCAACAAACCTCTAACGTTAGTGTGTTTCATATGGATAATATTTAGCTTGATAAACAGAAACTACGCATTAGCCAAAGCTATCTCTGATTTCTTCCACTACAACACTTTAAGCATATTAAAAAGCATAGCCTACTATTTATGTCGAAAGTAATATACATAATGCTATCTGAACGTAATGTTCTCGGACACTTGAAAATGTTGTATACTTTAAAATTATATTAAATACTCTTGAATTTAACCAACTGTGTTTTTGGCATACTTTAGAAGTTTACCTTTATATCATGTAATTTCGTAATTAGCCTACTTATATCGTCTTTCAAATATGATTAAAGTTTACTGCGTGATGTAACGTTACTGACAAGCATTTTTTGGTAAAAACCTTTGTCATATGTTTAAATTCCTTTATAACTACACATTTGTAATAATGATGTTGTAAATTTACTATATTTAAAATTATCTTTAAATGTAAATCGAATAATAATCGGATAACATCAAGTACTTTACATGTCAAACGTGCTTTACCATCCTAATCAACACATCAACATAAGTATACTGCGAAACATTTCAAATGTACCTCAGAGAAAAACTTTTAATTTGACATTATTGCAAAGTGTACTTTTTAAAGGTGTAACGTTACTTAAACGTATTAAGAAACAGTCATGTAAGTTTACTCTCTTTAAGTACACTTAAGTGGCCTTTTATTCATTAATATTAGCCTACATTACTGCAGGTACATTTTCTTTTAAATATAGGCCTACCTTCAAGATTTGAAGTACACTACAAGTGCACATTCAAAACAGTTAAGCACACTTCATTTTCACAATGGATATCCTGTACATATTTACAGTGTATATATAATGTCTACACAATGGACCCATGTTTTGTTTTTTGGTGTTGTTTTTTTTAGTTTCTTTTTCTACAAACCAAAATAATCATGACTGCCATGCGAGTGGACGCTAAGGTGGTCATGCTTGGCAAGGAGAGTGTGGGTAAAACCAGCCTGGTGGAGAGATACGTACATCGCCGCTTTCTTGTTGGACCTTATCAAAATGTAAGCATGCGTTTGCATAGAAACCTGAAGAAGTAATTAGTTATGGTCATTAGGGCCATAACTAATACATCTTCTGAGATTGTTTGTTCTCAGTAAAGACATTTTTGTGTAAGATGTACATTTGCCTGGGTATCAGCTATCTCTAATCATGTGTCACATAAACCAGCTGCACAGGTAAAGCCACCATTCCTTCCACTGATGTCAATGATCTGATATGATGTGACTAGGCTTGACGTGTTCATTTGTTTTTGTCTCATTAAGACTATAGGGGCTGCGTTTGTTGCAAAAGCCCTCAATGTCGGTGACAAAGTGATTACGCTGGGAATATGGGTAAGTGTTGTTACTAGGGTCTTCATATACACTTGTCGACCACTTATTAGTGACTTCATGTGTTTTCTTTCATCTCAGGACACTGCTGGGTCTGAACGTTACGAGGCCATGAGCAGAATCTATTACAGAGGAGCCCGTGCTGCCATCGTCTGCTATGGTATATCCCTCTCTCACAGTTTGACACGGAAAGTGGCTTTTTTGTGGAAATAATGCAGGATGTGGCAGCTAGTCTAGCAGTCAGGTGACGGTGAGCAAGTAAACGGCTCATACTTGCTCACTCTGTGTCTGTTTTACAGTAGTTACAGTCATGCAAGGCAGTTCATGTGTTTGGTTCAAATAAGTTCTAAGTTAATCAGGGCAACTTAAAAGTTTGGGAGACGAAAAAAAAGGCTTAGGGCTGTCAAAGTTAAAATGTGTTAATATAACGAAATATGTTCAATTAATTATTTTTTATTTTTTGTTCACGTCACTTTATTTTTGACTGGTCTAAAATGTGTGTGTATATATATAAACATGATTAAAAATAGTATAAAAACATGATTATAAAATAGTATAAAAACATTATATATACATATAATGGATTTCTGTTTTAATATCCTTTAAAATATCATTTTTATTTCTGTGATGCTAAGCTTAATTTTTCATTAGCCTTTGATCTTTCAGAAATCATTGTAACATACTGATTTATTATCAATGTTGGATACAGTTGTGTGGCTTATTATTTTTAGGAACCTGTGATACTTTTCTCAGGATTGATTGATTAATAAAAAGTTGAAAAGAACAGCATTTATTCAAAATTGAAATCTTTTCTAACAACATAAATCTTTACAATCACTTTTTTAATCAATTTAACACATCCTTGCAGACTAAAAGTATTAATTTATTATACCAAAAAAAGAAAGAAAGAAAAAAATTACTGACCTCAAAGTTTTGAACGGTAGTGTATATTGTTACAAAATATTTCTATTTTAATTAAATTTTAGTAATTAATTTTAAAATTAAGTTTTTTTACTTTTTATTCATCAAAGTATCCTGAAAAAAAGTATCACAGGTTATAAAAAAATATTAAGCTGCACAACTGTTTCCAACATTGATAATAAATCAGCATATTAGAATGATTTCTGAAATATAATGTGACACTGAAGACTGTTGTAATGATGCGAATAGAAAACCATTATTTTAAATTGTAATAATATTTCACAACATTTCTGTATGTTTGATCAAATAAATGCAGGCTTGATGAGCATTTCTCATACATTATAAATTAGTTTGTATTTCAAAAACAAAATTTTGTATTACAAAATTAGTTTTTTTTTAATGTTTTTAAAAGAAGCTCAACAAGGCTGCATTTATTTAATTAAACATACAGTAAAAAAAAAAATAATAATATAATGTGAAATAGTATTATGATTTAAAATAACAGATATTTTAAAATGCAATTCATTATGTCAGTTTGATGCGTCCTTGCTGAATGAAAAAAAACTCCAACTCCAAACTTTTGTACGGTAGTGTACATGGAAATAATCATAAGAAAAGGAGTCCCTTGCAAGAGAAATGTTGGAAAACATTACATTTTTATCTTAAATATGTGGTTTTCTGACTTTTGCACTTAGATCTGACTGACAGCAGCAGTTTTAAAAGGGCCAGGTTCTGGGTGAAGGAGTTACAGAACTGTGAAGAGGTAAAATATACCCACGTCTCACAACAACAGGAACGCCTTAAGATTATTCAGCACTTCACTGACGCATTATTTTAATTTCAGCACTGCAAGATATATTTGTGTGGTACCAAGAGTGACCTCATTGAAGCCGATCGAAGTGTGCGGCAAATAGACTACCATGATGTTCAAGACTTTGCAGATGGTAAGCATGAATTTAGTTGCTTTTCTTTTTTTTTCTTCTTTTTTTTCATGTAACCATTGCAAAACAATTTGAAAAAAAACTAACTTTTCTTTGCAGAAATAGGTGCTCAACATTTCGAGACCTCCAGCAAAACAGGAAAAAATGTTGGTAAGTGATACTTCAGTGTATCTGCTCTGTCGAGCACTACTTATGTGGAACACGCTATTACCTACCGAGAAGTTTCACTTCTTGATTTTTTTTATTCCCGTACAGATGAGGTGTTTCAGAAGGTGGCTGATGATTTCAGTAGCTGTGCTTTAGAGTTCATGCAAGGTGGGAATGTTTTTCTCAAAATAAATCTTTAAAAACCACATTTATTTTTTACACTATACACCTGGTCCTGTGTGCTTCAGCTTTCATGCTAACTAATGTAGCACTCTGTCAGTTACTTGATGCTTAGCACAGGCATGAAAAAGCACAGAAACTTCACTACAATGACCTTGATAAACTGCTTGTCTTTGTGGGGAAACACATTCATGATATCTTAATGTATGTGCAAAGATTTGCAGGCTTTGAAATACCCGCCTAACCTACGTGGGCTTAGATGCCGAAAGACCAATTCACACCAAGAACGATAACTACCGTACATTAGCGTTCACACCAACGAACAATAACGCTCTGTTTATTCTAAGCGCGCGCCGCAGGTTTGCCGTAAGCCACTTTAAATGCTTGAGCTCTTTAACGTAAAATGGATTCTGATTGGCTACGTTTACATGCAACCAAAAATCTGTTAATAATCGGATTGACAGCTCAATCGGACTGAAAATCCTTCATGTAAAGACTTGATCGGATTGAAAACCGAAACTGAAAGGACTGCGCATGTGCAATGATGTTGAAATAGTGTAATGACGTATGACTCGCGGAACAAGCTGTTATTCCTGTTGAATAAAGTGTCCCGTTAGTGTTTGAGTGCGTGTGTGTGTGTGTGTGTGTGTGTGTGTGTGTGTGTGTGTGTGTGTGTGTGTGTGTGTGTGTATATATATATATATATATATATATATATATATATAATATATAAACATGATTATAAAATTTTCCCATCAAAAAAAGAACAAAATAGTAACAACATGTGAACAAAAAATTTAAATAAATAAATTGAACATATTTCATTATGTCCCGTCCTTTCACTCAGCGTCTGTGAAGTGGAGCTGAACAACGTCCCATCAGTCCATGTTTCGGACTTGTTACGACTGTTTTTTGGGGCAGGGAGAGGAATTTTTACTGCTTGATAAATATAAGCAGCACGGCACAACGGTTCATATGCTCATTTTCTCCAAATTATGACCAGAAATGGATAAATATTAAGTCTGCTGTTAAAAACTAATAAAGAACCAATGTAGGAGAATGGTAATATGCGCAAACAGCGGGAAACTGTCAATTTTGCAGCGTGCGCATGTCAAAAAATATATTCCGATTTGTAGCTTGTGACATATAAACGCACATATCAACCCGATCACATGTTAAGCGTTCATGTAAACACTATATTCAGATTCATCAATCAGAATGAATTCAGTCCGTTCAAAACAAAAGTTGTGCATGTAAACATTGTTTTCATCGTTCATTAGCTGGAAAAAAATTGCTTTGAAAGTGATTCCAATGATATCCTCTAATAATTATTGTCCTTGGTGTGAACGGGCCTTAATGCTTATTTTATAACAGAATCTAATCCATATACAGATGTACACCAATGTTCTTGTAAATTTTCTACATTATCGATTGAACGCATTTTGCTTCGATTGACGCTGCAATTTCCAAAGCTTTTGATGCATCAAATTCTGAATGCATTTAATAATAATTTTATTTCCGAATGCCATTAAAGCAAGTAAATAATAATAGGAATAGAATTGCTCAAATAATGTGATATTGTCTATTTTTATTTTATTTATTTATTTGGTGTTGTATCCTCACAGAAGAGAAGGGGGTGGATCTTGGGCAAAAGAAGGACTCTTATTTTGACAACTGCTGCCATAACTGACCTATCACAGGAAAAACTGCTGTATCATATGATCTATTCTGGGATGACTGGAGGCTCTCTGTCTTTTACACTCCTCAAAGCATCCGCTGGAGTGTTTTGCTCTTTTCTTTATTCTTTTTTGCTGTGCAGTATGTTGAGATTGGGCTTTTGAAAACGAAGAAGGAGAAGGATTCTTCCTTTTCTATTGACTGAAGCAAATATCAACAGTGCATGGCAATCCATTTTACCAAAAAGAAAAAGACACCAAGCAAGCTTTAGGGAGAGATGCCATCGCATGGAGATGATCGTTGCCAATTTTCACAAACTATGCCTTGAGTGATTCATCACTTTTTATAATTTAAAGTGTCTCCATTTTATAGTTTGAGGATCGTAATGTTTACACCCTTCATTTGTCACGCTGTACTGATGTATGAACAGTTTTGTTGCATACGCCCACACTAAACTGAAGCTATTTAAGTTGCAGTTTTCACAGATCTGAAACCAGTTCAAACATTTTCTCACGATAATGGTTTGGATGTTCATTGGGTGGAAAATCACAGAGTAAAAGGCAGTTTCCCATTATTATATTCTTGGATCATAATGATACTGTCAAAATGGTAAAGGCTAATAACTATAACTATGGTCACTGGAACATTTTAATATCACGGTGAATTTGATATCTGGAAATATTACTGTTTGAAAATCAAGCCCAAGATTTCCTGTATCATGTTGCCCATTATTTGCAGTTGACTGTTTGACATAATAGATCTATCCTTGCGTTCCAAAAGTGAGTTGATGTGCAGCATTTGATGAATGTGATGTTAATGTTTACAGCTATTTCTATTAGTATTTAATTTGACTGAATGGGTAAGATATTGTAAACTGGGACACTAACTGTTGTGGACATGTTTGTGTGAACTTTACAGCCTTATTTTGCTCTCAGTTCATATTGTGAATGTATTAAATACTGTTCAGAGGCCAAAAAAATATGTTTTTTGTGATAGAGATCCTGATATTGTGCCATTTTCACTGGGCATCCTATAGGAAAGAAGGACCCAATATTAATTTACTACATTACATTTTACTGTGAGATTACGTGAAGATTGTCACTTAAAAAAACTAAAGCATGTGATCTTAAACACCTCATGCATATACGGACCATCTTTACCAATATGTATCAAAACAGTACAAGCTGTGCAGCCCAAGTCATTACAAACGATCAGATATTGTAATAATAAAATATTCAGTGTGCAGTTAGCATGTTCATGTCAATAGTGTAAATTAATCTTTTAACTTTGAGCAGTAATCACCTAAATTCAACATGGAAAATATTTTTTTATCAACATATCATATTCATCCTTTGCTGCCTATTCCTGCTTGCACTCACATTATGTAAGTTATTTATTTATTTTTGTTTAAGATATACTCTCACCAAAATAATATATTCATTGAATATTTTATATGTGTATATATATATATATATATATATATATATATATATATATATATATATATATATATATATATATATATATACACACACACACATGTATATTGAACATTATAAAACAGCTTCACCCCAGTTTTATTAAGAATTAAAGTGAAGATTGAAATGAAATTAGCTGCAAGAGTTTTGCGTTGTGACAGTCATGACAATTGTCCTGCTAAAATTATCATTACTGTAATACAGAAATTAAATAATTTGTTTTATTATAATCAGTATATATAAAGTACTGTATAACAAAGTCTACCATTATGTATTCTTGGTTTACAATGTAGAATAGTTTTGTGTTACAGTAATGATATTTTTTTTTTTTCACATTATTGTTGGCTAATAATTGCATGTGGAAATGTGCTTATAAATGCTATAAATAAATGCTGCAATGCGAAACATGTCAACGATCCTAAAACATGTTTCATCATCTCTATGTGAAATAGAATTTTTTTTTATTTGGGGGTGAAATATGACCCAAGCATTTTTTGTGAGATTTAATAGTTTCAATTCCCCACCCATTTGATTACTGACAATTAATGACTGGCAAATGCAATAAATAAATGAAATACAATTTAGATCAAACTATATACAGGGAGGTAATAAAAACAGCAGCAAGAAGTGTGTACTGTTGTTTATTCTGTACAAAGCACTACAGCACAATTAAAATCTCTGACAAGGCAACACATTTTTTCCCCCTTTTGCTTGATAATTTGTCTGAAATAAAGTGGAATGACTCTAGGAGCAGCATTAAAACTATTAAGTTAACAATTCTATACAGGAATACAGTAAAAAAAAAAAAGTTTAAATGCTGTTCAACATGAAGAAAACTTGATCAGTTAGACAGGGGTCAGGAAAATCAGAAAAGGGAATTCAGGAGTGTAGACAAGTAACAGGCCAAAATCATTTGTCCTATACATTAGCTTGACAAAAGATGATAGAGGACTAGAAATATGAGCAGTCTCAGTTCAAATTGTATGTTGATTTAACATGAAGTCAACAAATGCCAAAGACTTGACTGGGAGGGTTTACTTATCCGGATTGCAAAGTCTGTTACTTTCTTTCATATAGCTTAAATGTATAAAAACATATACAACATGATAAAACAGCTCATCTATTTGCTTATCTAACTAGACCTCATAGTTGCGCTTTTATAAGATTGCCCTGGTGTGAGTTGGGACAGGACTTCCTGTTTGTTTGAGCGTTTTGTAACTGTTGGATGTCGCAAGCGTTTCAAAAATCACACAGTTCACCTTTAAATTCACAGCACAATTTACACCAGAGGATTGTGGGAATATCTGTCTCTTCGGTTGATATAATCAATTAAAACAGAGGAACACTTCCTTTATAAATTGCATCAAGCTCGTATGGATTTTGAAGATTAATTCGAAGACATTTCTGGGGAAATTTCCGAAATTATCTCAAATAAATTACAAGCATTCTTGTAATGTTCTTTGTTTTAGGATGTGTTAGCAGGCAAATTTTGGATTATTATACAAAAGTGCTTTAATAAAATGATAAGTCTTGAAGTCTAAAGAAATTTAAACGGCTGGCTATAATACAATGTGGAAAATACAGGATCAAGACACTGATATTTTAATTGTATTAAAGTGCCCCTATTATGCTGTTTTAAAGGTTCCTAATTGTGTTTTGGAAGTCTCCTGCAACATGCATCAAAGGTAAAAAAAATCCTTTCATAATATACATTGCACATCACCACATTTTTCAATGATTCTCAAACGACTCGTCCGATGATTCAGTCTCTCTAAAAAATCCCTCCTTTCCGTAAGATACTCTGCTCTGATTGGCCAAATGACCCACTCTGTTGTGATTGGTCTACCGCTAACAGCGTGTGTCGGAAATTGGTGTTGATTTTACCATATCAATCCGAGCACGAGTCCTAAGATGAAATATTAGAAGAACTAGTAATTCAACCCGAACCTCCATCGCAAGGATGATTTGAGCAGGACGTTTCTCAGTGATATGCTACTTACTCTGTCATACATTATGAGATGTCGCAACTGTAATTCCTTACCATCAGCATTAACAACTGTCTGTTCATCAACAAACCGATGTGTATATTTCTAATTTATTGCAGTGCACATGCAGGAACTGTATCTATAACAATCAATAACGGTGCATACGTTAGCCGAGCGTGAATGACGGGTGTAACATTAAAGTTTCGCTCCATCCTTTATCATCACTCGAAGTAGTAAGAACAATAGACAATCTGCATTAATGGACACAATTTTGCAAAAAAATATATTAAACAGCTATATTACACACTGCATGAAAGGTAATATCTGAAAAAGCATAATAGGGGCACTTTAATTACCGTCAACAAAGTATATTTCAGTTTTGATACAAATGCTTTGTATATGCGTACAGCCAAACACATAGCCTTTCAAAGTATAATCAATTTGACAGCATATGCCAATATAGGCGGTTGACACGTGCACTAGAAATGTTCACCTTTGTCTAATGTCCGTGCTCACACAATTGCTCATCAAGTTGCTTCAGAAGTTTGCTGTTCCATCTCTTACGTTTCCTTTTTTTTTTTTAAACAGTTCGTCCCAGAGTTGCCACCTTGTGTACAAGATTATTAGTGTAAATAAAGTGCACACGGTTACAAAAGTCGGGCTGCATGTGTACAGTACGTGTACTATGCTGAAGACGAAATTTACATCACACGCACTTGTATGCATATAGCATTCACATAAAAACCAAAATATACTTTGGGCTTGAATACATCAACCACTTTTTCAATAGTAAAATTTAACCTTAGCTTATGTTCTGTACTATTTGTTCACAGAGCAAATATACAGAACAAATGAGTTTTGGTAACAGTACGTATTATTTATAGTCATTATTATTTGACTCGATGAAGAAGGCAATGGCATTTCCATGGAAAAATATATTCCCTTCCCTCAATACTGTATCTTTATTCTCTCCATTGTTGCTTTTTTGTGATGCTCAACATCTTTCATAGTGCCAGATGTAGCAAGAAATAATAAGATGGCCGAAATCTCATGACGTCCCATGATGTTGTAACTGGTGATGGCGTTGTATGAAGTGGATACTGTTCAATCATTGTTTGAATCTTTTTTGCGTAAGCATTGTCATCTTCCTCAGTGTAGTTCGAACCAACCTCATAAAATCAGCAAGAGATTACAGAAGGAGATGCAAAACGTTTTGAGTCCCATCTTCAAGTATGTTGTAGTGATTGGAATTCAAAGTACACCAGATACCCTCAGTGAAAGTTAGTGTGAGAAAACAAGAACATGGCTGAAAAGAGGTCTGTTTGGGACATTTAAACCCCGGGTTAGTTTGCTTCGATAGTCAATAGATTAAACCTTCATACTTCGGTTTTCTTCTTTATCCTCAACCGTTCCGAATTATCTTGAGATACGCTCTTCTCATCATCCATTTCTAAGTGCATCAAACTCTCTTCCTCTTCTTCGTTTTCTTCTCCATAGGGAGAGATGGGTGAATATGCACAGTTTAAAGAGATGTTAAGTGGTGGAGGGCTACTGGGAGGGCTAAAGGAGACATGAGGGGCTATATCAGGGGGAGAGGGAGCCTGCGGGACATCCATAGTGTTTCGGGTTGTGGTTTTGGTTTTGGCATCTCTGATGACGTTTATAGGGTACGGTGTGGCGAGTTCCCCGGGGCATTCCCGGATCTCGCCAGGCTCCAGGGGTTCGGGGCCGCAGGGGTCGTGTTCGCTGCATGACAATCGCCCATCCAGTTTGGATATGAAAAGCATGCCGTCCCGATGTTCGACACAATAGGAACTAGGGCACATCTCACAGAAGGAAGCTGCTTCCTGTCCACACAGGTCACACTGATGCCAGGGACACTCCCAACGGCCTGAAACGCAAAACAAGTTTCTCACTGAATCTCTGAAAATGTCTTGGTTACGTATGTAACTCTCGTTCCCTGAAGGAGGGAACGGAGACGACATATATGGAACGTCTCGGTTATGCATGTAACCCTCGTTCCCTGAAGGAGGGAACGGAGACGGGGATCCCAAGACGTCGGGGACGTTGATGTAACATTGAACGTGACCGACTGAAAGGGAACTCTGCAACATTGACATTATTGAACTCCACTGAATCAACATTGAACTGACTAGAGCTGAATAACAACACTATTGCCTTTTATAGAGTTGCTTACAGCTGAATTAAGCTTGTTTCATAATTTGATGAACTTTGCACTATTATTGAACTAAACTGAATCAACACTGAGCTGACCTGAGCTGAATGACTTTATGGTCAGTGAGTGGCCTGTTTGAGAATACTTCATGAAAGACTGACCTGCAGGTCTCTTGGTGAGATTGAGGCAGTCGGCATGGTAAACCTTAGGACAGCCTGGCCTCTTGCAGGACACAATCTGTCCTCCATCTCCACAGCTAAAGCACTCATCCTCCCGTTCCTTGATTACTTGCTGGGATTTGCGCTTCATCTGGGACCTCTTCTTCAGTTTACGGCCTTTATCATCTGATGGGGGGTTGTTCTGATAGACACAGAGTTGATGTCTAACCTCAATCACTTATCAAAGCAGAAAGGACCACTGAATTTGCAAGAATGCTTTGGATACTAAAAACTTCATTGTGAAGATCGGACAGATTTACATTAGAAAATGAATAGGCACCTCTCCAGAGTCCATCCTTAAATTCATTGAAAGTCTTTGGGATGTGCTGGAGAAGACTTTGCAAGAGTGCTTGACTCTTGCATTGTAAATACACGATCTTGACCAAAATACATGTTGTGATGTCATTTCCATCAAGAGTTGCATCGGTTGGTCAAGATCTTGCATTGACAATGCAAGAGTCGAGCACTCTGTAAAGTCTTCTCCAGCACACCCCAAAGACTTTCAATGGATTTAAGGTCTGGACTCAGAGGTGCCAATTCATGTGTGAAAATGATTCTTCATGCTCCCTGCCAACCATTCTTTCACAATTTGAGCCTGATGAATCTTGACACTGCCATCCTGGAATATGGTCTTGATGTGTTTTCCTACATGGTTGTTTAAGAAATGAAAAGCTACACACTCCATCAATTAGGGTTAGAAGAACTGTTGCCAGACATATAACATGCTAGAAACATAATAATCACTGCAATAATGATCCAGTCATAGACTCTTAAGCAATTGCCTATCCAAACAGCGACTTTTTGTTTTGGCCCGGCAGTGTATATTATTGTATCAGACAAATCAATGATCAATCTATAACATTACGTTACACTATATAAAAGATCATCTGCTTACTTTTGGCCTCACTCCCAGGAATCCACTGCAATTCGATGCACCACACTTGCACACTGTCTTCCCATTGCCCAGACACTCAAGGTTATAGTTGAATGTTAACTCTGTGCCTTTAAAGAAAATGCACATCAATGTTTTTGCAAAAAGCGGTGTAAATGTGAGGCTTTACCACAGAGTCTTCTATATAAAAAGAATTTGACTTACCAGCAGGGATATCTGTGAGCGCAAAGAGCCCAACACGTGTGTCTCCGTTGACTGTCCATTTTTGGGTCTCGCAGTTTGGCTGGCAACTGTGGTTCATAAAACGGGCTTCATTTCCCTTGGGCCCGGCATCAATAATTCGATCCTTTCAGAAACCACAAAGCAATCTGTTCAGCTTCTATAACAAAAATCTTAGGAGACACTAGTGTTGTAGTTTTAGAACCTCACTTTGTCCAACGTAAGCATGTAGAAATTGCCGATATTGTTCTCCTGAGCGTGTTTAATCCGGGCACGGCATTCTTCCTCATCAATCACCTCTCCAACATATTCGTTAACAAATCCTCCCTTGGGTCAAGCGTTAAAAACAAAGACTTGTTTAGAAAGAAGACTGGACAAGCTAAAGCTAATTATATCCACATACATATCGGCTCTCTGTAGAGACATTATAAGGGGGAGGACTGAGATGGACTAATTGTTAAATATCTTTGGAAAAATTCTAATGCTCAATATTTTAAAAAAGTCACTTTTCGAAAGTTTGTTTACTCTAAAACCGAACACAGTCTTTGGTGTGATTACAGAAAGAGAAGCAAAATTATGATATTGTTGATTTGGAGCAATTTAGTTTAGCACCATGCTAAGCGTTATACAACTGTGAGGTATATAATGTTTTCCGCATTCAACTCCATCTTGCGCACAGTTGAGCATGCAAATCCCTTCAGAGTACACTTCATTTATTGTGAGTGTGAATGGATACACTACGTAGTGGACCTTTGTTTTATGAGCAATTGCATTATGTGGACAGTTCTGGAACACGAACAAAGTATACTTTCGGGCTTTTGATTGTGTGGTCTGCATGAATGATGTTTGAGACACTGCCCATGAAGAATATTCGAAATCAGCTCACCTTTTTGATGTCGTGCACACAGCGCAGTCCCCAGCCGCGAGACAGTGTCCTGAAGATCTCCACCTGGCAGTACTGCCGTTTGGTGAAGCACTGGTTCTGGCAGTGCTCGCCTGCGGGACAAACCTGTGGGTGACATTCGTACAGCAGCATGCGGTTGATGCACTCTGAGTCCATACCGCAGGGGTTCTCGTCTGTCGCTTTGCAGTTGCAGCGAGGAATCTCCGAAAGGTCTGCTGAGATGATCAGCACTTTGCCAATTGGTTTGTTCACCTATTGGATTTAACCAAGATACGATTACAACATACCATCGTAACATAAAGCTAGCGATCAGTCTCATAGTGTGTCTTGTAATGGTCATGTACCTTAATATGTTTGTATGGTGGGGGTTTCTTGTAAATTTGTCGGTCCTCCTGGAGCTGCCGTAGTTCTTTCTCTGCCTGCAGTTCTTTGAACCTTAGAGCAGCTTCTTCCAAAGCTAAAACAAATTGAACATTTTGATTTCAGACATTTTCATTTGATCACTGATTTCAGCTACACCAAGAATCATGTAAGACAACTAGGTTTTTACATGAGTTGTGTGTGCAAATGTCGCCTTCACGATTGCTAGGGTGTTGTGGATGGTTGCTAAGGGATTGCTACGAAGTCGTTAAGGAGTCACACGTGTTTTTAGCCTATCAGCCTATATTAAAGATTTTTATAATTTATGGGTATCGGTCAGTATTGTATATGTATTTGTACATTTCCCTATTTATGAATTTAAATGACCTTTGCCGTCATCTAACACTCACTTGTGTACTGTATAGTATTTTGAAAAAAGTGTTTTTGACTATAAAATGAAAGCCATTTTGTTCTGGACCCTATTGACTTGACAGTTGAAACATTCTTTAAAATATATTTTTTTGTGTTCCGCAGAAAAGTCAAACAGTTTTGGAATGACATTAGGCAGATTTCATTCGGATAATGACAGAAGTTTCATTTTGGGAGAACTATTCCTTTAAAGTTAAGGTCCCGTCCGGCATGTTGGACTCTCTGGATCTGATCAGTTCCCTGACCCCTAAAAGGTTTGTCTTGCTCATTGTTATAGCAGCTCACAGCACGACTCCCTGCTGTTGTCTGACTTGAACTGGTCCCTCAAGAGTCACTCTAAACATATCTGTCTATAAAGCCTTCAGAAAGATAGGTAGTCTATAAACAGTCTTCATGTATTTCACAATACTTTGTTCAGCTTGTAATTCTTATTAAGTGTGCCGTGGGTCATATTTCAGGATTCTTTACCATAGCAAAGTCTCTGAGATCCTGACACCTTGTACTTACTTGCAAAACTAATGCAATACATGAAGACTGTTTATAGACAACCTATCTGTCTATAAGGCCTATAAAAAAACAGTCTTTGTGTATTTCACAACACTTCAGCTTGTGATTCGTATTTAGTGTGGGTCATGTTTCAGGATTCTTTACCATAGCAAAGTCTCAGAGATCCTGACACCTTGTACTTCTGGAGACTCCATGTAGGTTGCAGTTTTGGAAAATGGTGGCACTGGAGTCTAAAGGGTTCCTTTTGGTTTCACACCTAATTATTCACATTAATTCCAATTTATTTTGCCGTTAATGTGTCTTTTTCCTGGCCTGTTTTTGTATGACCCTGCTGAACCAATGAGCGTTTTGCTGTCCATTGGTCACGCCTTAATTTAGCAATTTCTATTATTGCATTAGTATTGCATCCTTCTCATGAGCATTTAATAGTTTTTGACTTTTCAGTGCGAGTTAAATCTATTTTTTGGCCTATTTTAACTGTAAAAGAAAACCTGCTTAATAATTAAGGCGTTTTTCACTTCCAGCCTTCCTTAACAATTATATATCTCTTATAAATGATTAAATACGAAATAAATAGAAGTTATTCAGATTATAGTGGTTTGGAATTGGTCAAATGTGCTTGGAAAAAAAAAAGTGATCAGAATATTAACTAGCATAATAATTATGCACGCACAATATTTTACATATATTTTATAGTTTTATTTTACATTTGTTTTGCTTTAATATAGATGTTAACACCCGTTTTATCATTCACTGAGCTAAAAATGTTAATCTGATTGCTAAGAAAACGATAGGGCATTAGAAATAGTACCAAAAGCAAGCAACAATAATTAGTTGCAGAAGATATACCTTTCTTATAGGTAGAGTCAACTCCCTTTCCCATTTTCTCTTTACTGTTGGCATCACCCTCCATGTAAGGGAAAACACGGGCTTGGTAAGTCCACAGGTAGTCATTAGAGCCGAAGAAAAGCACTGGGAACTCTCCGACATCGTGTCTCATGCGTAGGATATTCTCAGGAATGTTTTGGGGATTGCTAACTTCTGCCGGCCACCATCTAACAAAGAGTAGAGCAGAAACTGTTGTGTACACTGACTGTACAAAACAGGAATGATAAGGGTCGGCTGTGTGCATGCTGACCTGTAGCGGCCCACTTTTACCCACACTACCTCCTTGTAGTGAGGTTTCTTTCCAGCACGACAGTCGTTGCAGTACCAGCTGCCTTCTGGCATGTCGATGTTGAGACACTCTCGGTGAAATGCCGCAGGACATGACTCACAACACAGCAGACTACCACCTGTAGAGGGAAGTGATACAGATACAGAGAAGAAGTGTTTCTGATAGGGTTTAATAAAGTGAGCTTCTTAGGGAAGTTCTTTTAAGCTGAATTGAATGAATTATCAAGGATTACTAAAGCCATTCATATAATGTAAATGATTTAGTGCACACACTAAAATCAGAGGTGCAAATTGTGATTCAGCAAACAGCTGAATGAACCTTCTGAGCAGACGAAGCACCAGCTGACGTTGACATGCTCGTGGTTGCGGCAGCCTTTTCTTGGTGTGAAGTGGTTGGGACACACTATGTTGCTGTGGGTGAGTGTGACACTCCCAGCAGGAACGCAGTTATCGTTGGCGTGATACGCCACAGGGCATCTGATACAGCGGGTTAGCTGGCCTAGGCACAAAATACAGAGATTTTCATAATAAAAGCACCCACTTTTGAAAAATATGTGTTTTAGATGGTGAACACTAAAGGCCCTGATATACTCACAAGTTTGAAATACGTGACCAGCGATATACTGTTAGCGAACATCTGAAGCCGCCCACACTTCTAAGAGCGACGGTTAGATGAATATGTAAATATGTGCAACTCGCTTTCTTCTCAATTACAAAATAAACACAACAATTTTTTATTTTTTTTATAAAGCATAAGAAAAGCATCTGATCATAGCAACGTGGATATGTTTGTATTCGGCTCTAGATTTTGACGTGAAAGAAAGTGGAGACTCTGCGCACACCTGCCTATAGAGTGGTTCAGGTATGATGTCACTTTGTAGGCCAACCGGCAGTTAGCATCACGCTGGTTCCCTCGACAAAAACCCAATAGGATGTTCCTATAGGCTTTTGGATTATCGCTATTAAAAACAAGCTCTGTGACCAACAAAAGTTTATGATACTTGCATGTTTTGTCCATCAAGATTATTATCACAGATGAACACAACTTTTATGATTTTTGAAGCCTAAATGCAGTCGCCAGAAGTAAAAAGCTAAAGGTAGGCTATAAACCAGGGATCAGCAACTCCGGTCCTGGAGGGCCACTGTCCTGCAGAGTTTAGCTTCAGCCCTGATAAAAACTCACCTGCCTGTATCTATCTAGTAATCCTGAAAACACTGATTGCCTTGTTCAGGTGTGTTTAATTAGGGTTGGAGCTAAACTCTGCAGGACAGTGGCCCTCCAGGACCGGAGTTGCTGATCCCTGCTATAAACTAACTACACCACGGTCCCACAAATTCAACGTCATCATCATTAAGCCTCTGACAACTCTTTCAGTTTTTATCTAAAACCATTTTCCCAGAACATTTGAGTTAGAATAGATTTTAAGAGCACAATTATAAGCACAATGAGGCTGTAAAAGCGGACTGAGTTTACCTGTTACCCGATGACGTTTAATCTCCTCGACAGCCTCTGTAGTCACATTTAGCCACTTGTTAGCAACTGCATTTTTCAAGACACGTAACAGCTTCAAAAAACCACAAGTGGGGTAATATTGATGTATTTTATGTCGTAGAATAAGACATGAAAGTGTCTTGAGCATGTGTTCTCCACAGACCTTATTTCAGCCATTTAACCAAAACCCCATTCAAAAAACCCATTGACTCCGGGACGATGGAGCCTGAAGTGCTAAAATACTAAAACTCGCTTCCGTGCTTTGGCCTACAAAGTGATGTCATACCTGCACCACTCTATTACGTAGTCGCCACGGACCAATGATAGTACTAAGGTGTTTTCCAGCTGGAGCGAACTTTTCTGGAAAGTTTGCTTTGGCAAGCTGTTTCAAACTCCCTAAATTAACTTTGTTTTGGCCTGAATTTGTTCGAAATGATGTCACAGCAGTTCAATCTTAGGTTTCGCTTGAAGTATATCAGAGCCTTACCATTTTTTTTTGTCAGGCGAAATTTGACATTTAAATGTACGTGCTAATTTCCTTTAGTTTTAAATTTAGATTACCTTTGCCACTCACTTGAAGTGAATCTTTAAAAACACAAAAAAATACTGTTAAATGTAATACTTAGCAAATCTCAAAATTAATATTAATTGTTCATACTGTACATTATAATGTTGTGATGCACAAATTCACCTAATTCAAATGATTGGTTTTATTTAAAAAGTATTTAATTTTAAAATGATTTAGACAAAATAACATGGAATTTTCATATCGGCCACAACATGAAATAATCATGGGCTTATCTGTATTGTTAATATTCTGGTCAATACAGCCCATGAATATTTCATGTTATAATAATATCGGTATACCTAGTTTGCAAGATAACATCCTAATGCTGATTCGTACTGGTCCAACAAACACAGCATCCATGATGTTGCCATGATGACGAGAT
The DNA here is from genome assembly GCF_964197995.2 of Scardinius erythrophthalmus. Taxonomy (NCBI): domain Eukaryota; kingdom Metazoa; phylum Chordata; class Actinopteri; order Cypriniformes; family Leuciscidae; genus Scardinius; species Scardinius erythrophthalmus. Next base: position 28,676,404 of record NC_138237.1, on the reverse strand, counting down.
AACTCACCTAATTAAAAATAACAACTTTATTGGACCCACACTTTATGGACTGAATCTTACATATGTAAATATATCGCTGTTCCCAGGTGGAATTGTTTTGTTTTTTTAAGGCAGGGGTCATCACATGATCTAGCACCTAACTGCTCTAAGCACAACAAACCTTTAGATATGGACGGATTGGTAGGGTTTGTGATGAAACACGACAGGCAGACGTGGAGAGGGCAACGAAAGGCCCGGTTCAGAGGTACAGTGGGTGCATGGCTGGCAGCGCATTCCCCATGGTAGAACTTCCCACATCCAGGAAGCATACAGCGCCTGACGTCCTCACCCAGGCTCTTACAAGCAAAGCATGAGTGTATACCTATTCAAATATTCACAAAACCAGCTGTTAAAAGCTGTAAAATTATTTCAAGTCAAATTGTTGGTTTGTGAATTATGAAGCAGGCACTCACCAGACGTGCACTCCTGACATAAAAATGTTCCTGCGGGAGGCTCGTTCAGACCAGTGCATTGTGGGTGGAATGCCCCACAGCATTGCCCTTCGCACAGAAGGAGATCTCCCTGCTTCTCACAGGCCTTCAGAAACAGCAGAGGAGGAGGTCATTGAGGGATTGTCTAATATACCATAGTTATCGACAACTGAATTTTGTGAATTCATATTTCAAATGATAAAGATCAAGATCAAGATCAAGATCACTTCATTGAAACATCTTAAAGGATAGTTCACCCAAAAGTGAAAATTAGCCCATGATTTACTCACCTTCGAATCATCCTAGGTGTATATGACATTCTTCTTTCAGACGAATACAATCAGAGTTATATTAAAAAATGTCCTGGCTCTTCCAAGCTTTATAATGGCAGTGAATGGCTGTTTCTGTTTTGAAGTCCATAAAAGTGCATCTATCCATCATAAAAGTGCTCCACACGGCTCCGAGGGGATTAATAAAGGCCCTCTGAAGCAAAGCGATGAGTTTGAGTAAGAAAAATATTCATATTTAAAACTTTATAAAGTAAAATTCTAGCTTCAGGCCATACGCAGTCTACTTGCGCCTAAAGCGCAACTTACGCAACTTGTAACGTCGGAAGTAGCGTAGTGCATCATGGCGTAGCGTAAATATCAGCAGTACTTCACATTACTCACATAAGTTGCGCTTTAGACTTAAGTGGAATCCGTATGTTCATTTGGATATTGGGTATATGGATATATATGGATATTTTTCATATAACACATCGCTTCGCTTCAGAAGGTGACAATTTTCATTTTTGGGTGAACTATCCCTTTAGTCTGAAATATAGTTATAATTTTTTCTGATTGATAATGTCATTTCATTTGACACTGTCATTTGTTTATGATTAAATCTTATGGGCTGCGTCCGAAAAATTAAGGCGGCTGACTTGTAGCCTAATCAGACAAGGACTTTATAGGAAGCGTTTGCGCATCACAAAACTCATTTCGGACAGACTTCTGAGGCAGTGAAAAGCACAGGATTGTGGGATATCAAAGACAGTGAAGGATACATCTATGCTGCCTTCAAAAATCTATCAGATGAAGGTATCTCAGGAGAGAGGAAGTTAAGCTAATATTGGATTCGGACGTGCCTTGATGCCTTCCTACCCTGGAATGTATCCTCCAAAAGCAGCATTTTTAAGTTTTCGGACGGAGCCATGGTGAATCAACAGACTTCTGTCTGCGTGACATTTGCTGGACTTCACCAATCAATTAGCCCGCTTAAACCACACCCCTTTCTTAGGGAAAAGGAACAATATCATTGAAATACTTTCAGAGTGATTTGTTGGACAATTAATGATAAATAAACCTTGCCAGCCAATCAGAATTCACCTGACTTTAAAGAGCTTGCTTGAGTATTTAACACAGCAGACGACATAACTGTTATTGACCGTTGGCGTGGACACTAATATAGTTATAATTCTTGATGTAAACGGGCCTCAACACACCTACCTGACACACATTTTCCTTGAGTAAGATGCTGCCACCGTTCTCCTCTGAGAGTTGTTTATTATCCGAGAGTCCTTCATCAGATTGTGGATTTTCTTCTTTTTCAGAACACAAGCCATAACTAGATTCAAGCATCTGAACGAAATGCCAGATATTCCGGTTAATTAATTAAATGAGCATTTAAAAAGATTGATTTAAATAATTTTCATTGAATTCTCTGGCTGATTGAATTGGCTGATTAGAAGCAGTTGTATAGGTGTACCCAATCAAGTGAACATTAAGAAATAATAAACTGTTTTCAAGAGATCGTTTTACTGACCTCTGAACTTGAGCCTCTGAGAGCATCTGAGTCATCCGCTGTTGATTCTGGGTCAACTGTATGAGGCATTGCAGGGGCAACTTTTATCTCCATCTCTGTGCTTTTTATTATTGGGTCAGTTGGTTTGTCGATGGACTCGGAAGACAGCTTGTTCTTACTTTTAGATGATTGTTGTCCCATTCCTTCATTTACAATACAATTACTTTGTACAATTAGATTGTAAAACAAAAGACAACTAAGGCACCAAATAAACGTATAAAAAATAATAAAGTTCAGTGGCAGAATATGCCAGATCTTCTAGAGCTTAAACCATCATTTTCAACTAGATTAGATTATTGTTGAAAATGTAACTGATGGACATACATCTTTCAGTGCAAAATTGACCTGGGGTGCGTTTCCCAAAAGCATCGTTAGCCAACTATGGTCGCAAGTTCCGTCGTTATTAGCATAGTTCAACGAGTCTGTGTTACCCGAACATTCGCAAACGGCATCAAAAAGTTGTGTGGTAAGAACGACAGCTCCGACCTCTTGTTTGCATGTCGTATGGACTTAATAAACCCTTATGTGGAGCAAAATAAGCAAGATGACATTCAGTACAATCTATATGTTTTATTTTGAATACATACAAATGTCATTTACATCTTTTAGTTTGTCAAAAGATTTAAAGCACCGTTTCTGAAGAGTGTGCATGTGCATATGTGCTCTAGTACGTAAGAACGAGCTTATGATTGAATCTGGAAATAAAGCAAAATAACTGAGAAATTTTTGAAATAGTCCTCAGATTTCATGTCCGTAATTTATAGCAAAACATCTAGCATTAATTCGATTTCATTTAAATAAGTTATCACTCCATCGCCTGCGTGACATCATTAACCAATGTTGTTGAACGGCAAATTTGCGTCAATAAGGTTTCGGGAAAGTATTAACTAGCTAGTTTTTCTTCGGCAATGCATCGCACTATGGTAGTTAAGCATCGAGTTACGTCATTGTATGGGAAACGCACCCCAGGGCTGCATGTTCGGAAAACGTGGCCCCTTGAATTGTCTCTGATTGTTGGCTATGTCCCTAGAGTAATGAAGTTGTCCAATATAATAATATTATGATTTTAATAAAATAACAGAGCTTTGAAAGCAGTCAAACCTGATCTTGTAGATTGTCCAGATGAGCACATCTTCTGTGACTTCACCTGTGAATGATAATGCTATTAGCCCAATTTCCCTTTGTCCTTATGTCATTAGACTAAGCTAACTAGACTAAAATCACAAATTTTTATAACAATTATTCTTTATCTAGTTATCTTTCAAAGTGAACTGTTTTTTTAAATAGTACCTTTCTTTTAGGCATGAGAATTGGTTCAGCTTCAATGGAGCTTTCTAGAATCTTTTTGGTGGGTTTCCGTTGTCTCTTTGTGCTTAGACACACACCATCACCTATTCAAAATTATGAACAATCATTTCTTTTTGACGGTAATTTTGTTCTGATAAAAAGTCATGAATATAGTCAGCCCTAAAACAATAAATAAACTAAAACGTAGGGGAAAAAAGTTTTCCTGGCTTGCACTAGGGTCTAACCATTGCATATGGTAAAACAATGTGATGGAATTGTTTGAAAAATATTACAGTATTTTTCCAAACAGTTATAAAATTTGTGAATTTCTTCATAATTATGTAAACCTTCAGAAAAAGCTACTCACCAATCGCCAAAGCATTTTGTCTTTGAAGCTGCTCCTTATGGCAAAGTTCAGCACATGGTGATGGGATTGTTTCTGGAGGTGGAGTTAGCGTGTCAACAGACAACACTTGACTCTCTTGACATGGCGTGGTATTTATTGAAGGAGTGCTCCGAGGCATGTCTTCTGGAGGAGGGGTCTGTAATTCTGGCAGGGACCTCGACACACCTAGTTCTGTTACCTGAGGATTCTGTATACTTTCGCCAGATGTTTTCTCCACTGGACCACTGCAATTGTGGTTTTCGACCTATTCAGAAGTTAAAAAAAAAATTTCAGCATGTTAAAGCGAATTACACAATACAGGATAACTTACACATCCAACTTGAACTTGATTAGCTAGCATAAACTTAGCTACCTTAGTAAACGACTCAGGTTTCTTTTTTGCTTTCTTCTTAGTAGAAAACAATTGATCGTATTCCTCTGTCCATTCTATGAGTCTTTTGCTAGGTTTCCGAATACGTTTACATTCTGTAAAATGCACAAACATTTTTGAGCCCACTTAAAAATTGACTCAATCTTTAGATGATATTAGCATTGTCTACCTTACCTGTTGGGGTGTCATTTTTTTGACAGTTGGCTTGAGTATTTTCTAATGCATTGATGGAAGTTGCCTTCTCGGGCACGAAAGAAAAAGACTTATCTATGCCACCCACCAAAACTTCACTTTCATTTTCTGAGGGTAATTGTTTTGTCTCTTGAATACAACCTCCTTCATCTGCATTTAACGCTTTGTTATTGACTTGGTCATACTTTTGCCAACGCTTTTTGGGCACATTAGCAGAGAACTTAGCTGAGGTCTCTGGTTCCTCTGAGGGCAGGTGAAGCTCAGATATCAGTTTGTCAAATGAATCTTTGGAGTGGATGTTTGATGTGACCACAGTGGTTTTCTTTTTCGAACAAATTTTTTTACTGTGTCTTTGAGCATTTTTTGAAACTGTAGGGTTTAGATGATTTTCCGGGATACTATTTGTCCCAGACTTCAGCTTCACCTTCTTCCGTTTGGATGTGATTTTGCCTAATTGACATTTTTCTGTAACTACTGTGTTCACTGTGGTCAGCTCATCCTTCACATTTTTGGGTAACGGTTCTATTATCAATGCTGTTCCATCGTTTTCCCGGCTATCGTGCATATCCTTGAGCATCATTAGGAATGTGCTAAACTTATAGTTTGCATCAGGATGAAACGACAGAGGCTGGCCACTGTGTTCATTTGCTAGAGATTTGAAGGTTAATTCTTTCATGTTCTCCATATCTTCCATATTTAAGCACAAAGATGGAGTAGTAGAACTAGAAGATAAATCAGAAATGTGACTCTCTTGTTTGAATTTGGATGAATGAAAAGCAACAGGTGCTTGAGATATCAAAGAAGTTTCATCTTCAGATTTGACTGAATGCTCATTGTCTTTACAACTTTCAAGATCAGATGATAGCTGGGTGTGTGTGCTAAAGTTTGAGTCTTCTTTCTGATCACAGCATGCGGTAGTTGGAATCTTCTGTGAAGGGCCACTGTTGTCTACATCTGTTGTTTCATGTATTGTAAAGTCAAAAGAAGACACACAATTCCCTATTTCAACATTTGAAGTTGACTCTTGGTTTACCAGTTGTTTTTTCATCCACTCTTCCTCCTCCATTGCCTTCAGTGCTCTCGTCATCAGGCGACTACTTGCCGGAAGGCACTTGACTCTCCTACCAAGAGCTTTCCTGGCTTCGGTTGATAGATGTTCAAGTCCGGTGATTTGATTGTCCTTGGATTTCATGCTTGCTGAATCTGGCATCTTAATTTTACAAGATACCTTCCCAAAAGAACAATTCACAGATTTAATTCCAGCACGACCGAGTCCCCCATTGACTTGACCTTTCCCTGTTTTACTGAACCAAAGGCCACCCTGGTTCTCCACATTCTTTTTGATTTCTTTGTCATTTGTAATGGGAAGTTGACTTGGGGTTGAGTTTGATTGTTTGATATTTGATATTCGCTCAGAGCTTTTGGGACATCTGCGGATCTGTGGTACCGAATCAATGTCAGAGTAGGGACTGTCCAACCCTTCCATAATCTTATCCTTCTCATAATGAAATTCCTCAGATGGTTTCAAATGTGTTGACGACTTTCTTTGTTTCTTTTTGTTTTTAGACCCCTGATTATGTGGTAAGGTGTTCAGGTGGTCTTTCTGCGTAACTGTCCCATTGCTCAGAAGACTAATGTTGGGTAATTCCACTGGCACAGACACTTTGTTTTCTGTGTTATTTGTGGTTCCTTCCGAGATTGTTTTGAAGAAGTCTGAGCATGGAGTGGTGACCCTTGGTTTCTCCAGGAGAAGTGCTTCTGCTTCAACCACACTAGCTCTCCAAGAGTTCAGAAAACGCTTGGGTATCTGCAAAGTAACCCAAGAGTAACAATTTCACAAGGGTTTTAAAAAGGTCACAATATCCATTTTACTGAAAGGATGTTTCAGAAATTACAGAGTGTCTGACGTTTTCATCTTGTTGGCGTCCACTTCCTTTCACAAAAGGGAGATTGTTAAACTGATATCCACCCACAAATATATGAGTAGATCGCTCAGGAACCCATGCTTGTTCTTCAGGTTCCCCAAATGTCTTGAGGAAATACTGACGATTGGTCCTATCTGGTGGCTCTGAAACACAATCGCACAAAGCAATTCAAGGAAGGACAATACACATTCTTGTGGGTGGATTGTGTGGAAAAAAGCGACTGAAAAGTTATGAATCTGGTTCATGAAATGGTGATGGGACATCTACAGTATGGCTTCTGTGGTTGTGTACTTACCTTTAATTCTGTGGTAAACCCCCTCAAATGGGTGAACAGTCACCTGACAGGGCCACCATGGTCTACGGTTGAATTTAGCCCATATAACTTCACCCTCCAAATATTTCACTGGTGGTAGAGCCTTTCGTTTCGTTTTTTTTGTCTGCTGGTAGACATCATATATAAATTAGGTTAATTATGTTAAAATAATATGTAAGAACATAAAATAATATAGGCCTACAAGAATTTTTTTTTTATCCATCCCATACCACAGTATTTTAAATCCATTCACTGATCGTTTCTTTTCTAGTCTTTGTTTTACTATTGGTTAAGTTTTTATATTCATTGTTAGCCTATGTGATTGTTTTCATTTTTCCCTTTTCATGTATCTCTTTACCTAGTTAACTTTCTATATTATTTATTTTAATATTTAAAGTGCCATATGCTTTTTAAATCCCTTATATACCTGACAATCATGCCAATAAAGTTGTGACTTGATGACTGTATTTCTGTAGGCTTAGGCTACGCCAGTGTGTGGCGATAAATGAGACATAAATAGACACAACTAATTACATGTTTATGATTATGATTTAATTACTAGCCGAAAATAATATTATAGCCTAATATGTTAAATAACCGTAAAGTGAACTTCATATAATCCCCTTAAGTGTGCCTAGAAAAATAGTCATATGCTAAGTAGCCTATATCAATCCATCGCACAGAAATGGATATAATTTCAATTACTATAAAAGCCTAATAGGCCTATAATAGGCTACAATAATATAATATAATATAATATATTAATATATATTCATGCCGCATTAAATATTAATGCATATAAATATTAATGCATAATATATCATATTAATGCTGCATTGTCTGTCATTTTTAATTCAAAATAAAATGTTTATTAATAATATCTGTTTACAGGTTCGTTTACACATTAAACTCGTGGCCACAAGAAATAGATGTCGTTCCTTCAACATAAGAAGTCGTGGTCACAAGAAAAATATGTTGTTCCCTCATCATAGGATCTCGAGGCCACGACCGGTCACCATACAAAAATATTTAATAGGATTCATTCAATTTTTTAGCATATACGTTTTATGAGCATATTTTTATAAATGATCAACTATATTATTTTATTAATAATTAAACGTATTAATAACTAACATTATATTGACATGGTCCTAATTTTAAAAGTTTGCAGAACAGCTGAACAGCAGCTCTTCGTATGAAGAGATATCTAATAATATTGGTGGTGGTTTGATGGTGAACTTGCCATTACAATCCTGGCAGGCCTGCTCACATGAGAAGAAAGCCCACAATCACTTTTAGACTTGTCTTCAAGGACGACTTCTTTCCCCAAGGAGGAGCGAGCCTTTGAAATTTTGCTTCTAGGCTTGACATCCAATTTTGTCTTTAAATTTGTTTTTGTTGTATGTTCTCTTGTTGAGTCACACGAGGCTCGTTCCAGCCGAGACACTGTCTCTGAATCCATAACTTCATCCTCGTCCTCGTCTTCAAACAGAATTGACTCAAAGTGCAGTCCATTTGCAAATGGACTGGATGAGTCCAGGCTAAAATCAGGGCTGGGTGGGGACGTGCAGCTGTCAGTCACAGCTGCATCCATTTTGAGACAGATGTGTTAATAACTCAGTCTGGCTACAACAAACCAATCTGAGTTATTTGTGCACACATAGTTCCATAAGCCTCTAAGGCTTTTCTAGCGACAAATATGAGTAAACTACTTAAGTTTTTAACCCATGGACAGGTGAGACAGGAAGGGCCAGGGTCAAAGCCAAGTGTCTGTCTGCCAATGGGTGAAGTTTTCCATATACTGTCAAGCAGATCCAGCACCTGTGAACAAGTGAATTACTGAGAGTAAGCATATGTGACCGAATCCGGCACTGCTCCATTATCTGAAAAACAAATTTGTATATACATATCCTGTAAGCATTCACTTCATCATCACTTCCTCTGAAGAGTAAAAAACTTAAAATGAAATAAGTAGACAAGTATAAATTGTGCTTCTGTGTGGATTCGCTAAAAAAAAAGAAAAAAGAATGGTAGTAGTAAAGCAAAGCTGGCAACAAGTGCCCAGCGCTGTTGTTTGCAAGTTTATGAACCTTTAGGAAATTTTGCAAAAAATGTAGGCCTAAATTTGCGTCACATCTTCATCTAAAACTTTTAACTACATAAAAGGAGTTATGTATTATATATTTTTATATAATTACATCTTTTCACTTGTACATTAAGCCTAATCCAGTGTTTGGTTTTCTCCAAACGTAATGGATCATTAACACCAAAAGGCTCTTTTTTGGCTCATCTGTCCACAAAACATACTTCCATTAGTGTCATCCACGTGTACTTTGTCAAATTTTAGACTAAAATTTGTCTTGCTGCCCTGTCTGTCTAGTCTAGCTGATGGTGGACTCACAAACACTAACCAGATCTCTAGATGTTACTCTGAGGTTTCTCCTTGAATATTATATGTCCTGCTTTTGGAGTGATTTTTGCAGATGATATTTTTTTCTTGGTAGAGTAAGAGAGTCCATTTGTATTCTGTATAGAAATAGTTTTGCAACCTTTTCCAGCCTAGTAAGCATCAACAACTTTTTTGACAGGAGATCCAGGTTCATGTTCATTCAGTAATTTCAGGCTGTCAAACTCACACTTGATTTTTATCCAATTATTTAAAACACTTCTCCAATTACTCCATTATTATATGAACTATTGAATTATTATAATATAATTTGAAATGTTCCTTTCTCCAAAAAAGGATATTTTCACCTGCATCATTTTGCTCAACAAACAAGTGAAATATACTAAATAAGTGAGTATAAATATATATAAATCATTCATTTAATTGGATTCTCCTAGTTGAGATATAGGACTTAAACGGAGGTTTGTTTACATTATAGAATTTCATGTAAAATTCTTAAGCGTTTACAAAGTTTTTAGCGCTACTGAACGTTCGGAACGGATTAATTACGTACTGCTTAGTGCTTACTATTCCGAGTAGGGGAAGTGGTGTTCCATTTAGAACATTCTCCATAACACAGGAACGCAGGAAAGATAGCGGGCGCACATATATAACAGAGCGAAGAGTGAACTCTGACACATGATTCACATAAAGAAGTATTATATGAAGAGATACAATAGTGACATGCATGTAAAAACTGGCAGCGCTGTGCTCATTGTCACGCGTGCTAATCTCATTAATATTTATGAGCTATTATTTTAATAATATCTCTCTCCCGAACAAACATCAGAGTTCACAGAGTTGCACCGGATATTTCGTTATTTTAAAACATATAAAACGTGATGCCTAAGGAAACACCGATGGAATCTTACCATTTAAATGTTGGCCAGTGTTATTCATATTGACAACTCTTCGTTTGCGCGCGTGAAATGACCTTTTTTCCCAAATTGTGAAAGTGGATCAAGAAAATCCCAGCCGCAGCTGCAGTAGTAGGCCAGAGAACCTGAGAACACATTCATGCTATCATCATCACTCTACCCCTTCAATATAAAAACACATGCACTGTAACACTCACACCGAGAGGAACCTTCCCAGTGCGCGATGTCTGAGTCACAACGTACCTCTGCGTTACGATGCGGACGTTGTACTTTTCATTTTCAATGATTATGGTTTCCTTGCTGTCGACCTGCCCCTGGTTCTGTTTCAAGCCCGTGACTGTATGTGTCTAAGAACAGCAGCCAATCGGCACGGCAACCCAACCCCTTGCGAGAGGAGCTCTTCTCAACTCCTGTGCTTCACTTTATCCCAAAACACAATTAAACATTTCAAAACGCTCAAATGCACGCTTAATCGAACATTAGGCGTCCTTTTAATATTTTTTTTTTATATGTTAAGATATATACTGTGCTTTTGTAACGGACATTTCTACCCTTAAGTGGTAGGCTTTCCTTTACGTGACATAAAATCCTATTCTGAAATAAACACAAATTTAACACAAACACTCGGAAGCGTATGCAAATACGCGATTATGTTTAAGTTTCAGCGCTCTTGATCATTCAAGATGGAGTCTGGTGTGTGCTGGCACAGGCCACAAAGTGTTAAATTTCGATTTGAAGTAAGGCTTTTATACGGTCAAGAAGTTGTGACTCGTCTTTAAACGACGTTTTTTTAACATTAGAGTTGATAAAATGACAGTGCGCGTGAAGACGAACGTGCGTTCAGCAATGCTGCGCTATAAAAATGGCTTATTTGTACATATATACATACAGTAGGTAGTCTACTAAGATTTTGTGTAATAAACAAGACACACATAAATATCGTTGTCAACGCATCACAACGCATTTCTCTAACATATGGAAACGACACCGAAACCGTGTTGATCCTTATGTTTGGACTTGTGAATATATAAACAGCGCATTTGTTTTTCTCTGCCGTGTATTTATTTATTTAATTTTGTCTGAGGAGAGAAAATGGAGGAGTCCGACATCATCTCATCGACTGTGGCCGAGTTTAATGTCGTGTGAATGTGACACTAGAGCGCTTTAATACGACGAGCATTGAGCTTTAGATCACGTTTCAATAAACGTACATATGTTACACTGCTTAGCAATACGTCTATTATTCCAAATCCTGCATAACTCAAAACCTGTATTGTAATAGTCCCGTGAGGTTATTATAAGGGCAGGGCGTGTTTGTGGCTTGGGAACCCGTATCATGTCGATTGGCGACGTCGTTAAAGATGTTTTTCGCTGGCACCTCAGAAGTAAATTTGCGCAAGATGTCAAAATTGGTGTTGAGCTAAGAGTTCGTGTTTCAGCAGCGCTGTCTGTGGGCCTGTTGACAGCTTTCGACTGAACAGCGCCTCGACTGGCAGAAAATACAGCAGGAAACTCTACCATAACCGATTCATACTCTTAATAAGTCTGTCTCTATTCTGTTTCTCAGTCAAATATGACAGGCTGTCCATTTAGCCTACATTTGTATTTGCTAATTCAACACACAGTGGCATCTGAAATATTGCACACTGATTGACTGTAATTAATGATTACTAGTTGATAGGGGTGAATTCAGGTTGATTGGGACACTTTTTTGAGATGACTGAGGAAAAGTTTCCCAATAAACCTGAATTATCCCTATTAATTGAAAGGGGAGGGAGGGGCGGGGGTGAAATCAAATAGCCTATTGATTAAAAAAATGTGTGTGTGTTTATGAGTATTATCCTCCACACTTGGCAACTTGACACCAATAGGCATAATACCTAACTACACTAACGTATGTTAAGTCTAGTTAAGTTTTTGTTTTTGTTGTCATGTAAGAAGAACATTCAAAAGGGCCTTTTACACCGGGGCCTTTAGCCCCATTGTTCCCTATTGTAGAACACTATGTGTGAGGGGCTAAATCTTCAAGAAAAATGTCTGAAAATGTCAAAAATCTATTTCTGGTCAAATTTGATTTACAACGACAACAACAAAACTATTTAAAGCTGCATAACATGCAAAAAGGCCAAAGAAGAGATGCCCTGTAAAGGCCACACTTTTTGTATTTTTTATCAGGTAAAAGGTATTTTTATCAATTTTTAAAAATAGAAACATTAAATTGAAAATGAAAAAAAAAAAAATTGAAACTGTAATAAAACTATAAATTGCATATGTATAATACTAAAATATGTTATGCTTTTGCATTAATATTATAATATATTGCTATTTTGCTTATAATGTAATTTTTGATATTAGTTAACCGTCTATTGTTTATATTGTTCATTTTGGATGAATAATGCCTGTTTAATATTTCTCTTGCCTTCTTTCTTACGCCCCCTGGTGGTCAGTCAGTTCTGTCTTGACCTATTACCCTTCAACAATCGTTCAGCAGAGCATTTGTCTTTTTTTGTGTGTGTATGTGTGATTTAGATTGCGGGACTTTGGTGATCAGTTAGACTCAGTGAACAATATTCACTGGATATTGCACTTTGATGCATGTAAATTAAGTTTAATAGTTTTCCTCTAACATATACAAGAAAAGGTTAATCTGAGAACCGATTTTAATATCAGTATATCATTATTAATTTTAAGGAAGCAATATTATCCATTATACTTTAATTGAAGGCCTATACTTGTACTTGACAAGTCCCCCTGTGGTGAAAATCAAGCTTTTAATGTTGTTTATGTCTATGTGGTGTTTTTAATATGCTTTAAGACAAACCATGTTCAAATCCATAAGTCAACACCATTGCTGAGTATTTTCTCCTTAAAACTGCAGTGAACCAAAGACAGTCTCAAAAACGTGGTGTTTCTGACGTCACAAACTCCCTTGCAGACAATCAGGTCAACATGTGATCATCAACGAGTGAATCTCTGAGTTGCTGTGAGTGAGTGGAGGCGGGGTTCATTTGCATATTCATAGAACGGCGTATACTAAATGAAGCAAAGTTACATTCAAGTTATTTTGAAGCATGAAGAATTTTTTTTCAAGGAATATATATATATATATATTTTTTTCATATTTTAATTTTTAACATATTTTTTTTATGTCATTTTGGGTATCAAAGACGAGTTTTAGGGGTACAATTATTGACTATAGGGGGACTTTAACAAACCATCAAATGTATTAACAAATATTACTGGCAGAGGGCAGCACAACTAAAGATTTTAAGAAGCCCCCTTCCCTGGGCCCTGTTCCAAATTATACACTTAATGTGGATTTGCATTTGCTCATGCATGTCCATGCAGGTCTACAGCACCGTATTGATACATCCATCATTTTATGATTCTTTTTCTCTTTTTGCGAAGTCTGGACTGAAGCATCGGACTACTTCCCAACAGTCTATGTGGCATTGCCACCACATTTATGGAGTGGCATTTAGGACAGGGCCATCAGGTGTCCTCATGTTGATGAGTAGAGGCTATCCTGTGCGTTACGCTATACCGTACACCAGCTGATCTGCTGAAGGTGTCTGGTTGTAGGCTACCCATCCATCTCTCAAAGAGAGTTCCGGAGGCCCGTGTGTCTGAGTCTGTGTGTCTTTTCCTGTTGAGATTCCACTGTCCACCCCCGTTGTTTTCCTCCTTAACCTCTGTGCCCCGCCATGCATCCCAGCTGACAGCTGTCTTCATTTGTGACAGCTCTCTCCTGCTTTATATCTGTCTCACTGCTTCCCTTCTTTTCCACATCCTCCCTTACTCAACTTTTTAAACAGCCCAGTGTCTTGAATGATAGCACGAATTGGCAAGTAAAACCATGAGTGGTTGAGAAACATAAATGAGTCACTCAAAGTTTTATTGTGCATCCTGTGTAAACGAAGACTGTAGATTTACAGCACAAAGACTTACACAAACTAAATGCACTGCAAACTCCTCACTTCTTGTCAGAGGAACGTAAATTATACAGTAATACAGTTAACAATTCATGTTTGGACTTGTAATTTGACTTAATGTGAATGAGGAAATTATATTTTGCATGCTACACTTGATCCAACTGACTGTAACAAATGACGTCTTAAGCTCTTGAGTAGGATTACGTCCTGTCTTGTGTTGGGTTATGATTTCGAGTGAGTTTCAAATGGACTCACATTCAGGCAGAGAGTCATTCTCTCCTCTAGATGGAGTCAATCGCTCTTTCATAGACGAAATACCTGCAGGCCGCACTACAATGATTCTGGAGTGAAGACTGTTACTTATAAGAACTTACATGGTCAGCATATATTGATGTATATTCATAGAATTTGTTTAATTTTCTAGCGATCTCCTTACAGGGAGTTCCCACTTCTTCGCTAAGATCTACTTTTATCTTATCAGTTTATGTTAAACCATATTGTTCATACTGTTTAAACATACTCTTTCAACACTTAGCATTGAGCTGATATGATTGTAAGCCACAAAGAAATAAAAACATAACTGTTCTTGACTGCGTCCCGCTCGCACTAAACACTCTTGTTCTCCTCATGCACTCGCCCGTCAATAAAACAGCCTGTAGCTGAATGCCAAGCAAGGCACAAAACCTCAGAACTGTCCTGATGAACCAACTCCCGCTTCCTATCATGGGGGACCGTTAAAAAAAATGTAATTTCAATTACCCCTATTCTGTGCTATCCAGAGCCCGGGCCTTTCATTACGGACACTGACTTGCGCACATGCACACACATAAAAAATGTGGTGAAAAGAAGAGGAAGTCTTGAGGACTTTCAAAGCACCATTGGCGGGGAAAGCCTCTTGTGCCTGGAGAATGGGAGCGAGATGAATAACACACACAGGGAAACAGCCGCCCGACACAAAGTGGACTGGAGTAGTCCATTCTAGTCGGGCGAGAGGGTCGACTTCTTGAGGGAGCAGGGGGTGCGGAGGGGAACCCGGGGGTCCTCAGGAGCCCAGGACCTGCTCTTAATGAGAAATTCCTGGGGATTTGGAGGGGCGCAGAGGTCTTCATTTTCTCACTGCGCCCACAGGCTCCTGGAAATGGGAGGTGTGGGCTCCTTTTGAGTATCTGTGGGGTGAAGGAGGGGAGCGCTATTGAAATGAAGATGGGTGGAGGGGGGGTGGAGGTATGTGGCGAGATTATGTATATGAGCTTGGGGCTCACATGTGGACCGCCACCTCTCTGAGCATGCAGGGTTTTTTGAGAAGGTGGAGGTGTCCCTCGGAGAGCTACTTCTCAGATTGTCTAATTAAAAGAATGAGCACGAAAGATGAGGAACCTCATGCGCAGCTGGGCCGTCAGGAGCTCAACGAAGAGGCCCCCGGGGCTCCTTACTTACCATACGACGCTGAGGGCATCTTGGCCCGAGCCCCGAATCGGCGGGGCCGGACATTGTGTAAGGAGAAATGCGGAGCTCCTGCTCGGAGCGAGTACAAACAAACCCCACTGGGCAGATGACGGCTGTTGGAGGCTAGGGATGGAGTCCCCCTCTGGGACGCTGGCCCTGAAGGACCTCTGCATGTGGGACGGAGCCAAGCAGTTAGAGCCAGGACACAAAGCCCAACATGGGGCACGCCACAAAAATTAGCTGGAGACTAGCGGCTCTGGTGATTCACATCTTTACAGAAATCTCTTCATAGAGCGCAATGGCAGATTTTAGTCGAGTTTAGCGCTGTAGGTGGTGAAAAATGCAGGGCTAATGACTATTTGTTGGATTTTAAGATGCAAAGCCACTTATAAAAACTCTGTATTCTATATGTCCAGTCTGGACTGTTGACATTCACATCTTAGTCCCTGTACTTTAGCAAAACCGCTAACTCTGAGAAAAGGTCCACGAAAACCAGAGATTAGATGTTCTCAGTCTTGGTCCTCTTTTAGCTTTGTACACAGATGAAGGGTATCCGAAGCATTCCCTTTCCATGTTTAACTATCCGTCTCTGAGTCTTTGTGCACATCATGGAAAGGCGTATAATTTAGAACCCCTCATTTAAAGGGTTTGTTTGTCCAAAAGTGAAACATCTTTCATCATTTACTCATCCTCATGTCATTCCAAACTCATAACTGCAGAACACAAAAGAAGATATTTTGAAGAATGTTTCAGCTTATGTCCATATTATTAAAGTCAATAGGATCCAAAACTTTCAAGCTGAAAAAAGGACATAAATGTAGCAGGAACTACCTGGTGTATTGTCTTCTGAATTGATATGATCACTCAAGTTGTGCGAGAACCAATGAGGTTTCTTGGTTGAGTTTTGGTGCACGCATACACAGACACATTTGATGTTCATCACTGTTCAGAATTGATATGAGCTTTCAAGCTTGACATTTTTGGACCCCATTAATTGGTCCAATAATTTCATGTATATGGGCAAAACAACTGAAACGTTTTTCAAAGTATCTAGTGAAAAGTATTTAGTCCAAATGATTTTGGGATGACAAGAGGGCAGCTAAATGATGGCAAAGTTTTCATTTCTGGATGCCTTAAAACAGATTGGATTTGGGTTGTAGAACGTTACACACCTGCATCAATCATAATATATTTTCTGAGATTCTGTTTGGATGAAGTGAACCGACAATACTCAACACGGCCGAACAAGGCTGACAAGAAAGCTGACCAGAGCAGGTCAATGGTGTGAGTCAATGCAAATGCCTATTGATATCTCTAATCACTCTTTTTTGGACATGCACTTTGCTCTCTCTCAGATCTTAGCTGACCCGGTTTGCCTGAGCTCGGCCCATCTCCAATGTCTGCTCTCCAGGCCAGAGCAAAGGGCAGGCCTGCAGGGCAAGACACGACGAAAGTGTCTCTGCAACGGTCTGCCTGGCTGGATGGGTCTGTTCAACCCCTCTTATGTAGACAAAAGCCAGAGGTCTCAGTTTGGCCTCTGTACAAAGACACTGAGCTACTCTTGGCAGAACTATAAACATCCTTTCCTTTATGTGGGACACTTGCCGTTGCTTAAGGAAGCACTGGAATAAACAGCGCCAAGATGTTCTTCCTCTCCTAAATCTCATATGTCCAATTAATTAGTTTATTAAGGTGGGGAAAAAGTGTGCGCCTCCTCTCGATTGTTTCCAGACAGGTTTAATGTGCATTTAAGGCCGGACAATGGGCCGCTCATTCATATGCAAAAATGAGGTATATGGAGCAAGCCAGTTTTTGTGGGCAATGACTCAGACACCGATTGAGGGGCAGTGGGGCATGACGAGAGGCCCTCCCTGTATCTGCCCGTCGTAGCTTTCTCTCTCTCTCTCTCTCTCTCTCTCTCTGAAAGAGAAAGGGCTGGTCTCTACCCGGTGGGGTGGAGTGGGGGGTAGAGGACAAAGAGCACAGCCGTGAAATGGCGCTTGTAAAAGACTGGCACCGGCCCCCTCATTGAGATGTCAATCTGAATCGTGGTTCTGTGGGATGAGGCCTGTCATATAGCTGTTGATGAGAGGGTTTAGGGCTCCTTGCTGGTGTGGGTGGACCGGGACGGGTCACGATCTGATGCTGTTGAGAGCCTCTTCCTTCCCACCCATTAATCCAAATATATACCTTTATATTTCATTTTATTTGGTAAGTTGTCCTCTTTAGTAATAAAAGCAGCGCTCAAGCTGCATGAACTTGAGGCCGTTCACACCAAGGACGATAACGATAAAGATATAGTTATAAAAATCGGTCTCAGTATTAAAGAATAGCAGAGTTCACACCACAGCTATAACGATAATGGCACAGAGAAATGATAACATTGGAAATTTGGAAACACTTTGAGAACGATTGTATCCAGCTGATGAACCTAAAACATTGACAGCCAATCAGAATCCATCCTGCTTTGACGAACTCGATCATTTAAAGTGACAGACAAACACCCACTTAGAATAAACAGAACGATATCATCCGCTGGTGTGAAAACTAATATAATTATCTTTATATAACCTGATGGTCATGTTATCTAGCGTGATTTGAGAATAATGCTTCAAGAATGTATGACCGTCTGTACAAAGACTTCACAAGATTAATGGCACAATTTGATTTAAGTATAAATATATTATAAATATTATATATATATATATATATATATATATATATATATATATATATATATATATATATATATATATATATATATATATATATACAAGGCCGGACTTACCATTGGGCTTGACTGGGCTCAAGCCCATGGGCCCCGCCCAATAGGGGGCCCCGTCCGTTTACGTTTAATTTTTTCAATAATATGTCAGTCATTTAATTTTTCATTTAAAGTTTGTTGATTGGTCTAGCATTGTTATTGGCCCTGCCCTGCAATGAAAAATGTAATTTAATTAGCTAAATTAAATGTCAGTCATCTTGAGGTTTGCTGATTGGTTATTGGCAGTTAGTGCCTCGTTTACTGCCGAACCGTTGAAAAAACCTGTCTGCATAGACAGTAGCCGCATTTCCATTAGGCTACCCTTCAAATTGCGCAAATTGAAATTGCGAAATGAAAATAAGCACAATGGAAACACGTCAATTTTTTACGCTCACATGAGGTGGTTTTTCAGGCAATTCGAAAAAAGGAATATTTCGCAAAACTGCAATGGAAACAGTTTTTGCGCATTTACAGTCACCTGAGTTAGAAGACGCGGTGTGTTTGAGGTCCATGTATAGCTACGCAAATAATAATAATTTTATATTATTTAATTATAACATTTAATAGGCTATATTTAGAAGACGCTTTTATGCAAAAAAGGAACAAAGCTGAATGTGGAGCGCGCACTGCATGGCACGGAGGCGCGGCCGCGAACACTTGCATTTTCCTATCAATAGTGGAAACAACTTAAAATACTTTGACCATTTCTGCTCATACAGAAAATAATATATTATTCCCAACTACTTTTATTTGTGTAAACTCACAATAACAAGAAAACGTTGTGCTTTTGTAAAATAAATGAAAACAATCAGACGCACTTGCATGATCTTCGTAAACTGGAGCGCGAGAACTGAAACAAAATATAGCCTATTCAGGCTTAAGCTTGAAATGTCCACTTTAAAACGAACAAATTCGAATCGAAAGCTAATACCTTCTGATTAATCCGTATAATGTGCATTTCTCTCTAAAGGCGCATCTGCTTAACAGCGGAGATGGAGATGTGATTTTAGCCAAAGCAATAGTTTATTAATAATATTAATGGCTCTTCTCATTCAGCACTGCGGGAAAAACATCAATTCCAGGTTCTAATTTGGCCTTTGAAAACCAGAAAAATCGACATGTTTTCCATATTAATTTGTGAATATTTTAAATGTTTAATAAAGGGGCAAAAAGTCATAAACAGAAATCTGAAAATTCTTCGATATTTACTTTTTTTGCGCAGCAGTTGGTGTAGCCAGTTCAAATTAAAATGTTGGTGCATGTTCAACTTTGCGTTTTAAAAAGACAACAACTGTTCATTTTTCGTTTTTCAATTACGGGTTAAAAAAGGAAAAACGAATGGACACAAAAGTAGCCTACATGGATCGTTTGGACAGAATACGAGACAGAGTTCTTTATTAAATTCATAAAAGAAATAATAATTAACCTATAGGAATACTGGATTCTAAATCTCAAAGAAATGCCTCAATCAAAACATATGTTTTCCAGGTTAATACGTGTTTTATTCTCATTCTGACCAAGACATTTGTGCATTGCAATAAACTTATGATCACTTTGAACTTTTTTAATCATTATTTATTTATTGGAAAAAAACTTTTTTCAAGCTTCAATCAGTGGTCATATAAATAAATTATTACGTTTTTTTTAACACTTAACACTGTCTATGGTACCAGTCACCTTTTGAGTAGCTTTGCACTTCAAATAACGATTGGATCGATTATATTGTTACGCCACCATATGGCGACAAATTACTTTTAAAAAACATTTGTCATTGAATCGTTCATTCAGGAGATTCGTTCAAAAATACTGATTCATCTATGAAACAAGTGCATTTGATTGAGGAATTGAATCATTCATTCAAACCCAAGTTTTTTTTTTTATTTATTTTTTTTTTATAATAGATTAATTAAACATTTTAATAGACTTCAGCAATTAACATAAATTATGTTATTTTGTTTAGTTGTTTGTTCCGAATCGTGATCTTTATTTTTATTCTCAGTTTATCCAGAATTGTGTAGCTCTAATATACAGTGTATGTATCATTTTGTTCTATTTAATGTAATGTATAGAAGGTAGGGCCCGAAAGTGACTCAAGCCCAGGGGCCCCCACCACCCTAAGTCCTGCCCTGTATATATATATATATATATATAGTCTCTTAGACTTTTGAAACTCAACTGCATGTTTAATATATGTCTCCTTCTCACATTTCATCATATTTTTTTTTTTGTACCTATTTTTCTCGGAAACTGTGCTTAAATGTGAAAAAGGTTAAAAGCTAGAAAACTGGGCAACATTTAGGAAACTATAACTGTTTTTTTAAACTCCTGTTATATGATTCTTAATTAATGTAATTAATTTCTGCTTGTTGATTTTCCATTACACTGATTTAGTCATGAAGCCCAAATAGGAAAAGTGATTAATATATGAGCTCTAAGACAGTTTTATTGCAGCTGGTTCCTTGAAATCACTAGAGTGTGACAGACGTGTGTGTGTGTGTGTGTGTGTGTGTGTGTGTGTGTGTGTGTGTGTGTGTGTGTGTGTGTGTGTGTGTGTGTGTGTATTTGAGAGAGACATAGATGTCAGTACCATTTGCTTCAGAATTGAACCTGATGGACAGAGAGACAAAGAGACTCTGTGATTGAGACGGAGAGACAATATAGATGTTCCTCAAGGCTATAGGAGCGGAAGCGGGCCGACAGGAGGTGGTAAGAATGTTAGACAGAAACAAAAGGAAAAGAGGCCTCAGAAAACCTGAAGAAACAAAGCAAGATTTCATTAGCCTAGCTTTATGTAAATGTCTGTTTGTTCAACTTAAAATGCTGCCATTTGCATGCAAATATGTGTTTTGTGCAGACCGAGAAAGACAGAGATAAAATTACATGTATAATAATTCATAATGAAAAAGGAAGATGAAAGTGAAAAAGTTCCATCATCATTGTCAAACATGTTTTATGCCAAATATAAACATACATTAATATGACAGTTTTGCTTATTGTTAGTTTGTTTAATTTCTTCTAATGAAGTGGAGTGAGTAATTCCTGCATCACCAAACTAAACAAAAAAACTAGTTTTTTCGAACATTCCCCCGTCTGCCATTGGTCATTAGTCCCGCCCCAAAATCACACCGTTGGTTGTTGATTCAGGCTGCTCAGGACGCTTAAACAAACAGTTTCAGCACTGCAAAGTTGGTGTTTTCAGAAAAATCAGCATTAGTAAGCAAAAAATCACATAAATTTTGTAACTTTGGCTTTTAATATTTCCTCCAATTCATAAGTGGGCAGCAGTGTCTTTACGGACAGCACTGTGGGGGAAAGTTACTTTTAAAAGTTCTTAATTACAATATTGTAAAAAGTACTTCTGGAAAGTGATGCGTTATGTTACCTTTGCATTATTTTTTCTCATCTGGGCTGGGCTTAAATGTAAAGGCCCTTTCACATCAAAAGTGAAATAAATAAACCTCAGGCTGGAGGAAATGCAAATTCTCGCCTGTACAAAAGAGGGCGCACCTCAAACAAACCTTTCAGCTGTGCTGCCATTTTGAATCGCAGAAGAATAGGATGCAGAAGATGAAAGTACAACACTCTTGCTTCAGCAAGAAAACAAAGTAATTTGCATTACTTATTTGAAAAAGTAACATAATTGTTATAAATATATAAGTAATGTGTTACTTTACTAGTTACATGAAAAAGTAATCTGATTACATACCTCGCATTACATGTTACCCCCAAGACTGGACAGTAGTATATTTTTTGGAAAATTAATGTCAGTAACAATAGCCGCGTTTCCATTACCCTTCAAATTGCGCAAATTGAAATTGTGAATTGAAAATACAACCAATGGAAACACGTCATTAAGTTTTTATGTTCGCATGAGGCAATTCGAAAAAGGAATATTTTGCGAAACTGCAATGGAAACGTTTTTTTTTTTTTTTTTTGCATTTACAGGTCACCTTAATGCTTGGATAACACACCTACGTCTCTTACGATTAAAAATAATGGCTAGTGCGGTGGCTGCGATATACTAAAATTTTTTTTATTATAAAATAATAAAATTTGCTGCGATATACTTAAACCTACCAACATCCGTTGCCATGATTTTTAGAATGATTTATCGCTACAAAAAAAATGTTTTGTTGCATAAAATTGATCAATGGAAACACTGTCATTTTAGAATTTAAAAAAATATTGCAAAAGTTTTGCGCAAATCTATAATGGAAAAGCCGCAAATGTCAGTAATGCTTAGCTTAGCTTTTGTTGTTTTTCGTCAATAAAATTTGAAATCCTTATATAAAAAACATTCTTTCAATGAGGTCTACTTAAATGGTGAAGACCGCATTAGGTGAACTTGGTGAACAAGATATTAGTGAATCCCTTAAAAGCAGTTCATTTACTCAAATCATGGGTTTCCCTTTGCCTGCTGATCTGAAAACAGTTTTGCAGCTGGTCTTCTGATGGTCAAAATTTTTATGATGGGAAGATCATGTTCTAGGCCTGCACAAAAGGGCAATGTCAATCTCACCATTCTCACAACCTTACCCTTGGAGAATGACACTATTGGTCATGATGACACTATTCATCATGTCACTCATAAGGTTTGTTTCAGGTCATTGTCTCCACTAAAAACAGGGACGGTTCATTGGCTTCCCCCCTCTTGTCTCTCCTTTCAGGGTCTGCAGTCAGCAATCAGAGGGTATTTAACCACAGTTATTGCCCCTTTGTGCAAAACTGCCTCAGGGTTTGGTTTAATGATATCACTAAGAAATATGACCAATATTGTATTTTCCCAAGTATAATATAAAATAAAACAATTTAGAACTAAAATAAAAAAACAGAATGAAAATCTTACAAAAGTCACATGGGCAATTATACCTTTCACTTCAATTGTATGAAAGTTGTTTTTGCCTTAGTGTCTATTAATACATCTTGCTTCTCTTGTGTTGGCTCTTTTGTTTGAGAGTTAAACTGAAGTCATTGCGGTTGCCTGTTTTAGCACTCACTCTATGAGAAATTAGTTTGTTTTTCAAAGTTGTGAATGCATTCATTTTTTCCAGATGGACTATAAAACCATTTCAGTTTCTCCTTTTAAATGAAATTTGCCACCATCTTGGCATAATAACCCAAATGGGAGGAAATGTTAAGAATTTTTGAGAGGAAAAAAAAAATCTAGTAAACACTTTTTATAATGTGCATTGAATTTACACACCAACTTTACACAGCGAGTCTTTCTCTTCAGTTCAGCATCATTCGAGGTGAACATCTCCATTCAAAATGTGGCAAGTGACAAGAGTTTAGAAACTGGGACATGTGGAACAACTTTGGTTGTGGGCATGGAAACAAAGAATATGTGTTCCTGCTTTTAAAAATGGAAGGCCTATATTTTAGGGTAGGGTTTGGGCCTTCGAGAGCAGCTTGTTTGTTTAGACTGGAGGTCGTAATGTGGTAGAGGGAAACCAGGGAGACATGCGAGGAATGCAGCCAAAGCCTGACTTGGCCCCATCAAAGTCGAGGCCTGCTGCCCAGGACACTGCTGCCCTTCTCAGAGCTGTCCTCTACCAATGCACCCCTCCATCCACGGAGAAAGAGCCTCTCTGACGGCCCTCTGTGGAGCCTAATGGCCTCTCAGAGCCTGAACAATGAGGGACAGTGTGGCTGGATTGAGACCGTTTGCCTCCCGCTATCTGTTCATGTTTCGCTTCAGGCTGAGGAGGGTCTCTGAAAATTATGAAGCTGTGTGTGTTTCTAGTTTATAAGGTGCACAAAAATAATATATATATATATGTTACCGGCAAAGTGTGAAATCCCGGTATTGTATAGAATGCCTAGGCAATGTATAGAATGCCTGATGGTTTTTGGCAAAAATACATTACCTAATTCTATACATTACCTAGGCATTCTATAGAATGCCGGATTACACATTTTGCCGGTAACATACATATATATATATATATATATATATATATATATGTATATATAACTATATTTATATTTACAAAATTTAATTATAAATGTATATTTGCTCAATATGTAACTTAAAGTCCCCTGTAGTCAATAATTCTATCCCTTAAAACTCATCTTTGATCACCAAAATGACATATTTAAATGTTTTTTCCTGGAAAATAAATTTCTTCATGCCTTAAAATAGTTTGAATGTAACTCTACACCCTTGCCTCATTTAGTATACGCAGTTCAATGGATATGCAAATGAGCCCCGCCTCCACTCACTCACACCGGCTCAGAGATACACTCGTTGATGATCACTCGTTGACGTGATTGGTTACAAGGTAGTTTGTGACGTCAGAAACACCAGCGATTTCAAACCGCGATTTTGAGACTGTCTTTGGTTCACTGCAGTTTTAAAGAGAAAATACTCAGCAATGGTGTTGACATGATTTTTTACATGGTTGCTCTTAAAGCTACAATATGTAATTTTCTTCGCCACTAGGGGTCGCTAACCTCTTACAATAACAAAGGCGTAGGTTGATGACGCTAAGCGGAAATTATGGAACTTGTCATAATGCTGATGGATCTAATAATGTTTATGGATGAGTGAATACATTGATGTTTTTAACATGACTGTGGTATGAAGCAGGTCGCGATTGCAAATGAGAGACAGATATCAGTGCCACACACAAGTCCCGCGGAAATAAAGGAATGAGGACATTTCATTCTACTGAACTACCCGCAAGTGCTGAATTACTTCACACACAGGTCAGTTTATTAGACGAATTAAACGTCTAATATATATATAATATACGTATATGTGTTCGTTTGTTGGCTATATGAGACTAGCAGTAAGCTAGATCAACATTAGAATAACATACTGATCATATTGTAATCAAAATTTCATGTTGAGCTATATAACATTGATTTGTTTTATGTACATTTGCTCACCTGTCTAATAAAGTACATGCAAGAGCGGCGTGCGTCCCTGTCAAGTCGAAGTTAATCACGGACATGGAGCTCTCGGCATCTCGAAAACGCCACGCCGATATTGGTCCTCGTTTTATTTCTCCTTTTGTCACAAAGTTTGCTGGCCATGGTCCATAATGTTTGAACGAAACAACAACAGTGTGAGCGTGCCGTTAGACGTAACGCAGTTGTCCACGTCTGTTACCATGGTTACTATGGCAGTACAAGTGGAAACCAGGGATAACGCGGATATTACGCCATTGACAGGCAACAATGACCAGGGACGAGCCATTATTTAAAATGGGAATTTCTCTGAAATTAAAAATCTTTGGGAACTTCACAACTGCAGGAAATATATCACACTGTGCAAGTGATTTTTGGATATTTTATTACAAAAATCTTACATATTGTACCTTTAAAGCATATTAAAAACACCACATTGACATAAACAACATTAAAAGCTTGATTTTCACCACAAGGGGGACTTTAACATAACTTTAAATGTGAAAGTTTAAAATTTAAACTGTTTAATATAAAACACCCTGACAATATATAATTTTTGTTTAAAAGTTGGTGTACACTGCTGTGAATGGGGGATCAATTGAATCTTTATGAACCAAGCCATATCAAACCATCTGAATAATCTGATTCAGTAAACCAGTGAAAAGAGAAAGTACATTCTTGGAGAGTAGTGGCCGTAGGGAAAAAAATATTTTTGCACCAATTATTTTTGAACCGTCTAAATGAACCCAGTCACTAAAGAGAAAAGATATTCTAGGAGAGTTGTGAACATAAGGACTCAGGAAAATACTTGACAAATAGCAATGTAGCCTTTTTTCACAGTAGTTAAGGGTGTAATACACTACAACCACTTTTGACTCTAATTTGCAGTCTGGAGGAGTCAATGCTAGTTACTGAAAGTAATACACTGTCTGCAGATTTTGGACATCAGAGTCGACTGAGTGTAGTGTATGATGGATGATTCAGGTTAGCATTCATGTTATTAAACGTAGGCTTCCTGTTCTTTGCATACAAGTTAACAAACGTACATGGTAGCCATGATCTTTTTGCAACATGCATGTTCTTAGCAAACTGTTCGCACATTCATATCAAATGGTGGCAAAAATACATGTTCTTAGCATTCATGTTAATAAATGTGCTTGTTCTTAGCAAACTGTTATCACATGTTCCTAACAAACATTAGCAAACATACATGTTCTCAACAATCATGTTAGTAAATGTGCTTGTTCTTAGCAAACTATTTGCAAATATGCATAGTTTTTGCAAACATGTAAGCAAACATATGTGTTCTTAACATCCATGTGCAAGTTCTGTAGGTTATCACTGTGGAAACAGTGAAAATGGACAAAGACTTTTTTTTTTTTTAGCTTGTGAGAGCATATGCTTGTGTTCTAATCTAGTGTTGAAGAAGCTGACACAATCTGTTAGCATCTCCAGCTAGCCTATAGACAAAATTGGCCCAGACAGTTGCCAGTGCCAGCCACGCTGTCACCCTGCCAACCGTCCAGCTGAACCTAGGTGGTGAACAGGTTGAGTGCATCTCTGGAAGATTTCAACCTTCCCCCTTTAACAAAAGCCATGGCTTTCTTGCAGAGTGTGAGAAAATAAGATTACTGTTGAACCAAAGGCTGAGCAAACACATCTTAAGGTGAAGACACGGTTTCTGTCTGAGCATTTAAGCAAACATACTGTGTGCTGTCTCATGTGAATCTGACAGTCTAGCATGTCCTCACGATCACTAGCCCAACTGTCACCTCTCGTTGTAGCGCCGGCAACCGACATCATGCTCGAGAGCACCACACTTGATGGCGTTTGTTTGGCTCAGGCTAAAAAAGCATTGGCAGTTTGTTTTAATTACCCCCATGCTGGCTCTCCTCACTGGGCTCCGTATGTGAAAGCTGGCCCTCACCCATCACCCTGCCAAACGGGGGTCAGCATCATATGATTGAACTTTCTGCACCTGAGGAAAAAGAAATCAGCAGATGAACCATGAACCATGCCTTTTCAGTTCATGCTAATGCCATTAGCACTTATAGGAAAACCATTTGTATATTACATTATGCACTTCCTCTCAATTCCGCAGGTCACATGTTGTTTATTATGGACAATATAACCTTTATACGTCCGCACTGTAGACCTATTCACATTTCTATCCTGTAATTAATAAC
This sequence comes from Scardinius erythrophthalmus, assembly GCF_964197995.2. NCBI lineage: Eukaryota > Metazoa > Chordata > Actinopteri > Cypriniformes > Leuciscidae > Scardinius > Scardinius erythrophthalmus. The sequence continues at coordinate 28,649,032 of NC_138237.1, read as the reverse complement.
TTCCATGACACAGAGATGTAGTTATAAAGCCTTAAACCTGAGAATAATAACAGTGTCTCATGGCTGTAGATGAAAATGCATGTAAGTCTTGCCTTCTGGCTCCAAATTGCAGGGGTGGGCAGTAGCTTTGATATTTGTGATGATGTTTGAGGATCAAACAAAACCTTGTGTGCACCTCATTCGACAAGCTTATCTGACCTCTTTGAAACTCGAGGCTCCTCTCATATGCTACGCTAAAGTGGCAGCGCCTGGCTTTACCGCTCAACAGTTGCCTTTATGTACTGTAACAATAAATAGTACAGACCGAAATCCAGAATGCACATACTAAAATGAGCAGTGATGGCTTACTTACCTCAAATTTCAGTGTAATAAATACCTTGCAAGATTTTAAAGAAGCTGTCAATAAAAGTTTGCATTATGTTATGAAACGTGCCTGTTCTTGCGTAACAAACGTACATGGTAGCCAACATGTTCTCAGCAAACTGTTAGCACATGTTCTTTAAACGATAGCAAATATGGCAAACTGTGGGTAAATATACATATTTATTGCAAACATACATGTTCTTAGCATTCATCTTAGAAAATGTGCATGTTCTGTAGGTTATCCCTGTGTGGAAACGGCATTCACTGATCCCAAAAATTGATACTGTATTGCAGGGACGGGTCTAAGGTGGGGTTGGAGCCTCAATGCCCCCCAGATTCTACCTGTGCTAACCACCCCCTCTTAAAACCACGTTTTAAAACGTAATATAATCTAATTGCAAGTACTTAATTTTTGGAATCTGATTATGTAATCCAGAACCCATATAATCAGTTACCAAGCACAGCCAACAATTGCAATATAGGCTAATGTTGCCTTTCCAAGTTTTTTTCGTAATGCTGCCCCCACCCCCACCCCAGTCACACTATCCTGGAACCGTTCCTGCTGTATTGTTTACATCCGCACAGTTGAAGTGTTTTCTACCCAGAAGTCATGCTTTCCATAATACTACACAGAAGCCAGAGGGACCCCGGGGGCCATTTGAGAATCATTGATAGGTTATAATTGAGACACAGTTCAAAGCTCAGGCTTGGGTTTTATTAAAACCCTCACAGGCACTAAAGCCCTTATCATATCCTGTCATTTGACCTCCTTTAAATCCATTTTAACGCTCACGACGCAGGCCAGGGCCGGGCACTGCGGTTACACCAGCAGGAAAACACAAAACCCCGGGTAAAAGCAGCTTCCTGTCCGGTAATTACACGCTGGTCTCCGAGACCGCAGTTTGGAAATTCAAGTTGTCCGTCAGCTTCCCCAGAACAGCCCGTTGCAGTTGGGAAAACAGGACCGTTTCCTGTCCTGGGCCAGACGCGTGCGAGTCCTAAAGCACATGTCCGGTTTACTGTAACGCCACTCATTAAGACTTGCAGGTACGCAAAGGAAACAGGACATAGGCCCGTCTCTCTGCATTATATTTGTTTAGCACAATCTGCTGCACTTCAGCCACTCAAAGAGAGAGAGAGTGAATGTGTGTGTGTGTGTGTGTTGAAGAAAGAAAAAAACTGTTTCCTGGTTTTAAGCGAATGTGACTATTACTGAGGTATTAATGCCTGCAGATTGCATGCTTGTTCCTGCCCCCGCATCCGCCCGCACTTCTCTATCCACAGCCGTGAAATTGGGACCATGTGTTCTGTGTGCGCCGCTCCAGTCCGGCAACAAGACACAGGGCTGTTTTTCTTTCTCGATCCTTCTGCCGGAACTGAGGGCTCGGGGAAAAAGCTGCTCTAAACACACACACATACCTCACGCTTCCAATACATAACACACGTTCGGTGTCGTCATGTTATCCGCAGGGAGATCTCAGTGGACGAATTTTTTCCTGTAATTCGTGTCAAGAAGTGCCCTTATTTATGTTTGGGTGTTATTACGTTAGTTATTATGGAGGACGTTCATCATTATCTTACCTCGTCCTCCCTAATTGTAAAACCGTGGTTGTGCCTTGAACTCCACACTCGTGCTAAATATATCAACTGCTTGGAAGGGGTTGGAACAACACGTGTATCAATAGATCTGGGATTGTTTGGCATTTAAATGCCGAATCTTTGCGATGATATCACGTTTAAGATCTTTCTCAGTTCTGATAGTATCAACTTCAAAGAGGGTTTACGGGATTGTTCCTAGAAATTCTAAATGTTAGCCATGTTGTCTTATATTAAGAGCTCTCAACGGGGGGTTGAAGGTACATTTTTTGGGCGCTGTTGTTGCAAGGTTGAAACTTGACCTAAGAGAAGATTAGAATATGCATATCACAGATTGAGATTTCAAAGTTGCTTAGAGAGGAGATATTTGTCCTTTAACGCATCGGGTCTTGTGCTGAGAGCTCAGATTGATGAGTTAATAATCTGGAATGGGAGTGCTGGTGTATTTGTCTTCGGTCACAGTCTGTAGACTTTGATAGTGCTGACTTGTCTTGTCCAGCGTTGGTTTTCTTGGGGGAGTGTGGGAAGACCTCGGTTTCCCAGCATGCCAGGCAGTGATGCACACATGGACTCATATACGCTGGATTGATGAATTTCGTAAGTGCACCGTCACCCCCAACCTCTCACCTCTCTCAGGTCACCCTCTCTCTCTCTCTCTCTCTCTCTCTCTCCCTGCCTCCATTTCTCTCTCGCTCTCCATGTCTTCTTCTGGTTCACGCATCAAGTGCAGTGATTAAAATAGAAACAGATTTGAGCTTAAATCAGTCTCCTTCCACTGTGATAATGCTTGAGGAATGTGTGAGGATTTAGTAGTTAATAATACTGTTGCATTCAGCTAAAATACCCAGAAACCACAATAATATTGTTATTTTAAAAAAGTGACATCATTACTGAATGAGGCTGAATCTTTTTTTAAATGGAATATTTGAAATTTACACTAAAATGTTTGTTTTGTCAATTTACCTGAAACGTTATGATAACAGCTGACTATATTCACTGAACATAAAAACCCTGTACTATAAACAAAATACTGTAAAAAAAATATATGATCAATAAGTTATAACAATATGTTTTACTTTTTACATTGCTTCAGCTCAGCAAAATAAGCATTTTTCAACTTTTTTTATGTTATAAGATATTCAACTCATTTTTCAAGTAAGTTTAATGATATTTAAGTTGAATTTACTTAACATCCAAGTTGACTGTACTTAAAGGGGGGGTGAAATGCTCATTTTCACTCAATCTCCTGTTAATCTTGAGTACCTATAGAGTAATATTGCATCCTTCATATCTCCAAAAAGTCTTTTGTTTTATTATATTTTTAATTGAAAGATTGGCTGTACCGAGTCTTTCCGGAAAAAAACGAGCGGCTGGGGGCGGGCCGTGTGGGCGAAGCTAAAGCTGTGCTAACGCGCCGAGCTAACAACACACACACAGAGACATTTGTTCAACAGTTTTACTCACCGTTCCAACGCACGACCGCGAACCTTTATCATTGTGACTGCTCGATCCTTAAGCATTAGACGATCTGGGCTTTGTTTATAAAACAATCATCGTCGAAATGCAGGGAACAACAGTCTTACACAACTCCGTTTATGCTCAGGAAAACAAACTCCATCCACGGGTGCCTTAACGCTGGGTTCTTTGGGAATCTGTGCAGGGTTGTCTTGCCCTGGCAACCAAAAACACACTTCTTTGGTGACATTGACTTCCCAAAAGCCGGGCAGGGCGCTTTGATGGCGAACTGCTTTCACTCTCTTGCTCTGTTTTACGAGTGCGCGCGCGCCCGCGATCTTACCGGAGAAGTGCCCTTAGGACCCATATAAGGAAATTCCGCCCTCTCTTACGTCAGACAGAGCCATACTCGAAAAAAACTTTCCGAAACTTGTGACAAACCGGAAGGACAATTTTTGGAACAAAAATACTCCTTCAAACGTACAACTTAACTTTTGAAACTTTGACCATGTTTAGCATGGGAATCCAACTCTTTAACAGTGTAAAAAACTCAGTATGCATGAAACAGTAATTCACCCCCCCCCCCTTTAAAACTTTAAGGCAGCATTTTTTGTTAATTTTTTTTTTTTTTTTTTTTTTTTTTTTTTTTACTTAGGCTACTTTAAATAAAATATTACCAAATGTCATGCGTCACTCAGACAACTGGGAATGTACTTTTACTGTTTTCTTTTAGTGTAAATTATAGTTACTCACTTTTAACTGAAAGATATTTTAACAATTTTAATGTAAAAGTACTCATACTCTCTTTTTAAATATATATATATATATAGCCTCTAAGTGCCATCTGAAATTTTCTTCTAGAATGACCATTTTTATCAGGCTTGTATATTTAAGTTCAGTAATTCCACTTAAATGACAATTCATAGGTAATTTTCATTGCCATTTAAGTGAAATTAGTGAACTTAATTATACAAGCTTGATAAAAATGGTCATTCTAGAAGAAAATTTCAGATGGCACTTAGAGGCTTTTGCATCTGCAATTCTTTGCAACTCTTCATATGTGTGTATATATATATATATATATATATATATATATATATATATATATATATATATATATATATATATATATATATATATATTGCCTAATTTATCTTTTTTTTACATTATTTACAGTAAAATTACATGTACTTGTCCAATCTAATATGTTTTTTCATGCTACAGTGGTACAAGGTATAATTAACACATTCTGACATTGGCATTTTCACATTACATTATTTTTTTTTTAAATTCAAGTTACAAACACAGAAATATCAGTATAGCAAGTATAGCTCCTTAAGTTCATAAAAATATTTGGTTACACTTTTATTTGGGTAACACTTTATTTTACAGTGTCCTGTATGTATGTAACATGTACTTGCCACTGTAGTAATAACAATAAATTATGCATAATTACATGCAACTAACCCTCAACCAAACCCTAACCCTAACCCTATAGTAAGTACATTTAGTTAATTAATATTACTCAGTACTTAAATATATAATTAGATCTAAAATAAAGTGTAACCTTTATTTGTAAGTTGGCGTAGTTACATTGTACTTACACTATAGAGTTATGGTTACGGTTTGGTTTAGGATTAGTTACTTGTAATTATGCATAATTTACTGTTATTGCTATAGTAAGCACATGTTGTAACGTGTAATTGTGTCACCTTAAAATAAAGTGTTACCAAATATTTTTATTTACAGTTACATATGTAAATTGTAAGTCTCAGGAACATAGCTTCCAAGACGATCAGCACAGACGAGGACGGAGACAAGCCAGCACTTTGATATCTTCAAGCAAATGGCCTCTCTGATACGACCCTTTCACTAGATAAGAGTGAGGTCACGAGAGAGAGCATCTCTCGGGAATCATCCGCCTAGGAGGGAGATAGATAGACAGAAAGATAGATGAATGAGAAAGTGAGAGATTGACCGGGCATCCACTCCCTGAAGCCCAGCGGAGATCTGACCCCTCCACCTGGGTAAACATTCAGCGCTGATCAGGGGGATGAAGAATGCAGCAACCGAGAGGCGGCGTATTCGGGGGTCACTTCTCCACGGGAACAGCTAGCTATCTGAAGGGTCAAGTTTATTTTTCCTGTTTGGCTGGGTGAGGGGTAACGGGATTTTAAGAGGGGCGAAGGGGGCAAAAGGTTGGTCAAGGGTTGAGAGAGAGGATTGGAATACGCGGGCCGGTGAGGACAAGAGATCAGACATAAAAGTGGAACAGCGTTGGATCATCTGGTCCGAGACAGGATGTAGCCAAACAGGAAATACAACAAGTGCTTCGTACTTAACACATGTCCTGGCTCTTGAACTTATCTCGCTGACTGACGCAAAGCTCATCTTGAACAATGATGAAAGAGACTGAGTTACTGTGGAAGTGTTTATAACAACCCGTTCTCATACCCAAGGCGTCACTTTAAACCATGCTTCAATATCTGACGCTCAAAGCACCCTTTAGCGTCCATATGAGACGCATAACCCTACCACAGACCTAAACCTACCCAACCGAAGCGTCACATATTGACGCTAAAGGGTGCTTTGAGCGTCAGATATTGACGCTTCCGAAAGCGTCAGTTACATGACGCCTAAACCTACCCATAACCGAAGCGTCACATATGGACGCTAAAGGGTGCTTTGAGCGTCAGATATTGAAGCATGGTTGAAAGTGACAAAAAGTGACGCCTTAGGTATGAGAATGTGTTGTTTATAATGCTCTGATAAAGTGAAATGCTATTCATTGTTTTTTTGTTCTATAAACCCTATAGATCATGCAAGAACAAGACTTGGTCTATATCAAACTGTAGTATTTTGTAACACACTGGAACCAACTTTGAGGAAGTTTGACTAATGGTAACACATTTAACTGTAAAAAGATTTCTTAAATGCTTCTTTTGCACTCTGGACATCATTAAAAGTTTACAGCGCTTCCCTGACTGTACGAGACCAATACTACTAAAACAATAAACATATATAATCATAATCCATGTCCAACAACAGGAAGGTTTCTAATGATGATTGGCAAACTAAATTCTTTGAATGATTTACTTAAAGGGATATCATGTCATCATTTACACATCCTTATGTCTTTCCTAACCAGTATGGCTTCATTTCTTCTGTGGAACATAAAGAACACATTTTGATGAATTTTGGAAAGAGTTTTGGTTCCGTTTGGTTACCAGTGGGAACAGAAACTGTTTAGTTGCCATCATTCTTCAAAATATCATCCTTTATGCTCCACTGAAGATAGAAAATCATACAGGTTTGGAATGACTTTCGTATGAGTAAATGATGACAGGATTGTCATTTTTGGGTGAAGTAACCATTTAACAAAGAAATGTAAAACTTCAATCAACTTCCAATCACCCATAAATGACAATTCTGTCATCATTTGGTACCATGTTGTACCAAACCTGAATGATTTTCTTTCTTCTGTTGAACACAAAATATATATATATTTTAACCCTCAAGGGTTCTTCGGAACAAATGTGGGCAAACTTTTTTATTTTTTATTTTTTAAATAGTTTCTTTAATCTGAGTGGTACAAGACTTGGCTAATTTTCCAAAGTTTTCCACCTGAACACAATACACACAAAAACAATTTGGACTCGATTCAACAATGTTACAAGGTTGAAAAAAAAAAACCTCCTTAATTTGTCCTTCGTGGGCAAAATTGGGCACCCATAGGAAATGAATTCGGAAATACTATAATTTAGCAATTTTTTTAATATGTCCAATAAAAATACATAAATAAAGAGGTGAGCCTACAACATTCTCAAGGACACTTGAGGGTTGTCAAATAATGTTTAAACCAGACAGTTGATGGGAGCCATTGACTTCCATAGTATTTTTTTTTCTACTATGGAAGTCAATGGCTACCATCAACTGTCTGGTTTAAACATTATTCAAAATATCTTCTTTTGTGTTCAGCATAAGAAAGAAACTCATATAGGTTTAGAACAACTTGAGGGTGAGTAAATAATGGCAAAATTTTCATTTTTGGGTGAACTATCTCAATTTTAGAAATTGTAAATAAAACAAAGATGATTGAATTTTACAAGAAAATAATATTTCAGTCTTTACTTAAAAATCTCATGTTTAATTCAGTGAGTTGCTTGCAATTCCTTCTAGCCACAATCAGCAAACTGAGACCTGATTTAGATACAGTTCAGGTCATGGGAACGTAGGACTTTTATCTTTAGGAGTCTGGCTGATTGACAACGGCAAAACCCAGTGAAGGATATAAGGGCTCCTTTTGTAAGACTCTCATTAAACCACACCGCCTCCCCAGTGTTGTTTTATCCTCCTCATCTCCTGTTTATCTAACATCCTATCCCACTGCTATGGATAACACTGTCCCAAAAGCCTTAATCCGATTCTCCTTTGCCATAGTAATGACATTGGCAGATAAAAGCAGAGGCCTATCTCCGCTGGGTACCGTGTAGGGCCAGGTCATAGATAGCTCAATCTAGGACAGTGTGAAGGTTGTCTTCCAGGCCTTGAGATACCGCTTTCTGCACTGTAACAGGGCGGTTGTGGTGTACTTTGCATCATCGACGGGGCTTTGACTGTGTCTTTGTTCGGCGGCGGTTCATATCACAGTTGTGTTTCTAATTAAACTGGAGAGATGGAGACAGACAGGCTGCCGGTTGCCTCCGACACTCTGGTGTGGCGCTGCAGTAAAACATGTTCTCCCCACACCTCTTAGCCTACACACAGTCTGTGACCCCAATCTTTCATTCCTGTGCTGGAATTCAGCTTGAGCTCTTAGCGCTGTTAGTTGTCATACTTAATTGTTTAAATAGGATGGCAATGCATGTGGACTTAGAAAAATATATATTTACTGTGCAATATATATATAAATAGTTATGTGTGTGTGTGTGTGTGTGTGTGTGTGTGTGTGTGTGTGTGTGTGTGTGTGTGTGTGTGTGTGTGTGTGTGTGTGTGTGTATGCATTCGTACATTATATATATATATATATATATATATATATATAGATTATATTTGTGTATAATCAATATAATTAGAAATATCTTTTAAATATTGTGAAATATTTAAAAGTAAAGATTATTAATTTTATGTTTATATTTATTCATATATATATATATAATTTACAATATAATAAGTTATAATAATTATATGTAAATATAGTTATATATACTATATTAGCGTGTGTATATATAATCAATATAATTGTAAATATCTTTTAAATATTTTAAATTATTTCAAATTAAATAGTATTAAATCAATTATTAAATATATATATATTATGCACGAACTGCAGCTGTAATGGTCCTGGAATAATGGTTGTCTAATAAATGTCTAATGGTTTTGGAATAAGCACTATTTTTTTCTTTATGTTGAGATCATATTAGGTAGAATTAGTTCATACTTAATATGACCAATAAAACTAAAATTTGTGTTTTTTTGTGAAGCTGTGGTTCCAGGGCATTCAAAAGTTAGCAGATTAAGTCACATGATGCTCTCATTAGAAAAGGTAATTAGGAACAGTTCATCTGTGAAATCAAAGTTACCTGAATTATGCTAATCATCTGACTGTATATAGTCTAGAGAGAACTTTACAGTGGCATTTACTCTGACACTGAAAGGCTATTCCGCAAACTTAATTAAAAGATTAGAGGTCTTCTTTTTTTTTCTCATCCTGTCTTTCTGCCCTCCTACCCTGTCCTCTCCCCCTTTCATGCATCAAAGAGCCCCTTATCTGCCCCCCTGAGGTTGTGCCACAGGGAAGAAGGTGAGTGGACACACCGCAGCTTATCTTGTGGAGAAGGCCACAGCCATAAGGCTCAGCTCTCCCACCCATCTGGCCAGTTTCATGCTGACCCCTGATTCAGTCTGTGTCACCCATTAAAAGAAGAATTAAGATTAGATCAGACCGCAAAGTATGCAGTCAGATTTCCCTCTCAGCCACTTCAAGAAAAAAAAAGAAAAGAAAGAATAAATAAATAAATAAATGAACAAATGAATGCATAAATAATTACTTTATGTTCTAAGACTTTCTTAAAATATGAAAATGTACCCTAATTTATTATTATTATTATTATTATTGGTCATTTCCACCACAGCAAACAATTTTGACACTAATACGATTGTTTTCAAATATTATACTTGTGTCATTTCCAATACATTTTTGTCAGATTTAGCAAAAAATGTTGTGTAATAGCATAAATTTCTAGCTATGGAACCAGCCTTAGCAAGAGAAAAGAGTGTTTTTCCATTTTCTTTACTTTGTTCCAAAAGTCAATTTCATTCCTTCATTGTCATCAAACCCTGAGCTGTTTTTGCAGTTTACTTAAATAGTCCTGTAGTGTGAAAAATACATTTTTAATTATTTAGTGAAACTAAACTATAAACTAAAATTTTTTTTGAAACTACATGGCTAATAATAAAAACAACGCAAATAAAAGTTGTTGGTGATATATTGCATGTCACATTGCAGGATACTGAAGTCAACTGCCCATTTTGTTATAATCCAGTCTTGGTACGGTTATATTTTCGTAGCTTTCTTTCTACAGTACAGTACGCACTGCCAATCCTTATTTTGATGTTAAAACAGGAAACAACACCCAATGCTAACCGATAATCTATTTCAGTGCTGGTTTCCCATAAGAGAGGTGTCTTTGTCCCACACACAGTCTAAAACCTTCTGGACCACTCCTCTGCAGGACTATCTCTGCTGATATGGCTCCATGAGATCAGGCCTAGCACTTGGAGCCATGCCGTCCCACACTGACTCCCCTCCACCCCAGCAGTCCTGATAAAACAGAGCGCGGGACAGCAGTGATAATGCCCTGAGGGGAGAGATCACAGGAACACATGCCCCCTTTGATAAAACACGCTGTACTACTGGAGAGCATCACTTACCAGGTTCACATATCATACAGTCCTGGCCGCTGAAAATGACCCGTGACATAATGGCTACACTGAACTATTAGCGTCCTGCTGAGGAATGTACAGTAGATTAGATTTTTTGTGTGTTTTACCGCTTTTAAACCAGTGAGTGTATATATATATATATATATATATATATATATATATATATATATATATATATATATATATATATATACTACCAGTCAAAAGTTTTTAAAATGAGTCTCTTCTGATCATCAAGGCTGCATTTATTTGATAAAAAAAGAAGTAATATTGTGAAATATTATTACAATTTAAAATAAATGTTTTCTATTTTAATATATTTTAAAGTGTAATTTATTCCTGTGATCAAAGCTGAATTTTCAGCATCATTACTCATACTCATGTGTTGAAAACAGTTGTGTATTTTTTTTACTTCAGGATTCTTTGATGAATATAGAAAGTTCAAAAGAACAGCATTTATTTGAAATATAATCTTTTGTAACATTATACATGTTTTACTGTAACTTTTGATCAATTTAATTCACACTTGATGAATACATTTATTTTATTTCTTTCAACCAAAAAATGTAATAAATATTCTTACTGACCCCAAACTTTTGAACGGTAGTGCTTAATGTTACAAAAGCTTTCTATTTCAGATAAATGCTGTTCTTTTGAACTTTCTATTCATCAAAGAATCCTGAAATAAAAATGTAAAAAACTGTTTTCAACACTGATAATAATCATAAATGTTTCTTGAGCATCATATTAGAATGATTTCTGAAGGATCATGTGACACTGAAGACTGGAGTAATGATGCTGAAAATTCAGCTTTGATCACAGTAATAAATTACACTTTACTTTATATTCACATGGAAAACAGCAGTTTTAAATTGTCATAATATGTCACAATATTACTTTTTTTTTATTATCAAATAAATGCAGCCTTGGTGAGCAGAAGAGATTTCTTTTAAAAACATAAAAAATCTTAACGATCCAAAACTTTTGACCGGTAGTGTATCTTATACTGAAAGATGGATTTAAGCTTAGCTGAAGCCAATTTGCTATTAATCTTAACTTGTAAAACAATTAGATGATGACATTTATGCACAGAAACAGGGTTATTCGGCTATGGGGAGAGTTTATGATCTAATAGAAGCTAATAGATTGGGCGGTTTGGAACTAATACAGGTCATTTTTTAAATTAATTTCTTGTTTTGTGCAGATCCGTTATTTCTTTGACAGTATGAATAGTCTTATGATTTATGAAATGTGTTTTTGAATCTTGCCAAAAGTGATGTGATGCAGGTTTACGGGCGTTCTAGGATTGTGAAAAATCCCAGTTATTAGGATAAAAATACAATACAAATATGTGACTACATGACACATCTTCAGTTTGTTTTCGTGGGCGAAAACAGATGTGACATCGAATACCTCTGAGCTACAGATTTTGGTTCACTCAATGACCAAAATAGCTCATTTATTGCGAGTAGAGTTCAAAACTGTTAAAGCCCCACCCATGTTTTATAGAGTCGAAAGGGTGCTGTATTTTATTTGAGAGCTAACAATAACAGAACATGAATTCTGCCTTAACATGCTACCAGTAAACTCAGACATTGGCGCTATGTGGGTACAAAATAGCTTTTTTGGGGGGGATGCTATGAGAGTCTTTTGGTAGGCCAACAAAAAAATATCTGAAATGCTTTCTGGCACACCAAACCACACAGCTGGGACTCTTAGATTTCAATTTCTGTGCTGTACTAGAGCTGTGTTCGGGATCTCTGAACATATCCTCGGTCGTAGACCTTCCCTATTGAGTGTCTTTTCAGTAGTGGGTCCACATTAAATACCTTAGCCCATACAAACTGACATTGAAGTGAGATGGCCTTAGCTGAGCCTTGTATCCAGGAGTGAGAAATGCCTGGTGCGATATCATTGTACATCGCCCTCTTCCTCCTCCAACCTACCGGTTACTCTAAACATAAAGCTCCCTCTTGTTGTGTGTAAAAGCTACAAAACACTCGTTGTGCAGCACCCTCTCTTTCACCGTTCTGCCCACATCACAATCTTCCCCAAATGTCTACCAAAAATAACCCTGAAGAGATTCCTGTGTGTTTTAGCGATTCTTTGAGATGTTCTGAGTCCAACAACTGAATCAGTGTTAAAGCTACTCAAGTAGTTTCTTCTGCACTGACAACAACAGTCATCATTTACTTTCATGATATTACAAATCACTGACTGATTCTTAGGACTAAAAAACAATGCACATACAGTACATAGAGCACATTAAATATGGAAAATGGAAGCTCAAACATGCTTGACTGACATGTGAGATCTAAGCACATTTGAGTTTCTGATTACAGTATGATTTGCTCTATGTGTGTGTGTAGATCAATGTTTATATGTGAACAAAAGCTTAAATCTGTTCATATAAAGTGATTGTGTCTCTTTTGTGAGACACAGATCTTTATTTGTGTTTGTGATGAACAAAAGTCTTATGTAGTTGCAATGACTTTAGGGTTAGTAGATGATGACAGAATTTTCATTTTTGGGTGTACTATCCCTTTAATATCAAGTAACTTATGTTTCAGACGAATATTAGCCAGTTAATTTGTATATTCCTGAGTACTGGAGGCAAAATTACACAATTCACTCTGCTTTCAATCTGCGCACATACTCTCACATACTCTGCAGAATGCCATGAACACAAACGGGTGGAGTGATACAAAAAGTCATAGTAAAAATCTGTATAAATCTTGCTGATTGGCCAATCAGATTAGAGGACTGGGTCTAGCTGCTGAATAATATCATTTATAATGTAATCAGAGCTTATTTTCATAATTATGAACAGTTGTATTTAATTAAATATTAGAGAATCAATTTGGTGAATCGTTTTTTAGAATTATGAGTCGCTATATTTAGAGTAGTATATGAACATCTGAATTAACCAATTCAATAAAATAAATCAAACTATCCAATTCCACCTATGAGAGACAGAATGGCTGTTCATTTACACGACAATTGCATTTTGGGGGCCTGAAAATTAAAACTTTTGAAAATGGGTTTCAAAGTGCAAGTTTTTGAAAACGATACCGTTATCGTCTCAATGAAAACTACGAAAAAGCAAATTTGTGAAACCGGTGACGTCATGCGCTTGCGTATTACGTGTTTAGTCTATAGGCGTGTAGTGTTTCTTTACAAAGTGACATCGCCAACTGTCCTGACAGCAGAATACACTGGGGGGAATTTTTGACACCGTTGTCGTCTGTAAGTGAAAAACGAAAAGGAAAAACGTTTCAGTATTTAGTACATCGTTGTCTTGTAAACGCACCCTAGGAAAGCGCTTTTGAATTTATCCACATTTATCCCAATTCACACCAGTCAAAAGTGGAGCATTTGCAGTATGCAACAGTGCTTTTCTGTTGAAGGTGAAATAGTGTGTTTATTCAGGATTCAGGCGAGGGAGTATGGAATATTCTGATTTATTACGCCAAATAAATGTCCGGATGCAGGGGTTTCCAAAGATTCCCCCCCCCCCCCCACAAAACAGCATGCAGTGTATTCCATCTCCTCTGCTAACTCAAGCTCACCCTAGTGGTCAGTTAGGAGATGTGTCAACCCCTGACAAAGCCTGATTGTTTGAATGAAGTGTTAATGACATTCACAAAGGTCACAATAATCTGTCAAAGCAAATGATTGACTCTCTTTCTCATATCCATCTTTCACCCGCTCTCTTTCTCTGGGTTTCTTGTGCACAAAGACGCCTTTGAGCCTGGAGGGTTCTGTCTCTACTGCACCCTTAAACTTGGGGAGAGGTTCAGGAACTATGAGGACTTTGTGGAGAAGCTAGGGAGGGTGAGAGGAAAGGAAGCGGGGAGGGAGAAGGAGGAAGCCGTCTGACTGTAATTTACAGCCTTAATAAATCCCCTCTCTTTAGCCTCTAACCCCCATATCTGCCCGCCAGCTCCCTAAAAACTTAATCACTCCCTTGCTGCCCCATCGGTAGTCCTTGACATGGTCTACGCCGTCCTTGTGCCCCGTTGCATGTGGCCCACATCGGCCCTACTGTAAAAGCAGACAGCCTCCTCATTATCACCTGTCTGTGCCGCCACACCAGCCAAGAACTACAGCCCACCCCTGAGTGATTCAACCAGATGTGGATGCTACCACCTTTGGGAGTTTAGTTAGTCAGAGTTTGAAATTAACACCCGTCAACCCGCCTAATGCGGGTAAAAATCAACTGTGGCGGGTAACGCTGTCAAATCACTAGCCAATTTGGCGTGTTACTTATTATGTTTACTCACTTTGCCGGGGAAGTTCGTGTAAGCCAAATCTGTGCAGATTTAGCGCAAATACTCAACTCGTGAGTCATCATGAAATATTAAATACAGCGTATTGCGCAGAATCTGCACATTTCTGTCAGGATTTGCGGCGGTATGGTTCTGTTCTGGGCAAGAGCAGCAATAACCCCCCTTAGGGGAAACAGAACAGAACCAACATGAATGTATTGCAGATATACAACATAATTTGAGAATTTATTCTGATTCAAGGGGGAATCAAAATGCCAAATCCTGACTGGACGAGAGGAGGAGCTGGGGAGGGACGAGCATAATTAGGTCCTGAGAAACGCGATAGCTGCTGATAATACTGAAGGAGCTTATATGTGTATAGAGTGATAGATGTTGTATTCCTAGGTAGACATGGATCAGCTGAGAGTCACTGATGCGAGCTTGACTAACGTGACCTGCCAGAACCGACGCTACGCTTGATATCTGGCTTACTTGAACATGTACATCACTACGCAACAAATGGCGGTTAACAGAAAAGACATTGTTATTGTCCAACATCCTACATTTTTTTGATGTTCTTTGTACTGTATTGATCTGTCCACCTAACACACATATTTGATGAAAAGAATGTGGATGAAAGAGGAAGGGAGGAAATGGCTGGATGACCGGATTTTGTTTGAATAAGAAATGAATGTATGATATGTATTTGTATTTGATGTATTTGATATATATATTTGGCTAGTAGAAGTTCTGAATGGCCGGTAACTTAAAAATGTAGTAGCCAAATTGGTGAGTGAAAAAGTTTCTTTCAAACCCTGGTTATAGTTATAGTGATAGTTAAGAATCAGTTTGATTTATTTGAATATTGTCACAGCTTTTCTCTTAATGGCAAAGCTCAAACGACAGACAAGATCCCTGTTCCACAAAGTGGAAGAGTAAATCTGAGAGGGCGAGATAGGGAGTTTGGCACTGTCTCCATCCTTCTCGAGTTCCGCTTTTTTATCTATGAGCTGTTAAACGGAGAGGGAAGGTTTTCATTAGCGTCTGGCCGAGTTTGGGAGTTCTACTGGGAAGCAATGATGACCCAACCTCAGCCTCAATTCTCCCGTCTCCAGGCCGGAGAAAACCCAAAACACTGCAAATAACATTTACCCCTCATCCTGATTACGGAAACGATTACAGAAATACAAAAAAACAATGTGGTTTTTTTTTTTCATTAGAAATTCATTGACATGCTCTGCAAATGTCCTGTGGTTTACAAGTTTATCGGCAGAACTTTCTCAACTCTGATTGGAGTGAAAAGTTTCATAAATGATTCACCAAGCTGAGAGTGTTCATTATTGTGTCAGTACATAGGCAGAAAGACGAGACAAAACAAAGAGGTTTGTGGGTACGCCATAGTAATAAAAAAACAAAAAACAAAAAACAAAAGAATAGACGAACAAAGCCAGTTTACTTTGTGGTTACTGGGAGACACTTAACTGTGTGGAAACTCAGCTACCGGGACAAAGAAGAAGTGGAACATAAATCACCTTAAGTGTCGCATTCACACTGCATTTCACAGCCCTGCAAACTATCGAAGACAAACCGCAGTTTATAAAATGCGCCAAAGTCTAATTTAAAGTGCGGTTTAAGGGGTGATTACTTATTTCTTGACATCAGAATTTCATCTAACATGTACATTTAAAATTCTCTGTGGGATCTGAGGTCTGTAATTGTTTGAAAGCGCATCATGGAGAAATTATTCAGTTGCATGCAATTTTGCTCATACTGCGTCAATGGCACTTATATTCAGATATCCAAACCCAGAATTTTCCTTGATTCTTTTTCTTAACGAGGGTCTCGTGGGCATTTTACACACAGACTAACGTCTCCTTTAATTAGGTGAAATACAGGGTTCAGAAGTTTCCGTGTAAACTATCTGCAATACTGTCTCGGCGCTGCAGTTTGAGTCTCTGAAGACCTAAAGCCGGTTCAGTCACATCAATCAAGATTGTAGAATCAGAATCATCCAAATGTACTGAGTACTCACTCACATGCTGACTCACTGGACTCGATGGATTCCTCCTGTTCTGAACGCCAGATGACACTGCACTGAACTATTCTGGTGTACGTTCAAGTAACGTAAGATGCACAGTCCATATAGCACATCCCAGAACTTTTAATTCACACTTGGGTGTACAACTTGATCATGGACATGGCCAATCGGCCAAAAAGCCGGCAACGGGGTCTGATTCATGCCGATGGTGCAGAACTCACTGCAAAAACTGAGCTGACGCCGATGGCCGACTGTCGGCTTGGTGTGTCACAGTGTTTTAACTTTGTCAGTTCTGATACATTGACTGCTTATTCTAAATAGATGCATCTTACCCACATGCCCCAGTGCCAAACCAAGACAGTATGAGACGCATATTTGAGAACCAGATGTGAAAACATGCTTCAAAGCACTTGAAGGACAAACAAACACTTTAGTGACCCGAGATGAGCAAGTTCGAAGTATTTGGTGCTGTGCACAATTAGCAATCATCACCCACACTGTTACTCATAATAATGAATAGTGATTTAAATAAACCCCTAACCCTAAGTATTAAACTTTTATGCCAAACTTGGGTATCACTTTATTTTAAGTTGATGTAGTTACACGTTACTACATGTACTTACTTTAGTAATGGCTGTAAATTATGCATAATTACAAGTATCTAACCCTAAACCAAACCCTTACCATAACTCTTTAGTAAGTACAATAATTAATATTACTCAGTACTTATATGAGTAAGTACAATGTAACTATGTCAAAAATAAACTGTAACCCAAACTTGCCCCACACTGGTTGTGCTGCAAACATGAATGAAACCTGAAGTTGTGCTACTAATGATTTGTGAGTTTGTTACTTTGTAAGTGAACAAACTTAAAATTTTCATAGGTCTGACCTATACTGTAGAAGTCACATAGACTAATGGGTCTTGAGCTATATCTAGAGACCAGAGAGTTTCGAGAATTAGCACCACCTTTCACCCCATTAACTAGCAGTGGCCCAGACACTGGCAACAACCAGAACCACACTAGAAAACACTACTGTAACGCACACCCTAGCATCATGATAGTGAGTTGAGTGAGTTGGTATCCGGACCAGGTATACAAATGTAAGAAGCGATTCAGTGGAAATGTAGCCTAGAGAATGCAACTAGAGTCTGTCTACTTTTTCAGCGATATTGGCTCCAGAAGTATATCTCCCCATTCATTTGTCACAAAGGGATTTAAAAAATGTAATTTGATGCAAATTTACAGTTGAAAATCTGACAAAAAGACAGCTATTGAGGGAAAGAACTACAATCCCATGAAGCGTTGCAAATGACATATTCAGTAAAAACAATAGAGAAATACAGTATAAAACTATTGATTTAAATATGTTGATTATGTATATAGAAACAGAATATTTAAGTTTACTACAAAATAAAAAGATATGTATGAAATTTAAGTAATTTAGGAGCACAGGGAAACTAACTCTATTAAATCATTTGCTGCGTTCATGTGAGTGGACAGGCACTGTACAGTGTTCTTTGGTACAATGTTCCAAAATCATTGGTAATGTAGTTTTTCCATTGGGAATCACAACTAACAAACCACATCTTTCCATTGTCTCAATATATTATTTTGTGATTGAACACGTTGACAGACTGTTGCTACAATTGATCAAATTAACTGAAAAAATTTAAGTTGGAGAGGTCTGAAATTTTTTATCGTAATTTTATTAAAGTTATCGTTCGAATCCAAGTCTCCTCTGGAGAAAATGAATGGGATTTTCACTCCCAGAGCCTGACTATTGCGCTGTATAGAATACAAAAAGAGGAATGAAATTAAACCAAGAGTCATTTTTATTCAGCCAATGCTTGGCGGTTGCTTCTCAACTGATTCTCTGGTCAGGAGGAATTCGAGCTGTAAGGGCCACATGTGTAGGGTCGCCGTCAGTCTGTCTCCCTCGCAGAACGAAGTAACCACAAGCCCCCACCGAACACGACATGAGGCACGGAGACCACAAACACACACTGAACATGTACATTCTTCTCTCTTGTCTCTCTCTTCATCCCATTCTGATGCTTTGTTCTCTTGAGGGAAAGATCTTTCTATCCTTTTTAACCTTTCATTGCCCTGTGGTTCTGTAACTTTGTAGATGTTTGTGGATATTCAAAACAAGAGTCTATGAAATCAAAATATATTCCTGACAACCTTTTTTTCTTTCCCGCTCTCCCTTCCCAAATTTTACTGGAAGGAAGGGCAGAGAAATAAAATGATATTTTACCCTTGGTTAGATGGAAGAGGAGGACAGGAAGTTATGGAACCTGAGCCAGTGGAGGCTATTCATGGCCGGATCTTGGTGTTCTGTGGGTTTGTGTGTGTATGTGTGTGTGTGTGTGTGTGTGTATATATATATATATATATATATATATATATATATATATATATATATATAAGGGTGTCAGGATCCTCCTGTAGCCGGTTAATTCCTCCCTTCATTCTCCACACAGATTCCACAAACAGCTGGCATTGCTCTTAAATGTCACCAGCATTTATTGGAGAACGTATCTGCTTATTAGTGTCAAACGGGAGCGATTCAATGTGGTCTGCTTCACTTCCCTGGACTCGCCGTCTCTCTCCTCCAAGTCTGTTAGGCGAGATAAATAAGGGCCCTTTTGGTTGAACTGGAAATCATGCAGAAACCACATCATGTAGCCTATTATTTTTCATTTATTTTGCAACATATGCATTTTGAACTGTATTTAATAAATAGCTCTAGATCATGAGTGGTGGTTGCCCACACAACGTGGAGACACTGCTAAGATGTTGGCTAGGGTGTTCTGAGTTGCTAGGTCATTGCAGGTGTGTGTTTTGGATGGTTGCTTGTCTCAAGGATATTTTGCAGAACCCGATTTAACCTAGTTCAACATTGTGGCGAGCAGGACGAGGCCGAGGGCCGTGGGAGTGATTGATAATGAGCGACACCTGCCCGACGCACCTCGTACCTCTCACGATCGTCGCTCCTCCTTTTATGCTTCCGCTCCTCCGTGAGAGATACGGTGCGTCACGCAGGTGTCGCTCATTATCAATCACGTCACCAGCCTCCCACGGCCCTCAGCCTCGTCCTGCTCGCCACAAACATGTTCCTGGGTCAACATTCCAATCAACCAATCAGATTTGAGGGACAAGTTTACAGTTTATTTCAAGTTTAGGCTTACAAACCAGGGTTAGATGCTTCTACATTGGTTTTATTCACCTGATTTCCCTCTGATTCTGGGGATAACTTATGGGTAGGGTTAGGTTTAGGGACTACTTTTTCGCACAGGAATGTTGTTCCAGGATCAACAAAATATGCTGATATTTTGGTCTCTGTATATGGTTTAGGTCCTTCCTCCGATGTAATTCATGTTCACCTGTTTTATGTGACAAACTGCAAGATGATCGCATGTCAAAAGTTAAAAAGGGTTCGGGGTTTGTTAAACCATAGTTTATTGGTCGTTTTTTTCAATATACTAGTACTGTTTTAGTCCAATTTTATTAATTGAAATCTGTGTTTTAGTTCTAGTTTTTATTACAGTTATCATCTTTTATGTGCGTTTCAATAATTTTTCTTACAGAGTTTCTTACCATTACATTTCAATATTGCTTACTAACCCCTGAACTGTGCTAATGGCACTGCATCTCTCTGATGTGGTTTAATTTTAGAATATCTTGTATTTTAAAACTCATTTTCTTTCAAATCCATAAATTACAGAATGGATGTGTGGGCCACTCTGGCTGGTTCCAGCAAAGCTTTGTTCTGCCAATGTGCAAAAATAAAGACGTGTTCAAAGAGCAGCCAATGAGGCTTTGATTATGTCGCCTGCAGAAATGCGAGGCTGTTTTCATTACCTCTTTTTAACAAGACGAATACAAGCGTCAAAAGAATACAAGCGTTAAATATGTGAGGGCGCCACTGAACACACGTAAAGATCGGTTTGATCTCTTCTTACCATTTTTCCATGTGCAATTAAGAAAATTCCGGAAAAAGAAGAGAACAGTTTGTTTACAATTACCACTTTCCCTTCCGATTCCGTGTTTGTTTTCTTAGCCAGCACGAAAATGAGGTTTGCTTTCTCGGAAGCACTCTTTCACACACTTCTAATCCACAGCCTAGTTCCGTTGTGAAATATCCTGGATGAAAAAGCCACAAAGAGTGACTAATTCAGTCAGTATGACTACTGGATGACCACTGACTGGCCGTATGTCATGATGATGCGGAAACATCTGTCTCATTCAATACACATTGTGTACAAGCCGTGTCAGTCCGTATGTCTTCCTCTGTTAAATATGTCAGGAGTTTGGCATGATTAGTGTTATCGTAAGCTTTTGACCATTTAAAAAGAATAATTCACCCAAAAATGTAATTCATGTCATCATTTATTCAGATTTCAAACCCATATGCTGGTTGTTTTTTTCTGTGCAAGACAAAAGTAGACATTTTTGAATGGTTAAGCAGGCTTTTTAAAAACATAAAAGTGGTCAAAAAATCTATTAAAAAAGTTCATACTACAAAAAAAAAAAAAGTGTGCTATATTAGAAGTCTTCTGAAGCCATACAGCAACTTTTTTTGATGAACAGCCAAAAATCATTTCATTTCATTTAAGATAGTGAAATACTTGCATCTATCTCCCATTTGTGAGTATAATTTAAAGAAAAAAATGTATTTGCCCGCAATTACGTCAGCATTTTTGGCGGCTGTTTACTGGACAAGTCGACAAGTCTAGCCTATTGTCAGGGTATGTTAGTTTAATTTGTGTTTTGGTTTTGTTTCCCCTGTTCCTGTTTGCCTGTGTTATAATTTCTTGTTTGTTGCTATGGTTTCAGATTTGAGTTATGCACCTGTTCCATGTTATGTTGATTAGTCCATGTGTGAATTTAAAGGCCCACTGCACTGCCACTGGAATGCGCAGCTTTGTATGATGCGTTGACGTAATTTCCACTGAAACAGGAAGCTAAGGCGGGATATATTGAATGGCTCCTCCCCCTTTTCAAATAGCCAATAGCATTTTGTTTATCTCACAGACTGCAAGTCATTCTTGACAGCACCATGGAAGCGAATCCGAGCGCTGATGATACGTTGGATTCAGTAGTAGAGGTGTGAATAAATTCTACCCAATTCATTCTTAACCAACGTACAGTTGGAAAACGGAACAAAACTTGAGCGTTTGAGCAACCGAACACACATCTCCAACTCATATTGCTCTGTGACGTGTCAACGGTCGCTTTGACCAGGTGGTATTTATAGCATAGGGGGCGGAGCTTTAGATTCTAGAGAGCATTTGATTGGACAGAAGATGTGATGAGAAGCTGAAGTGTCAAATGTCAAGTGGTGATGTCATAAAAATCCGTGATCCATTTTGAGACACTGTAAGTTTTGAGTGCTTATATCTCCTAAATGCGAATTTTGTCATTGTTTTTGGAACACACCAGCTTATTCATAAACTTAAGGCTAACATATTCATACGAAAAGCTAAAAAACGTACATTTTGATTTCAGGGGGCCTTTAAGCCCCTTAGTTCATTGCTCTTTGTTCAGTGTTGTTTGCTATGCTTATTATCCCTGTGATCTCATGTTAGTTCCCAGTTGGATTTATGATTAAAGACGATGTGATTACCACAGCCACTTCGTGATAGATATAGGGGTGAATAAATATTGTAAATAATGCCTGAATTTTTGGATAAACCATTCCTTTAACGACACTTTTATCGTCTAATACTTTGAAAAAAGTGCATTCAAATTCTAGCCTGCTCAACTGTTCTCAGTCATTACAAGTCAGAACTTCAAGTCTTTAGGTTGATTGCGCAAGACTAAGATATGCAGGTTAGCAGTCTGGGTTGTGCTTATCAGAGCTTCAGATCAGCCTGTAAATGCTCAACAAGTGAGATTAGTCTCTACGTTTGCCAATTACTTTATCACCAGCCTCTCTAGTATGTCAGGCAACACTTAGCATGGGGTCATTTCCTCAAAAGTGGATGGCGGCATGGCGCTGCAGTCGGCTTGTCTGTCCGTCGGCCCCTGCGTAATCCCCGGGGGCCGCTCTCTGCCTGGATGAACAGCACCAACCCTGGCCTTCATATCCAGACACTCCCTCCGAATCCCGGGCTGGAGGGGTCGGTGACAGGAGTCCATTGTAACGGACCAGCCGGATCCGAAAGCTGACGTCGCCCCAGCCCACGTCCGTCTTGTTATTAGACAGGACTTTCACTACACGGGTGTTGAAAGAGGGGCCTCAGACAACCGGCAGCTCAACACTGAGTTTGTGGTTTTAAGGGAGTCCAATAAATTTAAGTGGATACTTATGGTGCCTCCGAGTCTATGTAGCAGGGACCAAGGGGTCTAGACCGAAATGTTAATAGATACATGTCTATGCAACAGGATGCAGGGTGCACTTTTTGAGTCGGCCTACTACAGACCTGCATTGAGTCGTAAACATGGCTTTGCTTGATTTCGAAGGAAAGCGTAAATAGAGGGTATTGATCTAGAGAAAAATAACTGTGGCCTTATGAGATGTTCTGCCATGTTCTGCATTATAAATGTTGTGGAATCTACAGCACTCCAGATGTTTTATTTCAGGAATGCTAGGAAAATATTTGGAAATTATTGAAGATCAACACATCAACCATGTATGCATATTCTGAATGTTCAGAATCATAATACAGGCTTTTTCACTGATCTGTTTCTGCTAAGATGTCATGCATTATCTTCTTTTTTCATGATCCCAGCTTAACATTCTTGTGATCACAACTAAATAAAAATTTGTTTCTCAAAAAACAAAAGTTGTTTCTCAAAATCTCAGTTTGCAATTCTTGTGATTTGGATACAACACAAAAATTGCTTTCTCAAAACCTTGACTGGATTTTCCAAGGATTTTGACAAAACAGAAGTTGTTTTCTTGAGATCAAAGCTTGAATTTCCTTTGATTTCAACACATCAAAAGTTGTTGTCTTGAGCTCTTGATTTTCTCGTTATTTTGAAACAACAAAAGTTCTTTCTCGAGATCTCAATTTGCATTTCTTGTGGTTTGGACTTAACAAAAGTTGTTTTTTCAAGATTGCGACTTGATTTTCTCTCTCGTGGCCTACCGTTCTTGTGATTATGACAAAATTTGATCTTGACTTGACTTGAGATCTCTACTTACTCTTTCTGATGTTCTTTATTGAACTTGAATTTAGAAAAAAAAAAAAAAAAAAAAAACATTACTAAGTGCAGTAAAATCATGGCAGACATCCCACCCTGCAAAAACTCATTTCAAGGAAAAACATTTTAAATAAGTAATTTTGGTGATCAAAGATGAGTTTTAAAGGATATAATTATTGACTACAGGGGGACTTTAAAACCAGGTGGAAACAGGCCTCTGGGATTTCTGGGATTTGCGGGCGTCAGGGAGCCGCAATCAATAATGCTGGAGTCTCCCGGACCTTCCAGGAGAGGTGGGATGTCTGTCATGGACAAGAATGTTGGTTTTTACTCTGATCAGACACTCAGACTGAAATAACTCCATGTCTGTCAGTGATGGACCACTTTTAAACCACTGTCTGACATTTGAGATGGAGACTATTGTCAAAGACACATCTGTATGGTTTGCGGCTGACCAGAGAAATGGTGAGTTGACGAACAGTTTCTCAAAATACATCGAGTTGAAAATCACAAGACAGCAACATTTGTTGTATTGAGATCATAGGAAAATTAAGTCACGATGGTGAGAAAATAATACAGCCTCTATTGGTTCTTCTCGTATGTGTAATTTTGGTGGAATCTTTTTGAATATCTTTAGAATGACGATACGGTTTTTGAAGTAAGCAGTGTGTATTCTGTCCGCTGTAGTTTGTAAACTGTATGTATGCATGGAGTAATCGAATGACCTGCTTCTTACAAAATGTGCACATGGAATAATGTATCCCACAATGCAATGCACATGACCTGAAAGATCACCCGCATGATGAATGAACAGAGTGATATCAACCACAGTTTGACTTCTTCTCAACCCATTATTAGATTGGACCTCCAAAATACATTTTTACATAAAATTAAATCATTGAATTAATCAAACAACCTACCTAAGTTATGTGACAGCATGTGACTGCATAGCCTACTGCATCCTGTTTCACATACGTTTTATTTTAGTATGCAGCTCCCACTGCATGGAAGTGTTGAACATTGTTCTGTTTCATTTAAACTGAAGTGTCTACCATAACTGTAAAACCTAAGTGAGTTCCTCTGTCCTTCTTCTCTGAGCGTGTATGTGTGTGTAAAAGTGTGTAAAGGGGGAACAAAAAGCACATTGAGTGTGGAAAGAGTAGTGGAGCAGAATGAAGTGCCGTGCAGGATACACTCCTGCTGTCCACACCGCTGAGAGGGAAACACAGAGAGGAAGTGGGAATTCAATCAGCCGCCTTCAAGGTCCGTTTGAGCTGAAAGGGCCCCCACCTGGCCCTCAATCACTACCGGAGGATTCGGACCCTGACTTACTCATTGGATTGCTCTGTCGTTCTCTTTGACGCTCAGTGCTGAGCTGAGATCACCAACTGAGGATTTGCACAAGTAGTGGCTTCTATCTAAAACCACTTGCGCTTATTACAGGGATCAACTTGGGGCCTTGGAAACTTTGGCCCCGAAAAGTACACTTTTGTGACACTTTCTGGTTGTCAAATGTTAGAACAAAAAATTGCCTTTACTCTAATTTAAAGAAACTTTTAGAACAACATGAAGGACTTATTACAGGAATCAACTTGGGGCCCCGGAAACTTTGGCCCCAAAAAGTACACTTTTGTGACATTTTTGGTTGTCAAATGTTAGTAGAACAAAAAATCGCCTTTACTCTAATTTAAAGAAACTTTTAGAACAACATGAAGGACTTATTACAGGAATCAACTTGGGGCCCCGGAAACTTTGGCCCCAAAAAGTACACTTTTGTGACATTTTTGGTTGTCAAATGTTAGTAGAACAAAAAATCGCCTTTACTCTAATTTAAAGAAACTTTTAGAACAACATGAAGGACTTATTACAGGGATCAACTTGGGACCCCGGAAACTTTGGCCCCGAAAAGTGCACTTTTGTGACATTTTTGGTTGTCAAATGTTAGTAGAACAAAAAATCGCCTTTACTCTAATTTAAAGAAACTTTTAGAACAACATGAAGGACTTATTACAGGAATCAACTTGGGGCCCAGGAAACTTTGGCCCCAAAAAGTACACTTTTGTGACACTTTCTGGTTGTCAAATATTAGTAGAACAAAAAATCGCCTTTACTCTAATTTAAAGAAAGTTTTGGAACAACATGAAAGACTTATTACAGGGATCAACTTGGGGCCCCGGAAACTTTGGCCCCGAAAAGTGCACTTTTGTGACATTTTTGGTTGTCAAATGTTAGCAGAACAAAAAATCACCTTGACAATAATTTAAAGAAAGTTTTGGAACAACATGATGGGCGAGTAAATTATTTAATTTTTAAGGTAATCTATTGCTTTAAGTGTCCAAATCCTCTGTTTTGGGGACCAAAAGTGTCCAAATCCTCTATTTTGGGGACCAATGTATCCCTGAGACTTCAGAATTAGTCTGTTTTTACAGACGTAATCATTTATTATGAGTCTAAGGTCCCACAGCATCTACTGGCATAAAAAATGAACGATTTAATACTCATTTGACAACTCAACCATTTTCCTATTTCCCTTTTCAACCATCTTTTTTGTTTATGTCCTGTCATCACATGGGAGCATTAACACTTCATCCAGCCAATGGTTAGGAAGCTGAGATTTGCCATATTAAACACAGCAGCTGCCATCACTTACACTGCACGACCTATGCGTTTCCCCAACAGTGTATTTGACCAGGGAAACCATTCCGGGACCTTCTAAATAAAACGTCCTGAACTTAACAAATCTGTGCTATTTGTGCATTTGAGGCTATTTCACAGATAATTAATAGACATAATTAGATATAATGAATGTAATTAGAGGGTGAATTGAAGGCTTCTCGTGCACTGTACCCTGACTTACATTTCGTAATCTGCGTCACAGTGCATCGCAAACGCCTGGAATCACTTACAGCCATATGTAAAACAACGGGAAAGAACACGTGGCGCACGGAAACGATATGGTTTTCTGCTCAGCTGAAATCACAGACCGCTACAGCGCAATCAGTCAGGCCATCACAAGCCACAAGTGCACGGGCTGCTATTTTTAGACTGGCATGGGGCGGAAGACTCGACGGGGCATGAAAAAACATCAAGATGGTTTTATTTCTACATCTCTGCAACCAAAAAGTATTCAGTGTAAAGAAAAGGACAACTGAAGGGATAGATTACACAAAAATACGCATTTTGTCATCATTTACTCACCCTCTTGTTGTTCCAAATCTGTAACCTGTGAAAAAGAAGTGTGCCTAATTGTATTGTATGTGCACTTGTAGTGTACCTCGAATCTTAAATAAAAAAAAAAATTACACTTGCAGATTATATAACGTTAAATTTGTTATGCCATTACCATGCCAAAACACATTAAAGTTAATGTGAGTCCAAGGTAAACAAATGAACAAAATAATTGGAAATATCTGTGTGTGTGTGTGTGTGTGTGTGTGTGTGTGTGTGTGTGTGTGTGTGTGTGTGTGTGTGTGTGTGTGTGTGTGTGTGTGTGTGTGTGTGTGTGTGTGTGTGTGTGTCTCAAAAATGTCCCCACAAAGATGGCAATATCCGAAATCCTTGTCCTTGTGGGGAAATGTTTTGGTGTCTGCTTATAAACGGCTTATAAATCATACTAAGTGTGTGTGTGAATGTGTGCGTGCGTGTGTGTGCATGTGTGTTCCATAGAAGAGAGAACATTTTTTGAACGACTTGGGAGCAAGTAAATGACAGAATTTTCATTTTTGGGTGAACTAACCCTTTCAGCATTGTCACTCATTTACCCATGAAATATACTAAACTAATGCTGCTCATCTCAGCCTCATATAGCAGAGATAAATATCATCCTCTATGGCGAATTTGGCTCACATTTGTCTTCCGCAAAACACACATTTTTCCACAGGGGCCAGGGTACTGTCAGGGGGGTCATCACTTTTCAGCATGATGGAGAGGGTCTACATCCGACTGCAAACACCTTTCGGGAGACCCTGAGGTCGGCCCGCAGCTGTGGCCCTGTCGGATCTGTCGACAAACACATCACGTACACTCTCACCTTCTGTCATTCTGGGGCCCAAGCCCTGTGGCTTTCCACCGGTTCAGAAAATGTAGAGGAAAAACGCTGGAGAATTAGTGTATTAAAACAGGTTTTATTTATTTATCATATGTTATATTGGTAACATTTTACAATAAGATCCATTTGTTAATATTAGTTAACCACATTAGTTTACATGACCTACCAATGAAAAATACTTAAACATTTTAAAAAAATAAAATAAATTTGCTGCCTTGATTTTTTTAAGTACAATCAACTTGGATGTTTAAGTCATTTTAACTTAAATTACATTAAACTTTTGTTTTAAAAAAAAAACTTAAAATAGTTGACTTTTTTTCTGCTAAAGCTATTGTAATGGAAAATTTAGATTTTCATTGATTTACAGTGTTGATTTTCATTATTTTCATTATTAAGACATTGAAATGATCTTTGCTTGACTGTACGTAGTCTGCCAACATATGACTAATGTGTGTGTGTGTGTGTTTTTAAACACTGGGAAACAGGTGAGACATCAGGAGGAGGCAGGTTGAAAAGGGGCTCTGACCCCTAGGGTCAGAGGCCGGCCAATTTAGAACTTGTGAGTTTGTAAGAATAAACTCAGCAGAATTAGATGACTAGCAGAGAAACCTTCCCTTGTTTAGATAAGGGCCTGTAAGCAAGAGACCTTGAAATCAGTATAAAGGCTCCTCTGCCCTCCCTCCCTGGTCGCACTTGTTTCACAGACTGTACTGGTGACTTCTGTGTGGCAACTGGGCCTTCTTGCAAGAATAAATACTTTTAAAAGACAATTTGAATCAGAAATGTCTCTTACGCAGGTGATGATTGTTTAATGAATATTTTTGCCACAACAATTGGTGTCAGAAGTTGGGATTCCATGGCAGTTTCTTCTGGCCCTGAGTAAAGCGGATTGACGATTGATCATCCTGAAGCACAGGCTTTAGTCTTACCTCGCAGAATTGAGAGAGAAGAGCCAACTGCTATCAGGGCCGGGAGGAACTCCACTGGAATCAGAAAGAACCCGGTGGCAACAGAAGCATCTCTGGTAAGAGACAGTAAATATTTTCTTTTGGGGATTTTAAGAAAAATTATGGGATTTTGAAAGAAAAAATATTTTGAAAAAAGAGAACTGTATGGGTGAACCATAATGGCTGTATTTAAAACCTGAAACTAGAGCTGTGGTACGGGGAAAAGGGAAGGCTTTTAAAAAGGGAACGGAAATTAAGACGTAAGGTCAAAGATATTGTCCGACCGAAGCTAAGTACTCGTTAATAAGGAAATTAATTCAGAGGGCCGAAATAATTGATCACTGGAATTAAGTTTAAAAAGGGCAGGAAATAAAAGATTTCCAGGCCAAAACTGAATTCCAGAGAGAGACATTGAGAGTAAGCAGAATTAATTTCAACCCTTCTGAGCTTGGGTGAATAGTCAGTCTAGTGCGCGCTAATAAAAGATTAAAAGCCACGAGCAATAGTGAAAGAGGAAAAGACAGCCATTATGGGAACATCCAATAGTAAATATTGCACACCGGTGTACTGTGCAATGAAGAAAACTATGGGGAAAAGGGCATGTTAGACATAGGAAAGTTGTGCCAGTGCAAAACATGCGTGTAAAAAACTGTGAAGCAACAGTTGAATGTTGGTTTGAATGAAAAGCAAAAAATGAGTGTGAATGAAAAGCAGAGTGAAGTATGTGAAAAGTCTGTGCCCACGGCACCTGAAAGTGTGTGCGTGAAGTAAATGTGGGAATGAGGGAAAAAGTAAGAGTGAAACAGCAGAGATAAGTGGGACTGAGAAAATAATGATAACATTAAATTTAATCTGAAGCCTAACCATTTGATAGAGGAATACGGTTTCAACCCAGTGCTAATGAAATTGATAGCATTTAGTACAAATTTTATACTTTATGAAGAGTCCTGAAACAAACAGTGAGACAGAAGAGAGCAAACGCTGTAAGCAGCTGTGCTCTGAAGCTTTGACTTCAAAGAAATGTGAAGTTTAGAAAGAAAATGTTTAGTGAAAACCCCTTAGAATATGTTGAGTGATTTTCGTTGCAACTTATGAAATTAATGTGCTGCCAATAATAATGATGAAGATTATGATTTGGCTATTGTGATTGAATCCACACTGGTGGACTGTAAAAGAATACAGAGAACTGCTTATCAGTGGCTCTGTTTACATTCCTGATTGGGACACACTGCTTCAGGGGTGTGCAGTAAGTTGGAGCTGTTTGCGAGCTCATTGATCAAACTATAGGTAAAGAGAGTGTTTTAATTGTGGTCAGTGGGGCCATTTAGCCCATAATTGTAAATGGACAAAGAAAGTGATAACGTGAAAGCGACGTGTATTAATGTGGTTTTTTTGAAAGTAGAACAGTATTTAAATGACGATATTAAAGTTTTCGTCTGAGAAAGAACTAAGAATGTGAACGCAGTGCTAAAGAAAGTGAAAAGAATGTGCAAGGGAGAAAAGAAAGTTAAAGGAAAGTTAATAGATGAAAGTAAGAAGATTGAAGATTAAAAGAAGGTTGAAAGATTTAAGTCTTAAGGGAATCCTTTTAAAAGGAAAGAGCTAGTGAATTGATGAATACAGGTTGATGTAAAATTACAGATAATAATGACTCCAACAAATGAGTTGCAAAATATTTTAAAAGTACCGGTAACTAAAAGGATGATTGTGTTTTGAATGAAACGCTTTGATAAGGTTTTAGATGATATAGAGAGACAAATCTAATGAGTTCTATCACAACTTGTAATAAAATGTATCACAAGCTGAGAGGGCAGCCTCAAAAGTTAGTGTGAATCCTAAAAGAAGATTGATAAACTCCAAGAGAAAACACTGAAGTCAGGTATTAAATTATGGTAATTGAGAACCTGACAACTAAAATTGAGATGAAATGCGAAACGTTATTAAGAACTAGAATAATTATTATTCTTTCTTTAAGATAAAATAAGCAGAGGCAGTGTTACGGGATTAACAGTTGCTAAATGTAAAATGTGTAGAAAGGCATCTGATTAAACAAACAGCTTGTTAGTGTTTTGAATGTGGAGAAATGGTGTTGACCAAGAAAGAACTAGGAGCTGATGTTTTGTTTTCAGAAGATAAGCTTGTGATTGGCTGAAACAGTTTGCTTATGTGAATCTGGTGTGTGCTGTGGCTGAAACAGCCAGAGACACAATCTGAGTGAAATTTGTAATGTCTAAATTCCCTGATGTGGGCAAAAGACAAATATAAAAATTATGTTTATTTGAAAACGCATGTCATTTCTGGCAAAGATGCTTTAAGCTGGGCTAGAGTTAAAAGATGTTAGATAAAGTTTGATTTTAGAAGTTTATGAGAGTAGAGTGTACCAGTCCTGAATGCCTCAGAGTCTCTCTCATTCAATGTCAGCTAAAAGTTGTTATCTGAGCCTGTGTCATAAGTGATAATAAGCTAATAGTAAAGCACAGTGTTTCAGTTGGAAACCATAGACATAGAGATGTTAAAAGGAAATCATGCTACAGGCAGTTAATATTTTATACATTTAGAGGGTAAATGCTTTAAAAGTAAAATTAAATGACTTTAAAGAAGTCTTAAACGATAGAAGTGACATGTTTGACTAGTTTAGAACCAGTAACTTCTTTGTCTGATTTTAGCCTCCACCATGAAACAGGGCTGATGGCTCCGGCTACAGATGTAACAGTACACTGAATGGACGGTTGATTCAATTGCGATTTTGCTGATTTGAAGATGTTTAAAAGATTTAGGTGATTAAATACTGTTGTTATTAACTTGTCTCCCTGTGTTAACACTATTAGGCAGTCCAGAGTGCTCTGGTGACTCTTGAATGTGCGTTCCCTAAGCTCCAGAAAACAACCGAGTCTGTTGGGGAAAACTGATTTTGCGGTGGGAAAGAGCGGCTACCAGTGTGCACGAAGTGGCTACTCAAGGACGGGTAAGAACCTTTGGCCAGAGGTCAACCTAAGGCAGGGGGTCACGCCGACACTGGGCATCTCCTGAAGGGAGGTGTGTTTATGTGAGAAAGGTATTAGAGTTGAGCGGTGACTGTGAGGCCAGCAGCATCAGCAGAACATTGAGGGGGGAGATGGAGCTGTAAGGAGTTATGGCAGTCTGCCCCAGAAAATGTGAGTTCCTCTATATACCACTTGCAAGAAACCGCATTCATTGAATGGCTGTTTTTCATTATGACAAGTGTTTGCAACCATGCCAGGGGACAACACCCTGATGAAGATTAGAGATAAAGAGCTGGTGGGAATGGGCTTTCAAGAGCCAGCCGAGACCATGAGGTGGTTTTCTTTATTTGTTGTGGAGACAGTAACAAAAATTAATTTATGTCAGGAACATGATGGTGGTTGCCTTATGGGCAAGGAAATTTTATAGAAGTGTTGATATTGAAATATGTCAATAAAATAGTTTTAACTCCTGAAGGTCGTTAGACATGGTGGTGGCTAGAGATGAAGACAGTTCGTGATGAGTTAAGAGAAAATTCTGGATAACAAAGGTTAGGTGAATTGAATATTTAAACTAAAGATAACCTTAGGAATGCTCATTGCATAATGTATTTTAGATTGTTCAAATTTGAGTTAAACATTTGTATTTTAATATTTGTGAACTATTAAGAGTTCTAGACTATGATTAATTTAGCTACAGTCTTAAAAGGCTGTTGGAAAGATTATTTGTGTATATTGAGAGAGACTGCTGAGTGGAGGAAGGGCCGGTACTCTGTCTGTCTTTCTGTTATGGGCCTGCTAAAGCGAGCTGAAGCAAAATAATGATAACGAACCAAAACAACCCAGCTGACTTTTCTAAGAGAAAAAGAATAATGAACAGACAGGCTTTTGAAACTGGTTAAGAGACTATGTAAAATTAGATAAAAGCTACAGGAAAATGAGAAGTTTAAAATCTTGTTTAATTTTTAAATATGTTCAGAGTAAACACCAGAAGATATGAATATGAGTTCATAGTCAGGTGTCAGTGTGTGTGTGTGTTTGATGGTGACAGCATTGTATGTTTTGTGAGAGTTAATTCATGTTTGGTATGTGTTAGTTTAGGGGAGCTATTCTGTCCCTATAGTGTGTATATTGTGTCATTAACCTCTGGAACGAGAGTTTTATCATTACAGATGGGTTAAGGCAAATGACAAATTTGAAAGAAATTTGGTCATCAAGCTCTGTAGATTATTGTGAACAGAGAGAGAATGTTGTTTGACTGATACTGACCAAGTCT
Organism: Scardinius erythrophthalmus; assembly: GCF_964197995.2. NCBI lineage: Eukaryota > Metazoa > Chordata > Actinopteri > Cypriniformes > Leuciscidae > Scardinius > Scardinius erythrophthalmus. The sequence continues at coordinate 28,615,958 of NC_138237.1, read as the reverse complement.
GTACACGACGACCTGACCTGATAGAAACAATTGATGACTTTGACATTGGAAAATGTTTGTAGATGACTGACTTAAGAGACCAAATAACAGGCCTGAAAAGCAGTGAGACTCAGGGCCGGTGCCCTTCAAATTATTAGATAAGAAGATGAGATTGTGGCTTATGTAATGTTTTGTTTCAGAGGCAGAGAAAGATGTCTGGGGGAAATTTGGCTGAAGGACAACATTTGGGTTAGTGTTGAAAACTTTGTTTACCCAAACACCATTGTTAAATTGCTGCATGAGTCATGTATCATGCATCAAAAGGGATGGTAACAATTGCCATACCAAGGGGTTCAAATTTGATGAATGGAATTGCAGCAGGACGATAAATGTTGGGAGGACACTGCGTTTAACTGGGTAAAAGCCATGTAAGAAGTAGTTTTTTCTCCCTAACAAAATTGCTGTCTGTAAGTGTGCAGATTCGGCAGCGAAGGACGCGGCAGCACAGAAGACAAAATAAACTATGTGTACTTTATTATCTGACAATAACCTCGATGATTGTTTTTCTTTACAGAGCATGCAGACTTTGATGCAGGTCAGAGTGTGCCAGTGAAATAATTGCTATGGATGAATTTGGCTAACTATCCTTGCTTGAGTTATTATTGTGGCAGAGCAGTGCCACACCTTGCGCAGCGCACAACTTAAAACTTTCCCTTTGCAGAATGTCAGGATGGATTGTGTCGAACAGAACTGATTCTGTTCCAAATGTATAAATATTGTTTTGATTAACATGAGCAAAATTATCTGGTGACAATATGTTTCAGGCTGTTGATTCAACCGGTCACACCAAAAGGGACGACCGGCTAGACAAGCGGTCAACAACAAAAAGCTAGGGTCTGCATCCACAGGTGACAGCGGGCAGGAAATGGTTCATTCCAATGGAGGTGCAATCGTGATCTAAGGAAAATCTTGTAAGGTCTAGGGAAAATGGTCGGAGAGGGTGACATCTGGGTCCGTCCAAGCCTCTCACCTTAGACTACACCAACCAACCTCAGCAACCCCACGCGCCGACGCGAAGGACAGTGAGGGGTCAAGGACGTGCTAGTAACGTACCCTCCCTTGCCAACGATGGAAAGCCCATTGCAACGGTTCGTAAAGAGTCACCCTGGTGAAGACGGAATGTCCATGGGGTGAACGAGATGGTCAACACACCTGGAGGAGGATGTGGACCAACTAATGGTTTAAGTTTAGCTGAATAATTTGTTTTGTGATGATGTTGATGATTTTATTTGATTAAATCAAACTAGTGCTTAGTATTGATATAGATCTAATGATTTGATTGGTGCAAATGTTTTCAGGAAAAGTGGAAGTAGTGGAAGCTACAGTAACGTGGTAAATTTGGAGGGTGTTTTTCATTTTTCGGATTTTCTTACTTTCTAAATTCTTTCTTTCTAAGGACGATGATAATGTATAAAGAGGGTTAAAAACAGTAGCCATCCGTGTTACGAGGTGGCATACAAGGACAGGGTTTGAATTGAGGGATATTTTTGTATCTACTTTTTCCTTTTTCTTTGTTTTCCTACTAAATATAACTACACTATTTCTTGTTTATATCAAGGTGACCGAGGGTCCAGACTATAGTTTTTGGGGGTGCAATAACAGTGCTTGTTCACCTAGCCCGGCCTTATATAAACCTTTATTTGCTTGCTATAAAATTAAGGGCCTATCCTTACAAAAACAGCCTAAGCTTATTTCATTTTTAATCCTTTCTTTTCCTACAAGTTTAAAGAAGAGTGATCAGTCATATGAAAATCAGAGATGAACAGTATAAGTATTATTATGGTTTGGTTTGTCTTGATTGATCCGTTATCAATGAATGATAAAAAGGGGGAATTGTAATGGAAAATTTAGATTTTCATTGATTTACAGTGTTGATTTTCATTATTTTCATTATTAAGACATTGAAATGATCTTTGCTTGACTGTACGTAGTCTGCCAACATATGACTAATGTGTGTGTGTGTGTGTTTTTAAACACTGGGAAACAGGTGAGACATCAGGAGGAGGCAGGTTGAAAAGGGGCTCTGACCCCTAGGGTCAGAGGCCGGCCAATTTAGAACTTGTGAGTTTGTAAGAATAAACTCAGCAGAATTAGATGACTAGCAGAGAAACCTTCCCTTGTTTAGATAAGGGCCTGTAAGCAAGAGACCTTGAAATCAGTATAAAGGCTCCTCTGCCCTCCCTCCCTGGTCGCACTTGTTTCACAGACTGTACTGGTGACTTCTGTGTGGCAACTGGGCCTTCTTGCAAGAATAAATACTTTTAAAAGACAATTTGAATCAGAAATGTCTCTTACGCAGGTGATGATTGTTTAATGAATATTTTTGCCACAACACTATGTTAAAACATCTGTTATTGTTATTGATCAAATTTTCAGTGTAAAGCATTCATTAATCTTAGTTAATTAAATTTCAGCATTTACTAATATATTATTAAAATCAAATGTTGGATTTGTTCATTTTATTTAATGACCTGAGCTAACACGAATATTTTTTTAACTAACCTCAAAAAAGATGAATAAATTGGTAACACTTTACAATAAGGTTCATTAGTTAACATTAGTAGTAGTTTACATGAACTAAGAATGAACAATACTTCTTCCACATTCGTTAATCACAGTTAACATTCATTTCAACATTTACTAATACGTTATTAAAATCAAGGTTGTATTTGTTAAAATTATATAAAAATGAACAGCTGTATTTTGTCTTAACTAACATTAACAAAGATTAATAATATACTGTAACACATGTATTGCTCATTGTTAGTTCATGTTAGTTAATAAATGAACTAATGCTAACTAATATGAACCTTATTGTAAAGTGTTACCAATAAATTCTTTAACAAATTGCCCATTGTTTGTTAATGTTAGAATATGCATTAACTGATGTTAATAGTAACACTTTTTAACGGTAACACAATTTTGATAGTCATTCTACTAACTATAAGTATAACTTTGCACCAGTATTAGAGTATGCTTAATATCTGCTAACTTTATTTTGACTGACATTTAATAATAGTTTGCTTACATATAACTTATGGTTAGTAGAATGTCTTAAGTGGACTATCGAAATAAAGTGAAACCACGTTAACTAATGGGAACTATTGTAAACTTTTACTGTTATATTTTTTTAATACATCAAAAACAATCAAAATACATGTCAGGGTGAAATAACTAAGACCACCTTCAAGAAAAGTTCCAACATTAAAGATTTCATTAAACAGATTATCTACGAATAATCCCTTTGCCCCATTGCCATCTGCCGCGATTGATCCAATTTGAGACCGGTGTCACTCTCTCAGGGGTCTGGCCCTTTAACCTATCTTCCATAAAGTCCAGAAAGACGTCCTAATGAGAAGTTCCATCCTTCCAGCCGCAGGGCACTGATATGTCTCATTACCCACACTGCAAAATTTTTCGTTGTGAATTTACAATAAATAATTGGATAAATTTTGCATGACTTTCACAGTAAGGATTACAGCAATATACTGTGAAATATACTCACAGCAATTTACTGTAATTTTATATCTGTGATATTACAATGCATTGTTGTAAAAGCACAACTGTATACTGTAACTTCACAGCTTCAATGACAAAGCAATTACTGTGATATTACAGTACATTACTGGGGAATTACAATCTTTTGCTGTACATTGTTACAAGGCCCTGTACTTTTACAGTGTGTACTTTGAAAGTAATGTACAAGTTGACAATAATATACTGTGAATTTACAATCATTGTACAATTAACCCCCTCCCCCCAACAAACAACTCTGAGGTAAAGTCAATGTTAGCCCAATGGCATATTTATTAACAAATACATATTTTTCAATGTACAGCAGATGCCAAGAACTTCAAGAGTTCAAGAAATTCAACTTTCTAGTCATAAAAGTCAGAAAATGCAGAGAAATTGTGCAAACTTGCAATTCAACTAGCTGTGTCACAATAACAGTAATGGACAGGATGGGAATGAGGCCTTCATGGCAAGATAAGAGAGCGATGAAGGAATGTCGTAAAGGGGTCAGGCGCTCCTCTCAGTCTCAAACATTATAATGAGTCCACACGCAACAGCATTGTGTAAAAATCTTGTAGTGCAAAGTTGTCTTGAAAAATTACAAAAAGAACAAGGCTACTCAAAACTGAGCCTGACAACTACCGCTGCAAAAAAAAAACTATGATGCCCACTCAAAGTCAATAAGTTTCCTCAAAAGGGTGCTCACATGAGGGTTCATTGTTGTCCGCTTCTTGGTCTTTGAGCCTCTTTCAGGATTGATGCCCAGGAAGCACCTGTTAATAAGCAAAGATAGTTTCAGTTTCAAATAGACTTACTGTATTGCAGACAGCATTTATCAAGGTGTGCTTTTTGCTGTGCTTTTTCCCCACATCAAACCCTAATAGATTTATAATCCAAACTTGTTAGATCTTACTCTCACCATAATTTTTTTTTAGCCATTTTTAGCCAAGGTGCCTCAGGTTAGGTTTGCCTGAGGCAAATAGGGTTGATTTTCTACTATGAGAGGCCATATCAACGTGTGCCGCCACTGAAATGCATCTTCACACAATTGGCCAGTTGGTAAATTAAAACCAAACCCTGTTGAAAGTATGACAAACATATCCTTTTCAATAAAGGGCCTGAGAGCATTTTGTTCTGCTTTGAAAGAAAATTTCATCTACTTCATTCAATACATTCGCATTTCGCAATAGACGTTTCAAAATCATCATCACATAGCCTGCCCCAAAACAAAATAAATAGCTGTGATTGGACCAGCAGGTATTTGTCAGCATAACATGTGTAGAAACCCAGACTGATCTGCAGAGCAAAATTGAATGAGTTCGCGAGATCAGGGTGGTCTCACCAGGCTAGCCTCAGGCCCCGTCCACACTACTGCGTTTTAGTTTAGAAACGGAGAATTAAAACGAATACGATCGCCGTCCACACCAGCGTTTTAGCTGCATATTAGAATTGATCTCCGTCCACATTAAAACGACTGAAAACGCGTATCACGTGACCATTCACCAACACTGGGCATGCGCGTGCCGGTGTAAACCTAGAGACTTTCAAACATAGACTGTAAAAAAATGCTTTCAAACATCAAAATGTCATTTATTAATATGTATTTGTGTCAAAATGACATATAAACATGTTTTCCTATTCTATTTTTCTTGGAAACGCTTCCAACACGCTTGCGTGTCGCATGAAAAATAGGCGTCGGTTCTATATAGCATGTAGTGGTATGCGTTTACTGCGCGAGCCGCACCTGAGACGCTTCCAAGAGGCAGTTTCTTCTTCTTCTTACTGTAAGAAACTGTTCCAGCGGGTGGAGTTTACTGGTACTGAATATTACCTGTGTATACTCCATGACTGATGACACCCAATCATAGAGCCGAGCGCGAGCCTCTGCGTCATCGTTTCTAAAGTCCTCCGTTTTGACCCGTCCACACTAAAACGCCCTCCGGAGTTTCAAAACGAAAAACGGGTCGGCAGCGTTTCTAAACTTCTCCGTTTTGGGTCTCCGTTTTTGCCGTTTTAGTGTAGACGGGAGGTGTAAACGTAGCAAAAGGTCTCCGTTTTTAAACAAAAACGCGGTAGTGTGGACGGGGCCTCAGGTACCTCGTTTGTCAGCATTTTAGACCTCAAGACAATCATTGAGTTGGAAGCCTGTACTATAATGTGAATTACAAGATTAAATGTGATCTTTATAAAATACCTTTGAATGAACTCCAGCGTTGACGATCCAGCGGCAGGATACTCAAGGTTGAAGACGTAATAGCTGCTGAAGAAAGCAGCTACTCCGTGTAAAAAGAAAGGGTGTGGGCCCATCACGACATGTCCCTCGATGGATATAAGCCATCCAGAGGGCTTCATCATGTCACCTGAAATGAACAGATACAGCATTATGTGTTATGAGCACTTTGCGATCTGCTTAAGATACAAATGGCTATACAAATGTAATTATTATTATTATTATAATTATAATTATTATTACTTATTGTGGTCTTGTAGATTTCTAGAATGAAAACAAAATAATGAGTTAGAAATGTCGATACTAGATCAAAGTAACATTACCTTGAATGATCAAGCAGGGGCTGCTGGGGAGTTCTGCAGTATTGACCAGTGGCACATGGCTGTAACATAGTTAACACACAATAGCATGGATTTAGGATAAAGGATAAATATTGTTCATTGGTCAGAGGTAGTAAATCATGCAAGGTAAATGTTGATAATGTAATCACTCATTTTGCATTTTAAATATTTGAATAAAAAATCTTACATCAACTTCAAGCATCAAACTCTCTCTGATGACCTGGAAAGAAAAGAAAAAGGAGAAATTACACAAATGCAACCAAAAATAAGAATTTCAGTTTGAATGCAGATTATGATCATTGATCATTGTAATTTAATTTTAGCCGTATGTCAAAAATGATAGTGGTATATATTATATAGTGTTTTTTTTCTGTAGCACTTTGAGATTGCTCACTCAATGTAACGTGCATTTACAACTTTTACAATTATTATACATTCATATCAGGACAAGTGGGAAACCCTAATGTTAAAACCCTCCCGTTGTCGAACACGACATGAGACTAAAGGGGGTCGCACACCGGATGCGCAGCTCGGCCCCGCGCCGCGCAGCGCCACGTCTTTTAAATTCGAACACATTATTCTCTATGAGAGTACACACACCGGCGGCGCCTTTCGGCGTCTGTCCGCGACGCCCAGCAACGGCTCAGGACCGTGTTCAAAATCCTGCCGCGCCACAGAGCGCCATTTACATGGTTTTATATAAAATTTACATTTATAGAGATGTATATCTTCCTCTTACATTCTCATAGAGAATAATGTGTTCGAATTTAAAAGACGTGGCGCGGCGCGGCGCCGAGCTGCGCATCCGGTGTGCGACCCCCTTAACAGTTAGCTCAATCATGTTGTAACTAGGATATCTGCTGAAAAAAATATTTTTTCATGGACCGTTTGAATCACTAAGTTATTAAAGTTAAACAGCTAACGGTTAGCCCTGCTAATCTATGATAACCTTGACTAATTACAGAAATGTGCACACATAAATAGTAATGTTTGTCCCATCATTGGTTTTTATAAACTTTACAAACACCAGATTTGTCTAAACGGTGATAGTGACATGAAAAATTATAGCGAAACTCTCTTCATTAGCTACTAACATTACTACTATTAGCAAATGCTGTGAGAGAACTTTCAACAATTCTGGGCACTTGCTAACAAAATGTGAACTGTGTCATGCGATAAACGTTTATTTGAAAGTAAATATTATCATCATATTAAAATAACATGGGTGTAAGTGCTGCAAACATGTATGCTACTCACCTTCTCCATTCAGCCCGGAAATTCAGAAGAGGGACACGACCGCGCCTTTTCAGTTCAAATTCAAAACAGTTCGGTTATGTCATGTGACTTTCCAGGGCATAATTTCAATACAATATTTCACTGTAATAATACTGTTTAATGCTGTGAAATCCTTCTTTTTTTTTCACTGTGTTGCTGTGATATTACAGACCTTGTTGTGATATAACAGCAGGTTTTAGATTGCAATATTTTACTGTAAAATAAGAGTTAAATGCTGTAAAATCCAAGGATACTGTAGTTTTTACAGGTATTCATTGGGATATTACAGGGAAACTTAATTACAACAAGTTACTGTAAAACAATACTGTTAATTATTGTGAATTGCTGGTAATTTTTAACAGTGCATGCTCAGTTTGTAACGGTACACTAAGCTGCTTAGCTGCATATACCTGTAATTTCCTCTCTTTTCGGCTCAGGGGTGTCTCCGCGTCCCGCTACCAGAGAGGCTGGGAGGAGTGACTGAATGGAGCCATATTGTGCGAGCTAAAGCCAGAGTAGAGCCATAAACCGGGCGACAATATAGCCAGCGCCTAATTGTTCAGTTTAACGCCTGCCGATTACTGAAGCCCGTAAAGTCAGGCGTTTCTCCCCCTCCGTTTCAGACCACACAGTGCGTGTTCGGCAAATCAGCAAAAGCGCCTTTGCTGTTTCTCATTTCGCTAGCAGGGGAGGAGAAGGAGACTCCGGGGAGGCCCCCCGATTCATTTAGGCAGGGTAATAAACACTAGCAACTGAGGACATTAATTGACCATTCATGTGGGATCGGTCGTGAATCATCGTTTTGTTGTTGGAGAACATTAGCACCTTGTTCTGACATTAGGCCACGTTTCTAACAGCCTTTCGGCACTCGGCACCTGCGCTTGATTTTTACTGACCTTGTGTCATGTTCAGTTCAATTCAGGTTTTTTTTGTATATCACTTTACGATATTGTTCAAAGCAGCTTCACGGAATATGCATATTCAGTGTTATCAGCCAGAGATGAGTATGAAAGTAATGGCAGAATAAGATACAACAAGTTTTGTGGTTACCATTGTGTCGGATTCAACACGTGCCAGATGTGGGCCGGATCTGGGCCGACACTATGTTGCTGTCTGGGTTGTAAACATTGCCTATTCAGTTAAGCGGTGATAATGTAGGCAATGATTACAGCTTGTAATGATATACGGATAATAATATATGACAGTTTTCAGTTGCCAATTTTGGCAGCATCGTGTGTTGCATTAGTTCGGGAATAGAAAAGATAGATTCATTCATCCGATTCTACATGCTCACTCATATTTTACTGTAAAAATGTTACTTTATGTAAAAAAAAACGTTTTATATTTTGTCAATTCAACTGTGCATGTCTATGGTAAAAGAGGTCTGCAGGAATGATGTATATTTGTAGGCCAAACCCAAGAAATGACTTAGCATTTTAGTACTTCCGATTCCATCGTCCTGAAGCCAATGGGTTTCTGGTTAAATGCCTGAAATAAGGTCTGTGGTTAATAGAACCTCAAGATATTTTATTCTATTACCTATCTACAATAAATCAGTAAAAACCCCTTGTGATTTGTTTAAAGCTTTTACTTGCTGAAAAGTGGCAAAATGGGACGACATACTTTGTCAGTCAGGAATATTAAACATTATCACACAGCAGGGAAACGCTTCTACTCACTAGTCCGCTGCACTTTTACAGTCCTCTTGTGTTTATAATCTTGCTCTTGCAAACTGAAAGTCAAACTTTAAGGGAAAAACGTTTTTAAATAAAGACTGAAAGAGTTTCTTCATGGTGCACTGTAAAAAGAAAAGTGGCTACCTTGAATTTTTAAGGGCAATCAACTTGAATATTTAAGTCATTTCAACTTAAATTACATTAAACTGACTTAAAAATTGAGTTGAATCTTATAAAGTTAACTTATTTTGATGAGTTAAGCAATGTAAAAACAAATGTTGTCATAACGTATTGATCATAAAAGATTTTTTACAGTGTGGATACGCTGAAGTCACGTTTATCTTTTTGCTTCTGCGATTATATAGGCTTCAATTCATAAAATGTTCATTTGTGAAGATTATTGTCATGAAGAAGAATCATAAACTTTTGTTGATCACAGACCTTATGTTCTGCAATAATCTAAAAGCCAATGGTATCATATTTGGTTTTGTCGAGGGAACCAGTGTGATGCTGACTTCCGAGTTGGCCTATAAAATACGTCATCACTGCAGCGCTCTATTATGGCTCAAAACCAATCACCTATTAAAAAGTGATCAATCAGATACTAAAAGTGAGGTTTTCTTCAAAAGTGTCATTCCACAATTCCTCACATTTCATGCAAAGACAAACAGACGAAGGAGCGCTCTGTTTGCGCAGCTCAAATGTCATCCATGTTTGCTCTTCTTTAAGCAGCTGAATCCATACCGAACACAATGGTGCTCACATCACCAATGGACCTATGGTCTTTTTCGTTCCTATTTCCCCAACGTCTTTCCCAGGAAATAAAAGAGGACTGTGGGAGTAAGTAGTATTATGATTTGGAGAGGAATTTTCTTAGGGTTAAGGTTTATGGAAGAGGTTTTCAAATGTAATTTTGGTTTGGTAAACTGTAGAACAGGAGCTGCCATTGATGTGAATGCGTCTTCTCCAGAAGCCTGTGGTAATTTGCTGGGTGTATTGTGCTGAGGTCCTCGGCCCTGGCTTGGAGGAGCTCTCATTAATGCAAGAGGCGCTGGGCTTCCTTTGTTGTGCTAATCAGGCACAGATGTGGACACCCAAAACTGCGGGAAATCTCCAGGGAGAGTGAACTAACAATCAAGAAAATATATTTATTTAACATGGAAATAAGCTTAAAAGTTTCATTTAAAAATAAAAAAATAAAAATAAAAACTAATTAAAAATATAATAATATAAATTAATAATTAACGTCATAATTCTAATTAAAGCTCAAAATAAAGCCAGTCAAACGTAAAAAAAAAACAAAGTTTTAAAAAATAAATTTATTTTAAATGGAAATAAACTTCATATTATTCAATTTAAAATGTAATTGAATTTAAAGCGTAAAATATAAATAAAATAAAATAAATAAACAAAACAAAGCAAACAGAGCCAATGATAAAAAAACAAGTATTCAAAAAACATATTTAGGTTACACTTTATTTTAAGGTGACGTAGTTACATTGTATACTAAGTACCGAGTAATGTTAATTATCATGTATTACTATAGAGTTACTGTTAGGTATAGGGTTTAGTTTAGGGTAAGTTACTTGTAACTGTGCATAATTTACTGTTGTTACTATAGTAATTCACTGTGACAACATTGCTTTAACTCATCAAAATAAGTAAATCAATCATCAACTTTTTTTATAGGTTATACAAGATTCAACTCATTTTTTAAGTCAGTTTAATGTCATTTAAGTTAAAATAACTTAAACATCCTAGTTGATTGTACTTAAATTAAAAGCAGCAACTTTTTTACAGTATACATGCAGTAATGTGTAACTATGTCACCTTAAATTAAAGTTTAACCATTTTTATTTTAAATGTAAATTAATGTAATAAACATTAAATTAAGTAAACATAATAATTATTATCAATGATGTTGTAAAATATAAAAATATAAATTAACAATTTAAAGTTATAATTCTAATTAAAGCACTAAACAAAGCATACCAAGACAAAAGTAAAAACAATACTTTATTCAATTTTATTCAACATTTATTCTAAATATAATGCTTAATAAAGTGTCAATTCAATCATCATTTGAATACCAAGCCGAGTGTGTATTTATTTGAAATGTAAATACAAATGTAAATAAAAATAAATGAAACTATAATAAACAATATCAAATCGAATAATATAAAATAATTCACAAGCCTTTTTCAAACATCTTAAAAGCATTGGTAATGTCTTTGCTGGTCCAGTCTCACGCTGGCGCTGTCGAGCAAGACCCTGATGCTGCACTCCAGGTGGCACCTGGTCCCTCCTGTCTCTGTTTGGAGTGTAGGTCCTTTTGTCTCTCAAACCGTGACTGAAATCTCAAAATCCAAACATACCAGAAACCTTCACCCCCCGGGAACCATCCCCCTTTTGTCTCAGGAGAATGTGAAGGCGGTTTGCCTCTCTCTTCTGGAGACGAGTTCAAGAGCGACGCGCCAACGAGCGTTACGGTCATGAGAGCGAGATATGGGATCTCCAGTGGGTTTTAAGAGGGTCTTCTTCTCGGCACCCACCCGTGGCTTCCTGGGGCCAGGTGTAGATCAGGGGTGGGAGGGCTATTATAAGCAAGATCATTGTGTTGTTCTGATCCATACATGCACACCGCAGGCACACCTGTTGCCTGCTGGTCAAAACACTGGAGGCTGGCTTATTGAGATGAACTGTTTCAAGTGCTCAGAGCACATCAATCATCATTACTACCTCCCCTATAAACCAGCACATTGAAGCATGATATGAACTTCATCAATTTAGTAAGCAGCAGACTTGTCAGTTTGAAGGTTTCAACTGTTTTTTTTATTTTACGAGGTGGTGATTTTTAGCCCTAAACCTTACCATCAATGGAGTGTAAGCAGATTGGATGAAAACATATGAATGCAATTATACAAATTTATGTGAATTAGCGACCAATTCGCCAAAACACAAAATAGTTACGAATCGCGATGAAAACGTGTTGCATTAGAAACACTTGAATCTGGGTAAGTTTCCTAAAAAAAGCAACATTTTGAGCAAAAAGCTGAGAAAATCCAACCCAATCTCATGGCAATTTGTATGTATTTTACGAGGCGGCTAATTTGTTTGAATTCATACCTACCCCTGACCCCGCCCCTAAACCTATACCCATTACCGAGTGAGATCGTACGAATTAGGCACCTCGTAAAATACATTCGAATTTGTCGAGCGATAGCAATGGAAAATCACATTTTTATCAAAGACTACATCCAGATCTGATTTAGAAACTATGATCAAAACATAGATGGAGTAGATAGAGTCCATCAACATCCCTAAAGCTTCACAGTCCTGTAGCTCGTCCTGGGACGACCTTTCATTCGGGAACATTAGGTCATTTTGATTTATATGCTGTTTAATGTTGATGATCACATTATTTTACATATGTTTCTGCTTCTTTTTCGCCTGTGTTTTGATCCGGAGATTCAGTACTCTTTCAGAAGATGTGTTACAGCGCCCCCTACCGTATAACAGTGAAAACACAGAAAGCCATAGATTTACGTCAATAGCGGGAAAGCATGTCTCATAAATGACAGAAATTTCCGTCAATGGTGGGGAAAGAGCTAATAATAAGTTGGTGTAAGCATATTGCGCAAAAACATATAATGAGATTGTACAATTATACGAATTAGCCGCTAATTTGCCGAAACGTAAAATTGTTACAAATTGCCATGAGAATTGTGTTGCATTAGCAGCCATACAGACACATTTTGTGGCCAGTTTATCGGTCTTTATACATCAGAATGCCATTATTGATCTATCAAAATCAAGCACTCCAAAAAGGGTAACAAGTTACAACAGGCTAAAAATGTATTCAACCATGACGACAACTACTATCAATGGCGGCCACCTGTGTCACTCTACTTGCAGTAGCAAAATCTTCATTCAAAGGGTAAAACTGAAGAAGTAAAGTCTAATCTCAGCACATCCTATTGTTAACACATGAGCCACCGTTAAAAGAAACTCTTCACTTTATCCCGCAACAATGTGTCACATGACAGAAAAGCTGAGAGGCAAACTCAGGGCTCCCCAGATTCCAACGACGAGAAGCTCTTAATCAGGCCAAACAATGCGACCTCCAGCTCCTGCTTTCTTCAGCGGCCTGATCTAATAAGCTGCGGAGAACTTTGAGCTGATCCCCCTGGATTACCTCTGAAGATAGGCCACAGCAGGAAGCCCTGGAGAAGAACCCTGGATACTCCTTAATTCAAACCGGGGATGGCGACCCTTTGAACCCCACAAGGCCGGTCCACAAAAGGGGGTCGTGGAGCCAACAAAGAATAGTGTGACGTTGTCAAACAGGCTTAATGTCTTCATAAGACACCTTCTTAATGAAAAGAAATCTCAGGAATCTGTCACAAGCAATTGGGAACGAAGTGATCTGAAGCACATCATCGAGCTAATATTCACTAGCTTGCGCTGATCAGTTAAAACGGTCAGTTTTGATCTGGCTCGAGCTTCAGCGCTCTTTGATTCCAGCTCAAAAAACATTCAGTCACGAATGTTGGACGTCTCCAAAGCCTTGGAAGCGGAGAACATCGGGATTTCAAAAACGCAGCAAGCATGAGCCCGAAAAAGGGCAGTTTCTCTGAGATGTGGATGATCTGGGAAGATCCAGTTACATATAATTCCAACTATGTTATTTCTCCTTGCACATGTCTTGATCCCTTTAGCGCAAGCTTTATGAACATAAACATGGACTTCGGGGTTACTGTCTGGGTGCTCTGTTTCTGTTTTCAGCTGTAATCAATACTCCACCAAATATGGTTTTGTTTCCATGGAGATAACATCTATAGCAATTGGACATAATCCTCAAAAGAAAGGCCCTCGGATGAAAAGCTTGTCAGGGTGAACCAAAATACACACGGGACCTCCCGAGATCATCGCAGCTCGGAACGTATTTACAGAGTGTAATCTCTTGATTCGTTCATATGTGCAAAGTTTATCAAAGGGCTGTCCTGCTTAGGCGATGCTTGGATGAGTAATTCTGCAGGATAAATCAGACATGTGTGCGTTTGTACTGAAAGATATACTGCGTGTAAGTGTACCTGTCGTGGCTGTATCAGGACTCGCGTCTGGAGTGAGAGTGTGAATTGCCTCATGACGAGAGCTGTTACACTCACACAAATGGATTGTTGTTTTAATGAGACAATGATGCATTCACCTAATTCACTCGCGGGGAATTGGAGTTTTAAATAATGATTAACCAACCCTGACACACATACACACACGGGAAAATCAGTTGTTATCACTCTCATATTAACAATTGAGGACTCGTTTTCCTTTTGCTCTGTCTATCTAAATAGGATATTCAAAAATGTTGTTTTATGTTGTTTTTTTAGACTAAAATTAGGCAGCATGAAATTATCCACAAAATAAAGTTTAAAAGAAGTATTTGTTCTTTGAACTTCTTTTCCAGAAAGTTGTGAAAAAAAGAGTAATTAAGGAGTTTAATTAGAGCAGATACTAATTAAAACTGAGACTGCATGCGGATGACCTAAAACATCTGATCAATTAACACACATGCTCATGCTTTAAGAAATCATTCACACATTCTATCAGATTCATCAAGAGAGATGAGTTCAGGGAAGGTTCATCTACCCTCATCTCTAATGAAAAAAAAAAGAATAAGAAGAGAAAACCAGAGAAGAAAAGAAGACGAGCAGAGAAAACAGTGGCTGCAGGGATATCCATCTCTGTAAAAACAGCTGGGTGTGGGACCCTCGCAGAATATGTTTGGCAGCAGAAGTCAACTTGCATTACAAAGTAGACCTCTCAGTCACACCATTGTCAGGCCCGGTCCAGCTAATAATTAACACAAACACGAGACAATAGCCTGGGACCAACAAGTGCTGCGGTTAATGAGCGACCAGCCCCACCTTGCATTCACATGCTCTGTTGCTATAGGCCGTTCACTGGCTGCAGCCCTGGCTAATTATTCACGCCACTGTCTCCCCTATCACAGCCATCAGTGGAGCGGCTCATTAGCATAGTTATGCAAGTATCAATACTTTCAGACTCTTTCAGGTCTCCCAGCTGGCCGAGGCGTAAGGGCCATCCAGCGTATCACTAATGTAATCAGATAAGAAGGAGGTGGGGAGGACAAGAAGAATGTTGCTGTTGATTTGTTGCCAACATGCATTCGGGGAATGCGGTTCTCGGATGCTGCATTCCCTTTGACTTTGCTTTAGCCGGGGGCTTTTAATTACAATGACCTCCAAATGTGGGATCGCTTTTCAAAAAATTAAAAGCTAATTATGTTTACCCGTTTATATTGCGTGAGAAAAGTAGCGAATACAATGTCAAATTTGGTAAATGGTATTGTTAATGTTATATATAGAGAGACAACTTATGTGTGTAAATATACAGTGGATGTAAAGTCTACACACCCCTGTTAAAACAGCAGATTTTTGTGATGTGTATGAACTTTTGCACATTTGATGTAAAAGCAATGTCACTGAAAACCAAAGTGACATTTCAGAGAAAGAAAAAAAAAAAACAGAAAATGTAATTATATCATTTTTTTACTGTTTTTTTTTTTTTACTGTTTTTTTAGGCCTGCATGACACAAATTTCACGATTCGATTCGATATGAACTTATTAACTTAAAATATTACATTTTCACAATTCGAATCGTGAAATTTGTGTCAATGCCCTGGCCTAAAAAAACTGTGAAAAAAAACCCTGTTAAAACAAATTATTCTCAAGGAAAACAATCTCTCTCAACTAATGCTGTAAACTAAACAAGGAATCCCAGCTGGTCCGGCACTATAATACTAAAGGTTCAAATGAACAGATTTTTAGGTTACGTACATTTAAATTATACAAAAGAAAGTTTTTACACCGCTAGGCCTAAATTTTGAATGACATAATTATATGAAAAATTCAAACATGCATTAAATATTGAGGAACAGGTTAAGTAAAAATTCAATTCTGTCATCAATTACTCGCCCTCATGTCGTTCCAAACCAGTACGAATTTCATTCATCTTCGGAACACAAATGAAGATCTTTTTGATGAAATCTTAGAGATTTCTGTCCCTCCATTGACAGCTACGCAACTACCACTTTGACACTTCAAAAAGTTCATAAAGAGATTGTAAAACTAATCCATATGAATCAAGTTGTTTAGTCCGAATTTTCTGAAGAGACACGATCACTTTATATGATGAACAGATTGAATTTAGGCTTTTATTCACATATAAACCTGATTCAGCGAACATAAACAGAAGATCAACCGAACCTGCTTGAGGCATGAGGACAAACCTCATTGGTTCTCGCTGAAGCTCAAACAATGCTGCGTAACACGAGAATGAACCTCATTGGTTCTTGCAGAAGCTCGAACGTGATGCTTATTTTTTTGAAGTGTCAAAGTGTCAGTTGTGTATCTGTCATCGGAGGGACAGAAATCGCTTAGATATCATCAAAAAGATTGCCATTTGTATTTCGAAGATGAACGAAAGTCTTACGGGTTTGGAAAAACTTGAGGGGGAGTAATTAATGACAGAATTATCATTTTCCGGTTAACCATCCCTTTAACGCTTAAACCTAACCGTGAGTAAACAAAATACCAAAACACTTTTCATAATTCTGAAAATGCTTTAAAAGTGTACACTCTGGTGATGTCATTCTGAGGTCGTCTCTCCAGTTTGAACTGTAATACAGTAACATTCAGGCAGCCTCTTGCACAAACACTTGCTTGTAATTGTGTATGTGTTGCCCAACACCAGTAACATGAGTGAACTTTGGACAGTTAGAATAATGTAGTATAAACATCAACACTCGCTATCAACATACATATATCTGACAGGAATTGAGGGTGTTTTCATTGGAGGGAAACTCAATAGTGACCGGTTAAGATGTTGTGTTTTCAAGCCGAGGATTCCTTGCATAGTTGAGAGTAATGTGAAATTATTAATGGCTGAGGTCATTGGTGTTCTTCCTGGCATGCTGCCCTCTTGTTTGTGAGCTTGTCAAGAAATGACCATCTTTTACAGCTTAATTTGTTCCTGTTTTTTGTACATTTGGACTTTCCGATCTAGAAAAATATGTAGAATCTGTTTGTGAGCAACAAGTAGGCAAAAGCGGTTGCTTTTCATATTTTTCGAGTACTAAACACTAGATGTAATCATGAAATATCGTGTGTACCTGATTACCCTGGTCAGCCACAGCTCTGAGCAGTGAGTTCTTTTGAGGGGACGGTTAGAAGTGGATCTGCAGGGCAACGGAGAAGCTCCAGATAATAGGCTTTAATGGGGCATTCACATTCAGCAGGATATAACAAAGACCGGGCAGTGGGATTTGGGAGAGGGGCCGATTGTTACTCCAGAGTGCTTTAATTCCTGGCCTTGGAGACACAAGCTGAGGACGATGGTGGGGGGAAATCTGGCATTGTTCGAGGGAATGTCAGCGTTTTCTTTAGAGAGGCCAGAGGATCAAATTAGAAAAAGTAAGAGATAAACAGACAGAGGGGAAGAGCGGGATGGACAGTGATATATAGAAGGAATAGGAGAAAAGACAAGCTTTTTCAAATATCTATCTGTCTGTCTGTCTGTCTGTCTGTCTGTCTGTCCGTCCGTCCGTCCGTCCGTCCGTCCGTCCGTCCGTCCGTCCGTCCGTCCGTCCGTCCGTCCGTCCGTCCGTCCGTCCGTCCGTCCGTCCGTCCGTCTAATCTATCTATCTATCTATCTATCTATCTATCTATCTATCTATCTATCTATCTATCTATCTATCTATCTATCTATCTATCTATCTATCTATCTATCTATCTATCTATCTATCTATCTATTTATCTATCTAGCTGTCTGTCTGTCTGTCTGTCTGTCTATCTATCTATCTATCTATCTATCTATCTATCTATCTAGCTATCTATCTAGCTGTCTGTCTGTCTGTCTGTCTGTCTGTCTGTCTGTCTGTCTATCTATCTGTCTGTCTGTCTGTCTGTCTGTCTGTCTGTCTGTCTGTCTGTCTGTCTGTCTGTCTGCCTATCTATCTATCTATCTATCTATCTATCTATCTATCTATCTATCTATCTATCTATCTATCTATCTATCTATCTGTCTATCTATCTATCTGTCTGTCTGTCTGTCTGTCTGTCTGTCTGTCTGTCTGTCTGTCTGTCTTTCTGTCTGTTTAATACATTTGGTCTGTGTTCTTTGTGAAAATGTTATGTTAGTTCGACCGGTTTTAAAGTGATTTTAAATGTATGAAAAGTATTTATTTATTTATTTATTTATTTATTTATTTATTTATTTATTTATTTATTTATTTATTTATTTATTTATTTATTTATTTATTTATTTATTCATGAGTAATGTTTAGCCTTTGATCAACATAATGCGTTTGATCATCTTTATTAGTTATGCGCGTGAAATGAATGTGCACTGTGTGTGTGTGTGTGTGTGTGTGTGTGTGTGTGTGTGTGTGTGTGTGTGTGTGTGTGTGTGTGTGTGTGTGTGTGTGTGTGTGTGTGTGTGTGTGTGTGTGTGTGTGTGTGTTAGACTCTTCTCCTCCGGACTTGACCGCGGGGCTCGTTATGCCACAGTCCGCTGATGAATGGGAGAAACGGGATCATTTCAAACCAAGTGTTCCCCTCAGATCCTTCTCGTAAGCACTTTAAGCCTCACTCTCTCCGCCTCGGGCTTCAGTTCATTATAACACCTGCACGGTCAAGGAAACTTGACCATGATCAATTCTATTACAGTTTTCACATTAACCGCATGTCCAATTTAAGATGCGCTATAAGATGCTTTGCAACGAGAACAGGAAACAGTGATTAGCCTACTTTCCATAATAATGTGTTATTTTGAACAAACGTAGCCTATAATCAGTCGCAAATACGTTGATCCAGGAATTAAAAGAAGAAGAAAGAAGAAAAAGCGCGATGTTTCTAAAAGACATTCTTGGCATCACAAACTAATAAATCAATTACGCGCGCATTGTGACGTCACGTCTGAAAGGATTAGTGGGAAAGATAACACAATAATGTAATTAAGGAAAGGTGTCATTTACAGTTGTTGAATACAGAGCTCGTGAACTTTTCAAAGGAACTGCCTAATTTGTTTTTCCTGCTTATTTACAATGCAATAAATCTAGGTGTAATTTAGAGTTATTTAGTCAGTCTATTTACCATATAAGTGTGGGATTGTTTACTTTTTACATATTAGATCTGTTTTTGTCCTGAAGTTATTTAAAATTCTTCCAAAAAAAGAGAGACCTTAATCAATCTATTCTATGATTATTTTTTTCTTTTAATATCTACACAATCTATCTATCTATCTATCTATCTATCTATCTATCTATCTATCTATCTATCTCTAATATAAATAGTCTATATTGCTGGGGTCTGCCTCTGGGGATTTGTTTTTGTGGGTGGGGGATTTAACACCCCCTTCTCCCCCCCTCTCTCTCTCTCTCTCTCCCTCTGGTTTTAGTCCATTGTTATGAACCTTCCCCTCAGAGTGCTGTTGTCTCCCACTGCCAGTCAGACGCTTGCTCTGCCTCAGAGTGTAAGCAGAGAGTTGCCAGATAGAGACTCTTCGGGCTGTTCAGTTTTAAACTCACCTAAGCTGTGTGGAGCAAATCATTCTAAAGAAAACCCAATCGAGAGAGAGAGAGAGCGCGCAAAACCCCACTCCGCTGTCAGTGCGCGCAAATCACATTATTCATGTGAAATAAGACAGAGGGACGCTACAATGTGTTTGGTATCGGATGCTTTCGTTCACACAATCTAAGGCTGGATTTTTTTTTTTTTTTTTTTTTTTTGGAGAAGAAAAAATAGACACTATCTAAATCCTCCGCGTCGTTGATTTCTCTGGATTTATAGCGGTTTTGGAGTCGGGAGCGCTCACGAGCACAGCGCGAGACACGGAGAAGCTCATCAAAGGAAAGCAGCACTGGACTTTGAAACCGAAGATTAGTAGTCTTACCCTTGCACTATCTGTCTATTGGTTTTATTTTTTAAATGGATTTACCAGCGTAACCCAGACTTTCCCAAAAGTTGCTTATTGGATTTCCAAGGATAAAGTATTGTGAATCTGTAAGGGAAAAAGGGACACATGAGTTTCTCGAGGGCCACCGCGATCCAAGGGCACTAAGTACTGCCTTATCGAACCCATAGGGACCGGGCAAAGGGCGCACGAAAATAGGTAAAACTTTTTTGTTGTTGTTTTTTGTGTGTGTGCATATGGTTAAATTTAGGATCAGATTCGTTGCATGAATATTAGCCTGTTTATATATCAATTGGTAGCCTATTTATTAACTAATTAGTTGCTTCAGATAAATTTAACTGAAAATGTAGTCTATTTTTTATGGACTTATTGTAGCCTAATTAGATTGTAAATTAAATAGTACTGTTTAGTTTAAACTTCTCTTAAGCGTTATTTCCGCGAAGTTGGGGAATTTCGTATAAAAACGCAATGCTCGCTTTGAATCGTAAATGAAAACTTTTATTGATTTGCTTCAATTCCAATTTTCTGTCTCTGGTCCAAACCGGACCAGAACCAGGTTTACTTGCGCTCAGAATGAATTTCATTAACTCTACCAAGTGGTTTCACACTTGTAAACGGATTTATTTACCTTAACCAAACTCTCACTCTGGTGTGAAATTCTCGTATGTTTTGAGAACACATGTGTCTCCTCGTACCCTCGTGACGTTTGCTCTTATTTATCTCTCATGCTGAGCAAAATAAGTATTTTAGAAGCACATTCGGAGTAAGCTACGTGGAAAAATCTTCAATGTAGGCTACATGATTTTTGTTTAAAAATACCTTTTTAAAAGTTCAGAGTTTGGACAATTAGTTGTTGCAATCGTAGATGTTCCGGGTCCAATTCACGTGTTTATATTGAAACGACCCATCAAAAGCACGATGTACAGGTTCTATTCATATACAACTGTCCTTAACTGCTGCACATTCGTACCTGACGGTTATTCATGTACAAGAGGATATAGACAATGTCTAACAACGATGTAGGTGTACAATAGGACATTCATTTTCAAATGTGGTTTAGTGGGCAGGGTTGGGATGTGCAATGCATTATGCATTTATGTCATTTTGAAGGTTAATCTTTCACAATAGCTTCTGTGAATTGTAAATCAGTTCTGTTTTCTCTCAGGTTTGTGACTACAGTGAGGTTGCCAATGCCTGGAGTCAGCATTTGAAGCTGACCAGCTGTCTTCCACACACACACAAACATTACCTCAGCAAGATGTTGAGCATCTTTAAGGTTTTCATTACCATCTGCTTCACGGAACTGGCGTTTTCAAGAAGCATAACATCTAGGGAAGTCCGGGCAAAAGGTATGGATTACAATTAACAATTTCATTTGAAATCACCCAAATCCAACTTTTCCAAGTATAAAATACAAAAATTGTCAATGTTACTTAATATTTAGAATTTTACTTAAAACGGTTTGAATATCTGATGAATATTCAATATATGAAAAAAACGAGCCGAGCTGATTGTGAAGAATTTAAGTCCAGGGGAAGTTGGAGAGGATGTAATCGTTTAGAGAGTAAGAGAATCCCAGTATTTTCTTGAGCCATAAACAGTGCTACCTGATCCTTCCAGAGCCCTGAGGCTCGGAAGTGTAAATCTGTCTGGCCCGGTGCCAGTAACAGGGGCTTGTGGGATGTTGAGGGGGGGGGCTTGGTTTGGGGCAAGATGGGTCTCCTATTTAATTGTACAGACACCGGGTTGTCTCCATTTTGTACCTGTCAGGGAGGTATCCGATTATCTCCAAGAGATTTTTTTGTGTGAAAAAGCCTTATGTATACAAATCAGAGTATTTTTTTGTAAATCACAGGATTACCTAAAAGCTTTATGTGGCATTTTATGTTAGGCTGTTGATATGCTCACCCTGAGTGCACCATTCTGAGGTCTAGAGAATGAAGGGATAAGATGTAGACCCTTGTAAATGCTGGGGCAAAGTCTTCGTTAAAAGCATCTTTCTCTGAACACTTGTGAGCTACATACAGTGCTAGGAAGGTGATAAAGGTTGAAAATCCCTGTGGTGCAGCCCAACAATGCCCCACTAAGTTCCTGCCAGGAGAAATTAAAGTCATTTGACAACTGTAAGACTTTAATGGGCCGAGCCACCCAAGCAAGTGAGACATGCAGAGCTAAACGAACAAGAAGAGGCAGAAATGAACTTGTTGAAGAGGAACTAAAAATACACGCATTTCGTAGTGATAATTTGATTCCTCTACAACTAGTAAGTTATATAATTATTTGATATAACTTTTATGCACATTTTAAATTTAGAAATATCGCAAGTCTTTTGTGGATTTATTGGAGTTTGGTTAATGGAGTTTTCCATTAGTCCGTTAGTACTGTGATACTTCATGATTGCAAATTACCCTCTTACGATAAACCTTATGATAAATGCTAAAGCTAAAAATGTAGACTGCATGCCCCTTCAAAATGTGTCCTTAAGAGGCATATTTTTTCATGTAAAGTTTGCCAGTTGAGCCATTCAGGCTATTTTTGGTGGCCGCATGTGTTTGTGTGTTTTGTTTAGCTTGTCCTTTATTTTCCTGCTGACCATTCACACCCTCTTCAGGGTCAGATACGGGCCAGGCCCTAGTTTTATTCAGTGAAGTTCATTAGTGTGTTGGTGGAAGAATGTTATGCTTCAGTGCTGGAGGTGACATTGCTTGGTTAGGGGGCGTTCTTCACTCAAATGCTCAAAATCACATTCACCTCCGGGCCACAAGAAACACTGCTGTGAAGTCAAAGTTAGGTCATTCTCAGCTAAGAATTGTGTTTCTGTTCTCTCTTTTGTTTGTGGCTTTGTTTGCCTGATTTGCTCCAAAACAGTGGTGATCTCTGTGAGAAACGCTCTGGTTAGCAATTAGTGAGAAGTTATGTTAATTAGAAGTGTTTATTAAATGTGGTTTATTCTACAGACTATTTATAGGAGTAGTTGTTCAAAACCTCCTTTTCTACATTCCGCCAGATATCCGAGTTTCTCGACCAATTCTTATTCCTGGTTTTCCTGAGAATGCTACTGTGTTAGTTGGAGGACATGTGAAACTGGTGTGTAAACTCCACCAGCCAGCCTCAACACGTCTCCAGTGGTTCAAGAAGGACAGCAATCGCCAAGGGCCTGATGGATCACCATTTTTTACAGCGCTTACGGTGAGAAAGTGATTTAAAGATCCTCTATTGTGCATATTTTCTGTCTTAAAGAAAGAGGGAGTAATGTTACATTTGTTTCCCCCGCAGCCTCTTCTTGAGAACCTCTCCAAAGTCAACATTCTTCCTTTAGTGAATGTCTCCGTGAAAGATGCTGGAGAGTACGTATGCAAGGCAGAAAACTCAGTTGGTCAAACAACGCGCTCTGCCTGGCTGGAAGTCTTATCAGGTAAGCCATAGCATCTGATAACATCTAACCTTCTCATCTTCAGGGCTGATCTACCATCATTCTCTGACAGGTCAGCCATTGGCGTTTTATTGCCGTGAAAACATATTACGAGTATTTAGTAGGACAAACCACATAATGTAGTTAAAAGGTCACAGCTAAGGTGCAAGCTTCAGTTAAGTGTGATAGTAATGCCATTAGCAACTTTGTTTTTCGTGTTTTGTCCAAAAAGTTTCAGAGGAGCCAACTGAGGAAACATCAGAGCATCTACTTCTAGAGCTTGGAGATGTACTAAAACTCCGTTGTGACACAAACCGTCCTGGAGCTGTCCAGTGGTTCAAGGGTGGTATGCGGGTGCAACACAATGCTCGTATCCAGATAAGGGCAGCAGTCATGGAGATTGCGGATGCCACATATGAAGATTCAGGAGTGTATGTGTGTATGCTGCGCGGCACCAAAGAGGCTCTACGCAACTTCACTATCACAGTGGCAGGTTGGTTCTGACCGTTAAGAAGATTAATAGTCTCATTAATAACCCTTTCTTTTGAATGCTCATCTAATAACTTGAACCCTTAATGCTCCTTTGCAGATGCTGTAGGATCAGGAGATGATGATGAGGACAATGGTATTGATGACGCTGGTCCTGAGATTGAAAATGACCAGGTCTACATCTCCAGAGGTAACTACACATTCAGTTGCGTTTACTTGCGTTTCAGTTTCAGAGTGATAGCTTGAAATGTACCATTGTTTCTTACATTTTAGCACCATACTGGACTCTTACTCAAAGGATGGAGAAGAAGCTCTACGCAGTCCCAGCTGGAAACACTGTCAAATTCCGCTGCCCTGCCACAGGGAACCCTCTTCCCACCATTCGCTGGCTAAAGAATGGCAGAGAATTCAGAGGAGAGCACCGGATCGGAGGCATCAAGGTGAGAGATTGATATTTTGGTTTGTTGGAGACAAACTTTTCAAAATCTCACAATAAATATCAGCACCGCCTCATGCTTACACATTACCATTTTGTGTTCATAGCTACGACATCAACACTGGAGCCTGGTCATGGAGAGTGTGGTTCCCTCAGACCGTGGGAACTACAGTTGTGTGGTGGAGAACAAATATGGGTCCATTGCTCACACCTACCTCTTGGACGTGTTGGGTAAGAGGGCTTCTGCTTGCCTGCTCTAGACAGCCGCCTGGCTCCACGAGGAGCCATCGCAAGTCTGCCATGCTTAGCAAGTGTCAGAAGCAATAAGCATCAAATCAGTGAGATCCTGTACCAGCAGCTCAGTGGCGTCACATAGCGAGACAGGCACCAAATGCACCTCAGAGAGAGCCACAGGGCACACTGCTGCACCACAGGCACCGGGGTTCACCCGAGGCTTTACACGTCTATACAGATATTTAAGAACTACACAGGAAAAGGGCAATAAATATCATCACAGCAGGGGAATGCAGGTTGGGGGGTTGGCATCGGTCTGTGGTACGTGCCTGGAAGCGCTGTGGGTTGAGGCGTCCAGACCAATTTTCTACCTGACCTGTGACAGACCTGTTTGTTAAGAGTCCGGCGTGGGGTCAACTGCTGTGTCCTAGCAGACAGGGGGGAAAGAACAGGAAATAAAGAGCCCATCGACTTCAAAGCAACCCAATATATGGGCCTGGTTCTAAAAATCCCTTAATGGAACTAATTAGTGAGCGTTGATCAGCATTGGAAGTGCCGCTTGTCTATCCCTGTGCCTTAGACTTAGATCTTCCTTCAAATGCTTTTGAATGTTAACATTCATTGATAACATTATTTTTGGGGGGATGTTGAGAATTTTGATAGAACTGTAAATATATTTTGAATATAGTATCAAAGTACTGAACTTTCAGATTTCTTTTTTCAGAACGCTCTCCACACAGACCCATCCTTCAAGCTGGTCTACCCAAAAACATTACAGCTGTAGTGGGTGGAGATGCCCAGTTCCTGTGTAAAGTCTACAGTGATGCCCAGCCTCACATCCAGTGGCTAAAGCACATAGAGATGAATGGCAGCCGTTATGGGCCTGATGGGATTCCTTATGTGAAGATTGTGAAGGTATTTAGCGAGTCATTCATTACACTTTTCTGGAGGTACATCACATTACCAGATCGGTATGGAATTAATGAGCATTTTGATCGTTTCTTCCACCTTCTCAGACAGGAAGCTTGAACATGTCTGAAGTGGAAGTCTTATATCTTACCAATATTACAATGGAGGATGCTGGGGAATACACCTGCTTGGCAGGAAACTCTATTGGATTCTCTCATCAGTCTGCTTGGCTTACAGTCTTATTAGGTAGATTTGTTTGTACAGACACATTGACGACACAAATCATAAATATTGTTCGTGACTCAGAGGTACAAGTAAAGAAAACTTTTCAATTCCACAGAGGAGGACGTGGCCAAGGAGATAGACCTTACGGAGTCCAAGTACACTGACATCATCATCTATGCATCTGGATTCCTGGCACTGGTGATGGCCATAGTTATCGTGGTCCTATGCCGCATGCAGGTTCATCCCAGTCGGGAGCCTTTTGATACGCTCCCAGTGCAGAAACTCTCCAAATTTCCTCTACGCAGACAGGTAAGATGACACTTCTGAACAATCCTCATGATAATTCCTCAAGAACATGGTATTCAGCAGAGCATTCTGGTTTCTAATCCTGTATGTTTTGGACCCTATTTCAGTATTCTGTGGAGTCCAATTCTTCTGGAAAATCAAGTGCGTCACTGATGAGGGTGGCTCGTCTTTCCTCCAGTTGTTCCCCAATGCTGGCTGGAGTTATGGAGTTTGAACTGCCTTATGACCCTGACTGGGAGTTTCCAAGAGAGAAGTAAGTAGCACTAGCAACCATAGCTGTAAAAGATGTTTCTTTTATATGATGGTGAACTGACTATTTATTTGAATTCTCTCGTGCTAGTTTGACTTTAGGGAAACCACTTGGAGAGGGCTGTTTTGGTCAAGTGGTGAGAGCTGAGGCTTATGGGATAAACAGAGAAAATCAAGATCAAACGGCAACTGTAGCTGTTAAAATGCTAAAAGGTACGTTTGTACTTATAGATATCGTATTCAAGTGTTAAGCATTTCCGAATTTCAGACTAAGAAGGATTTTTATGTCTTTTTTTTTTTTAGATGATGCAACTGACAAAGACCTGGCAGACCTCATCTCTGAGATGGAGCTAATGAAGGTGATGGACAAGCACAAGAACATCATAAATCTTCTTGGTGTTTGCACACAGGATGGTGAGTTAAACACAGTGACATCTCATGGTTGTACTAACTTCATATGG
Organism: Scardinius erythrophthalmus; assembly: GCF_964197995.2. Lineage (NCBI taxonomy): Eukaryota > Metazoa > Chordata > Actinopteri > Cypriniformes > Leuciscidae > Scardinius > Scardinius erythrophthalmus. The sequence continues at coordinate 28,589,170 of NC_138237.1, read as the reverse complement.
ACATTTGACTTCATTTCAATTTATATTTCTGGATCAGGTCCACTTTACGTGCTGGTTGAATATGCGTCTAAGGGTAGCCTACGGGAATACCTCAGAGCTCGTCGACCTCCAGGCATGGACTACACCTTCGATGTGACCAAGGTTCCTGAGGAACAGCTCACCTTCAAAGACCTAGTTTCCTGCGCCTACCAAGTGGCAAGAGGCATGGAGTACCTGGCCTCCAAAAGAGTAAGTTGCTCGCAGGGCTCAATTAGCTTCGGTTTGAAACCAGCCCCCCCTGCATCTTATCAACACGTCCCTTTGTCTGACACGTGATGCCAAGCATTCCTTAGTGGAGTGGTGGTGTGTCGTGTTTACCGCTGTGTCCATCCTGTCTCTGTGGGCTTTGTCCTTTTTAGCACTGCCATAAATCTGTTAGCAAGCAGGCGCTCGGACCCGCCTGTGCACTGGATCGTATTACTAGCTTTTTGTGGCCTGCTAAGAATGCAGTCGTCTGAAACCCCTCCATTAAGGGCCACAAACCAGGGGCCTTTTTCGTCCTCTTTTTCAATCCTCAAATACCACTTCTATTTCAAATGAAAACCAAAATAAACTTAATGACATGCATTTACATCAGAAACTAGCTCTGTGTTGTTTTTCTGTAAAGTCCAACTCTATTTAAAGTTCGGCTTGTTTAAACTTTTGCAAATGTCGCTTGCTATATGTTGATTTATACAGCAGACCTCATATAGAAAGCAGCTTTCATTTCTGTTTCATCTGGTTTGCGGGAACAAAACTCTAGCCTCAATGTGAACATGTTTATCTACTTACCAGAAGCGGAAAAGAGTCTGCGAAACATTGTTTGTGCCATTTTAACTAAATAGAAATCTCTTTATTTTTTTTTGCCATTCAGTGCATTCACAGAGATTTAGCAGCAAGGAATGTTCTTGTGACAGAGGACAACGTGATGAAAATCGCAGATTTTGGTTTGGCAAGAGGAGTGCATCAAATTGATTACTACAAAAAAACCACTAATGTAAGTAACAATTCTATTCAAGTTTCTTGCTCTTTTGAAGACATCCCATTTGTAAGCAGGACTGCATGGCCCTGTTTGATGCCTTAATGCCTTGAAAGACAGATGTGTAATGTGTCCATAGTGATTGGCAGAAAGCTTAATTGAAGATAATTGGGGAAAGGGGGGCGGGGATTAGCGAAAGAATGGGCAGTCATATTTTTGTGGATCAAAAGGAGGTGGAGTGCTTTGGCTCGGCCTGTGTGGCAGCTAACTGTCCCACTCACAGCCCTGTTGTTTCCAATTTCAGGGACGTCTGCCAGTGAAATGGATGGCACCAGAAGCCTTGTTTGACAGAGTCTACACACACCAGAGCGATGTGTAAGTCTGGCTAATCATTATAGCTATGCCAAAGAATCAGCTGAGCAGGGATCCCCCTTGCTGGAATGCCGGTCCATTCAGATTAACCAGAATGCACCAGTATAGTTTAATCCTGATTAGATGGTGGACGTTTTTAATGACTAAAATATGCTCTCAACAAGAGGATTGAATTAGAACGGCTCAAGCTGATTATCCTACATGGTGCACTGACATTTTTGGACTCTTGCTTCCGCAGTTGGTCCTTTGGAGTTTTGATGTGGGAGATTTTCACACTGGGGGGATCGCCGTACCCTGGGATACCGGTAGAGGAGCTTTTTAAGCTGCTGAAGGAAGGTCATCGAATGGACAAACCTTCCAACTGCACCCATGAACTGTAAGCATCAATCTGTTCACCAAAAAACATGTTTAATTTCAGTCTTCAGTGTGATTTACTTATATTCAAATTGCTTTTATAGCTACATGAAGATGAGAGAGTGCTGGCATGCGGTTCCAACACAAAGACCAACATTCAAACAGCTTGTGGAAGAGCTTGATAGGGTGCTGGTGTCCATTTCAGATGAGGTAAACGCCCGTTTCAACAAAAGTTTGAGTCCCACAAGATGTTGTTTTTGTAGCCAAACCTCTAAAACCATTCATATTTTTACATTTTTTAGTACCTGGACCTATCCACCCCTTTCGAACAGTACTCCCCATCTTGTGAGGACACCTCCAGCTCTTGCTCTTCAGACAATGATTCAGTGTTTACCCATGATGCTATGTCAACTGTCCCATGCCTCCTTGGCTACCACGATGTGCACTCTCGGATGGACCTCAAGACGACGATGCGATAGGCCCTTTTGGCTGAGGGCACAAGCTTGTGGACATCAGATGTTGCTATGAAAAGTGGTACAAGGATTTTCACCTTTGTTGTTATGCCTAAGAACATTATACTGATGCTTGGCACTATGAAACTTGCTGATGAATCATTTTCACTCTCATATCATCAGATTTCTACTAGAGGACTGGTCATGAGTTTTTATTGAATGGGTGCTGCTAGATGTAGAAAGCTATATTGAGCAGCATACAGGAGCGTTTTCAAACCAGATTTTTTTTTTTTTTAAAGAGAACATTTATTTTGATATTAAAAGCGAATAGCGTTGATAAATATAAATCTCTCTCTATATAAAATTATTCTACATTTTTTATTTAAAAAAACTGTCTTAAATCTCAGGATCTTGCATGTTGTAGTGGCAGCAAAGTGCCTGATTTTTTGATTTCCTGTGAATATCTTAAAATATTTTATGTACATATCATTACAGAAAACAATTACATTTTATAAATTATTCTAAATGATATAAAGTGAAGGTGTTACTTAGGTGAAGAAATTATGTAAATCTATTCTGAAGCTATCCCTGAACAATCGACACATTTACAATAGCTATTGTTCGCTGCTCGTACCATTGTACACTGTCAAGGCTAAACCTCTGAGCACTCAACTTCCTGTTGTTCTGTTCATTTCATGCCTCACCGTTTGGTAAGCATGGTTTGTCGTGGTCATCTCCCCAACCATTCACCCCATTCAAACTGAGAAAACGCGGGGACCAGCAACGCTTCAATTGTCAGTACTGTACGGAAGAAAAGGACTCGATTGAATGTGAAATGCCTTGATATTGATTGATTTCAAATGGTGAATCCTCCATTGTTTGGCTGTAACCTTTTAACCACCCCGGCTTGTTTGCGGGATCCAGGCATAGGCCGAGGTGGACAATGGTCTCATGCAGCTGTAATGTGTGTGACTGCTGGCTAGGGTGATTGGGGGGCTGTCTAAGGCCTGTGTGCAAATGAGAAAGCCCCTTATTATGCTAATGGCTCCAGCTGCCCATCTTTATCCTGCACTATCTTTTAATATACAAATGCTAATGCTGGCCTTTCTAAACAAACTCAGCAATGTCCTTCAGGGAATGCAAAGCCTCATCCCACAAGCTGATAAGAAGCCAATGGCTTTTCTCAAGTTAATTTACCTAGTACTTTGCATTGTCAGCCAGGGACGCTCCTACGGTTCCCTTTGGGCATATTCTGGGACAATTGGTGGTTGATTTCCCCAATGAGAGCAAAATTGTTCAATTTCGATTTATCGTCAAAGCTCGATATCTTCTTTTCAGGCAGCTACAGTGATGTTTGACCTCGAAATAGGAAATAAATTCTTAAGCAGTCCATGACACCTCCAAAATTGTAAGAGCACATTCTTTGTGTACAAAAAAAAATTGTACAAAGAATTCTAAAACACATGACATTCCATTTGTGTATTCCCCATTGTAACAATCGATGATATTATAAATTTCCCCTCTAAAGAATTATTTTAGAAATATTTAATTTATTTGTTTATTGTTTGTTTTATATTAAATAAAGTATAATTTAAAATACTGAGCCATTTTTGTATCTTGTTTCTGTGAATGCGTGAGCAGAGAATGTTTGAATTTCTGAGAGAATGTTTGAAGAATCTCGAACTAGGTTTATAGCCACCGTGTTTGTGATGGTTTAGCGTGGGATCTGAATTTCTGATTTTTATTTAACGAGGTCAATATTTGTTCCATGAACATCAGATCAATGCATTCTTTTCACACAATTCTTTGTTAGTATTCCGTCTGCTTCAATCAAGTAGATTGACTATCTGATCACACCTCAGTGTCACCATCTAAATTGTCTAGACGCAAGTCTACAGCATCACTTAGTTATCTCTCATGTGTAACAAACCATTATGAGACGGGATAATTATCGGGACAACTATCACTACAGTCCACATGTGTCTGTCTCTCCATGGAGACAATCTCAGCCAGCTGGTGTTGGTTAGATAAGAGTTTGTCCACCATGGACTAGGCGTCTCTCCTCTTTGTATGTCCTGCATGTTTAGCCAAAGGGCAAAGGCCCTATCCAGCCTACCAAATGCCCTGGACTGCATCAAGCTCTGGCTTCCTACTTCATATTTTTGTTCTTAGAGTGACCAGATGTCCGTGTTGTCCAGGGACAGTCCCCGATTTTGTTGGCTGGAGCTGTCCTCGGAAATGTCCCTGCCAAAACATACTAGAATTGACCTTGTTTTTTTTTTTGTTCACAGGCAATTCATTCAAAACATCAATGATGTAAGTTTTCACTGTCTTTCAGAATCCATCAGTAGCGGCCATTTCGTCTCTGGTGATTGAATTTGACTTAACCTCAAGTCTTTCTTCTGTTAGTTACTGCTTTTTGGAAGCCGCCTATAGTTTGTCTTTGTTTCAAATCATTTAAGCAAGCATGTGTTTCAAGCCCGCCAACCTTCGAGATATTTCTCGACTCATCCCAAGACCATAATCACTGTTCTGGTGTTACTGATCAAAAAAAGGGCTGCTTCTGCTGACTGTTGGTTTGCAGCAAGATGTAGAGGTGATCCAGCCATAGCCAGACAAGCAGTTACTAAATGTAGCTGAACATCCGCATTTATGCATTAATGCATTTATCCAAGTTCAGGGTATACAGTTAATCAGTTCAAGCATTTTAACCCATAAACTTAGCATTGCTAGCAGCACTGTGCACTAAATAACCTGGTAAATAATGGTATATGAATATATACCATCTTTAAAAAGTGCACTTTTGTAATAATATATTTTTTAATAATCTTTGAAATACTTCTATTTTGTTGACTAACATACTAAAGCACAAGTAAAGTACTTGATTATAATTTTTTGTACTTTATTTTACAAAAAATGTAGGGTGTTAAGTGATTTAACACCCTAAATGCCTCAGTATTTGGCAGTACACTTTAACCATATAAAAAAACAAAAACAATTTTGTTTTTGAAGTAATTATGAAATTACATATAAAGATGCACTTAAATTCAAAACAGCATTTATTATAACTACATAAATTGCATTTAATATAAATTTAAACTATAATATAATTATGTGTCCAAAAAACATTACATTCACACTTAACAATTTTATTTTAAAGTATATTATTTCCATAATAATTTTTTAAATTATGTTAAAGTGTACTTTTTTACAAGGGAAATCAAAGTACTATTACAATCTGATATCATTGCTTTACCATCGATTCCCATAGTATTTCTAACTGATACACATTCCTTTTCGCACACGTCTAGCTCTGAAAAGTACATTCTTAGGATAAACAATTGATATGTTGCATGCAACATTGCATCATTTGTCAATCTTATTATCAAAACCTCTCGAGGAGTGATATTGCTAAAGAGCAAAGTAATAACAGAACGTTCTGCAATGGAAACATCTTACAGTGGGTACACTATGTCAATGTCATTTTTATCTAGAAACCAGTGTGTAGTGCAGTAAGGCCAGCCAGAGTAATTATGGAGCAATTACTTTAGAATATTACATCAGATGTTTGCCTTCCTGTATCCTGCTCCAATTAAGGTCACACACTTACAAAATCTCTCTTAATAGGGACACATTCCCTCACTTAGTGAAGAAAAACACACACAAACATCAGACTTATTCACAAAACTAATTTCTCTTGTTATAGAATATTTAATCTTGTATAGTTTCTCACTGTTACACACATGATGTAAGGACTGGCTGTATTTGAGTCATGCTAACCGTCCAGCAGTTCAAAGTTAATGTTCAACCGCTTAGCCTTCAGCCCAGTGCTCCGGACGAGAGCACAATGGCTTATCTGTGTGTGTATGTGTGTGTGTGTGTGTGTGTGTGTGTGTGTGTGTGTGTGTGTGTGTGTGTGTGTGTGAGTGAGTGTGTTTTCTCTTTCTCTCTATCTGCTGATCAAGGGAAGTATTTGAACACTTGTCTATACACAGAGCCTCTGTGGATAATGCTTAGAGTGTGTGAGGCCAGGAAGTGTGAAGGGTAAACATCCCCCAGTAAATGGCGCCATTTTATTTTGGCTCTTACGCTTCCATACAGGTTTGGACTTTGTTGAAATAGACTGTCAGAACTGGCATACGTCAGAGTTTATGTTGAAGATATATTGCTGCTGGATTATAGTGGAGTTTGACATTCCAGTTAATATTGACGTCAGACTCCTATATCTCTCCATGAGCTCTTCAGTAGGCTGAAATGCTAACATGTTAAGTAGAGGCTCAAATTTGAGAGAATTGCTTTAAAGTGGTCTTCACAATGAGTAAACCTAGACATTTCTTTAGTTAACTAGTTTGCAAGTAGACGAAACAATTAATGCTGTTGTTTTCAGTTAATTTTAGCTAAAATTGCAAAAAAAAAACAAAAAACTAAGCTTAGCATTTCTGAGTCCGCACAGGGGATTTTCAGTCGCTAGCATGCTATGTGTACAACTGGATGGAAAGAGTTTATGCTAAAATGTCTTTTATGTGTCTTTGGGAAACACTGGTTCTCTTACGAGAGATACTCTCGTACTGCGTAGAATACGCTAGGGGAAAATCCTTTTCCACGAGAATACTGAAGCCAACAAAATTATCCTTTAATTTTGCATTAATGTAAAACGCGTTGCGGCAGCATACAGACATAGGCGAGGCAGCTCGCGCGCCTATTGGCTGGTCTGCTGGCAACTGCTTAAGCCTATCGAGCGAGACCTAGAGTGACGTCAGACCCAATGAGGGCGCTTCGCGCCCTCTGCGTCACGTCCCGCCGAAACGGGCGTGGCTTAGGTCTATAAATACCGCTGGCAGGCATTAATTCTCTGATTTTTCATCCTTCAGCGAAGCAACTCACATCGCTGGATCCGAGAAGAAGCCGCGCTGTCGAAGGAGCACCTCAGCGGGACGAGTCGAGAAGCTGCTGGCCGCGCCGCCTTCATCGCCTTCCTGCTGCGCTATCCAGCGCCCATATCCTTTTTCTTACTCTGTGTGTGTGTGTTCGCCGGCGCGACTCACACTATCTAAAAGAGCTGCGTCTTTTTCAAGATGCCTGCTTGTGGCTCGTGCAGAGCCCCACTCAGCGACGGGGACCGCCATGTCATCTGCGCTTCCTGCCTGGGTCAAGAACACGCAGCTCTCGCGCTCGCTGATGGCGGCTGCCATCACTGCGAGCTGTTGCCTTTAGCGACTCTGAGGACTCGCTTGGCACTGTTCACCGAGACTGCGCCCACACCTGCTGTTGTGCCGCGCCGTAAAAAGCGCCGCGCTCAGCGGATCCCGGAGCCCTCTCTCAGCCGTCAAAGCTCGCCGGTGCGCCCGCCTGCTTCTCCGGTTTCATCAGCTTCGCTCACGGACGGACAGCGGCCGCGGTCTGCCGCCGCTTCTGTCGATGACGCTGATGAGATCGATGCGCTGCTTCGAGAGGAGGATTCCTGCTCTCTCATAGCATCAGGCAGTGAGGATTGGGCGGGCTCTGAGGACCCCACCCCTCCTGCCCGTGCTTCTACGGGAAAGAGAGCGAGCATTGAGGCGGAGCTCATGCGCGTGCTCACTCAGGCCACGGCGAGCCTCGGCCTCGAGTGGACCACGCCTGAGCAGCCTGCTCATAACCGGCCGGACGGCTTCTTCCTGCCTGGGGAGGGCGTTTCACCTGCATCCAAGCCAGCGCCCTTTCTTCCTGAGCTTCATGAAGAAGTCGCTAAATCTTGGAACTCCCCTTTTTCAACCAGGACTCGGTCCTCTGTCTCTTTGGCGTTCTCCGCTGTCGATGACGCAAAGAACAGAGGCTACCACTCCCTGCCGCCGGTTGAAGAGGCTATCGCAGCGCACTTATGCCCGCCCTCCGCTGGACGGCGTGCTAAGATGGCGCTGCCCTCAAAAGCCTGCCGCACGACGTCGACTCTGCTCCGCCGCGCTTTCTCCGCCGCCGGGCAGGCCGCGTCAGCGTTGCACACCATGGCCACGCTTCAGATATACCAGGCCGATCTCCTCCGCCAGATGGACGAGAAAGGACCTGACGCAATCTGTGTGCCGGACTTGAGGAGCGCTACAGACCTCGCTCTTCGCGCCACCAAGTCAGCAGCACAGGCCATCGGACGGAGCATGGCCTCGCTCACCGTGTCTGAGAGACATCTGTGGCTTACGCTCTCTGACATGTCTGAGTCGGAGCGCACCGCGTTCCTCGACGCGCCGCTTTCCCCTGCCGGCCTCTTCGGAACCTCGGTCAAAGATTTCGCCGATAGGTTCGCTGAGGTGCAGAAAGCGACCCCAGGCCATGAAGCACTTCCTCCCGAAGCGCTCCAGTTCTGCAGCAGGCCGTGCGAAACCGTCTGCTCAGAGCTCACAGCCTAAGCCTCCGCCCGCCGCCTCCTCTTCTCAACACCGCCAAGCCCAGAGCTCGAGACCGCGCTCTCGCTCATCCGGCCGCCGCCCCGCCCCGCGTGGCCCGCGGCAGAAGGTTGTGTTGAAGCCAGAGGCCCCGAAATCATCCTAGCACGCCTAGGAAAGCGACGGTGTCCAAGTCCCGCTGCGGCCGGACTTCCACCAAAGCTTACCGCTCGTCCAGTTCCAGGAAATGTGACTGGTCCAGCGTATTTAGCAGCCAACAAGCCGGTTCCATTACCCGCTTGCCTGCACACAAAAGCCGTTTTTACGGCTACCCAGATAAATCCCTTAAAGAGTGTATTTTCTGGTGTCCCGGCCACGGCCGACGGTGTTTCATGTGTAGAAAAAATGCCCGCTACTCAGCGCCCATTCCTACACACAAGCACAGCCCTTCACACAGGGCGCGCGCACATAAAATCGACTCAGATCGATTGCGCTTCAAATGTAGCAAAAGTGCCCACTACCCAGTGCCCACTAACGCTACTTCCCACATGTCTCACGGTCCCTGTGAATACAGGACCCGTATGCATATGCTCTGCTCACGCGAGCAATGCTGCAAAGGTGGTGTACGTGCCCGCCGCTCCGCGCCCACGCCCACACACAGACATGAAACTAGCCCAGCCCTCCTCCTCTCAGCTAAACACTGCGGAGGAGTCGAGCGCGGGCATTCTGCCCGCTGTTATCAGCGCGCCCCCTGCCTCAGACGTCATGAGCGCGACGCTTATGTCACAGCACACAAAAGCCGCTGCATCGCGAGCCGATCAGAGCGCGCTTCGCATCCGGCCCCTAGCTACTCGCGCACCTGCGTGGGAAAAGCTTCCCGGGGTTTCGAGATGGGTGCTGAACGTCATAAAAGGAGGCTATTCGCTGCAGTTTCGCCGACGCCCCCGCCGCTTCACGGCGCGCGTCGAGACCACGGTAGAATCGAAAGTAGCCCATCTACTTCGAACCGAGATTTTGAAACTGTTGAGCAAAGGGGCTATAGAACCCCTATCTCAAGCTCAAAGCGAAGGGGGGCTGTACAGCAGATACTTCCTGGTGCCCAAGAAAGACGGGGGTCTCAGACCCATACTAGATCTGCGGCAGTTGAACAGAGCGCTTATGAAGCGCCAGTTCAGGATGCTCACAACCAGAAAAATCCTCGCGCACGTCCGCCAGGGGGACTGGTTTGTGTCAATAGATCTAAAAGACGCGTATTTTCAAATACAGATAGCGTCACGTCACAGGCGATTTTTGAGATTCGCCTTCGAGGGCCAGGCATATCAGTACACAGTCCTGCCTTTCGGCTTGTCCCTGGCACCCCGTACATTTACGAAGTGCATGGATGCAGCGCTCGCACCCCTCAGATTACGGGGCATACGAGTGCTGAACTATCTGGACGACTGGCTGATTCTAGCCCAATCTCGCTCAGAGCTCGTAGAGCACAGGACCATTTTACTCGATCACCTCGAGAATCTCGGTCTCACAGTGAATTGGGAGAAGAGCTCACTTTTCCCCAGACAGATTATATCTTTTCTGGGAATAGAGCTGAACTCGCTGCTAATGACAGCACGCCTGTCATCTCAGCGCACACTAGACATTCGTCGCGCAGCCGGCGCGTTCCGCTGCGGCGCGATAGTCCCTCTCAGAGCTTTTCAAAGGATGCTCGGCCTGATGGCCTCAGCATCTTCAGTTCTCCAGTTGGGCCTTCTGCGCATGCGCCCACTGCAGTTCTGGCTCAGAAAGAGAGTACCACGCTCAGCGTGGGCCTCCGGTCGGCTTCGCGTCAAGGTCAATCGAGCATGCATTGCAGCTTTGAAACCTTGGGTGGCAAAAGACTGGTACCAATCAGGTGTAAGCCTGGGGACTTCCTCGAGAGTGATGGTGGTGTCCACGGACGCATCCACCTCGGGATGGGGAGCGCTGCTCGAGGGCAGACCGTTTTTTGGCCTATGGTCAAAGCGGGAGAAGCTCTTACATATCAACTGCCTCGAAATGTTGGCAGTGAGCAAAGCGCTCACGCGCTTTTGTCCCCTCATACAGGGACACCACGTGCTAATACGTTCAGACAACGTCTCAGTGGTGTCCTACATAAATCGCCAGGGCGGCCTCAGGTCCCTGACTCTGTACAGGCTAACCAAGCGCCTCCTGATATGGGCCCGCAGCAACCTGCTCTCGCTGAGAGCAGCGCACGTGCCAGGGCTCCTAAACATAGGACCAGACAGACTGTCCAGGAACCAAGTTCCGACAGGGGAATGGTCTTTGCACCCACAGACAGTCCAGCTGCTGTGGAAGAAATTCGGCAGAGCGGAAGTAGACCTGTTCGCGTCTCAGGAAAACGCTCACTGTCCAGAATTTTTCTCGAAGAGCAAGGACGCGCTGACCCACGAGTGGCCTCGCCGTCCTCTCTACGCTTTTCCCCCCGTCTCCCTCCTGACTCAGGTGATAGAACGGGTCAGGGAAGAAGGATGCTCAGTGCTGCTTGTAGCCCCACTTTGGATGAGCCAACCTTGGTTCCCAATCGTGATGCAGTTAGCAAGCACCGCCCCGTGGCCAGTGCCTCTGAGGAGGGATCTCCTCTCTCAAGCCAACGGCTCGATTTGGCATCCTCACCCAGAGCTGTGGTCCCTCCATGTGTGGGCCATCAACGGGTACCCGCTGACCTCCCACAGGGAGTGCTAAACACTATCACACAGGCCAGAGCTCCGTCTACGCGACGTCTCTATGCCTCAAAATGGTCAGTGTTCTCTAGCTGGTGCACAGCTCGTGGTGTGTCACCCCTGCATTGCGGTGTGACGGAGGTTCTTTCCTTCCTACAGGAGCTGTTGGATAAGGGCAGGTCCCCTTCCACGCTCAAAGTCTATGTAGCGGCCATAGCAGTGTTCTCTTCGACCACGCTCGGCCAGTCTATTGGAAGGAATGATTTAGTTATTCGCTTCCTTCGTGGAGCTAAGAGACTGAATCCTCCCAGACCTCCCACAGTCCCTATATGGGACCTTTCTACGGTACTGGAAGCCATGAAAGGTCATCCATTTGAGCCCTTGCAGGAGATTGATCTTAAACACCTGTCTTTCAAGACGGCGTTTCTTCTGGCTCTCGCTTCAGTGAAGCGCATAGGGGACTTACAAGCGCTCTCAGTAAGCGCGACGTGCATGGAATTTGGGCCGAATGACTCTAGAGTTATACTCAAACCTAAGCACGGTTATGTTCCTAAATCCCTCAATACACCGTTCAGAGCACAGGTCATTTCCCTGTCTGCCCTGCCGGTCACTGAAGGAAATATGGATGAAAGCTCCCTTTGCCCAGTCAGGGCGTTAAGAGCTTATGTGTCTCGCTCGTCTGTTTTCAGACAGACGGAGCAGCTATTTGTTTCGTTCAGCGGACGTTCTAAGGGACAAGCCGCTTCGAAACAGACCCTATCCAGATGGGTAGTGGACGCGATAGCGCTAGCTTACACAACCAAGGGCATGCAGTGCCCGCTGGGTGTCAAAGCGCACTCCACGAGAAGCATGGCTTCATCGTGGGCATGGTCAAGTGGGATTGCCTTGCAAGATATTTGTATGGCGGCAGGCTGGGCCTCTCCGTCTACATTTATAAGGTTTTACAACCTAGAGGTTCCCGCACTACAGGCCAGACTACTGTCGGTCTAGTATGGCCAAAATCTCATAGCTGGCGTTGCCAGTTATGCAGCTATTGAGTACTGCAATCCTTGCTCTATGCTGCTATAAGGAAGATAGTGGCTAACCCCCCTTTTTTCTTCCAGGACTCCCTGTGGGTCCCCTGGGTGATTATGTACTGTATGAACTCCGGGCTGTCGCCCTTGAGTCTATGGTATCAGATCCCAGCAAGCACGGCGTTTTACATTAGGTTCCCCTAGCGTATTCTACGCAGTACGAGAGTATCTCTCGTAAGAGAACGTACTCGGTTACTAACGTAACCTCGGTTCTCTCTAGAGAGAGGAACGAGTACTGCGTATCCTGCCGTGCCTGCACGCGCTCTGGTTGCTTCGACTATGAAAAACCAGAGAATTAATGCCTGCGAGCGGTATTTATAGACCTAAGCCACGCCCGTTTCGGCGGGACGTGACGCAGAGGGCGCGAAGCGCCCTCATTGGGTCTGACGTCACTCTAGGTCTCGCTCGATAGGCTTAAGCAGTTGCCAGCAGACCAGCCAATAGGCGCGCGAGCTGCCTCGCCTATGTCTGTATGCTGCCGCAACGCGTTTTACATTAATGCAAAATTAAAGGATAATTTTGTTGGCTTCAGTATTCTCGTGGAAAAGGATTTTCCCCTAGCGTATTCTACGCAGTACTCGTTCCTCTCTCTAGAGAGAACCGAGGTTACGTTAGTAACCGAGTGCGTTATGTAAGGATTTAAAAGGAGTTTATTTTGTGTGGTGATAAGTGGAGTCTGTCAGGTCAGGTCAGAAAACATGCTTTTATTAGCCAAAACACGTCTAAATGTTGTTTTTAATGAAGGAGCAAATGCTTTCGTACAATGAGTGGTGAGAACAAATTGAAAAAAAAAAATCGAAGCAATTGTAACTATACTGTATATAGTAAATACATCATGGTTTACCTGATTATTATGGTGTAGCCAATCCAATCATGAGAAAACAATTGGACAAGATGGCAATTTAATTCGTACAATGTAATTCTTATGGAAACAAAGTAAAAAACAAAACAAATGTAAGCATGAGGGTCCACCCCTAAACCTAACCGTCAGTGGGTGTAAGGAGATGATATAAACAGGTAGTTGCGAATTGCCATGAGAATATGTTGGTGTAGCTGAATCGCAGCCTTCATTAAAGGGTTAATTCATCCAAAAATTTAAATTATCCAATAATACTCCCCCTCAAGCCATCCTAACGGCTGTACTCGAGTCTAGTTCACGAGTCAGAACTCGACTCATGTACGGCCGTTACCGTAAGCCAGTGATTACAGTTTATAAAGTTAGAAATATGGATATTTTTCTAACAAAAACGCATCACTTTGCTTCAGAAGGCCTTTATTAACCAACCAGAGTCGCATGGATTACTTTTATGATGCATGGATGCTATTCACTCCCATTATAAATCTTGGAAGAGCCAGGATATTTTTTAATGTAACTCCGATTGTGTTTGGCTGAAAGAGGAAAGTCATATACACCTAGGATGGCTTGAGGATGAGTAAATTATTTGATAATTAAAATTTTGGGGTGAATTAACCCTTTAATAAACTTTCTGCATGTCTTCATGAAAGTAACATCTCAAAAATAAATAAATGAATAAAATGATTTATTTAATTAGAGAAAAATACAGAATATTTATTTTATTATTAAATGCAATGCTACATTATTACATTTAGTAGTATTAATTACTATAATTTAAAATTTAAATATGGTATATTTAGATAGCTTTGCAAAGACATAAATGAAACAAAAAAATGTCTGGGAAATTCTAAAATGTGAGATATTGGCTTCCATTAAGGGCTACCAAGAGCTCAAGGTTCAATTCAGGAAACAATATAAATGTCTCACAATCCCTGTCGGCTACAGGAGAAGCAGGGCGATTGCTACACACCGGATCACATATCCTAAAGCTGGACTGTAGGTCATGGACAACAGAAAGCCCTGAAACTAGAGATGTAGGAGGAATCAAGGGGACCTAAACTAAAGTCCCTGAAAGAGGAAGAGCGCGGCAAAGAGGGAAGGAGGGGGAGAAGAGGGAACCATGAAGAAGCCATGGGCCTCACCACCGCCTGCAAACTCCTTCATATTTTTCTGGGGGGTTATTTATTGCTCTGTAATTTCTGAGGTGCCGGGGGAGTGTAATTGATTTGGCTTGGATTTCAAGCATGGGAGGAGTGGGATGGGCCCCTGCAATCGGAATGGGGAATCTGGGCCCCTTCACCGCCTCACTTCCCTTCATAGTCTGCCATAATCTCCAAACCAACCCACTTTATCAGCATTCCCACAACAAGATGTGTGACGGCAACTTATCCACGGCAATCATTTAAACCGGCCCAAACTGTGACAAGTTTTTAATGACCTGGAGCGGCACAGCAGAGGGCGACGAGAAAGGGTGGAGGGGTGAATAAATGTTTGTCAGTATCAAATGGCTAAACCAACACGATATGATCTTCCACGCGAACACTTCAGCTAAGGAGCGACGCGCATGCCGAGGGCACAGACTGGGATCCAGCCCAAGACTGTGGAAAACGGCAGCCTCCAATGAAGTGGATCAGAGTGTAAAAGAGCAAGTTTCCAGACATTGAATGTTGAGGCATGGCACACTGTAAAACTTTAAGTTAAGACCAAAATGAGGGAAATATCTGCGCTTTAATGAAGTGGAAATAGCATTTCAACTCATTAGTATGTTTACATGAGAAATATAAAAGTCATTTTTAGGCAAGTCAGTCCACTTGGCGGCCATCTTGGCGGCCCCATTCAGTTACAGATCTTGAATGGGGAAAGACAATCTCCAAAGCTGTTTATCAAGGTTTTAATAACCTGTCTGTCAAATCAACCAAAAAATCAGACAAAAGTGCTATAATTTATCTTCTATGGCTAATATATTACAGATTAGTCAAGGTAATGG
Source organism: Scardinius erythrophthalmus (assembly GCF_964197995.2). Taxonomy (NCBI): domain Eukaryota; kingdom Metazoa; phylum Chordata; class Actinopteri; order Cypriniformes; family Leuciscidae; genus Scardinius; species Scardinius erythrophthalmus. Next base: position 28,574,027 of record NC_138237.1, on the reverse strand, counting down.
TCTAAACCAGGTCCAAAGGTCTAAACCAGAGGTTTCCAAACTGGGTTCACATGGCCCCCCCCAAAAGGTTTTGGTTTTATTCTGCTATCTAAATACCAGTGCTGTTATCGTTAAGCTAAAACTATTTTATAAAAAACTTTTTTCAATTGAAATAAATCTGAAATAAATAAAATATAAATATAAGATGAATAACTTAAAAATAATTAGAAATGTTGCTTTGGCAACAAACTGAAATAAGTTAAAAGTACTAAAATAACTAAAACCAAAATATAAATGAATACATTTTAAATAAATAATAAAAAATAAATTAAAGCAATTTTGAAATATTTAAAAACAAAAAATGAAAACAGAATGTAAAAATAAAATCTAATCCAAAATATTAATAAAAACTATAAAAGTATACAAATTATTGTAAAAAAAAAAAAAAGCAATAATTATTTCAAAGCTGCTTTGAAATAATATTTATTGTGAAGAAAGTTACCATTTCTTCAAGTAGAAAAGTTTTCATTTTCATTTTTGGCAATATTAGGCTACCTTTTAATTTTTTATTATATTATATTTTACTTTTTATTTATTATACATGCTATTACATGAACATGTTGTCTAATAATATCATGCTATTTTTCTCACAATTTATAAACAGATCTATACATGCATATTTGGTATACTTTATTTCAATGGTCCACTTTAGACATTCTGCTAATTACAAGTAACTTTGCAACATGTCAACTCTCATTAGAGCATTAGTAGACTGTCTGCTTAATATCTGCTAACACTTTATTTTGATGGTCCACTTTAGACATTCTACAGACAATACATGACAACTTATTCTACTAACCCGAACCCTAACCTTGCAGTCTACTAATACTCTAATGAGAGATAGTTGACATGTAGTTGCAAAATTATATAGTTAGTAGAATGTACAGTGTGGACCATCGAGAAAGAAAGGGATCCATTTAAAGAAAGGGATCCCATGCAAGAGAGTTCAAATTCAGCTTCAGTTCAAATTCAAATTCAAATACATCAAGAAAGTTAAAAGTGTGTTAAAGATGTCTTAAAGACCAAAGGATGCCTTTTCCAAAATAAGCAATTGGCTCATTGTCTTAAATGCGTGTATCCTCGTCCCCCTGCAAACATCCAGACCAAGTCAGCCAGAGATTGAAATGGATGTTCTTCAAAGTATGGAGGAGCTTGCAGGGCATTCTTTGCCCACAGAAACCAATAAACAGAAGTGTGAAGGCCAAGGCAAGTGTCGTGCTGACAGGAGATCCCATTTACAGCTGAAAATAAACAAAGGACTTCCTTTACAGACTAATTTGGCCGAGTCTAAATCTGTCTTTTCCTTTAGAGCACATTCCTTTCTTTTCCATTTCAGCTTCGAATGAAAATTGATCAGATTACAGGGCTCAAAAACTCATTCACTGCAAAAAGATTTTCTCGCAGTCATTCGGTCTTAAAAATACCCAAACCACATAGAAGCATCTCCACACTGATGCTATTTTGTGGGCCAGGCTTTGATCCATGGCCATATTTATGTGTGTGGAGAAGCGAGTGCAAGGTGAAATTGCTTAGGCAGAACTGCAAAGCCACAAACTCTTCCAGATTCCGACGCTCGCCTGTTTTCTTGACAGCGTTCAATTAGATGCTTCGCTTCCATGTGCACTGATTCACCCGACCAACAAGGACTCCAGGTTTTTGCAAATCTGAATCAGTGAGTGTTTATTATCAAGTGTGGAGGGATACGGGTGTCACCACCTCTTCCACAAGCCCTGCACGCTCACAAAACACACTCGTAACCCACCCATCTCAGGTAATTGGCTGTAAGGTATTATCTGCCTAATTATCAAATAAATCCCGCTCTTCCTCTGTGGCGCTGCATTTACACAAAACAGGAAAGGGGGATTAGAGGGGGCGAGATGGCCTCAGATCCGGAGCCCTGCAACTCACTGCAGGAAATCTACTCAGCATTCAGCACACACACACACACACACACGCACCCACAAGCACACACGCATTCACAAACACACACGCACGCACACACACACACACACACACACACACACACATGCACACACTGTAAAAAAGTTATATGATCATTAACGACATATGTTTTTACATTGCTTTAACTCATCAAAATAAGTAGACTTTGTTTTATAAGTTATATAAGATTCAACTAATTTTAAAGTCAGTTTAATGTCATTTAAGTTGAAATGACTCAATCATTCAAGTTGATTGCACTTAAAAATTCAAGGCAGCCACATTTTTTTTGTACACACACACACACACACACACACACACACACGCCTTCATTTGTAAGGGAACCTACAATATAGTTTTATATAATCAGTTTAATAGTTAGGTTAATAAAAATATAAAAAGACCTTAGATGAATGCTGGACTTTAAACATTTTGAGCTGCAAAAGATATTCGATTTCAATATATATATAGATATAAGATTGAAAAGTGACCTATGACATCTTATGACATGAAATTCATCTAAATTTAAATGATCTTATGGATGTGGCTGTTGTGGTTCACGGTCATAGTGGCACCAGCTGCTGCAGTAAAAGTGTCATATTCAGGCGTCTTTGATATGTTTTTTTTTTTTTTTTTTTTACATTTACAGGGTTTAACTTCATATTGCCTGTCATGCACAGTTACCCTTTAGGCACAGGGGTAGCGGTGCCACTGGCTTGGGCCCGTCATCTTTGCTTGCAGCTATATTTTATTATTATTATTTTTTCAACCTTTCGGGCACTTTTGGGGCCCTTAACGTGCTCGAAAACTCTTGAAACTTTGCACACAGGTCAGAACACGCGGCCATCAGGGCTGAAGCTGGTACCCGGGCGTGGCAGCTTGAAATCATCAATACTCTTACAATATAATATATATTAGTGCTGGGCAACGATTAATCGCATCCAAAATAAAAGTTTGTGTTTACATAATATGTGTGTGTGTACTATGTATAATTAAATACACACATGCATGTATATATTTAAGAAAAATGTGTTATTCATATATATAAAATATTTGTATTTATATATAATATAAATTATGTATAAATATATATACAGTATATACATGGAAATATTTCTTAAATATATACATGCATGTGTGTGTATTTATATATACACAAAATAATTATACACACACATATATTATGTAAACACAAACTTTTACTTTGGATGCGATTAATCGCGATTAATCGTTGCCCAGTATATTAGTGCTGTCAATAAATAAAATAACTGAAACATAACTAATTAATCTCACGTTTTTCTGTAATTAATCGCGATTAATTACACCTAACAATCAAGTTTTTAATATATTTTTATATTATAATAATTTCACATTCAATCTCCAAATTAATGTAGAAACAACATAAAGACGGTATATTTTAAATATTTGTCATATATAGTCAGTAAAATGTCTTTTGGAGGATCATCGAAATGAAGTGTTAGCAGATATTTATCAGACGGTCTACTTACACTTTAAATGGAGTTATAGTTGACATGTAGTTGCAAAGGTTCTTATGTTAGAATGTCTAAAGGGGACCATGGAAATAAAGTGTTCCCAAAAATCAAATCACAGACCTCCTGCAGACCCTTCACAGGTTTGAAAGACCCTGGCCTTAGATTTACAGATGATTTCAAACTTTTCCCAGTCTAAAACTCAGATCCAGAGATTTCTCAGGATGCTGAACTTACTGGCAAGCGACTCTCTCTGTGCTGAACATCTGTTGGAAATCACACTGGGGCAGCGGGCGAGAGAGGCTGATAGAGGGTCCTAACTCTTTTTCCTCTCATAGGCATTATCTCATCCCACGAGCACTCCCGGTCCATCCTCTCCTGGCTGGCTCCATGCACAGAAGCATTATGCGCATCTGTCACCCATTAATCGGCAAATTACGGAAGAAGTGAGCGTCAAAAGCCATTACCAGCAGCCGGTCCCTGGGGCTCTCGCTGCTGTCTCTCTCTCCTTCCCGGCTTCACCTCTGTTTGTCGTTCCTTGCACACCAGAAAACATCTAAGGTCACATACACTGTAAAACATACTCTTTATAAATATTGCTTTATACATTTTGTAGATACAATTCAAAACAAAATGTAAAAAAAGTACAAATGTAATAAATTAATAATAATCAAGCGAATGATTTTAATATTTATAGGTGCTACCATGTATTTATTTATTTATTTATTCATCTATTTATTTATTCATTCATTCATTCATTCATTCATTCATTCATTCATTCATTTTAAAATAAAAAGCCGTTTCGATTAAAAAATATATATATTAAATGACATAAAATGAACAAATGATTACTTTCAGGCATCATACTAATTATTACCATAATAATGAATGAAATATTCTGCACTCTTTTTCTATAAGAACTCCTTTGAGTGCCACAAAATGCTGTGAGCTGTGCTCCGTTCTCAGCACTGGCATTAGGAGTTTGTTTTTATGTTGCCACTAAAAGTGTCCCTCTTAATTCACTATTCATTTGTGCTGGGCTTTTCCCAAGAGTCATAAATTCTCAATAAAGTCTCTCTATTCCTAAGAGCACAATGTCCCATCGGATTCAGAGTTGTTTTGTAGTGTTGTAGGCTTACAAGCTATAGCTATGTATTCCACATCAGACAATCGACCACAATAAATGTCAAATAAATCTCAGATATCAAAGGCATTTCATTCGCAAACATAAAATCGGCCTCATCTGAGACCAAAAGCATCACATCTGTTTCGAGACTTACAGTCAAATTGCGCCAAAAGCTAATAACATAACAGAGTTCGGAAATTCGAGCGTGATTGAGGCCTACTCGAAACATACAAGAAAATCCTCATTTAAAGATTGCTCTCGAAGAGGAAACTGTATTGTGAAATGTTCTTGGAAGAGGACAAGCGCTTATGCATGATTTGTAACTTTAATTAAATAAAAGAAATGCTGATATTTTGCAATGCCAAGGGAGCTATGAAAAGCTCTGGACAAAGTCGATGAGAAAACAACATTAAGTGCGTCAAATTAGTTTCGTAGAAAGCAAACGCAAATATTTTGAATTATGTTTGGATTGCCTTTTTAGCTCAGATAGGAGATAAAGCCCACTCGAGGGCAGATTTATGTCATGGACCGAACTTCGTTTGAGCTCTCGCACAGCTGTGCGTCTGAACATTCATTTAGCCTCTCAAAGGAACACACCAGCCATAGAGGTCTCAGGGCAAGAGGCCGTGGAGGATTAAATTGTCCTTGCACTCCCATATCACCATAAGACCAGAAGTACTTTGCCCCTTCACTCTCTCAAGTGCTCTGTTGACAGAGAAAACAGAACAGTGGAATAGAAGCCAGAGGAACTTCGAGATCCAGTTGCAGGTCTCCCTCAGTATTGGTGGGGTCTCCTGGCTCGACAAAGGGCCTGGATTCAGGTAGGGCATAGCAGTGACCTCACGTCACAGAACTGTGGGGTGGAGGGGAGCCGCGGGGAGGCCGGCAGTGGCTCAAACCGGCACTTTCACAGCATGCGGGGAACAAAGAACCACTTATGCAGCCAGCAATGACAGCTGAAAACATCTCTTAAGCTTCGACTGTGGCTGTGTGTGTACGATTGAGTGAGGCGGTAGCGACGATGAACACTAAAATGATTCTGAAATTAATTAAAACGATAGAACGATAGAACGATACAAAGATAGATAGATAGATTGATAGATAGATAGATAGATAGATAGATAGATAGATAGATAGATAGATAGATAGATAGATAGATAGATAGATAGATAGATAGATAGATAGATAGATAGATAGATAGATAGATAGATAGATAGATAGATAGATAGATAGATAGATAGATAGATTCACACTAATCACAATGTTCTTATTCTGATCCAAGACCACTCATAGAACTAGATACAAAAAAGGGGGGATCTGACCAGAGAGATGATAGATAGATAAATAGATAGATAGATAGATAGATAGATAGATAGATAGATAGATAGATAGATAGATAGATAGATAGATAGATAGATAGATAGATAGATAGATAGATAGATAGATAGATAAATAGATAGATAGATCATTATATTCACACTAATTACAAAGATGCTACAGAAAATGTTCCATATTCTGATCCAAGACCACTCATAGAACTAATTACAGAAAAGAGGGGATCTGACCATCTCAATTGAAGAACAGCAGGCCTCCATGCGTGACCATGGCCACAGGCCCAGGTCTCACCCCTCCTCCACCACAGCTGTTGTTTTGAAGGTTTATCTCAGGGCTACAGGTCAAGACTCTCAGTCCAGCACTGCAGACTCAATGTGGTCTTTGTGCGTGAATGGACAGTAAGGTGCACCCTTTGGCTTGGCTTGGCCGGCCGGGGGGGGGGGGGGGGGTACCTCCAAGACTATTCACACCGAGAGCAAATTGAAAAGTCAAAGCAAATAACAGAGTAAAAATGACTAATGGTTATCACTCCAAGACTATTCAAACCAAGAGCACAGTGACTTTCCATGGAGTTTGCGTACCTCAAAGTGAATTGCGCTGGTTATTTAACACACTTTGCACCCCATCTAAAAAGGGGTACATGTATATATAAGTATAAGTGCATGATCATAAAGTCCTGTAAACGTTTACCGTCCTGTAAAAGTCGACATTTTTTACATCGTTTTTTCGCCACAAGTTTAAATAAACATGCCGTGTGACAAATGCATCTGTTAAAGAATATTGTCATAATTACATAGATACATTGAAACATCAGAAAACGTACCACAGAATCAGCTCTCGCTTTTATTGACCATGAACAACACAGATGTACTTTCACACTGTTCCACATGCCCTGTCTGTCAGAAAACAAGTGCTGTTCTCAGGACTGGGGATGTGCACAAATAACTGTGTGAAGGCTTGTTCAAAGTCCTCAGGCCAAATCACTGGGTTTTTAACAGAGGTACAGCTATGGTTAGTCAGGGGTACAGCTGGAGAACCGTGCAATGAAGCTATCCAACTAGTCCTAGAAAAGAACATGCCTCCTTCTTTGTATGGGGTCTGGGACAGTTGCAGACGGCTTCAACCTTGTCCATTTGAGGTCTCACTTCGTAATTTCCAAAATGGAATCCCAGGTATCGGGTCTCTTGCCTTGCCCACTCACACTTATATTATTGATAAATCGGCTGTAATTATTCTGTATAAACATTGCATAGAATATGTAACTTTTGACAGACAGTTCTTCAATGTAATTCTAAAACTGATTATCCCTGAAGCATGCTAAAGAACATGTTAAAGAACACAAGAAAAGGGTTTTTGAAAGAAATCGTTTCTAGTGAACTTTATGGAACAATAAAGTTCCCAGAAAATATCTGGACATAGATTGCTGAGATCTCTGGTCAGGCATGTTTAGTTTGTTCACAGAAACCAATTGGCAGTGGCTTTGGATTCTTGGCCATTCCAAAACCAAGATTCCTCTGCCGGTCACCTCTGTTTCCTTGAACGTGTTCATTTAGACAAGCTGTGCTAACTTCTGACAATTACATATTCTTGCAGTTTTTTCTTTTCTTTTCTTTTTGCTTTTGGCCAGTTAAGATTACACAGCAAATCTTTTCCTGAGGAAACATCTCCTGCACTGACAGCACTCCTGGAGGGATTCTTATGTTAACCTGGCCTTCCCTAATATTGCAGAATGCGTGCGACCAAAGTGGGGAAATGCACCATGAAACGCAATAGCTCCAGGCAGGAAACTGGAATCCTGAGAAGGAAGAGGCAGGAAGCGAACAAGCTTACACCTTCGGCTTGCTCTAACCCGGCTGAGTGGGGCAATATCTTGTTTTTAGAGGGGGTCCCGTCTCTACCCAATTATACAGCTGGATGGAGAACTTCAATGGAGTCTCTGATGCCGGGTTTAGACAATGGACTGGTAGCCAAACCGGCACGCCAACCCAGGATTTCCTGGCTTATGGCACAAAAAGGTTAGCCACCGTTGCACAATGAAGAATGAGTCTTGTGTTCGGTTGATCTGAATCACAGTTCCGAACCGTGCCATTTATGCATGTTGGTGTTTGCATTAGAGCACAGCATTCCTCCTCTTCCTGTAAAGGAAGTGCTTAACTGGTATTGGAAATGGTGCTGTCTTGAGACAGTCGGGTGGCCAGTTCAAGGGTCAATGACATTTAACAGAGTTCACGATGAAGAAAAGTTCTTCGAAATGTACTTTTTTTATTCATGTTCCATTCATATGATTTTGAAAAATGTCCTATGGTGTAACTATCAAGTAAAAATTCATATATTTTCCTCATACCTTTAAACCAAGTGGCTATACTGAACACAGTAGCATGACGGTTTCTCATGCAATACCATCTGAGGTCACGCATAACAGAGATTTACTGCCTTGCCTTGAATCTTTTCACAATATTATGTATGGTAGATGGTGAAATACTTAAATACTTTGCAATCTTGCATTGACAAATGTCATTTTTGAATGGTTTGACAATTCTCTCATGAAATTTAGCACCAAGTGATGAGCCATGACCCATCTTTCCTTGCAAAGACCAAGTCTTTGGTGGATGCTCCTTATCCAAAAACTCAATTATTAACAGTTCACCTGCTAATTGTGGGCTGCTTTTCACTTTTTCCAGCATGATGGAGCATCATGTCACAAGGCAAAAGTGATCGGATATCAGTAAATTGAAATTTTGAAAACTGAAAAATTGAGAACCTGTGGTCAATCCTCCAAAGGTGAGTGGACAAAAGCAGAAGCCCAAAAAACTGTGATGAACTGTGAGCACCAATAAGGCAAGAATGGATCACCATCCGTCGGGATTTGGCCCAGAAGTGTCCAGCATGCCAGAGCGAATTGCAGAGGTTATGAAGAAGGGTCAACACTATAAGCAACAACTTTGTGTATATATTGAATGTTTTTGCCAATAAAAGCCTTGCTTATCATTGTTTTCCAGCATAAAACATGCAATAAATTACCTTCAAATACTAAGGCAGCAAACTTTGCAAAACTTATGTCACTGCCAATACTTTTGTCCATGGATGTATAATAGAATTTCCTGTTTTATATATATATATATTTTCCCCTGCAGATTTGAATTTTGAAATTCAATTAATTATACTAATTTTGATTCCCCACCTCCGAAAAAAATATTAATAATAATAGCAACAATAACAGTAATATAAGATTATTCGTGGTATTTCATAAGGTTTTCTTTTCAAGACTTCATTCTTTTAATGACGCTTTATTTTCTTCATTATGATATCAGGACAGATATATAATGCTGACTTTTTTTTACCTTTTATGAAAGAAACTAAAAACATGCCCATCATCAGAGGATGTGTATTCAAATGATTGTATGTGAGAATAGCATTTATGCATTTTGGAATAATTTACTAGATAGGACAAAAAATAAATGAGCGCTACAAACATGCCACTCCTGAGATGAAACAGAAGCGAGACTGGCCTAGAAAACGTGCTGGCTGTATTCATCTCTTCCGCATTGGACTTGCATGGGGGCTGTAAGACCTTGTTAATGGCCTTTAACTGACGTTGTGCCAGTGTGCCATTCTCCAGGCATCAGGATTTGTGCGGCGGGTGCCTGCTGCCAGGAATTTTCCAGATTAACTCCCGATTTCAAAGAAAGGTCCCTGTGGTCTTGTCATTGTGCAAAGCAATGCGCTTGTATTCATCTGTGCGAGGAACTATTCATCCCTCCATTCTCATTCATTCACTGAATGGGGTCTTATTTAATAGACCCATCCTTCTCCTCTATCTCAATGTACTCATGCAAACAGCACTTCCTCCCAGATTAGCAAATAATTATGGATCCTCCCGCATTCCCAAAAAACCCAGAGAACAAAAAGAGGAGATTCCTTTAAAGATGTTTGCATCTCCAGCAAAGCGTGACATCACCGGCATTCGGCTATTTCCTCATCTCTTGTTTGAAAGTCGACCAAATAGTTCACAGAGGGGAGTTTCGAATCTTAGCGGAGAGGTACCGCAGCAATGCTCATTCTTTACCGGTCACTCTCTTTAGCTCCTCTGATCTCAGCGGTAACGGCTGATTGGGCCGATACCTTCCTCCTTCCTGCCCCACCCTCCTTCATTCATTCATCCTGTGCTTCCTACCACCCCTGGGTGAGGACATAAGCCTCTTAGAGTCAGGACGGAGCATTGAAAGGCTGCGGTGGAGGCTGGCTCTGTTTGCCTTGCGCCTGGCGTTTGGGTGGCTAAGCAAACGGCAGGGAGGGCTGCCGAACCGTGCAGGCTCAACGCCTTTAAAAAGGGCCCAACAGAGTGACCATTGTGCGCATGGAACAGGAGAAGTCACTTATTACAAGCAGGAAAGTGAAAGATCCTTCCTCCATAAGTCCGAAGGAAGGCTAAAACCCAAAAGCCGAAGCCGAGCCTTTTGTTTCACCCTACTCACCCAAAACAAAAGTGCAACTTGAGCGCAACATCCAGCTTATGAAGCAACAATTGCGTTTTGATCCTTGAGTTCAGGATACATTAATTTTATAAAACACATAGTTTCTTATTGGATCAGCCACATTTGAAGCTGTTGTAATACTAACTGGGATTTTGATTCACATGACTCAAATTGTTTGAGTCCATTCAACTCACAGGTTCAGATTCCTTTACTGATTCATTTCAGTGACTCCTTTTGCAGCTTATAGGGTTATAACTATAAAACTATGTACACTTCCCTGTTATAACAGATCAGGTTATACCTCATGAAAAACAGTGAGTGAGATGAGGGTAAAACTTTAGTTCATCACTATGCTTATTATCATGCATATTACTAGGATATTGGCTGTTTATTAGTACTTATGAAGCACTAATTAATGCCTTATTCTGCATGACTATATTCTACATCCCTTAATCCTATCCAAAACTACCTTACTAACTATTAATAAGCAGTAATTAGGAGTTTATTAAGGAAAAGGTATTAGTTATTAGTTAGTTATAGTGAAAATTGGACCCTGAGATGGGTTGTATGTCCGAATTCACAGTATTCATAAAAACAGTAGCCAAAAAGTACCTACTACTTCTATAAAGATTTCAAAGTGCGCATCCAATGGAGTGCGCAATCCAATTTTCTATTCCATGAAGCCAATCAAAGGATTTGTGAATGACAGTGATGGATGTCGGATGTAGTACGTCTGGATTTTATTCTTACTACACATATAGCCTACAGAACACACTTTTTAACATTGATCATCAAATGTAGTGCCTAAGAAGTATGAAAACTAAACTAAATGCAATTTCAGGAGCACCTATTGTCTGTGTGATTGAGTAATTAAATCATTCATTCAACTGATTCATTACACTTATTGTGTTATATTATAAGTTTTATTGTTTAATAAAATGTTCATACTTACAATCTACTGAGAGAAGCCAGACAGTATTCAAGTTGGGCTTCTCGAACAAGAATAAATGTAGGGCAGGATTTGAGTTTGTCCATCGGGAATTGATTGGTTGTGGTTTTCTATTGCTATGATATCATGTGATTGACAGGTTGTCCCGCCCTCGCGCCAGTAAATACGTCATCAAAGAAGAGAGTTGTGTTCTTGAAGCGGAGGAGAAGTTATTTTAAATTAAATTTTAAAACTTATAATGAAATTCATAATAAATAAGAATATGCTCTTCCCACTAATGACAAAAAAAGCAGATCTATAATCTTTTCCATTCATTTCTTCAAGTCTTGGGCAAATTGTGTCCTCTTTGCGTGTGTGGTCATCAGTCATTTTAAGTATTCATAGTAAATTCTCTTCTTGTTGATGTCAGACTGTTCAGGGTTTCTGTCTTATGCTGCGTTCTGATTGACAGGATTTACACAGTTCACTGCTCTCTGCTATCTGAGAATGGGATATCAGTTGAAGTTCACTTTACTTGACATTGCAAACTACAACAATCCTATCAATTTCCCATGGACGACATCAAGTCCCGCCCTACATTTTTTCTTGTTCGAGAAGCCGTTTCACTCGGATATACATCACAATAGGGAAGAAAAGTCTGTCGCAACTTTCATTTCATGAGACTTTATACTCAAAAATAACATTGGATACTCAACTCCTTTTCACCACCTATATTTTATTCAAACTTCTTTAAGTGCTTGAGGGATGTGCAATGTGCAATTTCCCTCTCCGCTTCCTGTGAAGTGATAAATCGATGATCAGTTATTTCATATCACCTCTCGAAAATTGCATGTGCACTCCCATGTTCACTGTTCATGTACATGTTCACTACTGTAATTTCACATAAGATGGAGGAATACCATGTAAAATCCACTTCACAGGGAAAGGAGCGTTGCTGCGCTCAAGAAAATCCCGGTTTGAATCCGACCGGAATCACGTTCGGAACTCAGATTCAGAATGAGCTTTAATCCCAAGTATGTTTATAGGAGCATCCAGTGCAGAAAAAAGAAGAGCAGACATACATAGGAGTTAGGACAATTAAAAGGAATGTATCACAATAATAAAAAAGGCAATACAATTAAATACAGCACAATACAGTGATAAAAATATAGAAAATACACAATAGACAGAATTACGTATTTATATGCTATTTACAATAAAGTTATGTGCAAAATGCAAGTGTACGAATGTGCAACGTGTGCTATAAGGTAATGTGCAAATGATATATTAAATTTGAGCATTGCATATTGTCATGTTATTTGTACAATGAAGAGTCCCTGCTGGCAACTTACTTTATCTTCAGAAAATGTAAACATCTAGTTGTTTTCCAATGCTCCATAAATTTCCATCATTACCCTGCTTAAAAATCCGGCATAAACCAGTGTTAGAGCTGGTATACCTGGTCCACTAGCTATTTTTCAGCAGGATATATAAAAAAAGCAGGGGCTGTCACACAGGAAGAAGCTCTGAAACAACCCTGGCACTGCTAGTAGTTACCCAGGGAAAGATCTTTCTGAACCAAAAAGGAAGCTAATTCTTGTTTGCACTCCGCTTTATCAGCTAAAGGTGCTGAAGCTGGAAAGTCACTTTACTAGCTGTATAGTACAAGTATCCAACAGCTCATGCCAGCAGCCTGAAAGAGAAGCATTGTCCTGGGTCAGTTCTCTCCCAGCCAGCCTGCTTTCATTATCTCACTGTTAAGGCCACCGCCACAGATCTGCTTCACATTGAGTGGATCAAAGCGCATGGAACAGGTCCTGCAATGCAATAATGTGAGTCTACAGGGGAACCCTGTTCTGGGAAAGTTCAATAGGTTAGAATATCAGTAAGATTTGCCGGCTGACCGTAACCGCTCACCTGTTGTCTGGTCTATGGGTTCTTATAGCCGCACTCCGTCTCTGCTTCCTCGGACACTTAAACTATCAAAATGATATCCATCTGTTGGCATGCTGTGGGAAACACCTCCTTTTTGGGGTGAAGTTAGAGATGTGTCATTTTGAATAGGCTCTGAATGAATCAATGTAAAAAAAAAGAGAGAAAAGAAAGAAATCCTGTCGTTTTTGAGAAAAAAACTGGTAGCTATTATATCTGTATGTATTAGGGGTGTAACAATATTTCATGTATCGTGGATAGTGACAATATGTATTGTGTATAGATTAGAGTTTTACGTGTCAGTACTATATTAAACTACTATATATAATGTTGAATATAATGTATAATAATTGCAATGGGGGAATATTTGCTGGTCCTGATAATGTTTAGCATTTTACTAAACAGTATAAAAAAATTTTGTTAACCTTTTACCCTGTGTCTTGGAGTATCGCAATAATATCGTATTGTGAGTTTATTATCGTGATATGTATTGAATCATGACATGAGGGTATCATTACACCTCTAGTATATTCTGTCTATAAACATACAGAACAACCTTTAATTTTCACAATTTAAAACTCATTTACAACACCATCCCCTAGACCTTGTGCTTTTTTCATTCCACTGACCTGCAAACCGGCCTTTAGTATCTCAAAATGGGATTTCTATTACTAAAATTTGTGGATTTCAGGGATTGAAATGCTCTAGAGATGTCTACAAACTGCCTCATTTACTGTTCAATACTTTTCAAATGTGTAAAACTTTACTTTTGAAAGATCCCAAGCATATTTCTGCAACAATATGTCCCGACAGCTTAGCTGTGTGCCATGCGGTGCCTATCATGTGACAGGGGTCCTGACAGGTGGCTGTCCTAGTTGCCTGTTCACAGGTTGTAGCACTTACTTCCAGCCTGACCGCTGCAGATTAAGTGTGTCCATCTGTCAGAAGAATTAGGAGTAGTTTGCAGGAATTCTCAGATCATGGAAAGGTTTGGCTTGCTGGGTAAAAGGGGGGGCTGGAAGGGAAAGGAGGGACCAGAGGGTAGGGGGAACTTTCATTGGGGTGTAATCCGAACCCCTCAGCCACCTGCACTTGTCCCAGAGCCCAGGAAATGGAGTACATGGGACTTTCTTTCAGCTCTCATAGTGAACTAATCCTACTTGAGAATTGCATGCAGACATATACGGCTTCCTTTATGGGGTTTGTTTAGGGGTGGTATGAAATTCACTCCAGCGTGGACTCCTTTAGAAATATCCTGCTAATGTTAGAAATGTTTAGGAGACAATGTTGGACCCTACAAAGTACTGTCATACTTAATATGTCAATGTCTATGCATTATATAACAATGTTTATAAAAAATCATTAGCATACAGTGACTTGATATACACGTATCATGTTTTTTTTTTACTTTTTTCATTTAATTTTTATATTTTTTAGGGGTGCATAAAAACCCAAAAACTATAGTGATACAACTGTCCTGATATCATAATACAGAAAAAGGCCTCATTAAAAGAAGGAGTTTTTTGGTAGTTTGACAAACTTCTATTATTATTATAAAAAATTTTTATTTTTTTTTAATGTTTAAACTGCTTCACTATATAAACTTCTGGCTGCCAAAAAGTTATAATACATAACATGTAGAAACAGGTCAATACGACTCTTAAAATATCAAATAATTAGATTTTTTATGACAAGGCAAGGTTAGTTCATGTTGTGCGAAGTGTGTAATTCATTGTATTTGTAAAAAAAGAAAAAGAAAAAAAATGTTTTTTTTTTTTTTTTTATCATATGGAACCATGAATACACAGAGTTTGCCAAGAATTTGGGAAGTGTTTAAACTAGATTTCTTTATCATGGGCACTCCATTAAGACTCACTTATTTATCTCCAGTCGTTGTCTTATTCGTTCTATTTTCGTATTTGCAAACTAAAGCAGCCATAACGCTAAAAAGTCCCAGTCATCAGGCAAACAAATGTTTGGCCCCCTCTTATCACCAGTTCAACATGCTCTCATGTTTGTTGGATTATGTCAAGCAAACATCCGATTTGACGTAATGAAACAGCCTTTTCGTAACTGCCCATGAACGTCTGGTGGTGTTAATTCCTGGAACCATGGCTCTCGGAAAATTATGTTGTTTTTTTTTTTTTTTTTTTACATATAATAAGTTTGAGCTGAAATCGAACATGTATCTCATGCGCTGTTTGTTTCTGAAGGATAAACACTTGAAAATTATTGCAAAATCTCAGGAGAACGGCTCAGCCCTTTCTGTGGCTAAAACTAAGCTTTTACTCAACCAGGGTGAGCCAACTCCAGTGCTTGTTTCATTTCTAATGTGTCTCTGAAAGAGGTTCTTGTTGAAAAGTGAGGATATTACTTCATTTGTCCATTTTATTTTGCTAAAAGAAGTCATATTATATTATTTATCCATTATTTATTAAAATATTAAATGAGAATCGCTAATAATTAGTCATGGTCTTGACCGGTGTTGGGGGTAATGCATTACAAGAAACGTAGCTAATGTAATCAGATTACTTTTTTCAAGTAACTAGAAAAGTAACTAATTACTTTTGAATTTTAGGGGTTTTTTTGGTAACTTTTGGTTATTGTAGCTCTAGACTAAATGTGAGCATTTACTCATCTCACTTTCACAAAAACAGATTCAGTATTCCTCTAAATTAATAAAAACAGTGAAATGCAAATTCTGAATATTATGCAAACCTGCAATAATTAAATATGTTAAATGACACAAATATACTTTATGCATTTAATCTCACTTTATTAACCAATGTCTTTGCTGCTGACCTTGATCCAACTATACTAATGATCAACTATACTAATAAGCAAAAATGACTCTAGATAAAAATCACATTTGTGTTAAATCTTTTTGTTTTTATTTCAAAAGTTTGTTGATTTTTCTTCTTCAATCCAGACTGGCAGCAGAGAGGTTTGTTTGATTGGCGTTCTCTTCTGTACAGGCGTGACATTGCATTTCCTTCAGCCTGACTGATTATTTATTTCACTTTTGGTGTGAAAGGACCTTAACATTTGTTTTGTTTTTATAAAAAAAACAATCAAGCAAGCCCAGCCCAGCCCAGGTGAAAAAAAATGAACACAAGATTACTTTCCATAAAAAGTAACACAATTAGTTACTTTTAAGGGAGTAATGCAATATTGTAACACATTATTTTTAAAGTCGGTCTTGACAAATTTTTTACTCTTTTTCCTTTTTGTTCTTTCAAGTCTTTTTCAAGTGTTTTTTCTTTCTTTTTCTTTTTCTCCCCTTTGTTTATTTATTTTATATATAACATACTTTTTGTATACATTTTGTGCAACTTTGTTTTTTTTTTGTGTTTGTATAAAAACTGTTATAAAAAAAGTATAAAAATAAATAAAAAAAATCTATAATTCAAAAATAAAAGTACAAAAATCCCAATAGTCCTAAATAAACGTATTTATGTATTTAATTAATATTTTGACAGGGACATTCTCAGTTTTCGTGAGATCCACCCTATACTCTTATTCCATGTGAAAATAAGCAAATTAGCAGCGACTGCAGTGGGACGCTGAGAACAGTGAGCTCATTTCCATATAGATGTAGTCCATTCCTGCCACCTGTGATCCCCATTTGGTCTGTTCTTATACAGGGCTGTTTTGTTCCCTTCCTCACACAGGGTTTGAGGCATTGACCTCCGGATGTCTCCATCCTAGACAATAACCCCCTGAAACTGTGACAGGCAAAACAGAGAATACAGCCTCCTGCCGCCCACATGCCCCTCAACAACACTTTCTCTCTTCACCCATGAGCAAACCCCCAACCCTGACTGTCCACACACCCAAACACACACACACACACACACACACACACACACACACACACACACACACACACACACACACTGTACCATCAGTTCAAATATTCAAAATAATAACACTCTAAAGCGTGATTGACTCAATGAGTTTTATGAAAAATCATAAAGGTATTCTGAAATGGACAGTTCAATCAAAAAAAAATAATGAGAATAATGTGAGAATAACATCCTTGAGTTTTTCAAAGCATAAACAATCCTGTGGGACACAAACTAATTTTCCAAGTGACCAGGGCCTTTCAAGCTCCAAAAAAAACCACAAAAGTACCATAAAAGAGGTCCAGAGACTTTTTGGAGAGTAGCATAAATAAATAAATAATACATATATTATTATTATTAAGGCAAGACATGCAGGCAAAACCATTTTTGACCTTCCATAACTTATCTTCTTTCAGACTAGTGAAAAAAACCCACACCCAAGATACACATTAAAGTGTCTATTATATTACACTTTATCTATTAGCATTTTAGATTTCAATGATAATACATATCTTTAAAAGTTGTTTCCTCAAACTGAGTTTTTTTCTCCTGCACTGAGCCAGAAATTCTTCCAGCTTCCCAGTTTTATTCCTAATCTGAAAAAAGTTTTTTCAAAAATCATTCACAATAACATTTTATTCCTAATACACAGTGATGTATTACACTGTTGAAAGTATTTTCTGATTTATGGAGTGATAAAAAGAGATCAAATATCCCTTCTGTAAAAAAATGTACTTGCTGCCTTAAATTTTTAAGTAGCCTACAATCAAATTGGCTGTGTAAGTCGTTTCAACTTAAAATAATGAGTTGAATCTCGTATCATTTTCTAATAATAGATTTCTTTTCTGGAAACGTGTGCAAATCAGATATTTCAGAAAACTTTGCTTTTACAAACCAGTTGTTTTAATGTACTGTGATTATTGTTAACATTTTCACCCTATTCACCTGTGGTATCTTGCCTTAGGAAAACTAAAAAATTTAAATAAAAAAGCATTTTGACAGTTTGCTTGAGGTCTTTTCCATGCAAAGCGTGCAAACAGCGAATAAAGGATGACTACACATCCCAAAAAGGGGTTCAGCAAACAGCACTCGGTTCAAACAAGTGTCCATGTGGCCATTCAATACACAAGGGCATGTTTAGAAACGCGAGTGTAAACTTGAATGGGTCTGCCAAAGTCCAGCACTCATTCATCAAGTTACACTCAACATGACCCAAAGCTCCCCGGGCCTCATTTCGGATGAAATGTAGGGGTCGAACTATGAAACTACAGACTATAACCACTAAAGTTACAGCATGTTGCGCTACATCCAGCTCGACACAATCCTCTTTTCACAGCACTGAGGTCCAGGTAATTCAAAACGTCTTTGTCGGGGGAAATTTGGAGAGATTAATCTGTCATGCCTGTAAATAACAGCAATTCACTGGAGAGCTAAACCTAACACGGTGCTAATATCTCTTCGATGAATATACATGCAAGCTTTAAATGATGGTGGGTGGGGTTTGTCCTGCTCACACAGGGGAGTCTATGTTTCAGCATGCTGGTATAGTACATACAACTAGGTTGTTTATACACCGTGGCGCCTCGCTGGAGGGGCAGTACTCCTCTCTTTCAGTGAATGGAAAGGCACCAGATACCTCCCCCTTCGAGTAAATAGATCTTATCAATGAAAATAGTCAAGCCTCCTCCCCATTGCCTTTTTATAAATGGAAATACCTGGCAAAATCTCGCCGCATTGATTTTTTACAGCACATGAGGGATACAGGAACTGGAAATAGCAGCCCGGTCTCACCCCAAAACGTCACATACTGACGCGTCTTGACCAAACGGCAATATACGCCGAAAAGGGTACCCCTAAAACGTCCATATGAGACGAAGACATAAGCGCACCAGCAGCGCCTCTTAGCGGTACCCTAACGCATACCTAAACCTACCCATAACCCGAATAGTCACATACGGACGTTTTAGGGGTACCCTTTTCGTCGTATATTGCCGTTTGGTCAAGACGCGTCAGTATGTGACGTTTGGGGGTGAGACTGTGTTAGAAATAGCGCTGTCACTGTAAAATCAAACCTAGAATCTACTCAAAAAAACTGAGGTAACAATTTGTAGTCTGTAGGTTTATTTCACAATTAGGCAACTAACAAAAAGAGAGAGTTATGAACTCTTTTGTGTTATTACATGTTAGCTTTTCTGTGCCTAACAATCATTTGCAATGGACAAATAAGTTGTTTGTCACTACTAACATTATTACAGCTATTGATTATTGGGTATAGCAATAATATATAATATAGCGTTACAGTAACACTATAAACTTACAACCCATGCACAAGCTATCCTCTTCAACACAATGGCAACTGCAAAAACATCAATATAACAGAAACTCTTTTAAAGCTGCAGTCCGTAACATTTTTGGGTTAAAAATTACTGTATATAAAATACATTTTTGAGCAAGTACATAACCAGCCAGTGTTCAAAACTCTCTGCTTGCCTTAGCTCGATTCAAAACGGTAAGCTTGTAATAATGTTTTTAATTCCAGTGATACTGGTGGATTTCCGCGGGAAATTCGAGCATGTCTTTGCGTCATTACATCACATCTGTACACACAAAGAAGAGTCTCGGCTAGTAGACCGTGTTGCGTGTGAGGATGTTTATAGCCTTTTCTCACAGCACTTGATATAATTAAACTTATCAGTTTTGATTGCGGATCCAGAAAGGTTCAAATGACAATCACCAGTGACAACTGGAGATTCACCCGTTGTAAAAAGACTTCGGACTTCGGAGTGGCTGCAGAAAAAAAAAAGGCTGCAACCGGCCCATGCGAAAACCAGGATAAATATCGGAAGGGCATTAAATGTAGTCATGCAATGCTGATGTTGTTAACATTAACAATTTGAGAGCAAAGTATAATTTGCACGGTTTGACGTGACAATTACGGCAATGCTTTTTTTCCCTTAGTTGGTCAGGACAAAAGTGGATGTTACTTACTTGATCAGACGACATTTTCCGGTTAAAATTCTTATGTTGGTCATATTTCCAAAAAGTAGAATCTGTGATTGCGAATGACAGGATCCACACCGGCACGACAGCCGCACGCTCACCTCAAAATATTGGATTCATCCGCGCTGTGCCGTGCCGACTCCGAGGCACAACCCACGTAAAATTGACAATTCCGCAAATAACTGCAATTGCAGATTTCAAACAGAGATGGCGACAAAGAGGAAAAACTGCAGACTGCAGCTTTAAATGTCTTAGCCTAACTGAACATTAACAAACAGGTCTTATTCATTTCAAACTTTAATTTTGTCATTGAATCACCTGATCCAGCCCTATGCAAAACATGCTGGAAACTAAAAATCCACTGTTTAGTTTCCGTTTATGCTGCAAAAATTATTTAGTAGTCTCAAATAAAAAATGTAAGTAAACTTACGTTTTTAGAAAATAAGGAACTATACGGTTATCCGTGTGGTCACGTATGGTCCGGATAACCGTATAGTACCAAAAAAATATTTTTTTAGTGTAGCAACTGTGAACGTTTAACTGTTGTTTGTTTGTTATTCATTATTAGAGTTGATTTATTATCTATGTTGTATAGCAAAGACAAAAGTTTATTGACAATAAGCCACAATGGACAGTGAGAATCTGTTTCTAATGCTAACAATTCATCCTTGATGATTTACAGATGGTGAATGGTTCTGTCAGCACTATGAGCAATAAAACTGATTAGATTTTGGAGAAGTTTACATAACCACAAATGCATTTCAGAGAAGATAAATTAGCCATGTATTGGCCCAAAATCCATCTTGCACCAAAAGTGATAAAGAAAAGGTAAAGACAAGTGTGTAAAGTACGCCATCTAGAGGACAAGGTCTTAACATGTATGCTTTTTTTTTTTTTTAGATAATGACATATATAAAGCATAAAGTTTAGTGCCCTTAACACACACTAAATTCTCACACTCTGTCTCTAGTATCACTTCATAGTGGTATTTGAGTAAAAGCAAAGGCCTATCCCATCATTCATTATGTTTAGGAACTCATGTGCCCAGAATCGGAAGAATTCAAGGAAAACCTTTCAGTGCAAGTTAAATTAAGTGTTTTGTAAAAAGTTGCAACTGATTTTTATCACTTAATTAATTAGAAGCATCACAATGACAAAATGGTGTCATCTTTTACACAGGGACCACAGAAGAACAGACATTTAGCTTCCCACCTGAAGTCCAAGGCCCTGTCCCAAATTGTTCTCCACTTAGCGTCACGTTTTTGCTCATCTTGATTTCTTGTATGCTTTTTTCTGGGCGAGATGGAGTGAACTGAGGCGCTGACAGATTCACACGAACGAGCACATCACGTAGCCGTGAACTTAAAGGAGAACTGCGGCCAATTTTAACATTGAGCTAATTTTTTTGTACATTTGGAGTGCTGTCAATACAGAGAACAACGACAAAAATCGGTGTTGCCTACACCGAGTTATTCTATTTTTAAAATTTGCACCCTGTTGACTTCAATGGGGCAAGTACTAAACCTGCTTTTAGCCTCTTAACATCCTTGATGTGTCATTACAAGTGCACAGAAAATGTGAGTGATTCCTTCTGAGTGAACACGAGTGAATCTGACTGCAGTAGATGTGAAAGATATGTATAAAAATGATGTTATTTAAGCCAGCGCAAATACCTGTGTTTACATCCTGTTTTCGGTTGAAGTCCAAAGTAATCGATTGCCGAGTTCACGCGCGTAAACATAGGTAACTAAACAATTTTCAATGTTAAAATTGACCGGAGTTCTCCTTTAAGGCCAACGTCGGGATTTTTGTTAAATAATACATTAAATTTCGGCGGGACATTCAATCTGCAGTACGTAACTTTTGGATTATTATGGATCTGGATTATCTCACTTATTATTATGTGTACCGTAGTGAAATCACGGTTTGGAAAACGGATTCATGAAGGTGTCCCGTTTGTCATTTTAGGTTTCAGATGGGTGCTCACGAGCTGTGATATGCAGACGACTGGAGGAAGAATGCAAGGGTTTTAGATTCCATTTAGGACAGGGCCCAACACGACTCTATAGAAAACAAAAATTACATTGGGGAGAAAAAGAACGCGGGTCATTCACAAGTTAAAGCCAAACGCACATAAAACCATTTACACTGAAATGTCTAGAATTCCATATTCAGCGATTTGGCCATCATAACAGAGGTCATACATATAGACAGTGTTGTGTAACACATTACAAGTAACTTGAGTTATGTAATCAGATTACTTTTTTAAAGTAACTAGTAAAGAAACACATTACTTTTAAATTTACATCAATATCTAAGTCACTTCTTCAAATAAGTAACACGAGTTACTTTTTCTATCCCATTTATTGACTGAGATATCTCTTTTTCACCCAAAAATGAAAATTCTGTCATCATTTACTCATCCTCAAGTTGTTCCAAACCTGTATGAGTTTCAGTCTTCTGTTGAGCACAATATATATGTTGGTCACCAGACAGTTGACGGTAGCCATTGACTTCCATAGTAGGAAAAAAATACCTTGGAGGTCAATGGCTAACAACATTCTTCAAAATATCTTCTAACATGTTTAACAAAAAATTAAAAATAAATAATCATCATACAGGTTTGGAACAACTTGAGGGTGAGTAAATGATGACAGAATTTTAATTTTTGGGTGAACCAATGTCTTTGCTGCTGACCTTCAATGATCCAATTCAACCATACTAATAAGCAAAAATGACTTTAGATAACCATCACATTTGTTTTTTTTTTTTTTTTTTTTTTAATCCCATTCTTCTTCAATCCAGAATTGCAGCACAAAGGTGTTTGAGCGGCGCCCTCTACTGTACAGGCCTAAATTTACATTTCCTTCAGCCTGAGGCTTTTTCATTTCACTTTTGGTGTGTAAGGCCTCACATTAAAGAGTAACTCAATATAGTAATGGATTACTTTTAAAAGTAAATTTCCCTAACCCTGCATATAGACATCTTAACGGTGCAGTAGCAAAAACAGAATCTGAAAAATCTGATTCTTCAGTGTCTCTGGAGGGCATTGGGAACATTGCTTATGGCAGCTTTAATTCGAAAGGTCAAAGAATTATGGAAGCTTGTTTCTGCCACGAAAAAAAAACTATTTAAGAGATAATTGCTACTTTTTACCTAGCAATTCTGACTTTATAACGCACAATTGCGAGTTCATTATCATATATCATACATATTCTAAAAAAAAAAAAATCAGAATTGCGCGATAAAAAGCAATTACTTTTTTTATTTTTTTTTCTCTGGTGGAAACAAAATTCCATAAAGAACAAATGGAAAAACAGCAAACTTAATTATAAGTGGACTTTATTTTTTTTTAATATGGCCCTTTTAAAGTATCCACCTTATTTTAAACGTAAGAGCGGCACAGCCATTTCTAACTTAAATTTGCAAGGCTTTCGGTGTCGGTCGCTTCCAGTTATTTTAGCTGTTCAAAAACAGTCCGTTATGCTACAAACTGGTAATTATATTCATTTGTTATCATAATCATAAACACGCTGGTTTTCAGGTAAGGTCATTAAAACATGTCTGAAATACAGGAGTTCTCAAAACATTTTACTGGATGAAAAGTAACATACATTTTTTTAGGCTCACAATGTCTGTTGAAAAGAAAATTGACCAATAAAAGCAAAATGACATCAAATACATAAATGCTACCAAGTTTGAAGGCCCTATGCATTCACATAATTGCTGTTGTGCTGCGTAGAAGCCTTCAAGACTGCAAAAACATTCGGCAGTATAACATCGCACTGTCTATACTCACTTACAGTAGTTCTTCTGCTGACTGCTATCGTGTTCAATAGCATAACGGATTATGACGAGTCTGTATGAATCCAAAGCTCATCAAACATACATCTAACATACCAAGCTTAAAAGAGTAAAAACTAGGCTCTTTCAGTCTGAGAAAACATTAATGGTCTCTCACATTCGGTTCTTTAATGACAAAGTAGCGTTTCAACCTTTCACAGTAACTTCATATACAATTCCCCCGAATAAACAGACTCTTAAACTGAAGCGTTGGTTTAATATGGAGGTGCTAAACACTAATTGAACTATTGCTGATTTGACGTCTTAGCATTGGCATCAGTCTCTTATGCCAAGGACAACCTGCAATGTAATGTACACTGCAAAAATAAACAATGCAAGCCATACATTACACATATGCTCAACAGTCATCGAAAACTTGTTACATTTTTGTTTCCCTACTTGAAATTCGAGAGCGTTTTCACATTATACCCTAACAGAGGCTTTCATCTTACAAGCACGTTTGAAACTAATCAATTTCTTACTAGTTTGACTTTGTAAAAAGAGTAACACACCAGAATATACTGCAAGAATCTATGTTGTGACAACGTCAAGATGAACTTATGCGTTTGTGCCTAAATGGAAACTAAAATAAATCACCCTTATGGAGTGGGACTAATTTTTGTATGATTGGACAATTTTAATCACTAGGACAAATTCAGTTGGATGTGAGAACTGAAGCTTTAGCTTAAATCTCTAAGCATATGAAATTACAACATACTTCCTACTTAAAGATTCACGTTTACATGGAAATGGAAAGGAGCCATGAGAAATGAAAGACAACTACTGCCCAGCCTAAACAGAAATGACTAAGATTGCTTAAAAATACATAGATTTCTCCAAAATTGCTGTAGAAAATCAGAACTTAAGAAATAAAGCACTCGAAGCTCCCAAGAAAAGCAAACTTTCCAAATGTTGCGCACTATCAAATCCAACGGCTTTGAACTCCAAAGACATTCATTCAACACAAAACGTGGAGCTTGAGCGTTTTAAGATAAAAAGCAACAAATAAGAGTATCGATCATATAGACCAAACATCTCCCGAAACCACCTTCAGGACCTGCATCTGTGTGTGGAGAACATGGAAATTCATTTTTGTAAACCAAACAAATACATAAACGCTAATAAACACTCCTAACACTCGAGAAAAAAAAGAAAAAGCAGCACTCTTAAATTTCGCCTCCGTTGCTTTCAGATATGGGGGGGGGGGGGGGAAGCTATTTTGCTGTGGAAGTTTATTGTGGTCCCTTCAACTGTGTGTGAGAGTGACAGAAGGAATCAATGGACGGGAAGAGATGTATCGTAGTGAATAGCTGGCATTAGGAGATGCACAGTGCAGACACACATTGACCTGTGCCTAAACAGAGGAAGCTTGTCACAAATGAGCAGAGGGCAGCCAACGTCGAGGGCATCTTCTCACTCATAGCCTTCAGTGAAGCTGTTCCAGTCCCCCCCGGACTCCAGACCCTCCTGGTTGGGCGGATACTGGAAATCGGGTTGGTAGTTGTCGGGTGGGCAGGCGAACGCATTTGGCCCTTTCTTGAGTCTGTTGCTGTGGAAATGGGGGAAATACGTTATTTGTTGACCAATAAGAAAAGGAAATGTTTTCAGGAAAGCAGCATATGGGATACTCACTGGTTCTTGTGTTTGGAGCCGCTGATGTGGGCCTGGTACTGCTCCACGGAGTTCAGCTCAATATTACACACAGTACACGGGTAGCCCTTCAGTGAGGAGGCTGAGAGAAGTGACGTTTAACATTTTAGTGACAAAAACACCACAAAGAGTCATTGACAAATTTCAACTCTGAATAGAATTCGATTTGATAGATTCATTTGGATATTTATCAGGTACATTTTTCTCAAGGAAATACAAACAAAGTGATTTGTAAACAAATTTTGTAACATTTAATTTTATAATATAATTTTTTTTATAATATTATTATAATAACTTTTTAATAGGGATGCAATATGAAAATTTGGCCGATACCGATAATTCTTTATATTTGAAAGCCGATAACCGATATACTGGTTGATAAATCTAAATCCATTTTTAACAGTCTGAATACAAAAACAAGTCTCACCATTAAAAGCCATGCCTCAAACACACATTTATAATAATTTCATTATAATGTTATATAGTCGATACAACAGACTTGAGCTGCATGTTGCAATTAACTCCTTTTTTGAAGTTATTCCAATCATATTTCAAATAATTCAAAACCATCATGGCGAACAGTGCGCATCTGAAGCGTCTCAGCTGAAGGAAATAATACATCCTTATACAAATAAACGATCCTTGAGCTCGGCTCGGGACATCCCTATTTATTTGATGTAAATTTGTGTTTGCTGAATGCTGATGCTTTTTTATAAACTGTTTAATCTTTGTAAACAGAGAAAAGTTGTTTTTTAATTCTATCTGAACAGTGACGGTAAAATAATAAAGACTGTGTGTGCTCATGCACTGCCGTTTTCAGCGTCGACAAAATAAAAGTCCGGCCCATCTTCAAAATGAAAGTCCCACTTCTGACACAATGGGCCAAAGAGAAACTTATCGTACAATGCCTATAATAAAAAAAAAAAGCCAAAACCTGCCGATATATCGGTTGACCACTACTTGCAATAACCATATATGAAGGAATATCAAATTCAAAATATATATTCAACTCACTGTTTATTATGTTAAACACAATTTGATGTGCATGCAAATGTATTCAATAATATTCCTTTTGTTTTGTGCAACCTATTCAGTTATGGCATTTGCAATATGGCAGCAAATATTTAGAAGTAAAAATAATGTAGATCAATAGGAATTTAATTGAAAAATAAAGGTTAAAAGGAACATTACAGGTTAAATACAACTATAGATGCAGTCGCTTACAAATGAAAGTAATTTTAACTTCTAAAAACAAAAAATGTTTTTCACAGGATTGTGAAGCCTGTACTTTTTTAAAAAAAAAACACTCTTCATATTTATATATGAATTATTAATAATAAAATAAAAAAATCTATAAAGCCACCAAAATGAATGCAATATTTCTGACTGGTTGAAATTCTGAGATGTAATTCCTTACATGAGGGATGTAAGTGTAAGTCCTGTTTGATGTCATGAAGGCTGTGAGACCCCCCTTCTATGTTCTGACCTGGTACAATGGACGGCCCATAGGTCTCCATCAGCTTCTGTTTAGTCAGGTGTTTTTTATGTTTCTTGCCATTGTAGTGCTGCTGAGCCATGAGGGGATTGTTGAAGGAGGCCTGGCAGATGGAGCAGAAGCGGTTGGGGTCACGCTCTGCCGGCCCCTGCACACCTTTCGGTAGCCCTTCATCCTTCTTCACCTGTGCTTTGGGCTGAGGTAATGCTGGAAGATGAGGGAAAACACAGCAGGTCAGCTTTTTAGGTGAAATGACCAGTTCGGAATATAATATTAGCGCGCTGTGTAATATTTACTGAATATTGTCTACAATTAGCATGTGAAAAAGAAGAAGTCGTCAGTCATTGAATCGTTCATTTAAACCATTTTTTAAAAATTGTTCTAATTAATTTTGAAATAAACTGCAGCAATAAATATTTGATCAGAACCTCTACTTGTTATTTTATTTAGTAGTCAGTTCAGAATCGTGGGAGATCGTTGAATGTTCCATCATGATTTTGTCAAAGGTTTAATAGATGTCGCCGAATAGTTGTCATATAGGTATAAGATCACGTGGGTTATGAATCGAGATCACAATCTTTTAACGATTAATCGTGAAGCTCTACTACATTATATGTTTTAAGTCAACATGAAACTGAAGTCTTTTCTTTTCCTTATTGTTACGTATATCAGAGTGAAACATAGGGAACTGATTGGCTTGTTGTGGTTTGCTATTGGTCGATCTCATGTGAGTGACAGGTTGTCCCGCCCTCGTGTCAGTAAACACGTCATCAGAAAAGAGAAGCAATGTTGTTGCAAGAGGGAAGGGAAGAGATTTTGAAAACATTTTTAGGTTTCATGCATTACAAAAATACCCAGTGCAAAAGAACTGATCGCAAAGCATTCAATCTACTATAAAAAACAAGAGTACAGCTCAGTTTGTTCATTCCTGTATTTCAAATACTAAATTGAATGATAATCAAGTCTTCTTACCAGGAGTCTGCTGACCGTAGGTCTTCAGGTGAAGGTTCTTGGAGTGAACTTTGCCCTGGTAATGTGACTGTGCCACCACCGGGGAAGAGAATGCCATGTTGCACACATTGCAGGCTTTGTATTTGGCCTCTTCGTCGACATTACTTGTCTGCAAAACAGAACACTGCCCATTAATACAGGACACAAACGTATCCGTGATCTAATATTCAGCAAGTCTCCATGACATCTGGTTGCTCATCTGACTTACAGCATCATCTGAAGACTTAGACCGTTTTGCAATAGGCTCCTCATCACCGTGAATGCTCATATACCGGCGTACTTTGCTCGCATGTTTTTTGCTCTACAAGAAGAGACAGGAAGGTTAACATTGAGAAGGTCCTAATTTGTCCTTAAGCTGATGTTTTAGAAAGTGAGTCCTGTCATGGGACAGGAACTTTAACCACTAAAGTTATACCATCCTCAAGTACTATTCATAGGTTAGTATGTGAAACAGGGTGTAGTATGATACTGTACATACAATGATAAATATTTTATCCAGTAGTACACTACAGTTGTCACAAGACCTCAAACATTTTCTAAGCTTTATTCAGCAAGGGGTAATCAGTCTTTTTGGAAATATGTATAGCATTTTTCATTCACATTTGAAAAAAAAAAAAACAATTCTTAAACTTTGACAGTCAGATCAAATGACCAGATGATTTTCATGGGTTATGCGAAGGTCATGTTGAACATATTGCATTGTGGGATACAGCCTTTGCACTTGACCCCTTGTCTACTTACATGCCATATTTCCTGTATTTGGCCCAAGAGTTAGGCGTGAAGACCGCAAGTGTGTAGAACTTAGATTACCCGATGGGACACACGTACAAAATAGTTTTGTAAAAATTAAAGTCAAGTAAAAATTGTGCGCGTGTGTGAAAGTGTGCGTAGACATTGGCGGATCCTCTTGATGATGAAAATTATAACGCAGACATCCAAAGCATACTTTGGGCTTAAGACTCAAATACTGCTCTGAAGCGGTTTTAGAGAGAGTGTGGATTCAGTGGGCACTAAACTTTGGCATTTTTCCAACCTGGGACAGCCTTGCGCACTTGCTTCTTTTTATGCGCACTTCTTGTATTTTGTACACAAAAGTACCTTTTAAAGCAAGCCAGCTGACTCGGCGGCCATCTTGGGAAATATTTAGGGTGTGTTCACACATCGTAGTAGTTTGGTTCGTTTGGTTTGTTTGGCCTGAACCAAAAAAAAAAAAACATTT
This sequence comes from Scardinius erythrophthalmus, assembly GCF_964197995.2. Classification (NCBI taxonomy): domain Eukaryota; kingdom Metazoa; phylum Chordata; class Actinopteri; order Cypriniformes; family Leuciscidae; genus Scardinius; species Scardinius erythrophthalmus. The sequence continues at coordinate 28,544,701 of NC_138237.1, read as the reverse complement.
AGTCCTGGTCCGCTTAGCGCTCACATTGGTATTTTTAACACCAAACCTAAAGATACTGAACCTACAGGCATATGGATATGTTCACAACCTGATTGGTTGGCTTTTATGACATAGCCTATATTTCGCTACGGAACTTACCGAACATCCAAAAACAACGCTGTGTGCTTGGATAAATGCGCTTGTTATATGTGCGTAGCTCCATATGATGGTATTTTGACCAGCTGATAACTCGTGAAGAGCTAATAAAGTGTGTAAATGAGTCAAAACAGAGGCGGGAATCCCTGGATTCCGGATGACAGCGTTCACACTTATTCAAATGAACCATGAGCAATCACACCAGGGTTCGTTTTAATCGAACCAAACATGCCAAGTGTGAACACACCCTTAATTCAACTAAACATTTGAATAATAGGCTTTATTTCAAATCAGCAATTCATTCTGTCATGAACAGTATCATACTCTGTTTTACACTCTCTTATTTGGAACTTTCTTCATTAAAAGCACCATATTGGGCGTACAAATTTCTCCCTTTAAATATAATTTAGGCCTAAGTGTCCTGCATCTACAATACACTGTCTCTGATAGCACTCAGCACAGTGTGCTGTTATATACTGCAGAGTTAATCAAATTCAGTTAGTCATCTGAGTATTGCATGCATACATTTTTTTTAAAAGTATGCATACTGCAGAAATAGTACGAGTAGTATGCTAGCATGTCATTGTGAACACAGCCTGAAATACTTGCAATCAATATTTAGCCCTTAAAACCACGTTTTGTACTCTATATCGGCTGACGAACAAAGGACGTGTTGCGATCATATAAACTTTGTCTATGTGAATGTGAAAGCTTACCTGATAATGTGCAAGTTTCTGGGATTCTGAGATTAAGACAGCGCTACACACTTTACACTGAGAATCGGAGAACAAGTCACTGTTCTCCTTTATCATTCGGTTCACTGAAAGACAGGTCAGCATCAGAAACAATCACTAGGGGCATTTCATTGTTGCATACAAGAAACATACAAAAAAGCTACAAGGCTAAGTATGCAGACCTAAAATAGACTTTCTATGCATTTAATTGCAAGTATCAGACTATGTCTTACATCGACCTTGTGTACACTGTTCTGCCTATAGACACTAAAGCAGCAGTCCTGAGAGCTTGAGCTAGGCTACCATGCTTTACACTCCTTCCCACTCTCAGGCACTGTACATTCTCGGAATAAATGTCATGTTTTACGCATAAATAATGCATCGAAAGTAACACCATTTATTCTGATTGAGTGTCGCCGATCTCTTACCCTCGGCCGCCCCTGAAGGTAAATATGGAAAATCTCCATTCGGCTCTTGCTGCGCCATGATGGTTGCAGGAGGCGGGTTGCGCATGCGCAGACGAGACATGCGCCGCACAAGTCTCTTCATACCGAAACGCTGTAACCCATTTTTATTCTGTTTACAAACAAATATGTGCACCATTTATCCTACATGCTTCACAAAATTATTTATATGCGCCAAGCAATGCGCATGACACAAGGATATGTAAGAGAGAATCTAGACTAGGCAAACATGTCGTGTTGCTATAATTGGAGCGTAATTGAAGTGTTTATCGTTAATTTTTTAACTTGGCAAGTGAAGTTGGCATTCTTTTTAAGTTGCGGCGAATCGTCCAACTAGCTGTTTACCATCTTACAATTTGAAGTAACGCAAAATAACCTCTTAATTCGCCTTAAGACCATAGATTTGACACATATATGTAATTATTATCACCTCAAATGCTGTTCTGACGCGTGCTGGTTTGAGAATAAATTTTGAGTCCAATTAGTATATTCAGGAAGTGGTCTGACTCTAAATCGATCCAATTCTCGCGCTAACTGAACCACAATTTTGTTGGTGAAAATTATAGGATATTTACTTTAGTTTTTATTAGCTGAATTGTGTCTTCAGCAAACTAAATTGGGACATATGAAATTATAAACAACATTGTAAAATAAATTTGAAAAAAATATAATAAGCTATGCGCCTATAAAGTAATTACTGCGATTTATTTAAACGTTGGAGGATTAATATACCACGCTGATAACAATCTATCAACAGTTTTACTTTACCCAAATTAACATGTATATATATTATGGATCTGTTTTTGATATTAGAAAAAAAAATCATATTCATTGGAGTAAGTGGAGTGACTTAGTTAAAACCCTTATTGGTTATTTTGCAAACAGCCCTTGAAACTTATTTTGAGTCTATAAAAAATCCCCTAAAAATATCTGGTAAATTAATTTATTTTTGTAATGTCCTTTAATTTCATTATTTTTATGTATTTTATTATTGCATTTGCGTTTTTTGTTAAATGTCTTGAGAACCCATGGATTATTTTTTTATATATTTTTTGTACATTTAAAATTCAGCGTCATGCGGCGACGTAATGACGTAAAAGAATCATTGAACCGGTTCTTTGAAACAAACCGATTCACGGAAATGATTCGATCCAGCGCGCGCGCTCTCGGCTATGACGTAACGTCTTTCTTGGTCTCTCTTGGCTCACGTGACTCTAGTTTCGTCGCTTGTGAAAATTTCCTGGAATTGAAATCCTTGTTTTTCGAGCCTTTGACTAGCCGAACTAACATTGTATTACCTGATATGAACATTGAACGCGTTCAGTAGAAGTTTCTGAGCAGTTAGCTGAGGTAGCGCCTCAGAGAGCGTGTCAAAAGGTGTGTAAGTTAGAGAGAGGGAAAATTAATGTTATTGAGGTCGCAGGATGCCCCGCCGGAAGCGCACATCGGATGAAAGCGGAAGAAGAGCTAAAGTCAGCAGAGTGGAGCACAATGAGGAGACCCTGGTCATATCTGATTCTGATCAAGAGGTACTGTGTACTGTGTACCACCTAGTGTGTGTGTGTGTGTGTGTGTGTGTGTGTGTGTTCTCGTGTTCTCGTTTAAAGGTTTGAGAGTTGGTTAAGTGGGAAAAACAACAACTTCTCCTTTAAGAAATACCATGGTAATAACTGTTTCTGCTAAACATTGTTAGTACTAACGTTACATATTTAGTATTGGCTCAGTTGGCTGTGTTGTGTTGTGCTCATTTCAATGCCAGTAAAGTCACCAAATGGAATAGCAAAATGTATTGTTTTTGTTTTTCCAAACATTCTAGATTCAATGCACAACATAAAAAAAAAAAAAAATGTGCCCCTGTAATCTTTAATCAAAATAATTTCCCTTCCCTCTTGCAACAACTTCTCTTCTCTGATGATGTAAGGGCAGGACAACCTGTCACTCACATGAGATTGACCAATAGCAAACCATCAATTTCCCATGGACAAAATCAAGTCCCGCCCTACATTTCTTCTTGCTCCAGAAGCCGTTTCACTTGGATATACGTCACAATAGTGAAGAAAGGACAATTGCAACTTCCGCTTCATGCGATTTTTATAACTATGACATTTTTATACATACCTGTGGTTCATTTTAAATAAAAGGAATAAAATGACAATAAACCGACTTTAGATTTGACCTTTTTATCCTTAGGAGGATGATAGTCCCCTTAAACGGTCCTCTCGGACATCCCGGAGGAGACGAAGAGAGAACGAGTCCCAACTACGAGGTACCGCAACTCAAGATTTTCTTAACAAATCATAAATTGTGCCTGAAATATTAGGCGTACATCTCATTCAGACCCTTCTGTGCCTCAATTCTCTGAAATTTCAGAGATGACGGAAGAAGAGATGCTGCTCTTGGCCATGAGACTGAGCGCTCAGGAAGCGGAGAGCGCTGCCGAAGAGAGACGACAGCTGGAAGACAACGAGATGCAGAAAGCCATAGAAGAAAGTCTTCATGTTGGGGAAACACTTTTTCTCATAAAGGCTGGAATCCACTACACGACTTTTAAAAATGGGAACAGATTTTAAAGGGGACATATCATGAAAATCTGACTTTTTCCGTGTTTAAGTGCTATAATCAGGTCCCCGGTGCATCTACCAACCCGGCGCCGCCAAAAAATGTCACAGCTGTCTTATAAGACCTCAGGAACTGTGTCAACCTGTGTAAAAGTTAAACATGACGGTACATGTAAGTCGATGCGATGAAGTCTGTGCAAATGTGTAGTGGATTCCATCCTTAAGTCTCACAAGTCACAAGTCTCATACCAAAAGAGCAGAATGGCATTAATCAAAAATGCTGTGTGTGTTTCTGCAGGAGAGCGCTGTAAAAGACTCAGAGGGTCAGGATGAAGCAGCCAGCTCTTCAGGTCAACCACAGCAGAATGTAGCAAATACAGTATTGCACTTGAGACGAAAGCTGTCTTACCCCAGGCAAGATCAGAGACACAGCGAGAATGAGAGGGAAAAGACTAGTCCGCTGCTAGAAATGCCTGATCTGTCACAGGTGACCTCCTCGCAACTTTCATCGAGGAGTTTAACTCAGGTCTCCAAGACTCCTGCTCCCTCTCAGGTTAGTTTTTATGAAATGGGGTTTCTTCTTAAAGGAACACTCCACCGTTTTTTGAAATAGGGCTTATTCACCTTCTTTCCTACATTTAGATAGGTGGGCAAATGCATTTTTGTCTCAGTGCATGCATTGTTTTAGTTTGACAGGGTCGGCGCTAGCTTAGCTTAGCATAATGAATGGAATCCTTTGTTGCCAGCTAGCATGTCCTGAGTAAAAGTAATATAAAAAAAAAACCCCCACCTAATTACTTCTTGTGGCCTGCGTATTCACAACGAGTACAAATAGCGATGCAGATTAACACTAGGCGATTTCCTAGGCAGATATTGACTTATATATTAAGGACTATATTTGGGGGAAGCACAGGCGAAGCACTGCTACTTGGGCATGATATCTCTGCGCCCAAGTAGCAGTGCTTCGCCTGTGCTTCCGCCTAATATAGTCCCAAGTCAATACCTGCCTAGGAAATCGCCTAGTGTTAATCTGCATCGCTATTTGTACTCGTTGTGAATACGCAGGCCACAGGAAGTAATTAGGTGGTTTTTTTTTATTTTTTATATTACTTTTTCTCAGGACATGCTAGCTGGCAACAAAGGATTCCATTCATTATGCTAAGCTAAGCTAGTGCCGACCCTGTCAAACTAAAACAATGCATGCACTGAGACAAAAATGCATTTGCCCACCTATCTAAATGTAGGAAAGAAGGTGAATAAGCCCTATTTCAAAAAACGGTGGAGTGTTCCTTTAACCCTATAAAGCCTACTGTATCATATTTGATACACAAATTTCCAAGGCCTCTAAATTGTCAAAATGATCTCAACCTTGCTTTTGTACGCAATCTATTATATACCTTCTTTCATCTGATTCATAGTTTATACTGTTTTAGCAAAGTAAAAGGCCTTTTTTGCTGTATATGATACACAACACAACAAAAAAAGGTCTAAAGGTTCATTTAAAAATACAGTTTTTGGACTTTTATTTCATATATAGTTAAAGGGGTAAAGGGATAGTTCACCCAAAAATTTTAATTCTGTCATTAATTACTCACCCTCATGTCGTTCTAAACCGTTCTAAAAGATATTTTTGATGAAATCTGATCCCTCCATAGGCAGCAACGTCATTGCAACTGTCAAGACCCAGAAAAGTTGTAAAGACATTGTTAAAATAGTCTGTGACTACAGTGGTTCAACCTTAATGTTATGAAGTGACGAAAATACTTTTTGTGCGAAAAAAAACACCAAAATACGACTTTATTCAACAATCTCTTCTCTTCCACGTCGTTCTCCTACGCTGTTGACGTAGTGCAAACAGTGCAGCGCTTCCTGGTTCTACGTCAGAACATCGTCTCAATATTGGCTATACTAGCTCCTGCGTCAGCAGCATCACACGCATGTGTTGTGGTGCTCTCGTGACCAGCGTCGGCCAATAGTGAGGCGGCCCGGAAGCGCTGCACTGTTTACACTACGCGAACAGCGAAATAGGAGATCTGACACAGAAGAGAAGAAATTGTTTAATAGTCGTTTTTGTTTTTTGCACACAAAAGTATTCTTGTCACTTCATAACATAACATTTTTTAACCACTGTAGTCACATGGACTATTTTAACAATATTAGCTATGTTTCCATCCACACGTTTTTATCCGAATTACAGTAAGTGATATCGAATGAAAAATGCCTTATGGAAACAGTAAAATTCGATTGAATTTCATGAATATCGAGTCAAATGAAATGCGTTCGGTCTCATCGGATTTTATCTTGATCGATATACGGCTTATGCGATAAACGCTGATGGAAACGTTATATGGTGCGATCCATTTTGTCTAGCAAAACTTTGTTCACAAATGTTTGCTTGAATGTTGTGCGATTCAGTGCGAAAATTAATGGAAACACCTTAAAATGTCTCAAATCAATTCGATATACCAATTTGATCGCAAAACAGCATGTGACGTCATTACGCACAGGTTTTTATTCGCTTTAAAGCCGTTGGATGGAAACACACTTTCACCAGCTTTATTCGCATGAGTTTTTTTTACCGAACTTAAGATAATTCGATTGACAAGTGGATGGAAACTTGGCTAATGTCTTTACCTTTCTGGGTCTTGAAAGTTGCAATGACGTTGCTGCCAATAGTTGGTTCAGAAACCTCTCGGATTTCATCAAAAATATCTTCATTTGTGTTCCGAAGATGAACAAAGGTCTTACGGGTTTGGAACGACATGAGGGTGAGTAATTAATGACGAATTTAAAGTTTTGGGTGAACTATCCCTTTAATTATAAAAGTATTAACCTTCCCCTTTGTTTCCCACATGTTGATGCATATTCCCAGGACAAGACCTCAGATAAACTGACAGTTATCAGAGACACTCCGGAGGATGAGCTCTTCAAATCTCGCTCAGAGTCCCAGTTGTCCCCTGTCTTCCCCAGGCATCGCAGCTTCATTCGCCAGCCTATAGTGTGTGTGGAGAAACTGAGTCAGGAACTCATCCCGGGGAGCGCAGGCTCGATAAACTTTCACACAGAGGACAGCACTGCCACTTCCACCTGCGCTGACAGGTTTCTGTCCCCACAGAAGGATTCACCTCTTTCCAAATGGCCCGTTTACACTCAGGATCGCTTCAGACCAACAAGGGATCTGCCAGAGGACAAAGATGGCCAATCAAATGCTAACGGGAAGGAAGATGATACTCAAATACCTGATGAAGACACTCCTTTACCACAGCTAAGCCAAGGTTTGAGCACAGATCCAGATTCGTGCCTTTCACCTTCTAGAAGATCCCAGAAATCAAGCCCCAAATGTGTGCCCGAAAACAGCAATGAAGACGTCACTGAAACAAGTGTAAGTAGCACAGCTTAAAACTGTGTAGATGTTTATCAGTTACGCTACTGTTCAACCGTTTGGGATTACTATGATTTTTTTTGTTGTATTTCAAGTAAATGTTGTTCTTTTGTACAGCAAAGTAAATGTATCACGGTTTCCACAAAAATATTAAGTACCACAATTGTTTTTAACATTTAACACAAAAAAATGTATCTTAAGCACTAAATCAGCATATTAATCAGAATGATGGAAGGATCATGTGACACTAAAGACTGGAGTAATGATGCTGAAAATGTTGCTTTACCATCACAGGAATAAATTATTATTACGTTTGAAATGAAAAGTGGATTTTAAATGGTAAGAAATTCAGAATCATACTGTTTTTACTGTATTTTGATTAAATAAATGCAGTATTGGTGAGCATAAGAGACTTCTTCCAAAAACATTAAAAAGTCTCACCAACCCCTTACATTTGAACATTAGTGTGTATATTCTTCAGAGAGCTTCATTCTAATCCAATTCACATGTTTTTTGTAAAGACTAGTTCTATTTTATCAGGTTTTGACTGGATTAAAGGCCAATTCACACCGAGGATGACAACTATAACAATAAAAATATAGTTTTAAAAATCGTTCTGTAATCAGAAGCAGAACGTTATTCTGCATTGGTGTGTGGATAGTTATCGTCCATGGTGTCAACAGGCCTTACTCCTCTGTAATGCATGTTCTAATCATTTTTATTTCAGAGATTTAACTTATAATAACACAATTCTGCTTTTGGAGAGCTACCCAAGAGGGTCTTATGTGTAAAAATCTCTGGAAATATTGTAGTATCTGTAAAACCCTTGACCTACTATGTTACCCATACGTTCTCATTCTGTATAGGATACATAAAATGTGAATTGGGATTCGCCCTAGATCTCCAGAGGTGAGATTGAACGTCCCTGACTCTATCTATCATCTCTATTTGTGTTCTAACTCTATTGTGTTATCATTTTAACAGAAAACTCCTGACCAAAAGCAAGTGGAGGATCAAACCACTCAGGGTGAGAATGTAAAATCTGACACTGGTATCTTGTTTCTTACACTCCTCCTCTCTACTGTGGCCATACTGGCATTGTTTGCTCTATTTACTCTGAGACATATGGCCTAGAACCAAGAGTTTAAAATTTTCAACTTGCCATCTTTGTCTGATGCTGCCACACAAATATAGATTAACTTGCATAGTTCATTTCTAAGTGGTACTTTAGGGATGTATTGTCATGTCAAACGAAGTGCTTAGTGTTGAGTATAGAAGTAAGGCAGTTTGATTGTGAGTTCTGGCAATAGAAAAGCATTTACTTCAAGTTGCATGTGTGGTTGACCCACTGTTGCTGCAAGACTGAGCTGTGTTTTGTAGTATTCGTCACCACACAGAGCGAGTTTGGTTCCTGCCGACAGGGCCTGACAAGTTATTGGGTTCTCTGTGCGATGGTTCCATACAAATGTTAATTCAGCAAGGCCAATTATTCAGCCTTTTTAAAAAAAAAATTTAAATAAAAGTTGAAAAGCTCCTATTGACATACTCTACCGTATTTATACAGAGTGACCGTAAAGACATGTAATGTTAGGAAAGATTTCTATTTCAAATAATTGCTGGACTTTTAAACTTTCTATTTATCAACGAATCCTACAAAAACATATGTAAGAAGTCTGACAAGAGGCTTCTTTCAAAAACATGTAAAAACAAAAAATCTTTTGAACGGTAGTGCACAATATCTGTGATTCTGAACACTTGGGTTCACCCTAATCATTTCATCATGTGTTAATCTGCAGAAAAAGCTCCAAACCAGTCTTGGAATGAAATCACCAGTCACATGGTCTTGCATTTAGCAGATGATGATGATGAGGAAGATGATGGCAGTGAAGAGGTAGGCAGGATACGGTACTTTTAAAGTTAACAGTTTGTAAATTTAAAACAACTGCATGTTAATGCACAAGGATATAATCAGTATTTGAATGTATTCCGATTATGTAAGCCCCTTATAAGCACAATATTGCCATAACCAGTTACAGCTAATGTTCTGGTTTCTAGAAATTCGAATCGAATGCCTGTATTCAGAATTTTGGGTCAAAATATCCACATAAATGAACATTCACTTGTATCAGTGCATGTCCAAAAAATATAATATGTGCATGTCTTAGATTATTGGGAATATGCTGATTACAAAAATATTCCAATGGCTACATGTAAACATCCAGGTTTAACCAGAATTGGAAAATGATGTCATTTGCAGGTTCTCTTCCCAAGCCCGGTCAAGAAGATTTCAATCAGGCCTAAGCTTTCTCCAAACCAGTCCTGTATCTCTTCAGCTACCATCACCCTCGATCCTTCCACACAAGACACACAAACGTCTCGGTCTGTCCTGGAGGATGACTCAAGAGCGTCCAAAGGTGCTGAATCCCAAACCTCTGACCGTAAACCTACACGTACTTCAGTGGGAAAAGGACCATGCACGATCTCCTACTACTGGGGAGTGCCTTTCTGTCCCATGGGCCAAAGCCCGGACGAGTACACGCGTGTGATCATGTGTCAGATGGAGGTGTACGAGAAGAGCCTGAAGGAGGCCCAGCGAAAGCTGCTGCGCAAAGCAGATTGGGGGCAGCCAGTGAGTGACAGCAACTGTCAAAACGTCACATTACAGCGTTTATAGGAACAATCTGAAACTGATCAGCTTTCCTTATGAATATTCCTCAATCCTCAAGATTGCCAAATGATACATTTGTGTGTTTTTAGGTGTTGCCTGGGTCCTCGGAGAGGCCTTTCGGTGGGAGGAGATGGAAGCGCAACAGAGCTCCTCAGCTGTCAGAGGATGAGGAGGAGAATGAAGAAGAGGGAGGGAAGGAAAAGAACAGAAAAGCGGTAGAAGAAGCGAGGGAGGAAGAAAGGCAGGGGTCTGTGGTGGGGTCACAGGAGGAGGCTGAGGGAGGACAGAACGAAACATACGTAGTCGTGTCTTCTCCAGAGACAAAAGATGAGCAGGTAGTGAGTCTACTGGTTTTGGTATTACTGTAATCTCTATATCAGGGTGATTTTTTAGATCTAGGGATGTCGGTGTCATGTGAAATTAACTGATTTTGTTGTCAGAACTAGAATTTCAGCATGTCTGCTTGGATCCATGGCTCCAAGTAGCTTTGTAGGGTTTTTTTTTTTTGTGTAATACCATCATCAACCACAAGATGACACTCCAGTTATTGACTGTAACAAAGACAGCACCTGTTGCTGATATCTTGTTTGCCTTCTCAACAGGAAAAAAGCCCTTTCCTCAGCCAAGAGGAGCCTGCAACTGCAGCTGCAAATAGATCTTTCAGGTAAAATAGCGTGTAGTTCTGGTGTTTCCACCAATTATGTCACACATTCTACCCTTTGAAAGAACTCTTTTCCTTATGCTTATGTCAGAAGCACACAGTCAGCACCACATTTAAAAAGGCTTCATCAGTAACACTTTACTTAAAGGAGAACTCGGCAACTCTAGCGAACTCTAGTCACTTCTTCGCTGATTTTCCCTTTTGTTGTCGCATGTTTTCCCCACGAGCTCCCCCTACAGCTGTGGTGGGGCGTATATTTCACAACACAGTCGTAAAAAACTCACTTGCGGCAGCCTCCTCCCCCTCTCTACCGCTGCTCATGTGCGTTTGTTTTGATCGGAGCAAGCCAACTGTATCGCGTGGAGCTATGTCTACTGAGGTGGGTAATCTGGTAATACATCATAAATGCGTGTGTGTTTATGTCGAATTGCCGTAAAGCAATTTGTGTTTCGCGCTCGTTCTCGTTCTCGCTTTCGCTTCTCACAAGACTTCCAATTTCTATCTTGCCGGGACGGTAGTGAACAAGTTGCAAGGTTGGTTTTCCGCCTGGGAACGCTGGGGGGAGCGGGGAAAGTCACCAATATCACCAGAACAGGTTGTTTAACCATCCAAATGATTTCTAGACAGTTTTATTAAGTTAAAAAAGCTACCAAGTTCTCCTTTAAAGCCTTTATGTGAATGCATTATAAAAGTATTTTCAATGTAGTAATTATGCCTTGTAATGCATTGTATGGTCTAATATACGGTCTGCAAGTTAAAAAGACATGTATTATGTTACAAAAGATTTATATTTAATTTATTTATTCATTTATTTAAGATTTATATAATAAATGCTTTTCTTTTGAACCTCCTGTTCATCAAAGAAAAAATTTATCATAGTATAATATAAATGTATTGTATATAATTTACATTTGTTTTATTGCATATGTACCCATTTTATTTTTCTCATTTCTTATATGTGACCCTGGACCACAAAATCAGTCACATGGGTACATTTTTTTAAATTGAGCTTTATGCATCATCTGAAAGCTGAATGAATAGGCTTTCCATTGATGTATGGTTTGTTAGGATAGGACAATATTTGGCCGAGATATTTGAGGGTGCAAAAAAATCGAAACATTGAGAAAATCTCCTTTAAAGTTGTTCATTTATGTTTGTGCTGCATTCACTCACAAAAATAAATGTTTTATATATTTACGGTAGGAAATGTACAAAATATCTTCATGATTTTTGGCATAATAAAATATATTGTTGGCTATTGCCACAAATATACCCGTGCGACTTAGGGGGCTGGTTTTGTGATCCAGGGTCACATATACAGTATTTGAAGGAATAGTTGGCATAGAACTGAAAGATTTACTCAAAAGTGATGAAGTGGATGGTGCTGAAGCTCTAAAAATGGACAAGTAGCATCATAAAAGTATTATAAAGCTGTCGTATCGCATCTCATTGACAGGAAGAAAACTCCGTGGGATATTTCAGATGAAACTCAAATAAAGGGTCCAGCTCAGCAAGAGGAACAGGAAGCCCAGACTCATGAGGGTTGTGACGAGGATGACATAGTTTGTCCAGGTAAGTGACTCCTCAGTAGATGATGAAAGCCTTTCCTGTGGCATAAACATAATTCGGTTGAATGTGAATACAGAGACTCAGATGACTGGAAACAGCTCACCAGAGCTAATGATCACCAGTCCCGCCAGTCCCGCACAGGTACAGTAGCACTATACAAACACACACGCAGCATCCTTAAAGAAATACACTTTTTATTTACAAGCAGATTGAAGGACCTTGTAATTGTAAGAGAGCTTCCCTGGTTCACAGCCCCAGTCTCACGCTGCCAGCGAGGTGATGGAGGTGGAGGAGGGAGATGGTGCGTCTGTGGCAGCGGAGGAGATGATGGAGCAGGAGATCAATCCAGCAGAAGCTGCTCCTCCTCACGGTCAGAGGATGGCGTGTCCCATGTGCTCTAAACTCTTCCCCTTCAGCAGGATCGAGATCCACGCAGCTTTCTGTGACGGAGAAGCAGACCAGCAGGAAGAACAATCACAAGGTCACCTTTATTTACAGAGCGCTTTATACCATGCAGATCGTTTCAAAGCAGGGTTAAACAGGAAAATAATGATTCAGTGATGGAAATGAAAGACAATAGTAAAGTCATTATTGAGCTGAAATCAGTTCTGCGATTATTCAGCTCCGTTCAGTAACTGTGAGTATGAAATGAGTTCAATTCAGCTATAAAGCAGCTCTGTAGCAAATAGATCTAGGGAAGAAGATCAATCGTATTCATTATGCAAATATTATGATTGTTATAATGGACTCTATGCACATTTAACATCAGTGTCCATCGTGACTTCCGGTGCTGTGCAGGGTATGGAGATTTAGCACAAAATTAAATCTTCAGGAAGTGTCACATAACAGGACAAATTAGCATTGATCCGATCCACCTTCACATCAAAGGTATTACGCTTCTGGGATTTATTACTAAAACGTTATGGTTATACTTAAATGTTAATAATGTATTAATATATAAATGTATATATCAATTAGACATGAGATTTTAGTGGAAGTGCATATGCAGTCGGTGTGCATAGAGTCTATTGTCTGTGAGATATTTGTGGAAAAGGTCAATCAATGAAATGAAATATTTTATTTTATTGTAGTTGTTGCCCGACGGAAGAGGACCAGAGGAAATTTAACAGAGGCGTCTCAGCGATCTGGCAAGTAGGTGAAGCAAACATGAACATGTTGAGAATAAATTACAATAGCAGTGTCATAAAAGACATGACACACATTGTAATGGTCTTTTTCTTCACAGATCAGCAGAGATGGAGAAGTGCTTCCTGTGTCAGGAGTTGGTTTCTCCCCAGGAGTATACAGAACATGTTGAGTCGTGCTTTAAAAAGAAAGACCCGGGAACTAATCAGGTGACCGTTACATACTGAAACAAGTATGCTTACTCATCATTTTTAAATGTTTTGCGTTCTCTGAAAGGATTTGTAATGTGTCAGGGCTCGACATTGTCTTAATTTATTTTTATTTTTTTGTGTTGTAAATATTATTTATTCTGAAGCAATATTCAGCATTGACATATTTAAATCTGCATATTTATGATATTTTCAGCTTTATAAAGGGCATTTTTTCCCTCTAATCTTATAAATATATGCTTTATCTTTCATTTTAAATTCTTAAATTTGATCAATAAATTAAATTAGAAATAAAAGACACCATAGGGCTGTTACCAATCAAATGAAATAATTTACACTAAAAAATTACAACTGCTTTAAATAGATTTGTTTTAAAACATTTTGTTGAATATACAAATAAGAAATGTTGGAAAGAATGATACTTTTAAACACTAAACCGCCAGTAGGTGGCGGCAGGTGACCGTCTTAATGAGTGAGTCATTAATTCAAACGATTCGTTCAATGAGTCATTGAATCTTTGACTCAACCGTCTAAAATCGAAGTGACTTAATATGAATTACTTGTTTATTGAACTGTCATGTTAAATCAGTGTTATTCACACTCTTGGTCGTGTGATGTTGCTTAACTGTATCATATGTTATAAATCGAAAAACTCCACATTTTGAGTTTCTTTGTGTGTGTGCTGCGATCATTTGTTTCCATTTCTCCTCGCCTCGATAGCGCAACCTGGTTACCGTCAGTACATTATAAATGTTATATTATTATCCACTATCAATTGGCACTTATGCTAAATGAATGCAGAATCGTTCTCGCAATTTGGTGATTCCCTAGTTATTTTGTTATTGCCGTTTTCATCAGGCTACTTGTCCGGTCGGGCAATTATAACTCTCTTTCACTTGCCCCTCCAAAAAATCCACTCGTCCCTGACAAGCGTTAATGTCGAGCCCTGTGTTTGTATCGAGTTTCATTATTGTAGTGATTTTGCAGGAAAACGGCCTACTTTCTGCTCTGGAGCGGACAGAACGGAGACCCACAGGTGTGTAATATTGATTTACATTTACATTTATTGAATACATTTGCATATTGATTGGATTTCTGCTGTATATGCCAATAAAGCTTGAGCGATGAGGCTTTTTATTATATTTAATTCTTCACTTTCAGGCGGTGATGAACCTGGACCATCTGATGTCCCCAGCGGTCTTGCCGATCCTGCGATGACGGGGACGTCTGAAAGCGTAGACTCCTCGTCGATGGCTTCCTGTCCCAGTAACACCTTCAGTCCTCGATCAGAGAACACCGACTGCCTTACTGACTTCTCTAAGAACAGCCTAAGACTCTCAAGAAAAAGAAAATTCAAAAGATAGTGTCGACGTGCTTTTAGGTAACACTGGTGTCTGTGCTTTTCAATGCCTCTCCATTTCTATGGCTTTTTATAAAATGAAAAATGCACAAATTTATATATTTAAAGCCTTTGTTGTGTTATAAATGTGTATTAAATGATATTGACAGCTCATGACGTTTATATTAAGTGTCTGTTTTTAACCTATCAAACATACTTCTGCCTGCGCCCTTTTCTTCAGTGAAAGTTCACGATCGGAGTTTAACATGAGGGAGAAAAAGTTCCCCACGCATATGAAAGAAAGTTGCTTGGTTTTAAATTGAGCGGTGCTTCATCGAAATTTTTGTGAGCGCACCTTTACAGCAAGCTTTTCTTTACATTTTCATTGAGAAGCTTGCAAATATTTACCACGTACCATTAAGTGCTGGGTATATTTTAAGGGCTTACAGAAATGTTGTCTTTCTCTAAACATGCTAGTTAATGTTGCACTGGTGTTCCGCCCTGATGAACTACAGGTTGACTAGAAATATTTAAGCCACAAGGAATGAAGTAATGCAACATTAATACGCCATTGTGGTTTCTTTTTAGTTGGATACACACACACACACACACTCAGGATCATAGGTTTGGAATAAGCAGCGTGTGATTTTTTCGTATTGTGTAATGTAATTTGATTTGTGGGGTGGCAGCGCCATCTTGTGGAATTCGTATGATACAGCACTTCATTGTAATTTCTTTTATATTTCCGTCACACTTTTTCCAACATTGATAATAACTGAGGATCAAATCAGCATATAGAAGCATATTGGATCATGTGACACTGAAGACTGAAGTAATGAAGGTGAAAATTCAGCTTATGATTGAAGAATTGATCTGTTTTCATGCTTTCCCCCTGCACATGTGCAAATGTCCTCAAAGAAAAGAGAATATGGAGGGAAACAGGAGGAATGTATGTCACAGAGTGAGGGAGGGGGTGACGTCTCTCTGTGGGACACTTTGTATTGAAATTGTGACCCAGTTATGTGAGAATGTCCTAAAGTATGGACAGAGCAAGTTTTCTGCACTCCATATCTGCAGTGGAAAATAAAATGGGAAAACTTTCAAGGTCCAATACATTTAAGTTTTTAACATGTCATTTTTTTAATGACACTTTTTCTGTTTTATTTTAGTACATAAGGCTCAATGTTAATGCATTAGTTGCAGTATATATGATAATGTAATTAGATGATGAATTAGTACTCCTGATGTAATGTAACAACATAATTAATCTACTTTATAGATAGGTTAGGTTAATAATAAATGCAACATTGTTCATTGTTAATTCATGTTCATCCATAAAACATGAACTAATAATATTGACACTTGAAATGTCAAAAATGCATTAGTAAACACTGTAAAAAAAAACGTATTATATGCATTAAAAATTCATGTGAACAAATTGAAGTTTATTGATAAGTTTTATGATTATTTTATGTTTAAATAAAGAAAATATTTAATCAAATTTATTAAATAAACACAACTGACATAAAGAGCAGGGATTATTTGCAAAGCCTCAAAACAAGTTCCCATGTGGTTTGACACTGAAATATGTGAATATTGTCTCGGTATCTGCTGGAGAGGATCTGTATGTGTATGATTATGTAGAAATTCTTGGAAATGCTCCACCCTCATTTCATCTTACAAAACAAAGAACGTTTGGGTTTAGAGTGTGATACACATACAACAATAATAAGGAAAACTTGGTACATATAATCTTTGAAAGAAGCCTGTACTTCACACATTTTATGTTCAAAAAATCAAAGATTATAAACCATCCCTGCTAAAAAAACAAACAGCTAAAACAAGCTAGGCTAGTTAGCTGGTTTTAGCTGGTCTCCCAGGCTGGTTTTAGAGGGGTTTTGGCCATTTGTTTAGCTGGCTAAACTGGTGTTCTGCTGGTTTTAGCTGGTCTCGGCTGGTTTTAGCCATTTGTTTAGCTGGCTAAACTGGTGTTCTGCTGGTTTTAGCTGGTCTCGGCTGGTTTTAGCCATTTGTTTAGCTGGCTAAACTGGTGTTCTGCTGGTTTTAGCTGGTCTCGGCTGGTTTTAGCCATTTGTTTAGCTGGCTAAACTGGTGTTCTGCTGGTTTTAGCTGGTCTCGGCTGGTTTTAGCCATTTGTTTAGCTGGCTAAACTGGTGTTCTGCTGGTTTTAGCTGGTCTCGGCTGGTTTTAGCCATTTGTTTAGCTGGCTGAACTGGTGTTCTGCTGGTTTTAGCTGGTCTCGGCTGGTTTTAGCCATTTGTTTAGCTTGCTAAACTGGTGTTCTGCTGGTTTTAGCTGGTCTCGGCTGGTTTTAGCCATTTGTTTAGCTGGCTAAACTGGTGTTCTGCTGGTTTTAGCTGGTATCGGCTGGTTTTAGCCATTTGTTTAGCTGGCTAAACTGGTGTTCTGCTGGTTTTAGCTGGTATCGGCTGGTTTTAGCCATTTGTTTAGCTGGCTAAACTGGTGTTCTGCTGGTTTTAGCTGGTATCGGCTGGTTTTAGCCATTTGTTTAGCTGGCTAAACTGGTGTTCTGCTGGTTTTAGCTGGTCTCAGCTGGTATTAGAGCGGTTTTAGCCATTTGTTTAGCTGGCTAAACTGGTGTTCTGCTGGTTTTAGCTGGTCTCGGCTGGTTTTAGCCATTTTTTTAGCTGCCCAAACTGGTGTTCTGCTGGTTTTAGCTGGTCTCAGCTGGTTTTAGCCATTTTTTTAGCTGCCCAAACTGGTGTTCTGCTGGTTTTAGCTGGTCTCGGCTGGTTTTAGCCATTTTTTTAGCTGCCCAAACTGGTGTTCTGCTGGTTTTAGCTGGTCTCGGCTGGTTTTAGCCATTTTTTTAGCTGCCCAAACTGGTGTTCTGCTGGTTTTAGCTGGTCTCGGCTGGTTTTAGCCATTTTTTTTAACTGCCCAAACTGGTGTTCTGCTGGTTTTAGCTGGTCTCAGCTGGTATTAGAGCGGTTTTAGCCATTTGTTTAGCTGGCTAAACTGGTGTTCTGCTGGTTTTAGCTGGTCTCGGCTGGTTTTAGCCATTTGTTTAGCTGGCTAAACTGGTGTTCTGCTGGTTTTAGCTGGTCTCGGCTGGTTTTAGCCATTTGTTTAGCTGGCTAAACTGGTGTTCTGCTGGTTTTAGCTGGTCTCGGCTGGTTTTAGCCATTTTTTTTAACTGCCCAAACTGGTGTTCTGCTGGTTTTAGCTGGTCTCGGCTGGTTTTAGCCATTTGTTTAGCTGGCTAAACTGGTGTTCTGCTGGTTTTAGCTGGTCTCGGCTGGTTTTAGCCATTTGTTTAGCTGGCTAAACTGGTGTTCTGCTGGTTTTAGCTGGTCTCGGCTGGTTTTAGCCATTTTTTTTAACTGCCCAAACTGGTGTTCTGCTGGTTTTAGCGGGGTTTTAGCCATTTGTTTAGCTGGCTAAACTGGTGTTCTGCTGGTTATAGCTGGTCTCGGCTGGTTTTAGCCATTTTTTTAGCTGCCCAAACTGGTGTTCTGCTGGTTTTAGCTGGTCTCAGCTGGTTTTAGAGGGGTTTTGGCCATTTGTTTAGCTGCCCAAACTGGTGTTCTGCTGGTTTTAGCTGGTCTCGGCTGATTTAAGCCATTTTTTTAGCTGGCTAAACTGGTGTTCTGCTGGTTTTAGCTGGTCTTGGCTGGTTTTAGCCATTTGTTTAGCTGGCTAAACTGGTGTTCTGCTGGTTTTAGCTGGTCTCGGCTGGTTTTAGCCATTTTTTAGCTGCCCAAACTGGTGTTCTGCTGGTTTTAGCTTGTCTCGGCTGGTTTTAGCCATTTGTTTAGCTGGCTAAACTGGTGTTCTGCTGGTTTTAGCTGGTCTCGGCTGGTTTTAGCCATTTGTTTAGCTGGCTAAACTGGTGTTCTGCTGGTTTTAGCTGGTCTCGGCTGGTTTTAGCCATTTTTTAGCTGCCCAAACTGGTGTTCTGCTGGTTTTAGCTTGTCTCGGCTGGTTTTAGCCATTTGTTTAGCTGGCTAAACTGGTGTTCTGCTGGTTTTAGCTGGTCTCGGCTGGTTTTAGCCATTTTTTTAGCTGCCCAAACTGGTGTTCTGCTGGTTTTAGCTGGTCTCAGCTGGTTTTAGAGGGGTTTTGGCCATTTGTTTAGCTGCCCAAACTGGTGTTCTGCTGGTTTTAGCTGGTCTCGGCTGATTTAAGCCATTTTTTTAGCTGGCTAAACTGGTGTTCTGCTGGTTTTAGCTGGTCTTGGCTGGTTTTAGCCATTTGTTTAGCTGGCTAAACTGGTGTTCGGCTGGTTTTAGCCATTTTTTAGCTGCCCAAACTGGTGTTCTGCTGGTTTTAGCTTGTCTCGGCTGGTTTTAGCCATTTGTTTAGCTGGCTAAACTGGTGTTCTGCTGGTTTTAGCTGGTCTCGGCTGGTTTTAGCCATTTTTTAGCTGCCCAAACTGGTGTTCTGCTGGTTTTAGCTTGTCTCGGCTGGTTTTAGCCATTTGTTTAGCTGGCTAAACTGGTGTTCTGCTGGTTTTAGCTGGTCGCGGCTGGTTTTAGAGGGGGTTTAGACATTTGTTTAGCTGGCTAAACTGGTGTTCTGCTGGTTTTAGCTGGTCTCGGCTGGTTTTAGATGGGTTTTAGCCATTTTTTTAGCTGCCCAAACTGGTGTTCTGCTGGTTTTAGCTGGTCTTGGCTGGTTTTAGCCATTTGTTTAGCTGGCTAAACTGGTGTTCTGCTGGTTTTAGCTGGTCTCGGCTGGTTTTAGCCATTTTTTAGCTGCCCAAACTGGTGTTCTGCTGGTTTTAGCTTGTCTCGGCTGGTTTTAGCCATTTGTTTAGCTGGCTAAACTGGTGTTCTGCTGGTTTTAGCTGGTCTCGGCTGGTTTTAGCCATTTGTTTAGCTGGCTAAACTGGTGTTCTGCTGGTTTTAGCTGGTCTCGTCTGGTTTTAGCTATTTTTTAGCTGGCTAAACTGGTGTTCTGCTGGTTTTAGCTTGTCTCGGCTGGTTTTAGCCATTTGTTTAGCTGGCTAAACTGGTGTTCTGCTGGTTTTAGCTGGTCTCGGCTGGTTTTAGCCATTTTTTTAGCTGCCCAAACTGGTGTTCTGCTGGTTTTAGCTGGTCTCAGCTGGTTTTAGAGGGGTTTTGGCCATTTGTTTAGCTGCCCAAACTGGTGTTCTGCTGGTTTTAGCTGGTCTCGGCTGATTTAAGCCATTTTTTTAGCTGGCTAAACTGGTGTTCTGCTGGTTTTAGCTGGTCTTGGCTGGTTTTAGCCATTTGTTTAGCTGGCTAAACTGGTGTTCTGCTGGTTTTAGCTGGTCTCGGCTGGTTTTAGCCATTTTTTAGCTGCCCAAACTGGTGTTCTGCTGGTTTTAGCTTGTCTCGGCTGGTTTTAGCCATTTGTTTAGCTGGCTAAACTGGTGTTCTGCTGGTTTTAGCTGGTCTCGGCTGGTTTTAGCCATTTTTTAGCTGCCCAAACTGGTGTTCTGCTGGTTTTAGCTTGTCTCGGCTGGTTTTAGCCATTTGTTTAGCTGGCTAAACTGGTGTTCTGCTGGTTTTAGCTGGTCGCGGCTGGTTTTAGAGGGGGTTTAGACATTTGTTTAGCTGGCTAAACTGGTGTTCTGCTGGTTTTAGCTGGTCTCGGCTGGTTTTAGATGGGTTTTAGCCATTTTTTTAGCTGCCCAAACTGGTGTTCTGCTGGTTTTAGCTGGTCCAACTAAATAAATTGGTCAAAACCCCTCTAAAAGCAGCCAAGCAGCTTGGGCTGGTTTTAGCTGTATTGTTTCAGCAGAGGCTCTTGCTTTTTTTCAGTTTTTAAGTTTTTGTCAGTTGATTCACACTTCCATCATACACATATCACTTCACACGCTCTTTGAACATGCTCAGGTCAATGTGATATTGTGACGCATATTTTATTCTGGGGGGAAAAAACAGCTGAAACAAAGGCTTTTGTGTTGTTAAATTTGGAGCAGATTTTAGTTCTGGCTTAAAGGATTTTATTTTACAGCAATAAGACTTTATGGGCTCGTGAGAGGAAACTCAGAGGAGTTAAACAGGTCTAGTTTTGTTCCATTATCGGCCCAGCACTTCTGCTACTATTTGGCAGAAGCCCAGAATCCTTGTGGCCTCGCACAGCCTCGAGAAGTTGAGCAAAACAAGGAAGCTCATGAGTTGTTAATACTGAGTAGTATTTCTTGCAAGATTGCAAACTAAAACATGGAGTGTCATATTTCAGATTTCACTGCCAAGAAAGAAAGGAAAAACCCCTGCAATAAGTATGTTGACATTTGAGCTAAATCTGATTTCAGGATGCCACAAACTTCCTGAGAAAGCTTGCTTTTCCACCGGGTCAAGGTCAGTTTTAAAAGAATATTCAGGCAGACCGTCCCATAACTCGAAAAAGTACCATTGCTATGTTTCTTTGTCCAGTTTGTGTTCTAGTCATTTCATACACTTCCTGTGGAGTGTTTCCTCTCTCTAGCTGCTGCCTATAGAGTTCTGTTTGTTTTTGGTATGATATAATTTTCGTCGCCTATATTAGATCAAATACTTCAACATCCCACCCTGGTGGTCTTGTATTACTCCCATTGCTATTGTTTTCCTTCGAAGATTCCATAAATTTAGCTCAATAATGCATTTTCCACTTCTGCCTGATTAGCATTCTTAGAACCTGCCATTGGTTCGACAAACAAGTAGCCCCGCCTCCAAATCGGTTGAGCCAGTTTACAAAATACTTTAATAGCTTTGATTGTAAATGAGTTTATCATAGAGGTCAATAAAAATTAAAATAAATAAATAAATAAACATTATTATTATTATCACCAAATGTAAAAGTATATACACCAAAACAAGCTATTAGCATACATGCTAGGCTACTTAGCATTTCAGCTTCTCTCTCTCTCGCCTTGTGAAAAAGATGTACACTTTGGAGTACATTTTAAAAACTATTTTGAAAAATAATATAGGCTACTTTCAATAAATAAACTTAATTGTGAATAGAATGTAATGTTTTAGAGACACTGTTGCAAGTTATTTACTATGAAATGAAAATGTATTATTTTTTAAATTTATATTAAATGTAATTAGGCTAGTTGAACTTAGTGCTTTTGACCCACTTTTAGCACATTCAAAGTATATAAACTTTAAATGTAATAATAATAATTAAAAAAAATACAGTAGTTAAAATGATAAAGTACTTTAAATGTTACTTCGGTAAACAGATCAAAATGAGTGTAGTTATTTAAACCATGACAAAGGATTATGAAAACAATTATTTAAAATGTACTTTAAAGTAAACATTTAAATTTGACATTATTGCAAGGTGCAAAGTGTACTTAAGTGAAGAAAAAGTAATGAAAGTGTACTTTTTAAGTACACTTAAATGGCCTTTTATTGATGTGCAATTACATTGTTTTTTAAAATATAGGCCTACCTTTAAGATTTGAAATACACATTCATTACAGCAGTACAGGATTTTAAATGAGCCTTTTAACAGCAAGATGGCACAATGTGTTCACTGGTCACTCACACAGATAAGACTTTTGTTGATAATTCAATTTGTTATGTAAAAGTAGGCTATCTGTTAACTTTCACAATGGCTCAGTAGGAACCATGATGAGCTGTGAACTAATCTGCTCATGAGTGTTTATTTCCATCACAGAATAAGAGTCTGAATATTAAGCCACTGTTTATTTCTGGCTATATCATATGAAACTAATTTACAAACCTATTTTATCTGCGTATTTAGAGAATGTTGAAGCACATCTCAGCTGTCATATCTCAGAGAAACTGAAGGATAAATCGATTGACGAAACCTGTAGAGTTTGACACTGACAAGAAAATTTTAAAGGCAACAGCGCCTCCATGAGGTCTTTTAAAGCCAGTGTGAGGAAAAATGCTTCCTGTGTGTGTGTGTGTGTGTGTGTGTGTGTGTGTGTGTGTGTGTGTGTGTGTGTGTGTGTGTGTGTGTGTGTGTGTGTGTGTGTGTGTGTGTGTGTGTGTGTGTGTGTGTGTGTGTGTGTGTGTGTGTGCGCTAAAGAGGTATTTCGTTGCAAACTAAACTGAAAGAAGCGAATTTTTAATATTGTTGAAGTAAGCAGATCATATCATGACTTTGTGTTTTGAGCATGAGTGTGTATATTCAGAGCCAAATGTGAAACAAGAAACAATTAACCTTGACTGTGGCTTAATGGCACAATTCATAATTACTTCAAAATGTTATTATACTGTATATTTATAAAGCATATAATTTCTCCAAAACTATTATTTGAATCCAATATACAATTATTCATTATATAGGCCCTACATTACATGTATTGCTACTTTTGTTACAGTATATACATAACAAACACAAACATAAAAGTTTGTGTTTATATAACGTGTGTGTGTGTGTTGTATACACACAAATATTAGTGCTGTCAAATCGATTAATCGCAATTAATCACATCTAACCTAAAAGGTGTTTATGTATTATACGTGCATATATATATATGAAGAGTTCAGATGCAAAAGCGTCTAAGTGCTATCTGAATTTTTTTTCTAAAATGATCATTTTTATCAGGCTCGTATATTTAAGTTCAATAATTTCACTTAAATGGCAATGCAAATTACCTGTCATTTAAGTGAAAACACTTAACCTAAATATAAAAGCTTTATAAAAATTATCATTCTAGAAGAAAATTTCAGATGGCACTTAGAGGCTTTTGCATCTGAACTCTTCACATATATATTTATATACACACACACACACACACACACACACACACATATATATGTATATATATATATATATATATATATATATATATATATATATATATATACATATGATATACACTTATATACATATATTATATAAACAAACTCGATCTGACAGCACTAATATATGTTTAGAGTTAGAAAATATAAAGCTTGTCGATGAAATGAGAAGAATGATGATATTATTAATGATATAATGATAGTACTGTTGTTTTTTCCTTAAAAATCCATTTTAACCTTCAAACTTTCCTCATTTTTAGGTTTCAGGTTACAAAATTGCTACACTTCTTTTTCTTTTTTTTCTCGTCAAGAAATCTTTTATCAGTTCATTATAATAACAAATAATTCCTTATATTTATGCAGTTATAATCCTATATAATCACAATATTACTTATTGCCTTGTCTAGCGTCTTATTCATTCATTCATTTATTCACCAAAGGATGACCATTCAGAATTCAGAAGATGGTGGCTCCATGTCTTCAGGCTATATTTTAAAATCTTTTAAACGGGGGAAAACAACAGAAAAACTATATTGAGTTGCTTCAGATACCCAGACATTCTACAATGACCTGAAAGAATAAAAATACAAATGCAAGAGGCTGTTTATAATGGTGGTGTGATGTGACCTCCTGCTTTCACATATCCTCTCAGGACTGATGCGGGATAGTAACATTTGTTCTGCCACAAGACCACGTGGAAATAATCAAATTCTCAATACATTAATCACTATTGTAAAGTTTGTATTTGTTGCCCTCCGCTTAAGAAATGAGAGCTGGCCAGTAACTGATATCGAATTGTTAAATAACTTGTAATACTATTAATAAAAAAGACTATTATGAGGATATTTTGTCGTATGTTTTCAGTTTTCTGGTGTCAGCAAGAGCAGGAAAAATGAAATGTCACAGCCATTGTCTCGCGGATCACGTGGACACTCCCCCTGCTGGAGAACAAAATATAACTATTTTGCATTGTTTATTATATAAATATTTTAATATCTATTCACCTATACATTTAATAACAGTCTCATCTAATAGTTTCAGCAAACGACTGTACTGGCCAACAAGACCAGTGTTTACAATCGGAAAATGTACATTTATAGAGGGAAATTTCATACATAGATTATAGACCAGACATTATATTTTTAAACATTATATTTAAAAAATAATAACACAAAATATTAAATATGTCACGTCAGACTAGTAATGCAAATCTTTAGAGGGTTCGCTGCTTATTTTATGCATTCAAAAAGGGCTATTTTATTGAAGAACAGCACGCATGCTCTGTACTGTAGGCTACATATGGATTTTGTCTTGAAATGCTGATTTCAAGGCTCCATGTTGAAATTGTGTTGTATTTCGTGATCACTGTTAGTCACTGGGTTAAAATTAAACCGCGAGCATGTTTCCACAGGCAAATTTTGTGTACTATGCATAACATATATTAAAGTTCTTTTGGCAAATGGAGTTAAGCCACACCTAGATCCTGCCCTATTTTCACAAAAAGGCACAAGCTTTTCTTCGGCTACGTTTATGTGTGTGCCGGTGCTGTTAGTACCCGGCTGTGTAACTTGATAGGGGGCATCGAGAGGGATAAGGGAATGTTGAGTTGCAATGGAGCAGAGTACGATACAGGTAAACTGAATTACAACTTTAAACTGTTACTTTGTTGCAGCTCAAGGTGCTCGGCGCGCGAGCTCGAAATTCGCTTTGTTTATAAAAATTAAAATCCTATATTTTTTTACCCGCTGTTCCCGCGACACGTCGTAATATTTGAAGTTCGCTAAAATGCCGAATTGATTCCTATCCAATAAGCCAACGAAGACTTGAAAATATTGCCTCATATTTCGCCGAGAAACTTTTATTTGTTTCGAAATGTATTTGAAATTTCCTCGACGCTGTGTGGTTTTTGTGTGACGATTTATTGTTATATCAAGAGCGCGTGCGTTTGATATTTCGATTTTTTTCGTTAATGATTAATTTCTTTGTGTGTCGTGTTGACTACATAGATTCTCCCTCTTTTGCCCCCCACCCCCACATTTCACGTTTGCCAAGCAGAATTTGTTTTAATTATTTTATTAAAAACGATACGAATCGAGCCCACGATTTTAAAGGGAAAGCTGCATTGTTAATATTCACGATCTGTCGACATATTTTTTCGATGAAATCCCGCGAATATTAAGCCTGATTTTAAAATGAAACTTCTAGGAAGAGGTAAACTTGGTGGAGCTGCTGATTTTATTTGAGATTACGAAGTTTTTCCGTCAAACTTAAGTTATTTGATCGTTACACGAGCCGTGATGTTATTATTTTTTTAAATGTTGTATTGAGCAACAATAACATCGTTTATTTTTCTTTCAGTGCTTTTAATATTAAGAGATTATTCGTGTTGGCTAGAAATGCTAGGCTACAGCAGTAGCCTACATTTTTGTCATGATATATGAGACTTTTATGTATGTGGCAGTAGGAAGTTGGCTGAAATATGTTGTTTCACATATTGAGTGAATACCAGTATTATTAGCCTCAGTGAGCACCCGGATTGAGGAGGTTGTTTATCACTGTTTTTTTATTTATTTTTTTAAGTGATTGTTTATAAAATATAATAAATTTTCATCCTCATGATCAGCAACTCTGATATGAATCATTTTTCATTATGCTAATAAATGTAAACATTTTTGGGCTCAGTAAAAACTCCAAGGTCATTTTGTTTATTCTTTCGAAGTCTTTCTCAAGCTCTCCATGTATTATTTTTTTGGATTGGGATGAAACACTCACTTAAGTGCTCGTTGGAGTATATAAAGTGAAAAGTTGACAGTCACAGACGTGTATTGTGGTTTAACTGTAAGACTAGTTCTCTTTTTTTACCAGTAGGCGCTCGACATGTGGACGCCGAGTGTTGTGGCTTCTGATTGGTCGGTTTTTCGGTGAAAATGTGGGTTACCAGTGGGGGTGGGGCGGGGGTGATTGACCCTCGTGAACGGGTCCTGTGATTGACATGTTGAGTTAAAGTACTGAGAGTATGTCATGCACAGGCCACGTTCAAGAGGCAATGCAATATTACTATGGAAAACAGATGACAAACAAAGCTGTGTATGTGCGAATTGTCCATTTACGAAATGCATATGGATAAATTAATTAATTTTCATGTGCATATTACATTATTTATCATTTTTCACTCATATTTTCATGTCGATACCAATCATGACAACGAAAACAGAAAGGTCGCCTACAGTTAAAGAGCTTATTACTTTATGATTTGTCATTATGTTGTTAATAATGTTTGAAAATAGTTTGTAGTGCTGACATTGATAACTTTTATCGTTTAAGTTAAGATATTTACTTCAAATTATGGATTTTATCATAGTTAAAAATATAGGCTTTCATCCATACATAACCACCCTCGTAAAATATCTATTATCAAATGATTGTTTCAGATAAATGAATTCCCATTAGCCTTTTTGCATTATAACTTATTATTTATTTGTTTTTATTTATTTTAAAAACTATTTTACTATGCTAATACAACAACAATAACATTTCAGTAAGTTAATAAAACAACAAAAATATTGATACTATAATATTAAAACATTTAAATGTGATTAAAATAATGCATTTAAACACTATTTAAATGCATTCATGCTTTTAACCAAAAACATGTTATCAACTAAATTATCTTCAGTATGTTAAAGATAAATGAATCAAACTTAATATGTATATACATACTGTATATTCAGTATAGCCTCCACATTTATTGTCAATTTGATCTAATATCAAAATATCTATTATCAAATTAATTCATTTTGTTTTGGATAAATGAATTCTCATTAGCCTTTTGCATTACTTATACCTTTAACTATTTTATTTGTTTTATTTATTTGTAAATCTCTTTTAGTATGCTAATACAATACCTTTTTTAATAAGATATTACAATAACAATAGTAATTTAAATTATTAATTAATTAATTTAAATGAATATAGTTAAACATTATTCTACATTCATGCTTTTGACCAAAAATATGTTATCAACTGAATTATCTTCATTATGTTGAAGATAAAATCATGAACATAAAATCAAATGTTGAACAAATCTTCATATATATATATATATATATATATATATATATATATATATATATATATATATATATATATATATATATATATAATTTCTTTGAATATCACAAACAAAAACACAAAATATTTAGTGTAGCATTCACATTTATTGTCCATTTTTAGTTACAGTTTTTATATTTTTTAGCCGAAAACCACGTTTTG
Source organism: Scardinius erythrophthalmus (assembly GCF_964197995.2). Lineage (NCBI taxonomy): Eukaryota > Metazoa > Chordata > Actinopteri > Cypriniformes > Leuciscidae > Scardinius > Scardinius erythrophthalmus. The sequence continues at coordinate 28,516,847 of NC_138237.1, read as the reverse complement.
GCATCATCTCTGTGGGATTTTTATGTTTTTCTTTCTGCAACTCAAATAATAGCAAAATCTTTGTGTTTTTCCATTGCTATCAGGCCATTCCTAAGTAGATTAATACATTGGAATGTGTTTTCAACCATGGAAACTTTTCCAAACGATTGTGAGTGGGTTACGTGAATTTGTTCATGTGTAATTTGCCCCACTCTATAGGATGTTTTGGGGGAGTTTTTGTCTCCGATGTTTAGCAAAAAACAATCCTGCTAGAAGTCGAGACGTCGAATATTTTTGTCTTAGCGCTCAGCTGATTTGAGAAGACAGCGACGCTGTCATGTGAGTCATGTGAAGGGTGTTTGCATGTGTGTTTTTGAGCTCCGTATGCATACGTTTCCTACCAGAGCTCTGACTGTTATGAAGTGTTTGTGCAACGACGACACTTCTATTTGCTTAAAATATCTGCGCAGGAGCAAATTCCAACTGAAATGAATGAATTGATGAGTTGTTTTTTAACCACAGACTGCTTGTGATCTTGTGTAGGCTAACTTATAATTTTGTGCTCTGACTCATTAAAGAGACGGTTCACCAAAAAATAAAAATTCGGTCATTATTTACTCAGCCTCAAGTCGTTCCAAACCTGTACGAGTTTCTTTCTTCAGAACACAAAAGAAGACTTGCCTGTGGACCATACTGTGGAAGTCAATGGGGTCCATAAACAGTTTGCTTACCCATATTCTTCAAAATATCTTCTTGTGTGTTCAGCAGAAGAAAGAAATTTGACTTGACACAATTTTCATTTTTGGCTGAACTATCCCTTTAATACTGAAGTTATTTAAGATGTTTTCTCACAGCTGCACTGGATTTTTTTTTTTTTTTTTTTTTTTTTTCTCATATGTGCATTCAGTCGTGTGTTCATTCCCTAACCTGTTTTCTTTTGTGCGCTCTTGTGTTGATCAGTGGTTAGGTGCTCCTAGCTGCCTTCGAGGCTCCTTTGCCTTTTATAAGTCAGTGGGTTGCAAGCAGGAATCCGGGGGTGCGACTCGGGTCTGGGAGCTCGGGGAGTTCTACTTCATGCGCTGTGGCCCTCAGGAGCCGGTGTGTATAGCGGAGGTCACATTGCTGTGGGAAGATCAGACGCAGCGCCGCCTGCTGGCCAGTTCTAGACTCTACTTCTTACCTGAGGACACTCCGAAGGGCAGAGCGGTGGAGCATGGAGAGGTGAGATACAGAAATAACCTGTGGTTAAGGGGGAAGTGTGCATGAGCGCCACATTAATTACTACGTATTATCAGTTTGAATGTGGATATCCACAACGTTTTGTACATGCATAGTAATTTAATTTCATAGGAAATACTGTATAGACTATAGAACAATTCTATTCAAAACAACAGTGGATTTAACATCAATATTTATTTATGAGGGGCCGTACAAGCCAAAATTCATTCTTCTACTGTCACACTCATACATTCTCCTTACATACATACATACATTTCTACTCTCACACACACTTACATTCTTCATTCACATACATACATTTCTATACGCACACTCGCATACATTCTCCTTTCACATACATTTCTGCTCTCTCACACACACATACATTCTCCTTTCACTCACACACACACACACACATATATATATATATATATATATATATATATATATATATATTTGGTATCTATTTATTCCTTTTTAAGCAGGAAGTCACACTCAGACCAGGAAATACATATGCAAGACTTGCTCAGCTCTTCATCACAACTTTACAATGATTCTATTGAAAGTAATCTTGTTTTCTTTTCAAGTACAGTTTTTACTTTTTGGAGTAAGTAGCAATGAACATGAAATCAGAATATTTTTTAATAATGTGCTGGAATGTACTGACCAAATGCAAAGAGAAACAGATTATTTTGTGCATGATAGGCTGCATTGAGAACTCTGTGATCACATTCAAACCCTATGTGTATTTCTGTCAGTCTCAAGATTTGTTGAGGATTCAAGAAATAGAGCAGCAGTAAATACATTGTTTACACACTTCATATTTATTCCATAACTTCAAATCAAGACATGACCAAGTCGTCTTCACTAGGTGCCGACTGGGTCACTCAAGACTTATAAGTGTGTTTTTTTTTGTTTGTTTTTTGATAGGCAAAGTTGCTTTATGTCTCTCGTGTCAAGTTATTTGACTGTCAAATATATTCTTATATTTATATACGTATTTTTATGACATTGCTAGAAAACGCTTTTATTCAGAAACATGTTTACATGGAATATTTCAGAATGTATCACATTCTGATATAATAATTAAAATGTTATGGATTATGATATTGACCTTGTGTTTCTAATGTAACCTTTTTCCTTTAAATACTCAATACAAGAATTAATTGTGGAATTTTATGTTATTTATTTGATAGAATTTTTAGGGTAAGTCCTTACTGAAGTAAAAAAAAAAATTGTTTTCAGCTTTTTTTATTATTTTCAACTTTGATAATAAGAACCTTTAATAATTGTGCACCAATAATTATGACTGAGCACCGAATCTGCATATTAGAATGATTTATAAAATGTTACCAAAGGCTTTTTTTGCCAAGTAGTTTACAATCCAGTGATGGACAATAAACACATGCACTCTACAAGACTTTAAGAAAAGCTTCTGTAAAAAATATTATTGGTGCCTTAATTATTTAAAACATTAATAGACATATCAAAATGATGTGATCATACTTATTAGGAACGTGCATCCACACATCACAGCTTTATGTAACTTTAAGTGTTGTCTCTTGAATGTGGCCTGAGAATGACATACAAAAGAGAATGTAAAATCAAATCCCTCTTTCTGTGGTATACAACTGAAAAACTGCTGTTAAATGATTAACTAGCAATTTTTTAGTAACAGAATGATTGAAGGGGCTCTTATTACTCTAAACATAAAATGAAGAGTTTTTGAATTAGTAATGAACATAAACTAGTTCTTATTTAGGAGAATCCACTCATATGCGGACCACAACTTTCAAGACTCCTCTCAGATTCTTTCATCTGAAGTTGAAAGATACTCATTCATTTGCTGTAAGAAGCAGTCATGGCTAAACTAGACAGCGTTTTAAACAATGTCCCTTGTAATGTTTTACTTCTTCATAATGTGTTTAGAACAAAAGGCCATTTTGTAACAAAATAAATGAGTAAGGAGAAATACTAAAGCTTTTCAGGGTTTTCATTGTATACAATTGAATGTGAGAATGTCGCATAGATAAGCATCTAAATGTCAACTGGGCTTTTACCCCTCTTTTTCTTTTAAAGCGGTTGGTTGTTTTTGCCTGAGGTTATGCGTCTCTTGTTAACTAGTATAGCATAGGGAAAAGGGAGAGGCTTCTCTAGCATTCACTAAAGGTGTTAAAATACTTCAGGCCATTAAGCCAAACCCGATCCTGCCTGTAAGCTCATGTGAAGGTATGAGATGCGTTGTTTCGTCCTGTAGACGTTTACTTTGCATTTCTTTGCGCAGGATGAAGTCCTCGCTGTATCAAAAAAGATTGTAGTCAGAGTGGAGGATCTGGTGAAGTGGACTTGTCGGGAACCGCCACAGTGGAAGCACAGCAGTCCAGACGTTCACGAGCCTCTGATAGGGTCTGATGGCTCACAAGATGCTAGTTCTCCACAGGAAGGAAAAACGGAGAGTGACGGTGAGTAATGAAAAATCCTGAACTGCATTTTTGTTTCTTTAAAAAAGAAAGTTCGATACAATGTACTAATGTGTTCATGTTGTAGTGCAAAACACTTGCTGATATTGAGGTGGGATATGGGTAAGGTTAGGACAGGTTTGGTGGTATGAGTGGGTTTAAGGGTGGGTTAAGGGGTCAACAGTGTAATTCTAGATGGAAATACATGCAGGTGTTTATTAAAATATAAGTGCAATGTAAAAACATGTATGTACACTAAGTGCATTGCATCAAATTATTAATTTAAATGTTCTTATATAGTAGTTAGACACATAATATTAAGTGGGTCCTTTATCAGCTTGGCTCATGAATATTAATTGTGTTGTCTCGTAATTAATATTCAACAGGCCCAGTTGTCTTACCTTATTTGTTGAGAGGCAGATAGACATGAATGTTGACTGGAATTTTTCATTTTATGTATTTTGTTTATTCTTGATGAAGAATTGACACGTACATTTTTTTTATCGTTTTCTATTATACTGAATGCATATATGTATATGTATATGTATATATATATATATATATATATATATATATATATATATATATGCATTCAGTATAATAGAAAACGATCAAAAAATGTACGTGTCAATTCTTCATCAAGAATAAACAAAATATCACCTTAATTCTTTATTTCTGTTTTAGTTTTATTTAGCTTATAAATAAATGTATACATTTATTCCTTTAAGTTTTTCAATTTCAAACTTTCAATTTTTGTTTACTTTCAATTAACCAACAATTTTTAATAGTTTTAGTTTTGGTTAATAACTGCAAAATCGCAAAGTACATCTTGCCTTATTTTTTTATGAAACTTGTGTTGTTTGAGTTAGGCTTTTGTCAGGAAGTGAATAAAGAGGAAGGCTTATGAAATTGTCCATTGTGTCTGTTTTTCAGCCTAAAGGCAACTCAACGCACGTCACATTATAGTTAAGTATAAGTAAGAGTGAAATGTGTGAATAGGAACTTGTAGGCAGCATTTTGTGAGATTGTGATAGAATAGAAATGACATTTTAAAAGTTTACTATTTTTAAAATAAAAACAGAGAACTACTTTTAATTTCAGGGGGGACCCGAAAGTGAATCATTCAGATTATTGTGGTTCAGCTTACAAAAATGTAAAACTGCCTTATTCATAATATTTTGCAAACAGAACCCTGGAGTGTGATAATATAGCCGAGCCCAGGGATTGTAGCTAATATTGAATGAGTATATTTTCTATTTAAATATCGTTTTTTTTTTGTTTTGTTTTTGCACGTGAGCATTAAAGCTGTTGTGAGGGTGTTGTTGACTCTGGTACTGATCATTATTTGAACGTAGGCTAATGTATGGACTGACTCTAGTGTTTTGCGTTCTCTTTCAGACGAGTCTCTAGAAGTACAGCAGAAGGTGAAGGTCCTCAGTTACCCCCAGTACTGCCGCTTCCGTTCCCTTCAAAGCCGCGTCCCGGATCAGGCTAGCTGCCCTGGTCTGCAGGACCCCCATCTGCTGGCTCTGGGGGGAATAAAAGTGGCCCTCCAAAACACACGAGTCCTCTACTGTCGGGATACCTTCAACCACCCTACTCTAGACAACAATGCTAGCATACTGACACAGCTTGGTGAGTAATACACTCTTGCTGGATTGTGACAGGGCAAGGTTAAAAATATTGATTTCTCGATTTTAATCAACTCTCATTTGAATGAACACCAAGAATTAGGAATGCACCGAAATTTTGGCCTGTAAAAATAAACAGAGCAGAGTCTGTCACAGACCCATTTTTAACCGTGCCCCGATAGATCGAGATCGAATGAAATGAAATCGAATCTCAAGCTTGTGAATCTTAAAGGTATAGCGGAGGATCTTTCCGAATTTTAGATAAGACCCGCCCTCTCCACTTTTTGAAAAGTTTGATTGATTCACCAGAATGATTGACAATTAGGAGGACCAATAGTATAGGTGATCCACCCGGAAGTAAAAAATCCTCCGCTATACCTTTAATCGAATCATAACATTTTGTGTCAAAACCCAGCCCTATTATCCATAAACGTTGCTGTGATGTGGCAGGCTAATTCAGTTGTCAAACATGTAGACAGTTAACTAAATTAAAGACAACCAAAATGACTATTAGATCAATTGGGTGGTAAAACAAAAGGCTGATTTGTGAGTTTTAGGGTTGTCAAAAGTCGTTACTTAAACTTTAAAAGCATAACGGCACCAGCCTTTCTGCAGTACCAGTAGTACCAAGCACCGAGTCAATCCGTTACCCCCGATAGGCGGCCGCTTTCAAACGCTTCCATGCATATTTGTGTAAGCGCTCTGGTAAGACCCTCAAAGGTTTCTATTTACAATGTGCTTTTGCAGTATTGAACTTTTTAGCCAATCACAGACACGTTTGTTGAGTGCATGGATGTAATGGGCTTAGACAGAATAAGTTAGTCAGTATGGCTCAATACGCCAGAGTTTGCACAGTGTGAGCTCCAACCACCAAAGTATAAAGATGCTGTAAATAACAGATTAATTGTGCAATATAGACTGCAGTCTGTGAGCTTGCGCCGTGGCTGAACTGAAGAGATATCAGTTTCACTGATTATAAGGAACAGCTCTTTGTTCGCTTTCTGTACATAACCCATTCATCATTTTTCATGCTGCTAAGTACACACCGCAAAGCATAATAAAATGCAGGACGGAATTTGAAATTGGGATGTTTGACAAGATTGTAAAAAAAAAAAATCTAGTTTGTCAAAATAGATCTGTGCATAAGTTTTAGTCTAAGTGCAGTAGACCTGCTACTTGTTCTGTTACCTGGAAAGTTTCTTCATTTTTAAATTTATTACTAACTTTTAATTAAAACATTTTTTGGTGCACTGTTTATTTAACTGAACAATACTTGAAGGCTACATATAGCACCAATGAATCGGCCAATAATCGGTATCGGCCGATAAATAAACTCTTTTATCCATCGGCCAAATTTAGAGCTGTTAAAGAAAATGAACGCATTAACAGTTTAAAAGAACGCAACGTTAAATCAGGCTCTGTCTGACCCTATGAATCACCCGTAGTTCAAGCCAGGGTTGCCAGGTCCACTGTTTTTTAATCGCTTTGTGCTTTATTTCTGATTAGAAAAGTCTCAGCTTTAATATGATGTCCTTTTTATCATGAAATAAAAAAATGATTGGCATTTTGATGCTCTTAAATGTGAAGTTTCAGATCCCTGTTGTGAAGTTACAGATCCCTGTTGCGTAGTTAAAGCAACAGCGCGGAGCACGTCATGTCTTCCTCTATAATACATATATAGAACGAAATGGAACAAAGAAAAAAAAACATGAACTTCAAAAGGCATGTTGAACGATACAGTGCAACTTACCGCTCTAGTAATCGCTTTTGTGTTTCAACCTTGGAAAGAAGTCAATAAAACGGCTTGTGAACAATGCCACTTAATGTTCTGTTAACCTCAGGAAAGTTAGCTAATGTTCACAGTTCATTAGTGAGCTATACAAAAACACTAGAGAGGCGCTTAATTACTGTTAATTATACATGTATGTTTTAATAAATTAGTCATGAAGACACGTTTATGAAAACTACCTTATGTGTAAGTGAGCTGGAGCTTATTTACTGTTAATTATACATGTTTGAATAAATTAGTCATGAAGACGCATGTTTATGAAAACTACCTTATGTGCAACTGAGCTGTATACAAACATTTCAGTTGATATTTTAGTGTAATTGTTATATCTGAAAATGCATTTCAGTTGAATATAGTATTTTAACCTCTAATATTACAGTAATGTACCATATGAGAGGGTTCCCTGTATAGTTTACAGCATTAGTTGGGAGAGCTTTTTTTTTTTTCTTAAGAAAATCAAACTATCGGTATTGGCAGATAAAATCTAAAAAAGTTAGTATCGGTGCATCTCTAGTTTCATTATATTATTTACTTATCTTTAATACATGAAATTGGTTAATTTTTAATGCTATTTAATATTTTTAATTTTCAAAAAGTAAAAAAAAAAAATTAAACAAAAAGTCACAATGGTTTTTGCTCTGGTACTAAAATTGGTGCAAAAAAAACGTGAAATTTGACTAGTATTGGTACTGTGACAACCCTACAAATACAATATTTTCTGAACTGAGAAATACATAAAGGCTACCTGCTCTTTTTTTTAAATGTAATTCATTCACATTAATATTTAACTAGAAAGGAGTGTGTTAAATATTGTATTAGTTTGTACTTTATTAACATTGAGAAAAGTGGAATTTCACTTGTGGTATTCGTGTAGAAACCCCTAATATGTAGTTTGTGTTCTCTTACAGTATTTGAATTTTAACTCAAACAAATGGCTGTTTTATTAGTTGTATTTCATTGTACTAATGGCACTGAGATCTTTCATAGTAACCAGACAACACACTACAGGAAAGAATCAAATGGGACTGTTCAGTTTGTTTTGTACAATGATTTTGCATGTTATGACAAAAAGCTAAAAAAGTTAAGTACTGTTGACTAAAGATGATTTATGTTTCTGTCCCAGGATGCTCCTCTCTCAGTCTGAAGGGGAGACCTCGTAAAAGAAAGGGCAGGGATGGCCAAGGATCCGATCAGCTAAACAATAACAATTTATCAGAGTCATGGATGGAAAGAATGAAGGTATGCTGTGGAGTTTGCTACTCGATTTGTTCTATAGACTTGTTTATGAATACAGATCTGATGGCCAAACAGGATGTTTTAAGATTTTGAACAAATAGTGAAGAATACTGTGATGTCACTGAGTGCTTCCTGTTTTGTTTTAAATTTGAGATCTTGACTTCCTTTCACACCATTTGTGACACTGTTTGCCAATTGTATCATAATTTTAGGTTTTAAAAAAAGCTGAACTTGGGTAAACATTTATTTTATATTCTATGAAAGAGTTACTGTAAAAGCCATTTAATAAACAATCCTGATCATAGATTAATCAACATTACAACAATTAAAAATAAAAAATGTACAAGGCTGATAATACTGTATTAAATACACTTTATTTGAGAACACTGCGGTTTTCCATGCTTCTAACTCTCTATACTAATATCCAATGTTAAATATTGTAAGGTGAGTAGCTAGTTAGCCAGGGTTGGCAACTTTTGAGTTTAGTTTGGAGCGAGAATTATTATTTTATTATTATTTATTTATTATTTTTAAATATATACATATATTTATTAAATAAATATTATTTTTATTATTAATATAGAATTATAATTTGAGAATTATTGGGGTTTGTATTGTTGTAAAAATAAAAAATAATGCAAGTGTATAGTCAACATTCGCTAAGTAAACAGAATTTCATTAAGTTTAGTTACAATAACTGGTACTATTGTTATTGTTAAAAAATACTGTTTTTATTAGTGCTTAAAACAAATTTCACAAATTCAATTCATAAGCTTGCGATACGATTCTGATCTTGACTCAATATCTATTCATTTGGATAAATATCAGGTACAGTACCTACATGTTCATTTTTCTCAAGGAAAGAATCTCTTAACTAATGATTTAAACAAACATGCATTGCCTGCAGATATTTTTTTCTTGCACTTAAAAAGCGATTTACACCTTTACAAATCTTCTCTTGCGCATGCAAATTTAATTTACGCTTGCAAACTTATGTACACTTTCGCAAATCTTACCCTGCGTATGCGATTCTTTATGACATCATATTACTTCATAGTAGACCTCCTGGGAAAACTAGGTTTCTGCTGGAAGAGGTGTTAGTGATGCCAGTAGGGGGCGCTGCTCACCCTGGGGTCTGTGTTGGTCCTAACGCCCCAGTATAGTGATGGGGACACTATACTGTCAAAAAGATCGGATGAAACGTTAAACTGCCCAAATTTGCCCATTGGCCTCTGTTCATTATGGCCTCCTAATTATCTCCACATAAACCAATTGGCTTCATCACTGTCTCCTCTCCACCAATAAACTGGTGTGTGGTGGGCATTCTGGTGCAATATGGCTGCCGTCGCATTATCCAGGTACATTGGTGATGGTTGAGGAGATTCCCCCTTCTATGTAAAGCGCTTTGAGTACCCAGAAAAGCACTATATAAATGTCACAAATTATTATTATTATTATTACAGGGAGCCCTGTCAGCTGATATTATTATTATTATTATTATTATCATTATTATTATTATTAAAGGTTAAAATTAACAACTCAAATTAATATTAGTTGCCTTAGAACAAATATTATTAATATTAGTTACCCTTAGGGATGCACAATAAATTGGTCAGCATGTCGGTATCGGCCGATATATGTTAGTTTTTTAATGTAATCTTTATCGGCCTGAAAAAAAAAATTGGCCGATATATTTATTAAAGCCGATAAATGTATTATTTCCTTCAACTGAGACACTTTTCGATATGATGTTTTTGAATTGCTTGAAATATGATTGGAATCACTTCGAAAATGGAAAACACTATCTTGCGATGCAAATGTTGCACTTAACTGTCATGTAGGCTATATAAAATTATAATGAGAACATTATAATTGTGTGCTTGGGACATGGCTTTTAATGGTGAGACCTTTGTCTTTGTAATCCACTCTCAAAAGTTATATAATAATTTGGATTTAGATTTATCGGCCAAGATATCATTTATCAGCTTTCAAATATAAAGATTGGTTATCGTTATCAGCAAAAAATGTCATATCGGTGCATCCCTAGTTACTGTGTAAATCTGCTTCGTGTACAAATACTACGTTTCTCAATGCAGTCTAAACATCTTCGGTGATTGACGTGCAGGTGGGGGTCAGCAGCTTTTATACAGTGGGGAGATGTTACAGCATGATGTGGGGAAAATGTGATTGGTACAAACTGGTCCAATCAAGAGGTTGCAGGTCTTCATTGGTTTAATTAATACCCATACCTTGTCAATACATGTGTTTGACTCATACACCAAACAGTATGTGCAGCACACTGACTTTTAATTTGGCGTGAGATTTACTTGGGCAGCGTGAGACCGAGCCTGAAAGCTTGTGTCACGCCAAATGTGTGAGAGTTGTCAACCCTGAGTTTAGCCAATGTTAGCTAACATCACCTATCCCGCTAGCTAGCTGGCCTGCAAAAAACAGCTCTGCTTGCTGGGTAGTATGAATTATTTTAAAAGCTCAAATTACAATGGCCTCTTTAGAAATATGTGCCATTTCTTAGCAACCTCAAGCTTTGAATTGGATTTTAACGTCCAAAAACTGATTGGTCCCGTCACATTTACCACTTTTGATCGAATTTTCGGGGGCAAAATCCAGACATCTTAATAGAAATCCAGCTGGACATGCAGATTTGCCGCGTTCACCAGGAGAAAGTTGCTCGGTCTGAGTGACTTCTGCACTAGCTGTGATTCATACATCGCTACACTATTGATAGGCAACGTACCTTTTTATTTGCTCACAAAATTTAATGTGAATGTATGTGCCTTAATGTTTCGATCTGTTGCTATTAATTTGTCATTGTAGGAAAGATCTTCTAATGTGTTGTAACTTTTTTTTTTTTTTTCCTGTAGGAGAATGTGATGGGCAGTGTGGAGATGCATTGGGATGGGAACTGGCTCCCACATCCAGAAGAGCAGCTCTTCCTGGATCAGCTAATTATCTTTATGGAGCGGAGGGGTTCCCCTATAAGCAAAGTTCCCAACCTGGGTTTCAAAAAGAGTATGTATGCATGACTGCTATGTGGAAAAAAATTGAGCACCAGTCACTCACTAGAATAATTTCTCTGTAGTTTTTTTCCACCTTAACTTATTAATTAACTAATCCGTTTTCCTATTTGCCCACAGTTGACCTTTTCCTCATGTATTCAGTTGTAAAAAGACTGGGGGGATATGAGAGGGTAAGTTTGTCATGTCGTTTCCTTACTTGGCCCTGCTGAGTAAGATGTAATCCATCATAATGGAATGAAAGCATTAGCGGTGAGCTCAGTAGTGTGAGTCAGAACCATTGTCCTCCCCATCGCCTGCAGGTGACATCGCACCGTTTGTGGAAGACCGTGTACAATGAGTTGGGTGGAAGCCCAGGCAGCACCAGCGCTGCCACCTGCACAAGGAGGCATTATGAAAGGTGAGCGTGAAGCTCTTATTACAGCAACAATTAATTCCTGCTGCTTCAGAGGGCTTTTCTCATCTAACTGAATGCCCACTTTCAATCAAATTCTAGGCTGATGCTCCCTTATGAACTGTATGTAAGGGGAGAAAACCCAGAACTTGGCAAGCCCAGAGCTACATCTTTCTCACCCACTACCATCAAAAAGACTGTACGGGGCAGAGGGGTGTCAAACAGCCCAAAAAAGAATGCAGTTACAAACCAGGTGAGGGTTTTATTTTCTATAGCACTAGAAAAGGGAAATGCTGACCCTTTTTTGTTCGGAATATGCTAGATCTCTCAATAAGATGAGCTAAACATAATGTTTAGTCCATATTAGATCTGATTATGGTTTAAGAACCATGCTTTGTTCATACGTGACATTTGTCTGATTTACATTGTGCCACACTACTGTAGAAAAAAAACTATTTAAATAATTGTGCAGCAACCTCAGACAAAGCTCCAAAAGGTTTGAGGTCACAAATTTTGGTAAATCCAGTGATTTCTTTATTCTCAAAAACGCTTGCTGTATCATCCCGGTACTTCGTAAGCTTTGTTTTCAGACCGACTAATAAAATGAGCATAACTAAGATTACCTTTCTTTGCCTTACTACTTTTTTTAGGCCTCACCGCCAGATGGTGTTGTTGTTGTTGTACGGAAAAGAGGAAGGCCACCTGGAAAACGCAATGCTAAAGTTCTGGCCAGAGGCAGAGTTGGAAGACCGCCCTTGCATCCAAAACCTCCCTCAGAGCAACCAGAAAGACCCCATCAGGAAATCGTGCAGCCATTGACTATTTTTCAAGAACTGAAGCTCACCAACCATCCTCATGGCCAAGGTCTGTCCCTTGTACCCTCTAATACGGTGCTCCACCAACCCGTACTGGGACGAGATGTGAAGACGGAGACTGTAGAACCTCAAGCTCCCTCTTTTCTGTCGATTCCTTGCAAGTTGCTGGCAGGTGGTTCCCTTGAAGGATTCAGTCCCACTAAAGGACTGTGTCCTTTGGACCTCTTTAGAGCCCGTCTCGGCCTCAATGGAGTGAGTGCTCATGAGGTAACTCCTCAAGATTCTTCCACACCCCACCAGACAATTATGGTCCATCAGCCCAAAGTCAGTACACCCGAGACCCCTGAGAGTCTCCAGCACCAGTGTTCAGGGTGTAGTTTGGATGCCTCTTCCCAAAACGGAGGACTGGCCATGACCAGAGCTCCCCTGCCCCCTCTTAGGATCCTTCCGCTTGACATCGGCTGTAGCCTACAGTTGCGTCAACTGATGCGCACCCGTCTCGGCTCGACACACATGAACACCTTCACCAAGAGACTTTCCGAAGTTCTGGCTCAGGATCTTGGCAAGACCTCCCAACCCAACGGGAGTGCACCTCAAGATCAATCCCTTCCACTGAACCTGAGCAAGAGAGCCATTACCAAGAGGTCTGCTGGAGACATGGAGTTCACAGAACTGCAAGGTCGGGATGTCCAGTCTATGACCAAGAGACCAAAGTTGGAAACTGAGGATCTCGGAGCATCTCTAAAGTGGAATGGCATGTCCTTTCTGGTGCCTTTGAATCAAGATGAGCCAGCTGATCTTAGCTCTCCTAGCAGGGCCAGAGCTTTAGTTCAGGACAGGACCAATGTGGCTTTGACTCTTCCCGAAGCCACTTGTTTCTCTTTAGTGCCCAAATTGGATGTCCCCCTTGAAAATCCCTACAGTATTGGTGCTTCCCCAGACTCTCTACCTTGTATTTATCACATGAATCAAGGGGAAGACAAGACCAGCGTAAGCACAGTGACAGTTAAGAAAGAACCAGAGAGCGCATCTCTGGATCCAAATCTAGAACCTCAATCAAACAGTGACCTCTACTCGCAGCGTGTACCTACTGATGATCTCAAAGAGTCGGATGCAGTTTCCTCTCTCAAAGTACTCTCTAGTTCCCTCCTTTCGAAGCCATCTAGCTGTTAGCATGCAGGCATGGGAGCGTTACTAACTCTTGCATACTTTATCACTCCTCTCTGCTCTGCCTTTCCTGCAAACACGTTTGTGTTGTGTATGATCAAAGAGACAGTCCTGCAGATGCACTGCTATCTGCTAATTACCTGCTTTTAAAACACTACTAAACTTTGAACTGATGCAGGTGGCCATGGGTTTTTTACCAAAGATAAGGTGCCTTGAACTTGATTATTCTATATTTTAGTGCTTTTAAGTTGAAACATATGCTGTAGATAGTGGATCATCAAGTGGCCAGCCAATAAAGGACATTTAATATGACTCATGGAGCATTTGATTTCTTTGAAAAAAAAAAAAAAATACAGGTATTTAAGAGAAACATGGACACAGAATCTGGGTCTGGTTACTGTTGGATCCAGATATCAAAAACATTGGGACATCATTGCAGAAGATTTGGTCAGCTACTGTACTTTTTCAATAGGCATAAATTGCTTTGTTTATAAATGGTCATTTGCTTTCATTTTATGATAAAGCAGTGTCATTTTGTGGGTGTAGGTCATACTCTGTTATTATTTATGTTTTACACCTTTATCTATGTTCTTCTTTACTGTTCTTAGGCAGTGTGAATTATTATTATTATTATTATTATTATTTCTTTTCTTTTTTTTCTCTTCTCTTTGTGTATTTGTTGAACCTTGCTATTTAAGAAATGGGCTCCATATGACCTCTGTGCTGGATCTTATCATTATTTTCCCTAGCTACTCATTTTAGAAACAATGTACTGTATTGTGCAAATGGTATGCATATTTTGGGTCCCAATGCAAATTTTCTTTTTTTTTATCATTTAAAAATGCATTTTAATAACATATAGTCATATATTGTAGTTAATTACTATTTGTGTTCCTGATAAACCATCGAATGGTTTACCACAGACATCATTGATATGTGTTTACAGAGAGACTGATGTAGAACTGCCTGTTGTGAGAAAATGGGTTACTTAATTAGCTTTTCACTCCTCCTAGACCGACCTCTTGATGCAATGTATTTCACAGGTTTACAGATGACAAATTATATTTAATAATTTTCACTCGGTTTGCTAATGATTAATTACTTGTGTAAAACACATTTGTATGATCATTCTTTATTATTCTGTTGGTTGTATTTTTCTTTCATTTAATTTCTGTACTTGAAAGGCAGCCAAACAGAACGCTAATCCCTATTTAATGTTCTATAAACTGTTGTAATACCACCAGGTTAAAAAAAAATTAAAATTCTTTTCTTATTTTGCATGCTATGCTAATGGAACATGGACTCTGTGACAGATTGTCACTGCAGACATGTTTAAACACTGAATATTTATAATAAAAAAATATGTACTTGCATGCTGTTATTTTAATTGCTGAAAGATTCTTACACTTTAAAGAGATCACATCATTTATTATTTTACTGTAGAAACTATAGCTATTGTAAAATAAATGATTGTGATCTTTAAAGTGGCAGAAGCTTTGTCATTTTATTTATTTGACAGTGGGGGCTAAATAGATGGTCATTCATGTAAAAAAAAATAATTTAGTGAGGGCTAATGTGTTCAGTGGATTGTAGCCTACTTTGGTTAAAACATTTCGCTTTGTTCAACTGACAAAACGCCTTTCCAAAAAACTTCAAATAGAGCTTTGAAAATTGGATGTAATCTAGTACCTTTTATACAGCGCATGAAGACGGTAAATCTCTCCCTCACAGCCTTGCTTTCATTTGCGTAAAATTCAATATGGCTTCTTGCCCATTTAAGGTCTACTGCGGGATTTATGGTAGTAACAAACTGCATTAACTACACAGTGTATGGTAATTTTTGAAAGGGTAGGGCACTCTCAACTTTGTTGCAGCAGCCTGTGGCCACCAGGGTGCGATATCATCTCGTGTTTAAAGGCTATCCAATAACCTCTTACCAATATTGAACTTCCAAACATAAAGATTAACACATTTTCAGGCTTAATCAACATTTGCTACAAAGCTGATTTGTCGTTTGGGATTTGCTATAGATTCCTAGACCAGTCCAACTAGTCAAATTTGACTGTCAATTTAGAAAGTACTTCAGATAAGACAAAGTACTAGACGCAGTCTTTCATGAGAGGATTTTTGTTGTAGGACTGAATAAATTGCATGGTTCCCCTCCCCTCTCCTTTAATTTTTTGGACATAACCCACGGGTCTTTCCGCTGGTCAGGCTCTTTGTTTTAACTTAAAAGGCTCTCCATGGGTCTCGCTTTCATAT
Organism: Scardinius erythrophthalmus; assembly: GCF_964197995.2. Taxonomy (NCBI): domain Eukaryota; kingdom Metazoa; phylum Chordata; class Actinopteri; order Cypriniformes; family Leuciscidae; genus Scardinius; species Scardinius erythrophthalmus. The sequence continues at coordinate 28,500,862 of NC_138237.1, read as the reverse complement.
GTCTGGTATGTGGATTGTATTTTCATAGAGCTGCTGTGCTGGTTTAACCCTTTACAACCATCTAACATATTACTAACTCTTACTTTCAAATATTTGAAATCCAAACTAAACGGCAAACATGAAAGTATTTGCATGCACAAAGACGTGAGGGTAGTCTTTTCTTCCTTATTGTGACGTATATCAAGAGTAAGCGGCTTCTCGAACAAGGAAAGATGTAGAGTGGGACTTGATTTGCATTTTAAGTATACTATGCTTAATGGTTAAAGAGTCCAGACTGGTAACCCGAAGGTCGTGGGTTAGATTCTCAACACCGGCAGGAAACCACTGAGATGCCCTTGAGCAAGACACCTAACCCCCAATCGCTCCCCAGGCGCCACAGCAAAATTGCTGCCCACTGCTCCGGATGTGTGTCCACGGTTTGCAGTGTGTGTTCACTACTCACTGCTCCTAATGTGAGTGCACTAACTTGGATGGATTAAAATGCAGAGGACAAAGTTACTATACTTCGTCACTTAATTTTTATACTTGAAATATTCCTTTAAAGCAGACCTATTATGCCCCTTTTTCACAAGCTGTAATATAAGTCTCAGTTGTCCCCAGAATGTGTCTGTAAAGTTTCAGCTCAAAATACCCCACAGATCATTTATTATACCATGTTGTAAATGCATTTTTGAGTGGAAGGAAAAACTTGCTCTGCGTCCCAATTCGCCTACTTATACTACGCCCTAAAAGTATGTACTCTTTTTGGAAAGAAAAAGTACATACTTTTGAGTGTGCAGCAAAAGAGTAGGTAAGCTTTAGGACATACTACTTTGTCATCTTTACCGGACAGCTCTGTCGCTTAGTTACATGCATCCTGTCACAGTTTAAACCCTGTCAATCATCTTGTCTAAGTCAAAATCCTCCACATTCAATTTAATTTAATTTCCTTTCCATTTCGGAGAGTAATTTAGGATATAGCACGTTGATCTGCCAGTCGTGGGTCTTTCATGCAGAGACTCTGCTCATGTGTTTGCAATTTGAATATATTGATGCATTTGAAAGTTAATGGCCAAACGTATCATTACAAAAGTTCACAATGCTGCTGCAGATGAAATATAATGTGGTAAACATTGAATAAATACATTTTCTTCAGGTTAGATACTGATAATTAATCACTCAGTCAAACCCCTTTATCTAAACCTCTCATAACCGCCGGACTCGCACATGCTCCATGTCTGTAGTTTTTTAACACTTTTCACTCGTATTTGTAGTTGTTGAATCCTCGTGCACATGGTTGTGGGTAATGTTAGCTGTTAGAGTGTGCATCGATTTGCACTTCGGATTCTGACCGGAAATAGTAGACCATCCGGGTATCTTTGGAATACTCATTTCAACACACTACAATTTGGGGCTAACTAATTATATTTTCAAAGACTGTTTAGGACGGATGGTATGCAAATTGGATGCACAGATGCGGTTTTCGTGCATGTATCTTTAAATGCAAATGAGCTGCTGCTTCCCATCCCGCTTTCCAGAAGATACTCTGCCAAAAACTAAAACATCTGTTTGGTTTTGATTATCATCTGTATCGCGGTCACAATCACGTGGCATTGCAGTTCTTCATCATCATGAAAGTTTATTATATGCATGTGTTTTAAAGCCATATCAGTCTAAACTTCTGATATATGGTTTTCTGAGCGCACACATCCGAAGCTCGCGCACAGAAAGCTGCTTGTCAGACGTCGTGTCCCATTAGAATTAAACAAAGTTCTCTTTCACGTCTTATTGCGCTTAAACTGTTAAATACACGCAGTTCACATAAACAGTTGGTTATGTCTGTAACATAAACAGCAAGTAAATAAATCGTTTGTGTATATTAGATTTGTGAATTAAAGTGGCATCAGCGTAATATACAGTACCTACTGCTATATATGCTGTTAATATGATTCAAACAACAAAAGAAAATAACTCACTGCTCTTGACTGAATAACTATAGCTTTACATTTCTTACTCGAATGCTGCTGTTAAATGCTCTGTGAGGAGATAAACATGGCAGACTGTGTACAGTTCACTAAGGGGGAGTCTATGCTAATAGGGCAGAGCCCTTAGCAGTCGTGGGCGGGGCCTGTGCATTGTGATGTCACATTGCATAGATGGCTTGTTTTTAGACACTGCTTATGATTAATGGGGATTTAAAAAAGGAGTGGGTGGATTTTTTTCATGATAAGGTGGTTGTGTACACACACTGCCGATGGCCCCACAGAATAGAAAACATAAAAAGTAGACTGAAAGTATCCTTTTTTTAGTTTAAAAGAACTAATTGCACACTTGAATAAACTGTTTTGGAGTGTCCCCACAAAGATCCCAAAACCTAACGTGTGTGTGTGTGTGTGTGTGTGTATGTGCCTATGTAGAGCATGAATGAGTAAAGTGTTGTGGTGGTGACTGGAGTCCACTGTCAGTCAGTATAATCAAATTTCCTAAAACCATGTTCTCATACTGTTCACATACTGTCATTTGATCACTCATCACTCATCTTGTGACACTGGATCATTTGACATATGAATGGAAAGAAAAAATGAAATTTTTGTTACACCATCTCATACATATTCACACAATTGCATGGACCGTGTTTTACCGTGGACTTTGTACTTGCGCCTATTGGTGAGCAAAACACAAATGTTATACATTATTGAAATCCATTAATATATAATATATTTATTGGAACAATTTTATTATAAAAATGTTTTCACAAATTAATTTTTTATAGTTCTAAATGAAACTATATAGAAAAGATATATTCCTCAAGTAAGTATGAAGCGGTCGCAGTCAGATTCTTTGTTGGGCCGATCAGAAGGTTTTTGAGGTGCGTTCTCAGTCTGGACAGTTCATTTATAGGAAGCCAGCAGCTGAGAGTGCGATAGACGAACTTTCATGTATTTGGAGGGTGCAAAATGTTTACTATTTCTAATCTATCACCAACAGCTTGCACAGACAAACATCCTAAAACTAATAAGAAAGCAGAGGACTTTTCATCGTTGGAGGGAGCCGAGAGATTCTAAGTGCCAGGAAACATGCCAATTGTAGTCGTCTTTGGGCTTAACAGGTAAATATATTGCTAGCAAAGAGTTCACATTGGCAGTACTTCGGTGACATTTTTTGTGCAAAGGAGGTCCATTGTCAAGAGAGTGCATGAAGACTAGATTAATCAAAGACTTCCTCTCCCTCTTGCAACGACATCTCTTCTTTTCTCTGATGATGTGTTTACTGGCACGAGGGCGGGACATCCTGGCTGTCACTCACATGAGATTGACCAATAGCAGACCACAACCATCCAATCAATTCCCGATGATTCCCAAAATGAAGCCCTGCCCTACCTTTCTTCTTGTTCGAGAATTAGTTTCACTTGGATATGCATCACAATAAGAAAAGACTAGCGCAACTTGTTTCATGCTGACTTTAAAGTAGATTTTAGTAGGGTGTTTTTAACATTTTATAGTGAATTAACATTTTTACATCTAACAGAATTTAGAAATCCAAAAGTGTCACTGATTTCTTTTAGTGCCAAAAATGTAAAAGTTGCTTGGCACCTTTAACACCAATTTTCAGCATTGCTACTTTGCGGTATATTTGGAACTGATAATTAATAGCAAGTTGAAGAGAATGTGTTTGGGGGAAAAATCACCTCTGGTGCAAACATCACAGGAGCTGTTAAACACACAATAGCAGTTCAATCAGAGACTTGTATTGTGCCCACAAAGTTGTATTCCTGAATGCCTCCTTCTGGATGCCTGCCGAGGCTCTGCCGGACAGATGTCTTCCCTAAGAACAATCCTCATCACCGCGGAATATAATTGCTACCTTTGTAGGCAGTCGGAGACGCCAAGGACCAGATGAGTGAGAAGAATTAATTAATGGTAACCCATTTAGTGGGCAGCCAAGGGGAGGGGAAGCTCTGAGGCAAACACAGATCCTGATTGGATGAGACTGCAGTGGAAGGTGTGTGTGTGTATGTGTGTGTGTGTGTGGGCCATTAATGTGGAGGCTGGGCTGTGAGGAGGGTGAAGGGCTAAGCACTATAGCTTATTTCTGTATGCGTGTGTGTGTGTGTGTGTGTGTGTGTGTGTGCGCGCACCCATCTCCCAATGTGCGACACAGAAAATGTGTGTTTTTGGGTCGTGGGATTAGATATGCTGCAATTGTTTTCAGCAGGAAAGCAGCACCCTACTGGAAGTGTGTATCTTGGATGAAATCTGTGCCGTAGTTGAATACATTACACACACTGACCCAGTGTGACTGACAGATCCTGGCCTTGTGCCATTATATGGGATTGGACAGAATCCTTGGAGCTCTTAGAGGTTGTTAAGTACAGGATCCTATAGGATAAGGTGCGCATTTGTTTACTCTTTGGGGATGGAGATTTTCCCACCATGCACAAGATTATCTTTCCTGTTTGACTTTGTTGCTGCCCAGAAGAACAGGACAATGCCAAATGCCCTTACAAAGTAGCTGACATTTGAAAGTGTGTGGTCCACTTGGTCTAGTTGAACACATTCAATCACAACTAACTAAATAAATAAACAATGTTTTTGAGCATCTGGAAACATTTTGGGATCAAAAGCCCAGAAAATGCTGTCTAGGTAGGCGGCACAGCATGTTTTGAGATACAGCCACATCCAGCACATAGACAAATTGAAAGCTCCTTCCCATCCCATCTAATGCCACATATCATAAAGGAAATATAATACTTAAATCCTATAATAGACTTATCCCAGAGACCTCAAAAATAAGAAGGAAACTGACTGTACAGCTTTATGATTTATGAGCTTTGCTCTGATGCTGTTTGTCACAAATTTTTTTTTATTTTAAATTATTTTGATAAAGATTTTACAGCTTGTCTGATTTAATTGCATATGCATTATATTAAGCATCATTGAGCAATGGAAAGGCGTTATATAAATAAAAATTGTTTTGCTTAATATTACATTAACACTATATATATATATATATATATATATATATATATATATATATATATATATATATATATATATATATATATACACACACTCACCTAAAGGATTATAAGGAACACCTATTCAATTTCTCATTAATGCAATTATCTAATCAACCAATCACATGGCAGTTGCTTCAATGCATTTAGGGGTGTGGTCCTGGTCAAGACAATCTCCTGAGCTCCAAACTGAATGTCAGAATGGGAAAGAAAGGTGATTTAAGCAATTTTGAGCATGGCATGGTTGTTGGTGCCCGACGGGCCGGTCTGAGTATTTCACAATCTGCTCAGTTACTGGGATTTTAACGCACAACCATTTCTAGGGTTTACAAAGAATGGTGTGAAAAGGGAAAAACATCCAGTATGCGGCAGTCCTGTGGGCGAAAATGCCTTGTTGATGCTAGAGGTCAGAGGAGAATGGGCCGACTGATTCAAGCTGATAGAAGAGCAACTTTGACTGAAATAACCACTCGTTACAACCGAGGTATGCAGCAAAGCATTTGTGAAGCCACAACACGCACAACCTTGAGGCGGATGGGCTACAACAGCAGAAGACCCCACCGGGTACCACTCATCTCCACTACAAATAGGAAAAAGAGGCTACAATTTGCATGAGCTCACCAAAATTGGACAGTTGAAGACTGGAAAAATGTTGCCTGGTCTGATGAGTCTCGATTTCTGTTGAGACATTCAGATGGTAGAGTCAGAATTTGGCGTAAACAGAATGAGAACATGGATTCATCATGCCTTGTTACCACTGTGCAGGCTGGTGGTGGTGGTGTAATGGTGTGGGGGATGTTTTCTTGGCACACTTTAGGCCCCTTAGTGCCAATTGGGCATCGTTTAAATGCCATGGCCTACCTGAGCATTGTTTCTGACCATGTCCATCCCTTTATATGACCACATGTACCCATCCTCTGATGGCTACTTTCAGCAGGATAATGCACCATGTCACAAAGCTCAAATCTTGAACATGACAATGAGTTCACTGTACTAAAATGGCCCCCACACTCAACCCAATAGAGCATCTTTGGGATGTGGTGGAACGGGAGCTTCGTGCCCTGGATGTGCATCCCACAAATCTCCATCAACTGCAAGATGCTATCCTATCAATATGGGCCAACATTTCTAAAGAATGCTTTCAGCACCTTGTTGAATAAATGCCACGTAGAATTAAGGCAGTTCTGAAGGCGAAAGGGGGTCAAACACAGTATTAGTATGGTGTTCCTAATAATCCTTTAGGTGAGTGTATATATATATATTAAAATGTAATTTATTCCTGTGAATTTTCAGCATCATTACTCCATTCTTCAGTGTCACATGATCCTTCAGAAATCATTCTAATATGCTGATTGGGTGCTCAAGAAACATTTATTGTTATTATTACTATTATCAACTCTTAATATCTTTGTGGAAACGGTGATGGCCTTTATTTTTTCAGGATTCATGATTCAGCATTTATTTGAAATATAAAAATTTTACCTTTCTTTTGTATTTAATGTCTTTACTGTCACTTTTGATCAATTTACTGTGTCCTTGCTGAATAAAAGTATTACTTTTTTTATCTTACCGACCTCATACTTTTGAATGGTAGTAAACATATATTTAAATTGTAGCCTATCCCTGTTAATTATTATATTTAGAAGAACACTTTAGAGCATTTTTTACACTCTTAGCCTATAAAAAGTACAACTTGCAGCATATATGATTAAATCTAACAAAATAAAGCATTTTTGTGCAGTTTATTTTCAGCGCAACCATACACACTAAGAACACTTAACAGTATGAAGCCTATAGTAGGATGAGAATGATTACATTCCATGATATATTCACTGTTTTCAATGGCCTATGCACAGACATGCAACAGATGACGTCTTGCTCTTTGTTCTGCGTCTCTTCCATGAGCATCGCGTTTTTAAAATGACCAGTTAAACAGTTTGGCTTATTTTACTACGTTGCGTTCCATTGTTGCTGTTATGAACACAAGAACGCACTAGGACCGCGCAGCGCGTCGGAGCAGAGCAGCAGCGTCTCTTTGTTCAGCGTGCAACATCTCTCCTCCTCCTCCTCTCCTCTCCTCTCGCGCTCCGTCCGCAGTGACTCTCGCGCTCCTCATCATCACTGCTACACTGGGCTGGATGATTGCAGTGGCAGAAACATGGCTGTGAATCTCAGCAAGAACAGACTGGCCCTCTTAACAGCCTACCAGGACGTTATCAACGAGACGTCGGCAACCGACTGGTAAGATAAATCAAACCCGACTTAAAAAGACTCCTTTCTTTTAGTACGCGGTTACTGCATTGCAATTAAAACAATTAAGCTGGCATTCTAACTCTATGCGGATGGGTCGCACAGAATGGGATGCGTGGATTAATGCGTCTGGGATGGATCCTGGATCTCTTGTTTCCTATTTCTGGGGGCTTTTGTTTGATAAATTGATTTTAAACCCCTTAATAATTTTTTTGGGTGTTTTTTGAGGGGGTAGTTGCATTTTAATAGTGCATACTTTGATACATTTTAGTGTAAATTACACATTTTTAATTTGTTGGCATCTTTAGCTTGTACTCGGATTTTACACTAGGTTGCAGTTCATGCTTTGACCTCCAGAGAGTTGTGCAAGGGATTTTGTACTGTTTGCTCAGTTCAAGGGAGTCTTCACTACAGCGCTTGTGATTTGCCAGTTAGAAAGCATGACCAGATAATCATGCCAAAACCCAAACATTTGCAGCCTTCCTAATTATTTATCTACTGAGTGAAGTATATCAGTGGAAATAATGGAGCTCCTTTCCATTGGCATGGCAGGACAGGGATGGGCGAGGCGACGGCTTGTCTGTCAACCTGTCAGCCGTTTATTGTGCTCTCTCATCTCTATCTTTTGTACCAGACGGAAACGTTACCTCTGTTATAATAATTACTTACGCCTATTTCAGCTTTTTGGACTGAGTATATGTTTTTTTTTTTTTGTATGGCTTTTGTGTTTGTGGACCCTGTACAAGACAGTGTATCTGATCTCTTTGTGTTGAAACGAAACTGTTAGTTCTGAATCATTAGTAGCCTAATGCGTTGTTGGTTTAGCACCCCAGCCAAAAGTTTGGTTTGAATTATTTTGAGAAAATGTTTTTCGTTGTACAGAGCATAATTTGGACCCTGACTGAATGACGTGTTATGAGTAGGGATAAACCAATATATTGGTCAGGCCCATTGATTTGGCTGATATTTGAGCTTTTGAGATAGGCTAGTCAGCATTGGCAAGTTGAGTCTCTGCTTGGCCAATTAACAGTGTTAGTATACAAATCTACCCACAGCCTGGCTATTATATATATATATATATATATATATATATATATATATATATATATATATATATATATATATATATATAATAGTGTAGGATCTTTTTTTTTTTTTATTATTGGCTATGCAGTACACGCACACACACACACACACACACACACACGCACACACAAAATAAACTGGACATAAAATCAATCACTTTTTCCCTGAAGGATTCATATTCTCTCATTTTCATTGAGATGTTTGTTTTCTGCATCGGCACTCTGTAATTTGCTTGATTATATGATTATATATGAATAAACTGATGTCCCACAGTTGCCACTTTATGTGACATTGACTTGAGGGGAACAAAGACTTTCAGCCTCTGTAAACAGCCGCCTTCCTCTATATTCACCCTTAAACCTTGGTCCAAACAATGCTCCTGTTCTACGTGCGTAAAACCACATGACAATACCAGACACAAACACTACTCTCCTCTTTCCTGTACCCACATAGTTGACATTATCATTGAGCTAACTCACATTCCTCTTCCTGGTATTCGTCCATGTGTCATTACAATACAACCAACACCACGTTATGGAGCCTTTGTGTCTGGAAAACCTTAAACACAAAGTGAACTCTGTGTTTAAAAGATGAGATCAAGCCCAGAGGGTCAGCAGCATTTTACTAACCACCATTCATTGCCAAAGGAACCTCAGGGTAGGCTTCAAAACTGAGTAGATAAAGCTTCTGAACATATTGAGGCGCATCGGACATGGAAATCAAATTGTCCTGAGTGCATGTGTAAGGTTGGAGGGCGAGTTCCAGGATGTTTTTCATAGGCTAAGGGCTGTCGTAATTATTTTAAAAGGATTTTGATGTGTTGGGTGCCGTGGGGTTTAGAAAAGAAAGCTTTTGAAGTTTGTCAAGGATAGGTGACGCCAAGCCATTTGGGGAAGAGAGTTGGATATCAGAGTGCTCTCAAATATCAAAGAATTGTTGCAAAGAATGTTCGGGCTGCTGATCTGAAGAAAGCATATGGATATGTGATCCTCAGACCTGATGATGAAGGATCAAGACAAGGGTAGTGAAGCTAGTGGAGTATCTTCTGGTCACCAGTCACATTATATCAGCTGTCTATAGTGCTTCTTAGGCTTCTGGAAGGAATTTTCCAATTTTGGTCTTGGTTGATCCCCCATCCCATTCTTTACCTCCTGTTGGGTCATTGCAGTTTTCATATGTCCATGATTTTGTAAATCAGGGGTTCCCAAACTTCAGTCACTTTGAAAACACTGCATTATAAGCTGCACACATAAATGAACGCAGTGCCACTCTTCACTCTGAAAAACGCAGCACAACAGACTGTATACATCAATTAAATCACAGCCTTTGTTTTGTTCATCGTGTTTTGATATTTCACATTTAGCTTTTCATTAACTCACTAACCTCCTGCATTTTCCCTCACAAGCCCCTGTTTGAGAAAACCTTTTGTAAATGATAAATAGTTTGTTTCAATCAATATTTCATGTGAACCATTGCAGCAGAAGTGGATCTGCATACACGGTTTCCTTTAACCTCAGAGCTGTTGGAGATTTGTGGGGACCCAATCGCACTGCGGGGCATCATGGCACAGGATGTCTTGTGTAACACTGCAGTAGGAAAATGCAGGAAGAACACAGTTCTTGCAGATTTTACCAACGGCTTTTTAAGCAAGTTACTCCAGTTTAAATTTCACAAACATCCATTATACAGTAGCTTATATAATTCCAGTAATATAACTAGAGCATGCAAAAGAAAAGATTCCCAACTTGAATTTGGTGGGAAACATAATCATAAAACATGATACATATTATGATCATAACAGATCTAGATTAATGACTCAAAGAAATACACTATTAGCATCTACAATTGTTGTTAAAGCTACTCAAGTGCTACACTCTTAAAAAGAAAGGTTCTTTATTGGGATCAATGGTTTCATGAAGAAACCTTTATTTTGGAACCTTTGTTTTTGTCAAACTGGTGCACTGCAACTTGTACATCTTTTCAAATGTAACAAACAGCAACATTTGCCACAACCAAAACATAACCACTGCCTCTTCAGCCAGAAGAAGTCTGCTCTTTCAGCTAAGCTCAAAAACCTTTTTGGTTTTTGTTTAGGTCTTCTGAGCACAAAGAAAGCACGTGAGAGCCCCAGAGACAACTCTTCTGTTTGCATTCGGCTGCCAAGAAATGGCGGGGAAACCACACAGAGGACTGGAGATTCATATTTCGCATGGTCTACCAGACTCTGTAAAATGTTACCATTTCCCTAAAAGTGTGGTGTGAAGTCCAGATCTCAACTTCACCTGCAGGGAGTTTATCTCCCACATTCCCACAGTCTGATGCCTGCATTCCTTCTGCATCAGGTCACTATCATAGTCATCAAGTCATCTATCATGCTGAACCAGTGCTGGGGAAGCTACATTAAAACTGTAGCTTGCCAAGCTACAAGCTACTCAACATTTAAAGTACTGCATTTTCCAGAAAAAAAGTTGCACATGATTATAAGTTGAACTAAATGTTCCCCTAGGGTCATTTTCCTGGTTGCATTCACACCGCCAGTAGGAACTCTGAAGCGATGCAAGCCGCGCTTGTTGTTGTGACCTTTATTTTGACAGCACGGTGGAAATATATTTTAGAACGCCAGAGCCTGAGCACACAGCGCTCCCATTCTCCGTCTTTATTAGTTTACGATCTGTTTAACCGTCCTGTCTAATATGTTATTAGATAGAAAGTTTGTTCAAAGAAAGTAAACAGTATATGCAAAGGTATTAGCATTTGCCTCGTGGTTGATGCCCAGTGTTGCTAGCTGAGCAGAAATACATAATCATGCTTCGCTTGGTCCCTTCAAAGATGCGTTGGATTTTCTCCTTAGCGTAAAGGTTGAGATGTCCGTCTATCACTGTTTTCCATGTTCGTAGAGTTAGTTTTGTGGCATAAATATATAGGCTATAATTTGCGTGTTTGTGCTGGTTTTTGTGCTGGTGTTTCGCGTGCGTTCAGCCAATCAGAGTACACTTCATATAGAACATACACATTGTGCTGGGTTAGACCTTACTCTGAAGTAGGAGCTAATTTAGTTCCCCCAAAAGGAGTTCCTTGAACTAAAATTGTTCCTAGTTCCTGTGGTGTGAACACTCCAAAAAACAAGTACTTCTGCCATTAGTTCTCCCAAATAGCAACATAGTGTCTCCCAGATCCGGGCCACATCTGGTACATGTGGATTCAATGCGTACCCGATGTGGCCCAAATCTGGGCCGTCATCGGAACTATGAAAAGGTTCCTAACCCTAACCTTGATCCTACTAATACTCTAATGAGAGTTAGTTGACATGTAGTTGCAAAGTAGTTAGTAAAATATCTAAAGTGGACCATCCAAATAACGTATAACCAAAAGGTATGCTAAAATACTTGAATTCACTACACATTTTAGATGATAAAAAAACTTGGTAAAACTTGACTAAAAATATGGTAGTTCAACTAGTCAAACCCTTTAAAAAAGTTAACAACACTGCAAGGTACTAATTAAAGCCGGGTGCACACTGTACGATTTTGGCCACGATTTGGCAGTCTGAGACAAATTTTGCAAATCCTAAAAGATTCCTCTGATCCTAGGCTAAAATCTGAAGTCTAGATCGTTAGTTTGACATGTTCACCGACAGCCGATTAGACCATTGCGATCAAATTTTACCTCAGACGAAATTCTAGCAGTGTCAGAAGGTTTGACTCACAGTCCTGCAGTGTGACTTCTCCTACGACGGCCGTCAAATTGTCTTCGTTTTTCAAGACAAGCCATGACCAAAATTTACGTTAGAGATTTCTTTGTAGCCACCATTTCAATCCCGCGTATAATGCAGCTCACTGTTTACGAACGTGTCATTGATTGATGGTGTAAAACTCTGGACAAGTTTTCTTGCGTGTGTCCATTTTTAACGCGTCTTGACTCTCCTACAGTCTGACATCAGTGACAACTGAGATCTTACAGTGTGACATGGCTTACAGCGATGATCATGTTCGTACAGTCTGACAAAGAACAATCGTAAAGGACGATAATAAATCGCACAGTGTGCACCCGGCTTATGACTACACTGTTGAATTAAAGATGAACAGTGAAGATGCTATTATTTAATTCCAAAATCAGAACATTTATCTCAATGTTAAATTATATTGTTTTGCTTAAAAGCATGTAAATTAGGCTGACAACATTAAATTGAACTTAATTTTACAATAAAACTAGGAAAAACACTGATTTCTGGAAATGTGTCGAAACATTAGTGACACACATCTTTATTTAAGTCAATTTTTGACTCAGTTAACTTAAACAAATTGAACTTCTGGCATAACAGCAGTTTAAATGCAAAATAAGACATTTATGCTAATAACCACTACAGCGCCCCTAGTGGCAATGCTGAATATGCAGTATATTTTTGCATTATGCATTGCAGTCTGACAAAGTTTGGAATGCAACAATGCATATTTCAAAGCATCTGTTATCAGGTTTTTGCGTCGAGTAAGTCTAAAGCTGTGGGCACATTAATGTGATAACAATTTCCAATTGGTATTTCCAACTAAAACTGATCTTAAATGTGGCGGTACTCTGTAACAGTTCAGTTGTGATGCATACTGAAAGAAATGCAGTCCGACTGCAGTATAATTGAAGAGAGGACATGCAGTGTTATCACTTTCCAGACATAGTGGTGCGCTGTGTGGGTAGATGATACTTTGGCTTCTCTCTTCATGGACTCAAGGCTGTCTGTGAAAGGCAGCTGATTCAGATCATGGCCGTGTATTTTCCCTTCTACTCGCCTTGTGAGTGGCATATATTAATAACAAAGGCGGCTCCTTGCCTGGCTCTTGACCCTTGACATTACAGGAGTGCAAACATGTCCACATCCCAGCTCTGATAAGATCCAGGCCACAACATTCTCAAAGTTCAAAGTTTAGCATTTTCTGATTTTCATAGATAGCTGGTAAGAACAGCTTTTTTTGTTTGTTGATTTTTCATTTTGAAAACAACTCTTTTTTTTTTTTTTGGTCAATATAATCATTTATCAAATAAAACATGTAAATGCATATACATACATGCATATATATGTATACATTGGGTGCACAAAAGTTTTTCCCATCAATTATATTGATTAATTTTTGGGGAAAACGTTTACCCAATGTATAACATTTACATATTTTATTTTTTATTTACAATATATATATACATACAGTAGAGACTGTAGATTAATTGCTGATCCATTGATTATCAAAATATTTGTTAGCTGCAACTCTGATTACTGCAGTTATTTAGAACTTGCAGACTGTTATTTGCAACAGAAGATTTTGAGAGGGAATGAGAACTCTTTTGTGGGAGAATGTTTTCATAACCTCAGCAAATGTGATTCCATATTTAAACTCTACTGGAAATGAAACAAGACCGAAAAATCTTTTTGCTTTTGCTGCGTTGGTTGTGGTTTGACTGTGCTTTCAGCTAATGATTCTTTAATGGTGGTGAACTGTTGATTTACTAATTTGTGGTGTCGACAAGTTGTGTCAGAACTGCGACAAGCGGTGACTATAGAGGTGAGAACGTTTGGCAACTCTTATGATTGTTTTGGCAAAATTAAAATCATGCACGGACATATTTCGCTTGCACACAAGAATGTGGAACAAAGAAAATGTCATGTGGTCATATGAAACTTTCTCAGATATTGTTTCTCAGGAGTTTTAACTTCTGCACTGAAAGACATTAAAGGCCATAAATTTCCATAAGGGGAAAATCTTTTTTTTTTTTTTCCTGGACAGATCACCAAATTTTGTTCAGACAGTGTTTATGAAAGGCCTAAGACGAGGTGACCGATTCGTATTAGATGGATTTGCTTGTGGAGCTGAACATCTGGCAGTTCCTTCTTGCACTGGATTAACTACATCATTGAGAAACTGGTAACAGTGATAAGGATGATTATGATGACATGGCACTTTTACATCTGGACAGAACGATAGACAGAGCCATGAGATCACAGTTGGATGATAACAGCTCTGCTAATGTGTTTTGGATGCACCGATAAACTAAACTATTAAATATCTGCTGGTGATACATTTGCCGAAGAGGTTCAACGTAATATGCAAGCTCCAAAAAGTCTTTCAGACCTGTTTCATTGCATAGTGAGGTGACATTAACAAAGATTTGTTTGAAGATTCATCCAAAATTTCATTAGACAAAAATGAGCTTTCAGATAGCGAGATCACACTGGGTTCTGACCTGATGGAACTTCCCATCAGGAAACTCTTCTGCTAAAATAAGTTTCCCAGTTTCCCTCTGGTAACAGCTACTGACTTCCCCACATCAAAAAGCTCTTTGTCTTTTGGCATTGGTCTGTCTATTCATTTTAGTTTTGTTAGTTGGTCTAATTTTAGCTGTGAACAGAAGACCAAAATGTAGTGGTAACTAATGGCTGTGAATATTTGTAATAGTTCACTCTGTTTAATCTTTAATTATTCAACTAAACCAGTTGACAGGACATGGATGGTGGAAATAAGTAACTTATTGTTCAAACATTTCCCTCAGCCCTGTTAAAACAATTTTCCAAAGTAGTTTACTTCCCTAAGTAGGTCTGAGTGAATGTACAGATTTTTGAGGCCATTCTCATATTAAACAGTCAAACATGAACAAGTGTTGGGAATTAACTTGCAAGATTTAAAACTGCCTTCTATTCAGGACAATTTAAGTGCTTTATTGGCAGCACTTCTTAGAAGCAGAGTAGTGAAATAGCATAAGATTGTCTAGGGTGCTTTAAAGTGGTATTAAAAAAAAACATTGTCTCCATTCAAACGGACATGGGCACAATTTGCTTAGATTATATAACTGAAGAGCCGATTTAGCTGTTTTTGGGTCACCTAAGTTTGGTCAATTGAAAAGTTAATCTTTTTTTTTACTCTATGAAAGTATTCTTCCAGTGATAGCACTGAAAATCACACTTAGCTCTGAGCTAAGTACTCAGCTCAGTTCCTCGCTGACACGAACAAAGGTGGGCATTTTTCTTTTTTACGTTGCTCTCTGGAAAACTTTGTTCTGATTGGTCAATCAAAGAATTCTGAGGTAAAATATGTTTGTATAATGGCCCCTATTGTATAATTTAATATTGCGTCAGGAATCACTTTTCATACATAGCTGCTAATGCTAGTTTTATGTCAATCTTGTATCATTCTACGCCAACTTATCATTTTAAGTCAGAACTATACTTCATTTTCATATAGTTATTTATTTTTTATACCCCTGTTTCACATATTTTGCAATAATGACTGGCTGGATATGCATGATCACCTACTGACTGAATCTCTTGAAGGTGTTGATTAGTGTTTGAACTCTACATAATTACACTCTCTGATAAAAATAGACCTTGTGCGTCACTGTTTTTCCATTAAAAAATAATTTAAAGGACTTGTCTTATGCTTTATAATAACTGTTGTTGTAAATTGTCAAGAAAGCATGCTACATTACTAAATTGGTTCTATAGGTTTACTTGTTGCATCTATAAGTGGACATCATTGCATTACTGAGATTGGATCTATTTTTAGAGTTATTCTTCATTCAAGGTCATTTATCTCGCTACAGACTCTCAATGGGGAGTCTCAATAACCATCTGCACCAGTTAAAGCTTTAAGATCATCTTTCCTCACTGAAAATGTCAAATGGCTGTGACGTTTCTGGAAATTAGATTCCGATTGAGGGGGAACTTTTGTGGTCTGAATTTGAATTTGAGTTTTAGTACTTTGCAATGAACAAACACAACATGTTCCATGTAGAGCACCAGCATGAATTTCTTTATTTCAGAAATCGTAAACTCAATTGTCACGGATCATCAGCGATGAAGATATGAACAATTATTTTGAGTGTATTTATTGTCTTTGATTTTATTTTCAGAGACATTTTCAGTTTTCCTCCCTGGATTCTATTCTAGAATATCTTATTTTAAGCCGACAGTGATAACAGTTGAAATATGTGCTGAAAAATGTGCTCTAATCCTTTTTGAAAATGTATATTTATGTCTCTGACAGGGACTAGGCTTATGCTAGTGGATGAGGCTCGGGGATTTATGGGAAATGATTTGCTTAGTGTGGGTGTCAGTTGAAAGCTCAGAACTATCTGAGACAGGGAAGGAGAGGTGAGGTTTGAATCTGAATGCCATCGTGAAGAGCCTTTTATCTTTGAATATGTTTCCTATGGCGTTCATAGTGCAAATGAGAGACAAATTTGGTCAAGTCAAATCTCCTTCATTTATATAGCACTTTTACAATACAGATTGTTTCAAAGCAGCTTTACAGTGATAATGGGAAAGTAATGGAACAGAGTAATGGACAATTCATTGTCCAGTTTAAGTAAGTTTTTGATTGATTCATTTCTGTTGAATAAATCATTAGTTATTAACTTACACAACACTTACTTACACTTTTGGCCGTTCATTTACATGACAACGGTGTTTTGGTGGCCTGAGAATGCAAACTTTTAAATAGAGTTCAAAGTGCAAGTTTTTGAAAACGATACCGTTATCATCTCTATGTAAACTTCAATGGTGACTCATTATCACTTAAGGTCACTTAATCTATAAATAAACATTATTTCTTCAAACATTTCATGTTTCTAAAGTCACTGGCAGTGGCTCAGTCTTATAGCCTAAAATTTAAAAGTGATTGGTGAATCATGATTTCTGCGTGAAAATATTTGTACTCGCGTTTTACACACAAAAATACATGTGTATGCACAGTTAGTGAATGAGACATGTTGCTATTTACACGTGCACAGATTTCTAATTTAAAGTGGAGTCTGATATGTTGATGTGAAGAGCTCAGTGCACTGTCGAGTTAGTTTTGTGCGGTCGCGAGTGGAGGTTGGCGTCGCAGTGAGCACTGAGTGCCCCTGTGAAGACCATCTGGCTGTGTGCTTAGCCTCGCTCTCATCCACAATAACATTCGCTAAGATTAATTCTGAATCCTGCAACAAGAGAAGTTTGCTTGCCTGTCTGCTGATTTGGGAGGATTTAAGGAAGAGGAAGATGTACTCTGAATGACAAAACTAGCGGATCTAGCTAGTTCAGCTTACCACAGTGGCCAATGGTTGTAAGTCTGCTAAAGTGAGATTTCCTCATTGATAGTTTGTGTCTGCACACACTAACTGTGAATTTTCATATCAGCCAGGAAAATTGTTGAAATGTGTATGATGCAGTTTTGCCGAAACACTGAAACCGGAAATAAAGTTTCAGTAATTCAATTTGGATCATTTAATTAATGAATTATAATTCGTTACATTTATATAGCATTTAATTCATTTCAATCTCCTCAACCACCACCAATGGATGATGCGACGGCAGCCATATTGCGCCATAACGCCCAGCACACACCAGCTTATTGGTGGAGAGGAGACTGAGTGATGAAGTCAATCAGTATAATTGATAGAACAGAATTGTCAGATTCACAGGTAAATAAAAAAATGTAGATATTGCAACTAATGGTTGATATTTTTTAACATTTTGCCTCATTTTTGTGCGTCCACAACACGGATATTTTCAACTGTTGTAGCTTATCCATGTTATGTGCATGAAATTGACACTGGCACAGCCACCAACTGTTTTAGTCGATGATTTTGGCCCTTCAAAACTATTTCAGACAAATTGCGTTTCGGTTTTGGCCGAACATTTTTTAGTTGCCAAAATTTCACTAGAAATGTGTGCTAAAAAACAGTCACACAGCCAAAATTTTGAAATACACAAAATACTTTCAAAATGGCTGTTTGCACATTTCTTTTTTTTTTTTTTTTTTTTTTTTTTTAGCCAGCTAAAGTGAAAACAATTGACCTATAATAATAATTATTTTAATGCAGATTTTCCAAGCACGTTCAAGACAAACAGATCCTTTCAAAAGCTTACAGCACTGGTTCAGCCAAAGTTGCTTTGTCTGGCTGGTCAGGATGCAATGATTTGATAGTGCCGCAGTGTTTACACTTTTTGTTCAAATCAACCTACCAATGCATTATGTGTAGTTTTCTCAGCATATTAAGTTAAGAGAAAATATTTTATCATATGAAAAAAATTCAAACTTCCTCTGTTGGACGGCTGATTTTTATTTTCAGCTTGATTGTTTCCTTGCAGTTAGCTTAGCTTAAGTTTTGGGTACATGGATACCCTTTTGAAAAAGAAGAACACTTTAGCTCATTCTTAAAAAGAGTACTTATTATAGAAATAATATACTTTAAATGAATATACTTTAGTGCAAACTGAATGTTGTTTTCAGACACTTAATTGCATGTTATGCACAATTAAATGAAAATGTATTATAGTTCAAATTTATATTAAATTAAATTACATGCAATTATACCCATTTAAGTAAGGATGCACATCTTTATATACAATTGCATAATTACTTCTACTGTCTTTGAAATATGGTTAAAACCTTCTGCCGAATGTAATGACAAGCATTTATGATAAACTAAAATATAGTTATATAGTCATTTCTTTTGAAACTTTTGTCATGTGTTTATTATATTTGCAATTACACATTATGATGAAGTTGCAATTTAGTAAAATTAAAATATATTAAATAACAAACTACTTAACATCAAAATAAGTGTACTTTAAAGTGTGACAAAAGGTTATAATGATTTAAAATGTATATAAAAGTGTACTCAAGTGTGTTAAGAAACACAGTCATTAAAGTATAATATATTTAAAAACACTTAAGTGGCCTTTTTTCATTTAGATTATATTATCTGTAAGTTTTTTAATCAGCGTTAATATACATATTATCTGTAAGTTGTTTAATCAGCGTTTCCCATACATTGATTTATCTGTGGCAGCCTTCCACAATATCAACACTGACCGTCACAAATAGATTTCAGTGCTTCCATTTCATAGACAGTCGTGGCTGGAAAATATATTTAAATTTCTCATAATAACAATAAAAGTCATTTAATGTCGTGTTTTGCGCCATTTCTGGTCTCTTCGCTCACCCGATCAGCATGTGATCAGCTTCCGATCTCAGTTCAAAGAGGATGAATGCAGTGAACTCTATCTGTTCATGTGCTGAGTTTAGCAGGCATTTTGGGAACACAGTTACGCATTATTTTCAAATTTGCATAGTTGATGATTACAGCATTTCACTAGATTTGTAATGAGAAGCATTTGTAAACTTGTTTTCCACCAAAATAAAAGCTTGACTGCTGTTTCCGTCACGGGTTTATCTCTTGGATGTATAGAAATTAGGCCAAAACTAATTATGAAAGTTTAATTTATTTTTCAATGCATTTGTTTTACAATATATGGTCATTACTGTCATAGGAATAATATTATATTATTGTTTTTTATTAGTAGTAGTAGTAGTAGCAATATGTAGTCTAATGTAGATATGTAGTCTAATGTAGACAACTAAAAAGAAGATTAAGTCCCCTTTAAATTTCAGGTACAAGTCTGTACACAGTTCAATTTGCACACTGAATATGGGTTGGAACTCTTCATTTTGAACTCTCAAAGTGCACCAGATTGATGAATTTAACTTAAAAATGTAAAAAAAAAATCTTCCGGGGGGCATGCCCCATGACCCCCTGGTGGGACCGAGGCCCCCCCACCACACATTCACAAAATCCTGTGGGAAACCCTGTAATCTACTTTTATAATTTGAAGTAAACTACAAGTGCACATTCCATACAATTATGCACACTTCTTTTTCACAAGGGAGCCATTAACATTGTTCAAAGTCATATGGCTCCAGTCTCTATCTCTTGATGATTTAACTCAGTAAATCAAGGTCTTGGACTTGCTCACCATGTCGGGAGGGCACAATTTGTCTAAAGGGCACATTTGGCAGGCCGGCTGGGTATTCAAACAAGCAGGCGGCCAGACCGGCTCCCAGCCTGCAGGGACAAGATAACAACCATAACATTGGAATCAGTACATCAGTATATTTAGACCAATGGCAGTCAGTTGGTCGGTTTTGGACACTCACGCTACCTGTTGGCTTTGACTGGCTCTGTACCTGCCATTGAATGAAGTCCAAATCCCTCAACACTGTAATCTGTATCAATCCCAGAGAATTAAGGACACAGATTTACACAAGTCCCCACATATGCAGGAATGACACAGTTTAAAGAAAAACACACAAAATGCATATGAGTAATTTTACCATTTAGGTCAGGTTCTTTGGAGCTTCCGGGGGAATTAGCCTAGTCCTTATTAACATTTAGATGCTAGTGAGAACCATTTTTATGTCATTACACCCAAAATATAATGAAATGGGTTCAGATCAGGCAGGGTTTTTAATATATTTTTTTAATTCCAGGATCGTTTAACCACATGGCTGTACCTCAAATGATTTGTACTACTAGTTTTGGTCTTTTTGATTTTAAATTTGAGAGGAATAGGAGATATTCTGTGACAGGGGATTAGGGAATTGGGGCCAGATTTATTTCCCCACACCCACAGAGCGGCAGGACAAATGCTGAATTGCATTCAGAAAGCCTCAGCTGAAGCTATTGATCAAGTGAGCTGCAACCTACTTGAGCCGATCAGAAGTTAAATGTCACAGAGACATGAATTTGCATGAATGAGTATTCAAATGCACATAAGTAAAACAATCAATCAAAAGTACAAAAGCAGCGCTCTTGTTAGTACAGGATTTAGGTTAAATAAAAAAATAAAGCTGAAACTCAACTTTGCCTTAACCAAATCGATTTGCTCTTGAACAAGTAATAGATTAATAAGACCTAAGATGTACCGTTTGATATACTCAAAATGAATTATACCTTGTTAACTACTATCTACATCAGAGCCAGTGGCAAATTCCCAAAAGACTGGCCGAGATGAAGCTGTTATCTGCGGGTACATGAGTGCTGAGCGGCCGCTGACGGCCTGGAGCTCACATCTCTGAAAACGTCTAAACAAATCGTCAAATAGGTTCTGTTTCTATATAAATCGCATATTTGAGGTCTAAACAACTGCATTCTTGTCTAAAAATAGCTTATTTGTACGAAATGCTGCAGTATAGATCCGGTAGAAATTGTGAAATGCTTTCCGTGTGATATTAGTGTAATATTGGATGGATATTGGTTGGAAAAGGCTCTCAGCCAATCAGATTTGAGAACGAGAACTAAGTGTTGCATAAAGTATAATAAATCTCAAATAAAAGTTTATTTGTCGTGAAAGTTTGAGATTGTGAGGAATTTGTAGATGGTCGCGAGATAGCACTGAAAATACACAATGAACATGTATGTTAAAAGAAAACCAAACATTGGTATGATTGAGTTGTTGTGTTTATTGCGTTGTGTGATATATATAATTAATTACTCCAAATGAAGACCAAATAAATAGCATTTAAATATGCGTAATACACACTTTTCAAGGTTGTGGTCGGTAAGATTTGGTAATGTTTTTGAAAGAAGTATCTTATGCTCATTTATTGAATCAAAAATACTGTAAAATTGTGAAATATTATCAAGATTTTAAACAACTGTGTCCTCGTTTAATACATTATAATATGTAATTTATTCCTATGATGGCAAAGCTAAAATTTTCAGCACCATTACACCAGTCCTCAGTGTCATATGATTCTTGAGAAATCATTTGGATATGATGATTTGATTCTCAAGAAACATGTCTTATTATTATTATCAATTTTGAAAACAGTTGTGCTGCTCAATTTGATGAATTGAAAGTTCAAAAGAACAGCATTTATTTGAAATAGAAATCTTGTAACATTATAAATGTCTTTACTGTTACTTTTGTCCAATTTAATGTTTCCCTGCTGAATAAAAGTATTAATTTCTAAAAAAAAAAAAAAAAAAAGTACTTACCCCAAACTTTTGTACAGTAGTGTAAACTCATAGAAAAGCCTATATATGGCTGAAAGTTGCTAGTAATATTGTTTTAGTGTCATCATTATCATAGTCCCAGTATTCTTCGGTTATTTACAGCTAAGTGAGACAACAGATCGGCAGTTATGGTGCAGGCTGCATCAATAAATTACACACAATTGATTCTTTAAAGCAGTGTCTCAGAAGCAATAGTGTTTCTGCAGCTGGAGATTTATTGTCTTTGTGTTTCTGTTCCTGTGGATGTTGTCCTTCCTGCTGATTATGAAGGTATTTTACATTTGAGAAATTTAGAGGTTTGAAAAAATGGATGTCAAGCTAAGAGATTAGGAAGCTAAGAGGAAGATTTAGGAGGAGAAAGACTGAGAGAGTATGATGTGTGGATATAAGAATGATTGTAGACCTTAGCGTTTTGCTGAGGTAAGCACACTGCTTAAACGGATGGGGCCGAGGGGGCATGGGGGGGATTGATGGGTACCGGTTTAATGCCAGGCCATGGAGACACCGCTCCGATCTGTTCTTTCTGGCCGGATATAAAAACCGACTACACCCAGACAGTATATCCAAATCTCCCCTGCCTAATTCATCTCTGTTTGTTCTGTCTCTTGTACCGGGTACAACTTAAACCCCATCGGATCACCCACCCAGTGTCCAGTCAATGGCTGATCCTTTTGCACTGACTTTTGGTGGCAATACTAAAGGCCTTTAGCTGGGAGATGAAACTGCACCAGGCCACGTCATTCCTGGCAAGGGATCTCTTTTCTGCTCTGGTGGGGGCAACCGGATTGCCGCAGTGGAATTTTAATACCCTGCAGGCATCAATCAGTCGGAAAGGAGCTCGGTACATTCCACCTATGTTTGCCGTTTCCTGTCTCCCTTCTTGGTCATGTTACAAATTGGTTTGTGGCAAAGAATGCCAATTGGACTTGTGTTAGAAATGGCCAAGAACATATCAGATGTTGACCACAGCCATAAATGTACACAAATGTGTTTTTTTTCCAAGGTTGTAGCCAAATTTGAAATATTTTTGTTTGCATATAACAGGGTTTCACTTTTGCAAACCCTTGCTGGTTTTCTGTACAAGTACATACTTGTGACGCTCCATGCCCATTTAAATCAAATTAATCTGCACTATTCTCTGACTCAGCATAAGAGTAAGGAATATTGACAATTAATTCTGCCCATAATAAGTAAAAGGAAACGTCTTCAAAAATGTTTGTATGTACCAAATTGGTTTCATATGGTTTTGAATTTTTATTTATATCATTTTCAAGAAATGTTTTCGTGTGGTGTAAGAAACTTCTTGTGGTTCTTTACACCATGAATACATGTGAGTGTACACATCTTTATTATTTATTGGGAAAAAAGTTTTGGGGGAGTCGCACCACATGACATTTTACAACCTGAACTAACATTTCCTTGTCATAAAAAGGTCAAAAGTTTCTGAATATTGGTTATCAACAGCTTTAAAATCTTTCTTCTTGAGAGGGACATTTTTTGATGATGAGCCTCTGTCCTGCAGAGCCAAAAACTGAGCCAGAGTTAGATCTGCACAAAATAGATTGGTACTTTGTGTCAGTTTTCAATGGGATAACAGAATGAGACAGGTTTTTCATAAATTAGAGTGCTAACCTTCCTTTTGGTGACACATTGAGTCAGCTTGAGGTTATGTAAGTCAGGACTTCCTCGTTTCTTTTCATAAAGCTCAATAGATAAATTACTAATTCTTTTGTTCACGTTTTTCAATCCCTTTACCAAAGCCAGCTGTTTTTTTTAGGAATTGTTTGAACAAGAAAAGGTCTGCCAATGTCGGTGCCTTTCCTTGTCCAAGAATAAAAACGCCACAGTGGATATCTTGCCTTCATTCCGAGAGCGAAGATCCGTGATTGATGCGGCTACAGGAGTCTAGATAACTGTCCCCGCTAAATTTAGCCATGAAACGACTGGGACTGTAATTGAAAACGTAAGAGGGATGCTGCACTTTTTTTAAAATCAGGATCCAATCTCTGATCACCCTTCGAGATTAAAGTGTACCTAATGATAAAAATAACCAAGGATTGACCCGGACATGTCCTGTACTTTAAACGTTTTTTCTTGACTGGTTTTGTCCAGGTTCTAATGGCCTCCTTGAATCTTACAGCCCGACAAGCAATCCCATATTTAATCTAATCTTGGTGATATTTTTGTTGCGTGTTTTTGTCCATGCTTTTTCCCCATCTGAAGTCAAAGTCATTTAGAGACACAGCAAACCAACAAAGAACCGAAGCAAATTGCTGATTGACGTACTCAAACACATGTGTGGTTCCCATAACAAATCCTACTTGTGATGAGAAACCGCACAAATAATCCAGTCCTGAAATGCAAGGATGTTTCATTTTAACCCAGTTTTTGGACCTACGGACCCTGAGATTCGTTGTCAAGTCCATCCAGATCCATTTCCCCTTGTTAACGGTCTGGAAGCTTCTGTGGGTGTTTTGCGTGGATAACAGGATTTGCCCCTGATGATGGAGGCAGTTTCACAAGAATGGCATCAGCGCTGGCGTGTGATCACAGCACAGTGTTGGACAGAACGGAGTGTGAATCTCTCCAACTTCTACTGACGGCACTGGCGACATATTTCTGAGATTTCAGTGCCCCAGAAACACATGAACATCATGGTACTGCAGTTGAGCTAAAACCAGGGTTAATGATTGTGCTCAACAGGGGCTTTTATTGGGATATTTCATAGTGATGCATCAACATCTTTGATTGAGATTGAAACCAAAACTTCTGGACTCAAACCAAATCAAACGGAAAAAAGATTTTCCCTTCTTTGCAATAACTATCAGTTATTTTTAGAAGAATCCTAAGCAACCCTTGAACAATAACAGTAGAAATCCTTGCCAACACCAGACACTAATGTGTATCTAGTATTATGATACAGTTCCACCCTTCTAGGATCAAATTCAATATCAAGTACAAATCATAAGATCTTCAAAATTATCAAATTATCTTGATCTGAAGCTCTGAGGATTTTGAATTCAATTTTAGGGCAGCACACGTACTGTAAGCAAAGGGGTTTTCCACAAAGCCTTGATGAATAGTCTTGGTTGGCAGATGTACAAAGAGTATGTCCTGTTTTCCCACCTGTTTCTCTCTCTCTTATTCACCATCCCTGCCTGTCTCTCTTTCTGTTTTCATTCACACATGACACTTTTATTTTCATTTTCACTCTTTTTCTGTGCTTTTCCAGGCCCAGCACTTGCTCACAGCTATGCTTTTTTTGTTTATGTATACCATGTATACATGGTCCTGTCATTCGGGACAGGAGTCGGGAAGAAATGTCACTCACAGATTACCCTTACCACCACTCGACTCGAAGGCAGTGTCATTGCTAATCTGACTTTCAGTTGTCACAGGCTATATTCTTGCATAATTCACCCTAACCTCGCTGTATCTCAATGTCATGTTTGTTTTCCTTGTGGTTAATGGTCAGAGAGTTTTCCAAGGGTTATGCAAGCACATGACAACAGCAATGCAACAGACCATAGTCAATTCAGATGCTATATGTTATGTGACGCTATGTTATGTGAGGGATGAAAGTACAGTTTGATCAAAATGTCATATTATATAAAAAGGGAAACTTCACATATAAAAACAAAGAGGTTTTGTCATCATTTACTCCCCCTCATGTCATATCCTGTGAAAAAAGAAGTGCACTTAATTGTATTGAATGTGCACTTGTAGTGTACTTCAGTAGGATTTTTGCTGAAAATAAGCTCTGTGACAAACAAATCATGATTTGATTCATCATGATAATCCAATTGCCAGAAGAATTTTCTGATCACATTTACTTAATTACAATCAACATGCAATTAAGTGTCCGAAAACATATTCAGTTCACTCTTATTATATTATATTATTACGTACCCTATTTTTTTTTACCTTTTTTTCACAAGGAGCACCAAACCTTAAAGGAGAACTCCGGTCAATTTTAACATTGAGCTCATTTTTTTGTACATTTGGAGTGCTGTCAATACAGAGAACAGCGACAAAAATCGGTGTTGCCTACACGGTGTAGCGCAAATACCTGTGTTTACATCCTGTTTTCGGTTGAAGTCCAAAGTAGTCGATTGCCGAGTTCACCCGCATAGGTTTAGTTACCTATGATCACGCGCGTGAACTCGGCAATCGATTACTTTGGACTTCAACCGAAAACAGGATGTAAACACAGGTATTTGCGCTGGCTTAAATAACATCATTTTTATACATATCTTTCACATCTACTGCAGTCAGATTCACTCGTGTTCACTCAGAAGGAATCACTCACATTTTCTGTGCACTTGTAATGACACATCAAGGATGTTAAGAGGCTAAAAGCAGGTTTAGTACTTGCCCCATTGAAGTCAACAGGGTGCAAATTTTAAAAATAGAATAACTCGGTGTAGGCAACACCGATTTTTGTCGTTGTTCTCTGTATTGACAGCACTCCAAATGTAAAAAAAAATGAGCTCAATGTTAAAATTGACCGGAGTTCTCCTTTAATGACTTTCTTTTTTCTGTGGAACTCAAAAAAAATTTGGGGGGGGGGGGGGGACATCTTTTTGGGACACATTGACTTTCATTGTTTGTTCAAAAAATATTTTGTTAACACTTTATTTTACAATGTCCTTGTTACACGTTACATGTAGTTACTGTAGTAATAACTATAAATTATGCATAATTACATGCAACTAACCATAAACCAAACCCTAATCCTAACCCTATAGTAAGTACATGTAGTTAATTAATTATTAATACTCAGTACTTAAATGCATAATTACACTTGAACACTGACACCTTATTATATAATAAAGTGTAACCAATATTTTGTGTGTGGTGTTCCACAGAGTAAAGGAAGTCATACAAGTTTGGAACAACATGAAGATGAGAAAATGATGACAGGATTGTCATTTTAGTTGTCATTTCTTTAACAGCCATTTAAGAGGTAGAACAGTGTAACAAAAAATGTATTATAGTTGTCAAAAATCTCAGTGACGCTGTGGTTTAGCATCAACTTCAGTCCTGACTTTATTAGTGCACCCGATGATATATTCTTACAGTGCTCTAATCTTAGCAGAACACTCTCTTAATCCATTTCAAAGCTCTGCACTGCATGCTTCCAGAATTAGCAAGAGGTCCTTAGGAAGCACACGGTGGCAATTTTTGGGACAAAACTCCCACTGCTAGGCTTATAGTGTGCTGGTGACCAAGAAACAAATCTGTGTCAAGCCCTAGTAGAAGCAGTCTGCTGACTCATATACTAGCATCTCCTCCCCGAGGAAGGACCATCCTTGGCTCTTTACTAAGACTGATCTCTTATATATTCAGATGAAGGACTGTTTTCACCAATGTAATCCATATGCATTGCATCCTGTTTTTCCTAATAGCTGGGTAGTACACATGGGCTGTAACCACAAGCCAAGTCATCTGTGGCTTCAACATGTTGTTTTCTTCCTCTGACAGATGGCTAGTCAATATTCAGTGTGAAATGATGGTACAAATTGTGTTTGTTTTCCATTTGAGCTGTGCAGTTTCAATTGCTGACGCTGGTGAAATCCATAGAGGGCCAGTGGATATACTAGTATTATTTATTGCAGTGTCTACCATACAGTAGATCTTCCTCCATTTTGAGTTTCACTTTCGAGCTTTTTATTTTTTCTTGAAAACCGCTTATAATCTTATAAAGATGTCTTGCGCCAGAAACAATCAGAATTTTCTATATTGGCACTGTACCTTTAAGACTTTTTCAAGGTAAATTAGCTCTTTTTTGATTGGCTAACCTCTGAAAAGTTCTCATTGTCACTGTTCACATCAGGATGACCAACTTACTGAATATGCTTTTAATTGTTGATATTACAGTATGTCTACAGTATCCCTTGTGAAGTAAAAGAGTACTTATTGTGAAAACAATATACTTTAAAAAATATACTTAAGTGCGATCTGAATGCAATGTTTTTAGTCACTTGATTGCATGTTAATTGTAATGAAGTAATTTATCATAGTTTAAATTTATATTAAATGCTATTAGCTGAATTTCGGTGAATTTTGAATTTTGTTTACCCACTTAAGTAGGACTTGAGTACATATTTAGTATGTAATTTCATAATTACTTCTGTTGTCTTTGAAATATAGTTAGTGTATTGCTGAATGTACTGACAAGCATTTATAGTTAGCTAAAATATACTTTATTGACACTCATAAATAAAAGCCCAAATTAAATTTGTTCATCATATAAGTCTCTTCTGAAAATTTGGACTAAACCACTCATATGGATTAGTTTTACGATCTCTTCATGAACTTTTTGAAGTGTCAAAGTGGTAGTTGGACTGTCAATGGAGGGACAGAAAGCTCTCAGGTTTCTTCAAAATGATCTTCATTTGTGTTTCAAAGATGAATAAAAGTCTTACGGGTTTGGAATGACATGAGGGTGAGTAATTAATGACAGAATTTTCATCAAACTAACCCCAATAGGATTTGTATTGGCTATTTCCTAACATCTTCTAAGGGAAGGACCAAATTTGGTGAGAAACTGAAACCTTATCCTGCCACCCACGGTCTTGTGTATAGAGATGAATCATGTTTTTTGTGGTCCTGTCTGAATTTTAATCATATTATCATGGTCACAAGGGGGTAGATATGATTCAGTCAATAACTGTAAGTAAAAAAAAAACAGACCTCCAGCACTCATTCATTGAAATTTTCACGGTCGAATTTTACGAGGCCCTTAATTTGTTGGCCATGCAACACCAAAGCAACACGGCTGTAGTAGCCAGCCAATCTAACAGTTTTATGATGTGTGACTTAATCAAACCTCCTGTGGGTATTGTTCCCTTTTTCACTGAGGTGATTGTAAAACGTTAATATAGTTAGTAGACAGATGTGCTCAGAGCTGGATTTATGTAGTTCGAGTCGGGATGGTGGAAGGGTGAGTGGGTTGACTGAAGCATCAGGCTATTCTGGATCATTCTTTGTTGTTCCTGTTCTCTTACTCACTGCTGCATCTGCCAGTTCCACCTCTTTCTTTCCCAGTGACGTTTCTTTTGTGTGTTTCATTGATGAAGTGGAAATGACCCCTGCTGATGTGGTATCAGCCCACTCACTAGTGGACATCTGGACAGTCACGGCTGCACTGTCCACACAGATGGTCCTTTCAGAGCGACTAGTGAAAAGATCGCAGGCCAGCGAATGCAATGACATTTGAGAGGCTGATGAAAGCTCAACTCTTGCCATTGATCCCGTAATTTACACTCCAGAAAGGATTTTTAGGACCAGTATTTTTGTGTTGTTTTCCAGTTTAAATATTCAAGCTTTTTTGAAACACAATATATTTACTTGAGAAGCAAAATTAAATATTTTGAAGTTAACCGTACTAACGTTTATTAGATTTACATTCAGTTTGATGTAATTTAAAGCTGCAGTCCGTAGCTTTTTTGAGTTAAAAGTGATCCAAAAATACATTTTTGAGCAAGTACATAACCAGCCAGTGTTCAAAACTCTCTGCTTGCCTTAGCTCGATTCAAAACGGTAAGCTTGTAATGATGTTTTTAATTCCAGTGGTACTGGTGGATTTCTAGGGGAAATTCGAGCATGTCTTTGTGTCATTACGTCACATCTGTGCACACAAAGAAGAGTCTCGGCTAGTAGGCGATGAGTGTGAGGATGTTGAAGGTGGAGATTTAGAGCCTTTTCTCACAGCACTTGATATAAATAAACGTATCAATTTGATAGCGGATCCAGAAAGGTTCAAACGACAATCACCAGTGACAACTGGAGATTCACCCGTTGTAAACTGCAAAAGACTTCGGACTTGGAGAAAAAAAGAGACTGCAACCGGCCCATGCGAAAACAAGGACAAATATCGGGAGGGCATTAAATGTAGTCACGCAATGCTGATGTTGTTAACATTAACAATTTGAGAACAAAGTATAATTTGCACGGTTTGACGTGATATGATAAAGCGATCGTTAGATTTAATCGGCGCGATTTACTGCAATGCTTTTTTCCCCTTAGTTGGTCAGAGCAAAAGTGGATGTTACTTACTTCTTCAGATTACATTTTCCGGTGAAAGTTCTTATGTTGGTCATACTTCCAAAAAGTGGAATCTGTGATTGCGAATGACAGTATCCACACCGGCACGGTGACTGACAGCCGCACAATCTCCTCAAAACATTGGATTCATCCGTGCTGTGCCGTGCCGAGGCACAACCCACATAAAGTTGACAATTCCGCGAATAACTGCAATTGCAGATTTCGAACAGAGATGGCGACAAAGTGGAAAAACTGCGAACTGCAGCTTTAAGCTGAAGTAACTTAAACATCCTAGTTGATTGAACTTAAAAATTTTAGGCCTTTTTTTTTTACTTTTTCTATAGTGTATGAAAAGAAATAGTCTCTCAATTGCTATGCTGTAAATTATACTGGGCAGTTTTTCTGAATGATTTCATTAAATTAAGTTATTTTTGAACAATTCATTAAAAGAACCAGTTTATAAGAGTCATTTGTTTCTGGAATCAGGCACTGGTCATGGCTGTTTTTGATTCTTTAAAAAAGAACTGAACCACACTGGTAACCAGTGTTGGGTAAGTTATTCTAAAAAGTAATTCTAATTACACCTTCAACAGTGTTATTAGATTACTGGTTTGATTAGATTGACCAGTTGAACAATGCAAAGATAGACATGAAACTGCTCTTTTAATTCTTTCAAATAAATAATATAAAAGTGTATGAATTATGATTGAACTGACCAACGTATTTAAAGGTAGAAGGTTAGATTAAAAACATATTTTAAAATTATTTTGATGTTAAATCCATATACAATTGTTTTAGTTTATACAGAATTTAAAATTACAGTAATTAATTATTAGTAATAAAATATGTAAATGTATTTGTAGTATACTTAGCATAAAATCAATGAATTTCAAATACATTTTTTTATATTTATTTATTTGTATGTATATTTATTATTACTCTTGGGTGAGCACGACTGTAAGTACAGTTTTTACAAAGTCCATTTCTGTGATAAATTTCCTTTCAGGTTTATATTGGAAACGCACATCATTGCACCTCATGATTGCCTCTTCACACCTCAACCAGGTGTTGTTGTCTCTTAACCTTTAGATGGTAACGGGCAGTCCTGGTTATTTAGAGCGCTCCTGGATTTGTTTTTCAGTATTTCGTTGCTTTGGTGTAGACAAGGCTTTGGTTTATTAAGCCTTGAAGCTGAAGACAGGCTTGTGGAGTGCTGGCCGTGGTTGGATTGTACAGTGTGTGCGGTTAAATATTCTTGGTGGTGAAAGGTCCAGATGGTCTGGTTAGTCCTGTAGACTGCATGTCACACACTGCATGCTTTATAATACTGTAAACCCGCCTCATTTGATTAGTGTTCTGCTGCGAATAACAGAGCTTTATGTGATCGATTCTGACTTTTTGTCAGCAAACGAATTATCAGCATAGTAATGCAAAGCTTGTGGACTGCATTTGACTTATAATCAATTTGGTTTATCATGGAATCTGTCAGTGAACTCGTTGTTCATAAAGCAGCGATCATTCATTTCCTTTACAAATATGCCTTCAAGCAATGCTATATGAGTGATTACGATATATTACGATTGTGTGTGTCCACACAGGCCATTTGCAGTTTCAGAGTCACTGGCTTGTATGTTTTTGTATAAATCCGTATGACTCAGGCATTGGTGTACTTGAAAGAGCTGGTGGGGTGCCCGCACTTTTTAGGGGCCCCTCATGATGGTATGAGCTCATTAAATTTGCATATCTTTGAGTAGCCTTTTCTAACTTTTTTTGTGTGATTTGAAACAATGATTTTCAATTGGAACTCTCCTCGTCACTTAACTCTTACTTTGTCACAGTAGCCTAAGCCTACAGATTATTTTCATGTTATGGCCAATAAATATTTGCTCAGTTAGTTTGTTTTCATGGACTTTCAGTTGGTTTTCATCAGTCACGTGTTCTTTATCTTTGTTTCCTTCCAGTCATCGTTTGTAATGGACACTCATCAGATCATCACACCTGTTCATTATCTCCTCATTATCACTGAGTATTTCAGGGTGCGTTTACACGAGTTCTCTGCGTTTAGACGACACCATTATCAAAACGATCCCCATTCACACGGATCCGCTTAAATAACTAAAATTGTAGTTATTGTTAACTAAAATAACTAGAACTGTATTCTGCTGCCAGGCCATTAGATGGCGATGAAACACTATAGACTGAACACGTAATACGCATGTGCATGACGTCATCGTCTTCAGCGATTCCTGTTTTTGTTGTTTACACGGAGACCGTTTTCAAAAACGTGCACTTTGAAACCCGTTTTCAGGCACCCAAAACGCTGTTGTTGTGTAAATGAGCGGCCAAAACGCATACAAAGTTTTACGTTTTTAGCTGAAAACTAAGTTTCTCTAAGTTCCTCCTGCCTGTTTGCCTGTTATTTGAATTACTATTATTAAAACTTTGTGTTTGGAAACATTATCTTCGTCTGCCTTCCTGCAACCATCCGTGACAATATTAAATGGCTGATATTAAAATGTATATTTATTCTATTTTGTCTAGAAAAATGAAAAAGATAAAGCACTAAAATCAATCTTATTTAAATGTTACAAGTGAGTTTAGGCATCACAATATTGTAATGTACAGTATAAAATAGATATTTTTTTATTATTTGCTTTTTCAATATTAATGTTTATATAATAAATACTGCAATTCCATAAAAAATAAGAAATTTTGATTTTGATTTCATGGTGACTTTAATGAGATATACAGGGATTTGTATCTCTTTCATGCCATATATACGCCCACTGAAATAACCAGACCAAACAACTTAAAACAATGTCCACATTAGATTAATGAACAGTAACACACAATTACTGAAAGATTGGCTGCCCATGTTTATTATCCAGTGAATTGTTTTGGAAAGCGGCTGAGAGTGTGATGCCGAATGAGTCATGCGGTGGAGTCCTGCAGGTGGTGTGATTGGGAACAATTTTTTTTAAAGTGGAACTGGAGTAGCAATAAGCAAACACTGTAATTGTGTTTGTGTAAGGGGCAGTGCTTCAGTTTGGCCATTCTGATAAAAAAAAAATTGTGTGCATAGAGATGAAATGATTAGCACCCAGCTGGTGTTAAAGTGGTTTGAACTTTGAATCAAAAATGAAAATTATGTGATCTTATTTTTATTTAATTTTAAAACAAAATATGTGGTTTAAATTACAGCAAATCGCAATAATTATTTACTTTTCTAAAACAGCCAAGAGCATGTGCAATACAACTGTGATTTTATAAAGTTTTTTTTTCACCCCCTAACCTTTCATGCTTAAATGTCAACCAGCCATTATAGTCTGGCCACAGGTTCCAGTGGCTGTTTGCACTTGATACATTTCAGTTTTACTCTCTTTGCATCGGCTGAGCGTCTGCACAATAAATGGACACTCTGGCATTTGGAATCCAGCACAGAAGTTCAGTGGTCATGCTTTCACATGCACTTCTTGTCTAAATGTCACTCTGCAAGAGCTTGTCTTGGAGCTCTCGCTAGCCATATGGAGCCGGGCTTGTTCTAGAGGCTTTCACTCACGCCTTCTTCCTGGAGCTTTTTACAGTCACCTCCAAGAGAAGAACACAGCGTTTCTGTGAGCTGCCACCTCCCTCCCGATGCATTAACTGCCCTGCTGGAGAAGACAAGAGGACAACAGCTCCAATTCTTCACAAGCATATTCTAAAGATATTATAAACCTGTTGCTCTTGTCCTCATATGTTCTGGTTATCTGTCTTAAAGGGATAGTTCGTTCAAAAATGATTATTATGTCATTATTTACTCATCTTCGTTGTTCCACATTTTGTTCCATACATATTGGCTGAAATTGGATATTTACATTTACATTTTACATTTAGTCATTTAGCAGACGCTTTTATCCAAAGCGACTTACAAATTAGGACTAAATTAAGCGAGTCAACATGAAGAGGCAAAAACAACAACAACGCAAGTATTTTGAGCACTTCTTGAAGAAGTGCTCAAAATACGAAGGTCAGGCATTATTCAGAGTAGCATAAGCCTGATAAGTGATGTTTCAAAGGGAAAGGAATTTTTTTTTTTTTTTTTTTTTTTTTTATGAGGTTAAGTGCTCACGGAATAGATAGGTTTTCAGCTGTCTTTTGAATGTTGTCAGGGATTCTGCATTCTGGATGAGGGTGGGGAGAGCGTTCCACCAGCATGGAACTGTGAATGAGAATGTTCTGGAAAGTGATTTTGTGGCTTTCTGTGATGGAACCACGAGACGTCGCTCGTTGACCGATCGTAGGCGTCTGGTAGGGATGTAGGCTCGTAGGAGTGAGTGAAAGTAGGAGGGAGCTGAGCCTGTGATAGATCTGTAAGCAAGCGTCAATGCCTTGAACTTGATGCGAGCAGCGAGAGGTAGCCAGTGCAGAGAGATGAACAGAGGAGTGACGTGGGCCCTCTTGGGCTCGTTGAAGACAAGACGAGCTACAGCATTCTGGATCATCTGTAGGGGTTTGGTTGCACAATATTTAAATATGCATGCTTATTCCCCTTATTTGAACATTGAGGGCCTTAACTTACACCCGGCGCAATGCAGCGGCAAGCGCGACGCAAGTGTTTTTTGCTAGTTTCAGCCCGACGCAGTTACCATTTTCACGTCCTGCGTCACGTTGTTCAAATAGCAAATGCATTTGCGCCCATTTGTTAGCCCATGGGCGTTCTGGTCTGAAAACCAGGTGTGTTCTGGCGCATTGTTGGCGCGTTGCTATTTTGAGGCAACAGAAATAGACTGCGCCATTGACCAACTGGTCTAAAGTCAATGGCGCAATATTTTTTTTGTTATTTAAAGAGCGCTTTAGTAATGTGCGCCTATAGGCGGGTCCACAACGCGCGTACATTCTGCTTATTAAACACACAGGGATGCACAGCAGCACACAACCATGTCAAATATTAAAATTAAAAGGATTACAATTTAAAAGATTATTATTTTGTACATAAAGATATGATGGAATCCGACTTGATGAATGTGTATTTAAATTGGGTCATTTATGTAGTAGAAATGTGAAATTATTTTAGAAGTTGGTGACTTCTAGACTGAGAAAAGCCAGAAAATTTTTTTTTGGCTCATGTGGATGAAAGACAACAACTCCCAGAATGCACTTGCTTCGCTGCCCTATGAGGCCACTCCCAAGCCACGCCTACGGTTACAGAGGGCAGTATCAGAAGAAATGATACAACTAGGCTACTAGTTGACTTTAAACTGAAAAGACAGTGATTTATCTTGAGGTCCCACCCCCTATGGGCGGGTTCATGTGGAACAAGCTCCTACTACTGGCTGTAGTCTCTAGCCTCTGGCCAAAAAAGCCTCCGATGATTTTTGCGTCATCAGAGGTTTTTTTCCAGACACACAATACAGAAATCTCTCGTCTCAGGGGGACATGAGGGAGGGAAGCACGGTCATTCGAAAATACTACCGGGTTTCTACTGATACAAAGCTTAATGCTAATTGGTGAAGTATCCCTTTAAGTATTTCTTTAGTTGGACTTCAGCACTATTTCTGCACAATGCATTAAGTACAAAATTAGCTGTTCCAATTTAGCAAACTTTAAGTATATCAGTTTAGTACACCAAAAGTACAGTTGCAGTTACGTTTTACTTTTTACTTCTGGTGATTGGATTTATGCTTCAACATTCATAAAAGTTGTGTTCATTAGTGAAGATTGTCATGATAAACAACAAGATGTGCAAGAATTAAAAGAATTTGTTGGTCACACAGCTTATTTTCGGCAATATTCTCAAAAGCCAATGGAAGAATCCTTTTGGGTTTTTGTCTAGGGAACCAGTGTGATGCCGACTTCCGGGTTGCCTACACTAATACGTCATCACCGCAGCGCTCTATTTGCAGACAGCTGAGGTTTTTTTACCTGCGTGACTGTTGGTGCTTGGCAACACTGATGTGAACAGGTTCGCTGCCCTCCCACTGAAGGGTCTAATTGCATGTGCATGAGAGCAGGTGGCACCGTTCTACACTTCAATAAGGAAACCGTCAGAGTAGCTTGACTTCACCCACTAAATGACAACATGGATGACAACTGGAACCAGTATCCCATGTGGGTGTGAAGCCTTCGTTGTCCAGGTGCGAAGAATCTGTCATGCGTATTATAGTGGCCTCCATCTTCTGACTTCAGGCAGATGTGACGCTATATTTAGCTTCCTGCTAGAGTGCTGTTGAATTATTCTGCTTTTTTTAATGCCATCAAGCTAAGTGGACTCTTTTTAAACATGTACATGTTATAGGCTTTGAGCAAATGGCCCATAATTAATATTAGTATTTGGTTCCGTTGCTTTTAAAGGGATATTCTGCCCAAAAATTACAATTCTCTCATCATTTACTTCCGTGACTTTCTAGACTTTTTTGAGTTCTTTTTTTACTTTTTTGAGTGGCGTCCTCTCTGCTTCCACGTCACTTCTTGCATCACACTTCACAAAGCGACGATTTATTGTTTATAAAGTTAAAAATATCATACTTTTTAGCTTCAAAAGACATTGATTCATCAAGTGGGGTTGCAAGGATTACTGTCGTGTTGGTTTTGCATGGTTTTTGAAGTGTAATCTTTGAGGGTCCCATCCCATTTTTTTTTTTTATCTGAAGAAAGTAAGTCACATACATCTGGG
The DNA here is from genome assembly GCF_964197995.2 of Scardinius erythrophthalmus. Lineage (NCBI taxonomy): Eukaryota > Metazoa > Chordata > Actinopteri > Cypriniformes > Leuciscidae > Scardinius > Scardinius erythrophthalmus. The sequence goes on along the minus strand of NC_138237.1, from coordinate 28,464,008 downwards.
ATGGTATGAGGGTGAGCGAATGATGAGAGAATTTTCATTTTTGGGTGGAGTTTCCCTTTAAATGAACATGACCTTGTTGAACTATCCCTTTAAAGGATCACACCAAGGACGGTAACTATACTGATAAATATAACTAAAGTTTTAATAATCAGTCTAATTCTATCAGAACAACTATAACGACAATGACTCAGAGTAACAATATTGTTGGAATTACTTGCTATAAAGTTACTGATGAACCCTAAAATCATTGACAGCCAATCAGAATCCACAGATTTTAAAAAGCTTGAGGATTTAAAGTGGCAGATGACATAACTGCTTATAATAAACAGAATGTTATCACTTTATAGTTATCATTCTGGGGATGAACTGGCCTGAAATCTTTCTTTAAGATATCAATTGTCTGTTGAAAGCTAGCCGAGATAAACCGGCAAACTATTGCCTGAAGGAAAAGCAAAAGGTTAATGTGACTAGCCCGATTGTAGGGTACTGACCTTGCAAGACAGCTCTCGTATTCTTCTGCTCGAGATAAATAACACTCGTATTATTCACGCCAAGCACTTCAGCTCAAGGAGCTAACTGTCTCCCCAAAGACCAGCTGGGTTTTTAATGCATGTCTGAAAAGATTTGAGTGTCCTAATCAGAAATAACCATTAGCAAGATGTGTCCTTGTCTCTTGTGACTCAAGTGAGAAAAAAACTCAAAACGGAATGCTAATCTGCTGTTAGCATTAGTATCGAAGCATCATTAGCAGGCATAAAATGGGTGACATGGAAAGTGACTATGACCCCAGTAACCACAAAACTGAACCGCCTGCTTGTGCAGTGACATCATGACCACATGACACAGACCAGGGCGGCTGAAACGGACCAAATGTGGGATAGAGCATGAAATTAGAGAATTTCACTTGGGAAATATTACAGTTAACCTTCCAATGCAGAGACAACTGGCCGTTCCCTCGTTTGTAATACAGTATGAAATGTGTTTTGCATATTGTTCCAGGCTTTGTTTTGCTGTTGGGGATTGGAACAGGAACAGTTTGTAACTCTTCCAGGCACAGTTTTTTGCACAATTTGTATAGGACTGCATGCTGTTGATTTTTATGAATAATATTTTAAAGAGATGATAGAGGTTTTTTTTTTATATATATATATATATAGTGCCCTTGTGAAAAATAAGCGTGCTTAGTTGAATTTAAGTATAATAATGCATAATAGGTGCACAATAATGAAATTAAGTGTACTTAAAGAGAGTACACTTTCATGACTATAATTCTTATACACTTTTAAAAAGTGCACTTTGTAGTGTCAAATTTTACTTTAAAGGAATAGTTCACTTAAAAATGAAAATTCTGTCATCATTTACTCACTCTCAAGTTGTTTCAAACCTGTATGTAATTTCTTTCTTCTGCTGAATACAAAAGAAGATATTTTGAAGAATGTCAGTAACCAGATAGTTGATAGACCCCATTGATTTCCATAGTATTTTTGTCTTACTATGGAAGTCAATGGGGTCCATCAACTGACATACAGGTTTGAAACAATTTGAGGGTGAGTAAATTACAAAAAAAATTTTTTTTAAGTGAGCCATTTCTTTAAAATACCTTTTAAATCATTATGTTTTCATAATCTTTGTCATGCTTTAAAGAAGTACACTTATTGTATGCACCCTAATTGTATGCGACTAACATACTAATGCATGTAAAGTACTTGACAATAATCTTAACAGTAGTGTTATTCAACTACATTTAAACTAAATATATTTAAAATGTATTAAATTGCAACTTCATAATTACAAATGTGCAATTACAAATAGATTTAAATACATGACATGATTCAAGTTTCAGTAGTAACTACATTAAAGTATATTTTAGTTTAACCATAAATGCTTAACCATATTTCAAAGACAGTAAAATTAATTATTAATTTACACATAAAGATGCACTTAATCCTACTTATGTCAACAACAAAAAAACTCTCTTAAGTTCTAATAAGAGCATTTCATTAAAAAAAAATTAAGTATATTTAAAAATATATATATATTTCCATTACAAGTACTCTTTTTAAAAGTAAAGTGTAGTTCTTTTTCACTAAGGTTGGCAGAACTGCTGTTAATCCTAAAAATATAGTTGGATGTACGTCCCAGATATTAAATCTCATAAATTAATAAATCTCTTACGTCACTGCAGTGAAGACATAGTGTCAGTTCATGTAATGGGATAAAACGGACTATGAGTTCTTGGAAACAGGACATTGCATTTTGTGGCCTTGCGTGGAAGGACGTGTTTTAGTGTCTTGAAACCTGATTATCCAAAGGGAATTGGACAATAATTTCATATGAAACCTTGCCCAGCCATTGTAAAGTGAAGCCGGCCTTTTCCAAAGCAAATGAGAAGCCTCAGGTTAGCTCTGTGACGGCCTTCTTGGCAACAGCCTGAAGACAAGCACGTCAGCTTGGTTTTGTTTGCCGATTCAGTCCCTAAATCTTGTTTACAGCTGACCATCTGCTGTTGGTAAGGCTGCGACATATCCTGGACATTTCAGCGGTCAGTTTTAGTTTTGACACTGAAAGGGAGAACAGTCATGCTGTCTCCAGAGCAACAGGAAGCAGAGGGAATACACACTTAGAAGAGAGAAACTCAGAAATCGCTCGAGGTGATGAGGCAAAATGAAAATTACTGCCAGATTAAACTGAGAGTAGGTAAAACATACGATGGACATGAAATGTAGCGTTATCACAATAGCAAAACTCTGAATTTTATGACACTCGATACCAAAATGAATTTGCTACTGCATGCACTTCTTTGGCCCTGTTTACACCTGGTATTAAGATGTGTTTTGGTCAGTCGGATCACAAGTGGACGATGCTAAATACTGGTGTAAACGGGCTCTAAGCTTGTCCACTTTCGACCACTTCCAGAGGTAGTCAAAAACGCATTAGATAGTGTAAACGCTCATGTCGTCGAATGTGTTCGAACAGCCACAAAAGACCGCCTACTCTTCGCTACCGACCTGATGCGTAAACATTATTGGAAGTCCGTAAGCCATACAGGATTTAAACTTTGTCAGATGGAGACCCAAGTTTGATTTGAAGGTGAAAAACGGCTGTACAAAGCACAATGTTCTCTCATCATTCCTGATTTCTAACACACACTTACAATGTTCGGTGTGGTCTTGCGGCTGTCAGAGCAGAAACGAAAGCCGATGGAAATGATTTGCTGTCGCCTTCGATCGTGTTCATATGTAAATTGCATGAGCTTATTTGGTCCATTAGATCGAAAGATCTGTAAATTTACCCACCCATAGACTCTCCTCTCGAAGACATCAGGACAGAAGTGGTTAAAAGTGGACAAAAGAGCCAGATTAAAACACCAGGTGTAAACGGGAACGTGTCTCCTTCGTCTGCTTGTGATCAGAACAACCAAAACGCATCTTAATACCAGGTGTAAACAGGGCCTTTATGTAATGATTAAAGTATTCTTTTTTTCTTGCTTGTTTGATAAGTATTAACAATATTATAAACAGTGGCATGTCTTTTTGTGCTGCACTTATATTAGGCTACTAAAAATGCACTTTTTAAATAATTATATTTGAATATTTTGTCATGCTTCACAGAAGTACACTTATTTTGATGTGCTGACTAACATAGTGAAGCACATGTATACTTGATTATAATGTGTGTTATTTGGTATTACATTTGTACATTTGCTGTTACAAGTTTATATATTTTAAATGCACTAAACAGCAACTTCATCATTACAAATGTGTAATAATTACATATATATTTAAGTTTAAGTGGATATGCCATTAAAGTATATTGTGGTTGACCATAAATGCTTGCATTCAGCAGTACACTAGCCATATTTAAAAGACAATAGAAGTATTTCTGAAATTATGATGTATAGTTACATATAAATATGTAAAGTTTATTTTAAGTTTTCCTTATAAGTTTAAACTATAATAATTTTCATTGTAAATAGAATAAAATTACATTCAGTTTGCACTTAGTATATTACTTTAAAGTTTAAGTATTAAACAATAATAAGTACACTTTTTAAAAGTATTCTAAAGTGTACTTTTTCCACAAGGGTTCTACAACCTCAGATATGAGACTTTTATGAAAGAAGAAATAATTTTGGTGAATCTCCTTGATCTTGAATGACGTTAACTTGAGCATTTTGATGACTGCAGACAAACAGGCAGCTGTACCCACAAGGGTGGAATTAACTTGCACTTTAATCACTTTCTTTGTGTTTCCTTCCATGTGGCAGTAGCACAACTTGTTTAAATGAATTGTGGTGATGCTCTTTTATGCAGACAAGCAGCCTCATTTAAATGACAATGTGAGTTTGTCAGCTGTGATTGGATGCAGTGGAAGTTACGCCTAAATTATCCTGGACTCACAATTAGGCTTGGCATCAAGCGACTGACATCTTTCTCAAATGTCTTAAGTCAGATTAAAGTGCATTTTCTTTTTCAAATCTTTTGTGGTTATGGTACATTCTGTTTTTTATCCTTCTTTTTTTCTTTTGCTAGATTAATCCACACTGCTCCAAGAATAGATTTTCATCTTTCACTTTGGATAACTCTACATAAGGCCCTTGACATGAATGATTTCAAGCGTTTCTTTCTATTTCAAATCTATGCAATTTTCCTGCCGGTTCTACATTAAACAGGCCCTTTGAAGAGGCGTGGGTTCCCTAATTATAGAAACTCTTGAAGAATAAAGTTTTTTTTTTTAGTTATCACTCATCCCTTAGCTGAATGAAACAGATGTGACTGTATGTTTGTGTGTGTGCGGGCTTGAAAAATCTTGGCTGTTAAAAAGAGTAATATAACATACACTGTTTATGCGTGCACAATGTGTGTAGTATTTCTGAATCTGGAGAGCTTGAGTAAGCATTAAGTGCTGGAGAGGGTATTTATGTCTGACAGAGTTTGAGTCAGAGCAGCGCTGATGCTGGATGGGATGTGACCTGATCTCCATGAGGACCCTGTGACCCCGTTTCTGCATTAATGCATCTCTGTATGCTGTTATTTGTGTGCATATGTGTGAGCTAGGGTGGATGTGTTTAAAGTTGACATTTTTTACATTTTACTTCTGTATTGTGATGGATTTCAGGATATTCAATGAGAGCAAAAGTCATGTAAGAGGCAGAACAACTTTTTTTGCAATAATATGCACTGCATGAATCATGTACAGTAAGATCAGGAACATAAATAGAGCCAGTTAAGGCTGCATAATATTTTATAATATATATAATAATAAAATAAAGTTTCCATGGATGTAAAAGGTTCTTCTTGTAACTATAGATGCCAATAACAAATCTTTATTTTTGAGTATAGGCTCAATGTCAGCATGTTTGTCATATGTATGTGGGTGTGTAAGTTCCACATCATCATTGTGTCATATGTTGATCATTATTGCTCACCCATTATTGCTTCGCAGTCACTGGAATCTATGGAAGCTTGTTTCCGCCACAGAATGAAAAATAAAAAAGGTAATTGTGACTTTTTTTCTCACGATTCATGTTCGCAATTGCAAGTTATAAAGTCAGAAGTGCGTGATATAATTGTATCACAATAATAAATAATAATAAAGTGCAATTGTGAGAAATAAACTTGAAATTCTGACTTTTTTTTCTTCTCAGAATTGCATGTTTATATCTCGCAATTCTGACTTTATAACGCGCAATTGCGACTTTATATCTGATGTATATGAAGATGTAAATTAAAATGAATATGTTTAATTCTGTGGCGGAAACAAGCTTCCATAGGAATCCCCTGGAGTGGCTGAGATTTGCTTTTATTCATGTCCTATTGTGGAAAATCTTTTCTCCCACCCCATCTGCACAAGTCCCCATTTCTACCTTCTAATCTAACCTATTACTCGGAAACTCAAAAATGGAAAACCTTGTGGAACCCGTGTAATCACTGCAATTACGTATAATTATTCCTCAATGTTGCACTGAAGTGGTAATGAAAGCAGATAGCTCTGCAGGTGGCTTGTATTTCCTCTGAGGTTGCCCAAATTATTGATACAATAGCATTTTCACCAGCAGCACATGGTCATTTCCTCATGGATTCCTGGGTCTTGCTGTACCGATGACTATATAAGGGTATTTTCCCAGCTTCTCGACCTCCTCCCAATGCTAATACACCGCCACATACTCCCAACACATTCCCAGACTGAAGAAATACTTTCGGTTATTCGCCACCCCTTCTCAGCCCCTCTAGTTTTACAGAACGATGACTAACCAAGCCGAGGGAATGATGTCACCATGTTCTAGCTGCGGGTCGAAGGGCGACATAACTCAGATGCCCCCCCTCACGTCTGGTCGTCACAAACAACTCTTTGCCAATTAAGTTCACTGCGTTCTTTTCAGGCCTGGTAGAGCGGTTGATCTGACTCTAGGATAGTTTGCCAATGTACCATCTAGAGTCATGTTGCTCAAATTCCTTCTTCACCGCACTTTCGAAACAGGCTGCTCCTGATTACAGGCCGTAGATTTTCCAGAGATGTGCATATGATTCATATGCCTCATAGACAGTCTCTAAAGCCTCATCAATTCAAGTTATTTATTTTTTGGCATGTCCCTGAAACAGGAACATAACATGTGAGGTATTTTAATCCAGGAAGAGCTCGAGAGTTTTCGCTGTAGATATCTGGATATCCTGAGAAAACTTTGTCTTGGCTGATCATAGTGGTAAAAACCCCTATGGAGAATAGGCTTCTACTGAATTTATCTGATTTTCAGTAACCTTGAGGATGCCGTATGAATAAGCCTTCACTCATCGTTCTCCCAAGAAAATGTCATGCACTGCCATGCTTGATGTTGAGGAGGTTTATTCATACTCGTACAAATCAATGATTGACTTTTAAGAGGTTTTGCTCTTGTGTTTAGACTCTTTTGTGGTTTTGTGTGTTTGTGCTACAATTTATTGTATTTTCCATTACCTAGCACACGGGTAAGAAATGACAATATTTGCCCTATGGAATTGATTGCCATGGCCTTTGGAAGGCCAATTTGTATAATTACCTTATTAAAGTTATCTCTGTTGTCTTTATTATTAATTAGATTGTTTAATGCTGCTCCAATGTTGTGTACATGTGTGTATATATATATATATATATATATATATATATATATATATATATATATATACATACAACAATTGCATTATGTAAATAGCCTACATAAAGATTATAAATTATTAAAAAATATATATATATATGTTATTATAAAAACAGGAACTCATTACAGGGTAAGGCAGCAATATTATGGCAAAAAAAACATTATTGTCGATTATTGCAGATTAGAAAATAAAGACTTCACTATTTTAGTAGCATATTCAAACTGGGAATACATTATACACAGAGAGTGAGCAAAGAATGTTCCCCATCACTGAAGTGGTCCTTACAAAAATGAAAATTATGTCAGTAATTACTCACCCTCATGTCGTTCCAAACCTGTAAGACTTTCGTTCATCTTGACACAAATGAAGATCTTTTTGATGAAATCGAAGTGATTTTTGACCCTACAGTACACAAGTACATAAGTTCATAAAGATATCGTAAAACTAATCCATATGAATTGTGCGGTTTAGTCCAAATATTCTGATGACACGTGATCACTTTATATGCTGAACAGATTGAATTTGGATTATGGCAGCTGCGTAACACGAGAATGAACCTCACTGGTTCTCGCACGCCAAGCGAATATGCTTGAGCTTCCATTTACCACAACTCATGTGTGAGTTGATTAATGTTTATTTGTGAATAAAAGCCTAAATTCAATCTGTTCAACGTATAAAGCGAACGTGTCTCTTCAGAAATTTTCAGAAAAGGTTTTTTTTCCTAAACATTTACTTGGGAGCCACTGGATCCTATAATGAAACGGAGCCCGGGTCCATCTGTCTTAGGTTGAGCCGTAGAGTTGACACTAGCCACTTAAAAATAAAATAAAAACCTGCTAACTAAATAGTTATAAAAAGGATCATGGTATTACACGAAAGCATCTTATAACGGTACGTTAATCATTCAGGTCGCTCATGCTCACATTCCATTGCAGTGGTTGAAGATCCACATTTTTTTCTCATTGAATATCCTGTTTCACTTGGAAATATGTCAGGTTATTGAAGTAAAATGGTTTGTGAATGTCATTTCATGTTGACTAATGTTTCAAACATTTCAAATCATTCTCACACTTCTGGTAAGTTGGTTTACGCACGTTCACAATTCAAAATATTTGTCAGTATTTGAGTTGCAGTCTGAAGGCCTTGATTAAACACTTTTCACAGAGATGCTGTGTGAATAAGCATGTCCAAAACAGGGCGAACAAATCTGCAGCCCTCAGCACAGTTTTCCAGAAACTCATTTCCTTTGCAACAAGGATCTTTATGCAATTACGTGCAGAAAATGAACCAAGTTTTGTGATCGTCTTTCCTGAAGGAATATTTGTCTTAGTCAGCATGAGGCTTTTCCACGCATGAGGACTTGTGCAAAATGTTTTTTCCATATGTGTGGCAAATATGCTCCAGTTTTTAAAACACGTTTGCTTGGTTTGTCAGGAAACCACGGCGCATCAAGATCTGGAATGATCATTAGCTGAGGAAAACGCTATTGTTTTTACTAGGGCTTTTCTTTTGTCACAGTCATAATTTCCAGAACATTAGCAGATAAATCTCAGAAATTTTCAGTCTTGAGAGCAGTGAATTATGGTAGCTCAGCCATTTTAGATGCTGCATAGAGGGACCATACTCCCCTATGCATTTTATGGGAATTTTTGGTTGCCATGACAACAGTGTGATATGCCTGTATATCCTGATATTCTGTATATGGCTGTGTAAGGGTAAAGGCACCACTGTATTTTTGCACTTAAACTCAGAGCTTTCTAGAATCATAAAGTGATGTTTCATTTAGCAGTCTCATTTATATTTCAAAGTCAAATACATATACTGTACTTTACAGCTGTAAATGAGCCTCTGATTGGATTTTGCTTGGCTGGACCGAGCTGTGACGAGACAACTCAAGACGGCAGCTTGCACTCAAACTGACAAATAGACATTGACATGCACATGCGTACACACAAATGTCATACTCAAATGAAAACGACCTACTTGTGTCAGCCACTAGAACAGTGACAGTCATTTCTGGGGACATTCCATGCTTTCACATTACATGCTTTCACACTGACACCGTTTTGTCTGGGCTGGTATCGTTTTGTCTCTCTAAAGTTAAATGAAGGCACAAAGGTTTATATTTAACTTCATTAGCAGTTTAACCTTCCTGCTAGTTATTTAATAATTTGAGCATTAAACTAAACATTATTGCTATTTCCCTTTGATATTACAACCAAACATAAAATGTAATATTGTATGTGGTTATACTTATGTAATATATTAAAGCACAAAGATATTCAAGGCCATGCGTTGCAGTGATTTTACCAGTTAAACATTAGAAAAAGTATTACAAAAAGTGCCATAAAATAAATAAAGTGCCTTAAAACTGCAACAATTAAAATGATTATATTATATTATATTATATTATATTATATTATATTATATTATATTATATTATATTATATTATATTATATTATATTATATTATATTATATTATATTATATTATATTATAATCACTCGAATGTGAGAGCAAAAGTTATTATATTATTAAAATGATTAATGTCATGTCATGTCATGTGATGTTACCTGGAACTAAAACTATTTTTAAACTAAAATTATTCTTTCTGTTGCATGAAATTAAGTCGACTGTCCAGTTCCACACACATAATGGGTTTAAAACAGGTGTTTCTGGTGTGTTGAATTGGCTAGTCTTATCTGGCAAATGCACTGCATACTGGTGTGTGTGTGTGTGTGTGTGTGTGGACCTCTGTGGAACATCCTAATGCAGTGGGCACAGACTAGAGCATGAACACACCCCTCCAGCAGAGAGATGCCCGTGGACCAGCGTTGCCATGGTAACGGCAGGGATGCTGCTGGCTGTCCTAATGATGCTCTGCTGGGAGTGGAGAGGGCAAGCTTGAACTTGTTCTGAAGTGAAGGTAGAGAAGAGAGCATGAATGCGACAATATGTGTTGCTTTGTGTCTGCATGTATGTGTGCACAAAATCAGCTGTGGACTAAGATTATTGCTACTTAAGTGTGTGTGGTTTGTGTGCACATTGATGTAAATTTGTCATGTGTGCCGTCCCCCTCTGAAAAGCTCTCTCAGCAGTCAGCTGGGACAGTTCGGCTCAGGGTAGCAGATGTCTGCGGTAGTGGTTCACCTCTATTTCAAATCCTGCTATTGATTTTCCTTTTTTTTCACCGTCTCATAACCCCCTCCCCCATTTCCCCTTCCCCATCTTTTTCCTTTCTTTGCGGTGAAGGGAGGGGGCTTCCTGTCATGAATAAGTCAGCAGCTTTTCACTTCTAGCAGTGAACAAGGTTAAGCTTAAATTATTGATTTGGGGATTTTAAGACGGTCTGAGGAAAACTGTGAAAAGAGGGAGTGATGACAGACGGTAAAATCCACTCCAGATTCCAGACTCACACACACGTTCAATTTCAAACATATGCTTATATTCATGTAAGGGGCAGTTGACATAAATCAAACATTAATATTTTAGGTTAAAATGTGTAAAAGTATACAATTTAATTGAAATGCACAAACTATACAATTTACATTTAGCATTACAATGTACAAAATACAATGCACATTATACAACACAAAATGCAATTTATATAAAAAAAATGATTTATCATCTTAATTAGTCCAAAATATCAGTCGTCTAATATTAGCCGATACCAAATTGTGTAAATTGTGCATTCCGATTGTATACTGGAATTAACTGGTGAAGTAAAATAGCATGTGTATCCTATTTACAGTGAAAACAAGCAAATCTGCCAAAAAAACATTGGCACGAATCTCCATTTTCTTATTTTGAGAAGTGTGAATAACAGGACCCTATGTGTGAGTATATGTGCAATCTTCACACATTATATTGAGACTTGGTTCGGAATCCCTTCGTCATGCTGTGTCCTGCTGACATCTGTCCGTGTGTCGGCCACGTGTCGCTCTGACCCCTCGACTCATGACCCTTCCCCCCCGACTCCAGCCCGCAGGCTTACACTGCCAGATGCGTCCATCTGCTGCTTTCTCTAGCCCTTTCTTTCCTTATCATTCTTCTCTTCTTCCAGTCCACAACCCTTATTAAGAGTACATGTCATATTTAATTGTCTTAAAACGAATAGTTCATCCAAAAATATAAAAATTCTGCCATTAAACTCTCCTTGTTGGAAATCTAAATGGCTTTATTTCTTGTGTAAGACAGAAAAGGAAACTCTACACGGAATTTTCTGATTTTGTGGATTGGGGACCAGAATCTATTCTTCTTCTATGTCTCAGGCAGCCCTTATAACCGCTTGTGGGAAAATTATGAAATTTGGCACACAGATAAAAGGACAGTCTGAACATTAACCACAGCAAATTTGGAGTCTAAATCATTTGCTCTAGCGCCACCAACTGTTCAAAGTTGCACTCACGTTTATGTTAATAACTTTTGAACTGTAAGGGCTAGGAACAAAACATTTGTTCTCTAATTGACCGTTCGCCAAAAAAACCCGCCCCCTTTAGTTACCGTTGCTATGTCCGATAAGCCACGCCGCTCTCACGCCCCACCATGTTCTCACACTGTGAAAAATACATCGCGGAGCAGAGAGGACACTGACAACGCGCTGACAGACAGGACAGACCATGTTACTTTTGATATGAAACAAAGTCTTAACTTTCAAATTTGGTCATTTTTTTAACAAAATTTTAACAATAAATACCGATTGTGGCTCTTTAATGTGTCTGACAGATCGCGGTGGAGCCTCAGTTAAAGCTTCTTGTGAACTGATCGTCTCTTCCTTCTAGTTAATTTATAGCATCAAATAAACTTGAATGAACATAAGAAGGAATGTTGTTTTAACCGCGGAAAGATGTCAGTACACACCGTTTTTCAAGTTCAAATCCTCCAACGTTAATCTACTAACTCTCCTGACTGCTTTGTCGGACAAAAATGGCGAATTCGGCGAATGGCGGATTATGATTGGTCAGATCGCCTGTCAATCAAACTCCCTGCGAAGGGTCAATTCTTTGACTCAAGCCGATTTGATTTGACGATCTTTAGACAATGCCGGCAAAAAGTTATGGATTTGATTTCATGTCGATATATGAAACTGTTTTTCAACAAATTAGATGGCATGATGCCATGAGGCTGTATCGCTGCAATCTTTGGCATATTGACACCAAATTTAGCATGTGTCAATGTCACCTTACTTTTACCACACCACATCAATTTGGTCACAACGCCACCTATAACCAGGGCTTTACATTAACATTTTTGCTCACCAGCCACTGTGGCTCGTGGTTTTCCAAAGTTACTAGCCACTCAGCATTTTCACTGGCCCCAATTTTGACATCGATACCAAGAGGAAAAACTGCCATATAGATATTTTTAATACTATCTCATAATTTGGCAGCAGGTATATTAGGCTGCTATCACTTTAAGAACTGACACACGGATCCATTATACTGATACACATGCATTTTCTTTCTCAACTGTTTATGTTCACTTAAAACATGACAAAATTCTCGACATTTTTACATTATTTTCAGTGTATTTGACTGTTTAAGTGCAATAAGCTGCGAAAAAAGAACTAAATTTAGTACTGAGAGGTGGCTTTATGTGCATGCACTTCAGGCGTGAGCACAAAATCTGCAGGAATGAGTAAAATTAAGCGCAATACGCTCAATCCCACGGCACAATTCAAGCCATGTAACACCTAGAATATTCATCCAGAGCAAATGAAACGAGTGAGTGAGGGGAGGCGGGTTTGTGTGTCAATTTGTGTGTCAATTTGAAGAGAAGAGAGAGCGAGAAAGTGCAGCTTGTATCGTGTATCTTTTTAAAAGACTGCAATTGAAAAATGTATATAGATTTAACCCGCTAAAGTGGCAAGTAGGAGTGACTGCGTTACACAGCACTGCTGAAATCCACCGGCATGTGCGGGTTGGTGGGTGTTAATGTCAAGCCCTGCCATTAAATCATATTACTTGTGATTGTTTTCATGATTTGGTCTGATGCGCTCAGCCATGCTAGCATAACTTATCGTGCCTTCTTTGTGCTTATCCCATTAATTACTGCTTGTATCAATATTTAATATTATTATTATTATATGATAATATACTGCTTATTCAAATGTAATTACACTCACCTAAAGGATTATTAGGAACACCATACTAATACTGTGTTTGACCCCCTTTCGCCTTCAGAACTGCCTTAATTCTACATGGCATTGATTCAACAAGGTGCTGAAAGCATTCTTTAGAAATGTTGGCCCATATTGATAGGATAGCATCTTGCAGTTGATGGAGATTTGTGGGATGCACATCCAGGGCACGAAGCTCCCGTTCCACCACATCCCAAAGATGCTCTATTGGGTTGAGATCTGGTGACTGTGGGGGCCATTTTAGTACAGTGAACTCATTGTCATGTTCAAGAAACTAATTTGAAATGATTCGAGCTTTGTGACATGGTGCATTATCCTGCTGGAAGTAGCCATCAGAGGATGGGTACATGGTGGTCATAAAGGGATGGACATGGTCAGAAACAATGCTCAGGTAGGCCGTGGCATTTAAATGATGCCCAATTGGCACTAAGGGGCCTAAAGTGTGCCAAGAAAACATCCCCCACACCATTACACCACCACCACCAGCCTGCACAGTGGTAACAAGGCATGATGGATCCATGTTCTCATTCTGTTTACGCCAAATTCTGACTCTACCATCTGAATGTCTCAACAGAAATCGAGACTCATCAGACCAGGCAACATTTTTCCAGTCTTCAACTGTCCAATTTTGTTGAGCTTGTGCAAATTGTAGCCTCTTTTTCCTATTTGTAGTGGAGATGAGTGGTACCCGGTGAGGTCTTCTGCTGTTGTAGCCCATCCGCCTCAAGGTTGTGCGTGTTGTGGCTTCACAAATGCTTTGCTGCATACCTCGGTTGTAACGAGTGGTTATTTCAGTCAAAGTTGCTCTTCTATCAGCTTGAATCAGTCGGCCCATTCTCCTCTGACCTCTAGCATCAACAAGGCATTTTCGCCCACAGGACTGCCGCATACTGGATGTTTTTCCCTTTTCACACCATTCTTTGTAAACCCTAGAAATGGTTGTGCGTGAAAATCCCAGTAACTGACCAGATTGTGAAATACTCAGACCTGCCCGTCTGGCACCAACAACCATGCCACGCTCAAAATTGCTTAAATCACCTTTCTTTCCCTTTCTGACATTCAGTTTGGAGTTCAGGAGATTGTCTTGACCAGGACCACACCCCTAAATGCATTGAAGCAACTGCCATGTGATTGGTTGATTAGATAATTGCATTAATGAGAAATTGAACAGGTGTTCCTAATAATCCTTTAGGTGAGTGTATATTGATTTATTTTGTTTATTTTAAGAAACCGGTTTTCATTTTCTCAAAGCTTTTTCATCACAATTGTCAATCGCTCTGTTTTCTGAGGCTGCACAGATTATTTGAATGAACATCTGGGCTGTGTGTTGGAAACCTGCTCCGATCTGGCCCAGAGGTGGACAGAGGTGACGATTTAGTGCTGGACTATAATCCAGCATCAGCCTTAATCAACCGTGAGCCGAGAACGAGAAGTACTGTTCTATTTCAGGCCATTTCTTTATCTTTAGCACCTCCTTTGCTCTTTGAAGTGCATGTCATTTTTACCCTTTAATGAGCTTTTCCTTTTTTCTCTCATTTGTGTTCCAATTAAAACGTCTGTTCTTCAGTACATCAAACGTAGTGCATATATATATGCACAGGGCTGATGGCGCTCAATTTGGCCTATTAATGGACATTCTTAGATTGTTGTGTATCACATAGAGGCTGTCAGGTCCTTCCATGGACTGTGAGAGTTACATCAAGTCTCATTTATGTTGTTTCTCCCATTATTTCTTTTGGATGTCTCATTTTCTGCAGTTAAACAGCCGAAAGATAGACATATTTGTGCATATACCAAGTATGTGGTATTATAAAAAAAAAAAAAAAAAAACTTTTAAGTACTTTTATTTTGAATTTATGTGATTTTTAATCCATTTATTTTCACACAAATTTTGTTACTGCATCAATATTTTTTGGTGCAGAAACAGAATTTGTGTGAAAATAAATGTATGTTCTATATTAGGATGAATGCAGGATTGAATTTTATACACTACTACTGGACCTGGAAAACACTTTTCCGTTAGGACATTTCGGGCTCCACTGTACTGTAATGCAGATTTCCAAGTGTTATTAGTTTACTGACTTAATGGGTTTGAAAACTGTGATTCAGGATTGCATCCTTTCTTTTTTTTTTTAGAACTGGCTGTAGTGGCCAATTATATTTAGATGGCATCTGCCTCCCACCGTTGATTTGCAATCCACTGAATTTAATTGCATGAGCTCCTCTGTGGCTGGACGTTTTGCTGAGCTTTGTTATTTACAGAAAGGCAATCTCTTCGCAAGAGAATAGCTGGGTGAAGTTTGTGTGTGTGTGTGTGTGTGTGTGTGTGTGTTTGTTTTTATACAAGATGACCTGTGCATTTTATTTCACAGTTAATTTTGAGTACTACTGATATACATAAATATATACACTGCCATTAAAAAATTTGGGGTATGTAAGATTTTTTGGAAAGAAAGAAATTATTACTTTTATTCAGCAAGGACTCATTACATTGATCAAAGAAGTTCCATTGAGAAAAAGTAACGAAGTAACACAGTACTTTTAACATTAGTTACTTTTTAAGGGAGTAACGCAATATTAAGGCATTACATTTCAAAGTAACTTTCCCCAACACGCCACACTACTACCTTAAGGGTTCATATTATTAGCTTAAGGTACTAATAAGGTAGTGCCTTATTGATAAGCTAAAGGTAAAGTTTTTGCATAGTAAGTGTATATCTATATTTTTCATCTATGTACTTTATTACTATGCTATATTATATTGGTTATTTGGACACCGCTTTGATAGATGTCAACACAAGGCATTGAATAAACCATGTTCGTCTACAATCTTTTAATATCAGTTTCGGTGCCTCCCCAAAGCACACCTGATAATATTGAATAAAATCTGTTATCACAGCCATTTCTCTCCCTGATCAACATATTCTTTCCCACACAAAACACATGAACTACAAAACCCGTGACCTTTTGTTTTCAATGTCACAACAATACTTCCTCTTCTGCACAACAAGAAAGAGACTTTCAGTACTGTGCATGTGCATTCACTTTAGAGAAAACTACCTGTGTCTTGTTTCTCATAGAGGCAACACATGTGGAATCAGTTTATGAGGCTGTAGGAAACATTTCGGAAATGTTTGATTGCTTTTGCTTCCTGGAAAAAAGAGCGCAGTCATGGGTATGGGGCAGATTGGACACGGCGACCCTCGGAGAAACAATCAGATTAGTAGCCCCTGCTTAGGCGTGCGGCGGAGTAATCATAATGACACGGTCGAGAACGAATTCCGAAAGCCAGAATGGAACTAATTGCAGCTGTGTGGAACTGACCAAATTCCGTGCACATTCTTTTCTCGTCCTTTGGCATACCTTTTAATTTGGCCTTTTCTGTATGTCTGCTATGTAATTAACAGTGAGGAAGGTCACTAGCCAATACTTTTACTTAAACCATTCACATCTTTGTAGCATCAGGGTCAGTGAACTTCAAGAGTGTTTTGTTTCATGTCTTATTTTGAAGTTTAATCACAGTCTTATGTGATCCTGTCATGTGCTTCCATAGTCTCATGTGTCACGTTCTCATTGGTTCATTCATTGTTCATTGCTCTCAGGTGTGTCTTGTTAAGTCATTAGTCTTTAGGCTTGTTTGACTTCATGCAGCGCTGCGCAAACTGATCTGTGTCTGACTTGAAGCAATGCATGCCGGTTCGAAATTTTGTCCGACTTGAGACAGCGCCGACGCCACGTCACTGTGACATATGGCATCAAGGTACCGCGAGAGCAGCGTTTCCAGAGCAGCTGCATGAGCTCTGATGACGACAAACTACTATATATATATATATATATATATATATAGTAGTAGTAGTTTGTCGTTATCAGAGCTCATGCAGCTGCTCTGGAAAAGCTGCTTACAAATCTTTATTTATGAATATTAAAATCATGGCATTAATATTTTGATTCTATTGTATTCAGTTGTCATATTAATGTAATTGTTTTCAGTCGCATTTATTAAATGCAGTTTATTCATCTACTTAATATGAAATGATAACATTTCACCCTGTTCTGTTTGACTTCTGCTGCAAACTTGTTTCGAAGGATTGCATAATGTTAAACAAGACTAGACTTTAAAGCCTTAAAATGAATAGCAGTTCTGTAATCGTTTAACCATTTATTATGTAATATTTTTATTTTGTTTGTCGTGGGACACAAAAGGGGTTTTCTCAGTATAGTTCCATGCTGTGACTGACAATAGAACCATAAAATAATGCAACATAAATTCACAAAAGTAATCAATTGCCTTGATTCAGCGATCTTAATCTCCATTCTCAGCAGCGACTGTAAACATCAAATCCCGCACTCATTATATATTTAAAAATGGCCACCTCAAGAAGCTTTACAACACGTTTTTCAGCAGTGATATCAAACTCTCATTGGCTCTCGCCTGCTTCGTCACAGATAGCAACATTCAGTGTTTCCGATGATGTGTGTTTGATTTGTGCGCCTTCACGGAATGGATCGGGATAAGATTTTTCAGCGATTAATAACTTACAGAAAAAATTCTGCTCTGTACCTCATACAAAACTATTATATACCCACAGAGGCGACTGCAACATATCATCATTTGGACTACTTTTGGTACCGCTTTTGGCATTTTAACAACGAATCACCCCAAAACATTATTAATTATATTGTATTCAAGTTATTGTATATGGTTTGCATTGAAATGTGAATAAATGAATCAAACAGAACGAAATGAGCACTGCAGGAGGTCATGTAGTGTTATTAAGGCAGGAATGCCTCAACGTTTCATTCACGCTAAGGGAACGCTTTAATTAGCATGGCTATAGAGAGTTTGTTCGCATGTTTCCCACCCTGCGAGACAATAGAGGAGCCCCCCACTCTGGGGCTTGAGCAAATCGCGCTCAGCTTCTCCCTGGGCTCGTTGACGCTCTGAGCCGCGTTTCTAGGTCATGAGAGTCTGTTATGAATAATAAAACGAGTCAGATTTAAATGGAATATTTATAGAAGCGCACAACAGCAAACGCTGCACCTCCTCCCTGTATTATTTTCTCTGATGTCTGCGGTATTTCTTATTTACTAATATTTCCTCCATCTTGTACTCTTTACCGTAGAATTTTCAGCTCTGTGTGTGTGTGTGTGTTTACCGTTATGTTAGCCAGGGGGATCGTGAGACAGACTGTGAATGAGCCAGGGACCTAATGACTCAGGCTGAGGCCCCTGACGGGAATGGTGATATTTGGTTGAGGGGAAATGTTCCGGTGATGAAAGAGGAACTCGGGAGAAGGAGAGGTTTTAGAATTCTGCCCTAGATGTTTAATTGTGGGACCACTCAGTTGGAAAACAATTAGAGCGTAGTCAAGTAGGTCTATTTTGGTGCTGTAGGCTATATATTTTCCAGTGAACTTATTTTCAGCTCCTCTATAATCAACATAATAATTGCAGGTTCCGAGTAATCACATGCGATGGATTGGAATCTGTCAACTCTTTCTGTACTGGATACTCATAATGCATGGCCTTGCACTGGGGGCCAGTGTTATTCTTCTTCAACATTATTGTGTCTATCAGGCTCCTCCGTATTCCAGGGCGCCTGTGATAAACCACAAACTAAAATAAACTTTAAGGGTTGCAGCTGAAGTTTCAGCAGAACCATATTCACTCACCCTATGAGCGAATCTCAACTCATTAGTACACTTTTATTAGTGTAGCCTTCTGCTTAGGGTCTCCTCCAAGCAACCCCCTAGCAATGATCTGGAAAGCACCTACAGCCGCCGGAAAGGGTAAATATGGAGTTGCCTGCTGAGTAGGGATGCACTACTATTAAAAGTCTATTTTCCTCTTATGGCTGATATTAAAGAGGATCTATTGTACTTTTTTTTGTGTGTGTGTGTGTGTGTGTGATTTTGCTGTTTGAGCATGTAAAAGGTCTGCAGAGTTACAAAGCACAAAGTCAGTAAGCACAGTTTCTGAACTCCCTGAAACGCCTCCATCGTAGTCTTGAGTTACGAACGAACACATCACAATATTCCTCATTTAAATAATTAGAAGTGTGTTGTCGCCATGTCCAAGAGATGCTGTTTTTTTTGTTTTTCACCCCAGATCGAACTCTGTCATGGTAAGGGGCGTGTTTCCGAAGCATGTTTGAAGCAGTTGACCAATCACAACACACTGGTCCTGCCAACCAATCAGAGCACATTGTGCTTTTCAAAAGGAGGGGCTTTCGAGAGACCGGAACAAAACGGGGGTGCGTTCCTCTAAAGCATTGTTAGCCAACTATGGTCGCAAGTTCCGTCGTTACCAACATAGTTCATCGATTTGTCGTTTCCCAAAACCATAGTTCCAACGAACATTCACAAACAACATCGCAAACTTAAGAGGTTGGAACTACAGCTCTTGGGCTGATAAGGTTTTTTTTTTTTTTTAAGATTCAAGCATGAAAACCTATTCTAGTAAAGCCCAAAAACAAAATCAAGACTTTGTAAAAAGGGCATAATATGTCCCATTTTGTCTGAATAAATGAAAAATAATAATGCTAAAACCAAGAATTTTAAATGATAGAAGTGAATTGAGAGATGCTGGAGATTTCATTTAGCAGTGTTATTAAATTATTAGTGTTTTTAAACTTTAAATAGTTCGTTCACCCAAAAATAAAAATGTTGTCATTATTTACTCACCTTTATGTTCCAAACTCATATGGCGTCGTTCACCTTCGAAGCGCAAATGAAAATATTGAGAGATTGTGTCTCTTCATAAGACTTTCTGGATTAAATAGCTTGATTATTTTTGGAATACTTTAACTCTTTTCCACGGCGTGGTACGACTCGACTCGGCTCGGCACAACTCGGCTCGCTTCACTTTGGCTCGGTTTGCTTTCCCACTGCAGTTTAGTACCGCTTCAAAGTGGGTGGGATTATAGACTTATCGTTATAGTTGCGCCGCCTCCAGTGCCGTGACATCATCGTAAACACGACACAAACAAACAAGATGGTCATTTATAGCAAGTCGTTTAAAAAAAGTCGTGCGAACAAATGATACTGCGGTGACTGTTGCTGATTATTTAGTGGGTTTGGTGTCTCGTGTTGCAAATCCAATGACACTGGTAGTGACGATTCTCTATGACCAATCAGTGATCTGCAGTGTTTACACATCACATTTTAGTATCGGACGACTCGCTTGGAACCTCAACCGAGCTGGTACTAAAAAAAAAGTACTAGGTACTAATCGTACCTCCCAAAAGTGAGCTGTACCATGCAGTGGAAAAACACCAATAGTTTGAAATGGACTTTCACAGAAATCTCTCAGGTTTCATTAAAAATCTCTTCATTTGTGTTTCAAAGATGAATAAACAATCTTATGGGAGTTAATGATGACAGAATTTTCATTTTTGAGTAAACTACCTCTTTAAGTGGTCTTTAGATTACAATAAATGTTATATATTTGCAAAAATAAGGTACGTGCATATGCACAATTTAATATCCAATATCAACCAACACCAATGCATTTATAAAATCTGTAATAACCAATATGATATCAACATATCATGTACTGCTTTTAATACATGTTTATTGCATTAAGTGACATATTACATTATTTTCAGACAAACTTAACGTTAAGAGCATCGGATGCTGATGCACAAGTTAAATTGTAATTGACAAATGAATGATGGCAGAAGCCGTTACGCTGCGAAGAACGGATACTGTTAGTTCATTTGACAAGATGAACTCATTTCTGGTAGATGTCATTTACCAAAGCTGATTATGTTAGATTTATGATGATTATTAAATGGCCGTTGCACACAACATTCATTATGACACACAGTCAGATGAAATCTACATATTTCAAACACATCCACATCAACCCCGTGGACCTTCAGCCACTCTGACATGCTTCTCTGTTCTACCCCCATAAACATGTGACAACATAATTATTATTTAAGAGCTGTAGAGTAGTTTTACCCTTGGCTGCAGCCAAACTTTTTCTCTGCCAACGCTCCAGAATATTTGCATGTGATTGTTTGCATTATAATAGGGGTCTCTTTGTAAGCCTGTCAGTATAAAGGCTGATAAAGGCTGGAGGATAGTGTCAGGTGAGGGAAGTCCTCACTGTTTAAATCTGCCTGTTTGTGCTTTGGACATGTTTTTAGCCTTGCGAATTATAAAACTGGCAGAAAAGTTCCACAGACTTTTTTTTATTAGAGCAACCACCTGACAACCATTCACAACACCCTTGCAGATAAATTGAAATGCACTAAAAACCACTTAGAATAACCAAAAAGCAACACCCTGTCTTACACAACATATCACAATGGCTTTTAATGAGTACTTTTTGCTAAAAATAATACACTTTTAAAGAAAATGCTTAAAGGGATACAGTAGTCTGTATTCTGTCATCATTTACTCACCCTCATGTTGTTCCAAACCTGTATGAGTTTCTTTCTTCTGTTGAACACAAAAGAAGATATTTTGGAGAATGTTGGTAACTGGACCCCATTGACTTCCATAGTAGGAAAAAAATGGCTACCATCAACCGTGTGGTTACCAACATTCTTCAAAATATCTTCTTTTGTGTTCAACAGAAGAAAGAAACTCATCAGAATTTTCTTTTTTGTGTGTGTGAAATATCGCTTTAAGTGGGAACTACTGTAAACCTAATGCTTTTGTACACTTTAATTGTATGTTAATTAAATTATAGTTTAAATTATATTTAATGCAATAAGTCGAATTTAAGAGTTTTTTTCAACACACTTGAGTAGGAATTAAGTATATATTTACATGTAATTTCATAATATTGTCTTTGAAATATGGTGAAAGTGAATACTGCCAAATGTACAGAGAGGGATTTATGGTAAACTAAAATATACTGTGAAATGTAATTTCTATTGAAACTTGCATGCCATGTATTTAAATACATATTTGTAATTACACATTTGTACTGAAGTTGCAGTTTCTGTGTTTATTAGACTTTGGGACAATATATTCACAGCATTGTACATCAGTTCATCTAAACAGCAAGACACGCCATTTTAATCCATTTCCCATGCTTCGTGCGGTAGCTTACGGCAGTAGAACTTCTGTTCCTCTCTTTGTTGTCTTTACTAGCGTAGCACCAAACTCCCACTCATTATTTTTGCAGTGATGGGGAATGAGATTAGCTGTGCACTACAGTATGTTAATGATTATCTCCATTATTTAAAGAACGAAACATCAAAGCCTTAGCATGTTACAAATGCCGGGATATATTTTATCTGAGCGTACGCAATTCATTAATATCTCTAGATATCGCTTGTACCAGAATCCTTCTCGCTTTTGCAGGTAAGCGTGAGAAAGGATGAAAAAAGCAGCAGATGCACTTTTATTAGAAGCATAACAAGTACTAGTGCTCCATATTTTATCCTCCTACACACACACAGCTCTCAGATGACAGAGGATAATGCCTTTTTCTCCTCGGAGCTAACAGCACCCTTGTCCCAGAGTGCACTGCTTTGGCCTTCTGGATAGAACGCATTCCAGTCTTTCAGAGATGAGTTTGGCAGCACTTTATTTTATAGTCCTGTTCCCCATGTGCATACTATATACTTATAATAGCAGAAAGTGTAATGCATTAAAACACATGGCACATTAGATTTGCATTTTGGTTGCAATTATTTATGAAAAGATATAATGCATTATAATATACATTCCGAATACTTTTATAATGCATTATGCATAAGGGCTTTACATAAAACCAATATTTTAGTTCAACCTCCTTCATAACTGTTATGATTTTTGCATTGTATTGTTGTTGTTGTTGCTGAATTCTTTGATTGAACAGGCATTTACTGAATTTTCTCTTCTTTCTCTGTTCTCCAGGGCCTTATACACATATGAAGATGAGAGTAATGATTTGATCCTGTCTTCATCGGGAGGTAGGCTACATCTCAACATACCTCCTGTGCAAATATAGACGATCTAATAATAACCGACCAGAATCTAGTCATGCACTAGCGATAACGCTGTCGGCTGTGACTGATGACATTCATTTGCATTGTTGATGTACCATGATTATGCCGGTGAACGCCACCCTGCGATTATATCGTGACACGGAAACCAAACGCATTAAATGTGATATTAACACTGTTGGAGCTGTGCAGGGACAAACATCTTTATTGATTTGCAGCTTATCCAAATAATCTTAAAACCCAATGGACTGTAATCCTGCCAGCTATGAACAGAACAGATCCCAAACACTGGCGTCAGAAACCGTCACTCAAATCTCACTGCGTTTTCAAACTATTATGGTGCATCAAACTGTACGGTCTGTATTTTCCCTCAGAGCTGGAGGAGGGAAACCTGTCATTTCTCTCTGATGACAATCATTTAGTCTGTGACTGAGGGAAGGTTATTATTAAGGGCCGTGTTGATTAGCACAGAGGATTTAGAAGTTCGATTTGTTGTGGGAATTCTGTTTGCAAGAGATTTCCCGCAATGTTTATTTACAGTGAACAGTTTGATTTTCTTGTTTCTAAAGCCATCATTTTGCTGCAGTTTTCAACATCATATCTAAGCATTGTTAAAATGCCTGTAAATATGCCAATATGAGAATGATGCAAACCATCCATCCAAACTTGAGATATATTGTATAACGATATAACGAAAAAAATAATATCTATATAACTCAGCCAATCAGATTTCAAAGCAGAAAGGATCCAATTTATCCAAATGCAATTTCAAATGATCCGTTTAAATGACCAGGATTGGTATTATATTTAGATCTGTTTAGTGTACACAGAGTTGGGGAAAATTGGACATTGAAATTAAACACATGGAATTAAAATGTTTTTATGTGGGCAGTAAGCGGTGTCTGCTACTTTGTGTAATTTACTTTTTCCGGAACAGGAAAGAACTTCCACCAGACTGTGTGTGTGTGTGTGTGTGTGTGTGTGTGTGTGTGTGTGTGTGTGTGTGTGTGTGTGTGTGTGTGTGTGTGTGTGTGTGTGTGTGTGTGTGTGTGTATGTGTGTATTCATGTCTGTCCAAACCCTCTCCAGAGATTTGTTTCTGTCTACTGGCACATTACCTCTCATGAGAAGCAGTAACTACCCGATCAGTCATGGTTGCCATAATGGGCCACTTAAATAAGAAACGTTTGCAACTAATATTACAGAATTGTATTATTAAGAATTATTTTGTTTTAACAGTTTTTATTTTTTTGTTCATATTTTTTTTAAATTAAAAAATATTTATATATATTCATAAAATACTAAAAATACTACTAATCTACTAATATATACAGTGTGTGTATATATATATATATATATATATAGAGAGAGAGAGAGAGAGAGAGAGAGAGAGAGAGAGAGAGAGAGAGAGAGAGAGAGAGAGAGAGAGAGACATACATAAATCGTTTACATTTATTTCAGAAACAAAACTGCAAGACATTAAGACTATTACATATTTAGAGAATGTCTTAAAGTATTTTGAATTGATAAGTATTTTCTTATCCGAATGGAATTTTTTGTGAAAGTTTAGGCTTAAAAAAAGATGAAGATACTTCATTTTATTCTCTGAAAAGAAACTTAATATCTTATGTCTTATATCTTGATATTTTTGTTTTGATATTTTTTCTGGAAAACAAGACTTTTATTTAATTGCATTTTTTTTTTTTTGCAGTCAAGCACAGTTTAGTACTGTACACTACTAACTGCTATAGAAAAATAACTATCTAACAAAAGCAAAAAATGATTTTCTGATGGTGGTGGTGGCCAGACCCCAAACATATCCCCCACAATCCCATTTCCTAAATAGTAGTTAAGAAATGACTACTTCACTAAAGATCCAACATTTAGAAGATTAGCATGTTCTATTACTGTGTGGTCGGGCCAGTATGGGCCATATTTTGACTGAAAAACAAGATAAAAAACAATACAAGTATTATTATTATTATTGCAATTGCTACACCACTAACTGATGGGAAAAAATTGACTTTTCTTTCTAAACTCTGTGATTGTTGTGTTTGACAGATGGCGGTCTGGCAGAGATCGCAGTCACCTTCGATAACACCCGGATCATGTACGGTTTCTGCAGTCTGAAGGAGCCCACGGCAGCCCTGCCGCGCTACGTCCTCATCAACTGGGTGAGATGACGCAACAACCTGCGCTCAGTGACACTGACATTTTGCAAGCCGTTAGCAAGAACTCTTCAGCTCTAGAGGTCGACAAAGACAGAGCAGTCAACATAACCACAGTCAACCGACATCAGTGCCACCCTTTAATCATACATGCATTCTTTTATCTTACAAAAGCAGGAAATAATTTTGATATGGTGGTGGGAGCGAGACCCCAAGTCTAATCCATATATTTAGCCCCCACAATCCTGAATTAGTAGTTATGAAATTGCTACTGTATTTTGCTAAAGATCTAAGATTAGATTAGATTAGAAGATTGATGAAGATACTGTGCGGTCAGCCTGATATAGGCCAGTATAACAGTGACTTGAAGGCATTTTGATTTTTGAACACGAGTTGGAGGGCAAAAATTATAGATGAATCACTGTATAATCTTGTTTAGAATAAAGTAAATGTAAGCCTCCAGTCATTATTTTAGGTCTCCAATTAAATGATTTACACTACTGGTCCAAAGTTTGGAATAATTTGATTTTTTGTTTTATGTTTTTGAAACATTAAGTCTTTTATGGGGGCAGTTGTGACCTAAGGGTTAGAGAGTTGGACTTGTAACCCAAAGGTTACTGCTCAAGAAACATTTCTTATTATTATCAATGTTGAAAACAGTTGTGCGGCTTAATATTGTTGTGGAAAATGTGATACCCTACCATTCAAAAGTTTAGGGTAAATAAGATTTTAAAAAAGAAAGAAAGAAATTAGTACTTTTATTCAGCTGGGATGCATTAAAATGCGTAGGATGCGTTGTTTCCACAAAAATATGAAGACTTGTTTTCAACAGTGATAATAAGCAACATTATTAATAATAGAGCACCAGTAATATAATTGAGCATTATAATTTCTGAAGGATCATGTGACACTGAAGACAGACAGATGTAAGCTTTGCATCACAGGAATTAGTTAGAAAACAGAAAACGGTTATTTAAAATTGTAACAATATTTCACAATATTACTGTTTTACTGTATTTTTTGTTTAAATAAATGCAGCATTGGCAAGCATATGAGACTTTAAAAAAAAAAAACATAATTATTCCAAACTTTTGACCAATAGTGTAAATCATTCAATTTGAAGTTTGCACCAGTATTTTGAAGTGCATACAAATACTGCATAAAAAGTACTATATATTGCACACAACTCATATGAAAGACACTCTTAAATGCTTTCATTATTTTCTTATGTTCGTTTAATTACAAGCATGTTTTGTACTTTGTATTTTTAGTACTTATCTCTTTATGTCGCAGCAATTATTTTAAATTGTGTGAGCTTCTTTATTTTGAATGGGTGCTGATCAGAGAAGTATCTCTATTGTTAGTTGAATTATTAAAGCGACAGTCTCTCTTTAAAAGTATTGGCGCCTTGGAAATGCAACTAATGGTTGCAGTGGAACACAATATTCACCTCAATTTAAGGTTAAAGGATGTTATTATATGTTATTATTTTTGGTTTTCTGAATGCAGTGGGAGGTTGTAACTACCTAGGGGAGCAATCTGAGACAATTATATATTGGCAGTGCTCTGAAGTGTGCTAGACTTTTTTTATTTTTTTTCATTCACACTGCAGTTGAATTCTCTGAATAAACACAGACTTGACAATGTGTGTTCAGGTTGGTGAAGATGTGCCTGATGCCAGGAAGTGTGCCTGTGCCAGCCATGTAGCCACCATAGCCGAGTATTTCCAGGTGGGTCTCCCCAAGGTAAAACAAACATCTTTTACTTCCCTTTTAAATTAGGTAATGACCCATTTCAATGACATGAACCCATTGTCACTCATTTTGACATCATCTATCCTCTGAGCATGCGAGGAGTGTTAGCTGTTAGGTTTCATCTTTTCTAACTTTCCTGAGAAAACTGTCTGGAATGAAGGAAATGTGATTCATCCAAAATAATTTTCTTTGTTAGTGTTGGGATGAAGCTAACAAAGCAGGTCTAGTTCACCACAAAATCAAATAAAAGAAATAAGAAATTATATTTTGCATGAAAAAATAAAAGATCATAATGTGACATTATTTTGGTGATTAACAATGTTCCCCTTCAATTTCCATTTCCTTAATGTTTACAAAATCTAGTTCACGAGTTCACACTTACAAATAAGTCAGATAGAATAAATGCGTATTTGGCGTGCTGTCCGAGGAGAGGGCTCCGAGCTCGGTATTCGGCCCGAACCCAGAGTACTCCCCCCGTATTACTGGCTGTGAAAGAACAAGCCAAGAGTGAGGAGTCGGGGTGGTGGAGGGATGCTGAAAACTGTCAAGGAAGTTAGATGAGTTGACAGAGTGAATATATATATGCTTCCTCTCATGCTGATAGGGTAGACATGGTAATTGTTTGATGAGTTGATTGATTACTTGATAATTTGAACGTGCTCCTCCCGAACTTTGTTAATAAAACATCATTTCTTATTATCATTATGCAAAAAAATATTTAAATTAAAGTTATAACATTTACAAGGTATTTACATTTCATTGAAGTTCATTTGACGTACCCTGCCTTTACATATGCAGATTGTGTCCAGACAATATGATCTTCATTACTTACAGTAATGAGAATCAAATGGGAATCATCATTGAGAATAATGAAGTTTAAATTAAAAAATAAAATATCTTAATTCACAACAATGAGAATTGGTGAGGAAATATGGCAAATTGTCATTAAAATAATTTACATTTAATAAATCGTCTCAGGTTACTGCGTGACTGGTGTCTGAAACACATGTGTAAATACACCAATCTTGATTGGCTAATGTGATGTCAAGTTACATAGCAAAGCATGTAAGCATGACCATAAAAGGGCACCTGTGTCACAGAATCTCCAGATTTTGATTGTCTGAAGGAAGCCACAAAGGCACGCCCGAAGAGTGGCAACGCAGCGTCTCATTCCCTTCTCAGGGAACCGGGTTACATACGTCATCAGAGACGTTCCCTTTTGAATGTAACTCAATGCTGCGTCATGTCATTGCCCCAGTGGGAATGTGAACAGCGACGCTAGCCCACTGAGGAAAGATGCCTGCCCATCAAAGCCAAAGTTGCCAAGCTGCCGCAAAGTCTGACAAAGGAATCATTTTTACGACAGTATCGGTCTGTTCAAGGCCCTGAAGCAGCGAACTGGAGGGACCACCCGAAGTAACTGACGGGAAGATTCCCTCGTGAGCGAAGATGGGGCAAATGGCCCATCGGACACCTCCACCTCCCGAATCACCAGGGGTGGCAGGATAAGTAGAGACACCCCCTGAGAGCCACAAAGAAAATCTGGTACACAATATCGAGGTATGCCCATATCCTTCTGGGAGGGGACACTCTTAGGGATTTTGGATAGTGCTTTGTAAGATGCTACATACCCGGGTGG
The DNA here is from genome assembly GCF_964197995.2 of Scardinius erythrophthalmus. Classification (NCBI taxonomy): domain Eukaryota; kingdom Metazoa; phylum Chordata; class Actinopteri; order Cypriniformes; family Leuciscidae; genus Scardinius; species Scardinius erythrophthalmus. The sequence continues at coordinate 28,435,230 of NC_138237.1, read as the reverse complement.
AGTGAGCTCTGACACCTAGAGGCGAAGCCATTCCACACGCCTCTTAGGCCAGAGAAATTGCATCGGTTATTCAATGCGAAAGGCGTTGCTATGTGAACACAGACCCCCTTGCTGCGACCTCTAGGTAGACCAGCATTTAAGTGCATAAATGCCACTGGCCTGAGCGGTAGAGGTATATCCTAAGATTGTGAATAGGTGTAGCCTTTCTTGCTCCAGTGATTCATGCAGAGGAAGAAGAAGGCGTGAAGTATGACCAGATGTGCAGTCGCATAAGCGTGACTATTTCTAACTCCTCTGGGCCAGATGCGGACAGCATTGGTTCTTCGTTAGAATCAGAAGAATTCACAGGATTCTCAAAGGATCCTCTGAGTCAGTGGATATAGCAAGAGAAAGAGGGACACCTGTCTTAAGCTCCTTCAAGTCCACCTGCAAACCCCATGATCTAAGCCGCCGTGCTGCCTCAACAGGCACAGAACCCAAACCAGAAGCCTGACTCCCATCCCTCGAGAAGAGAGCCAGGAAGGGGCGGTAAGCCTTATGGAGAAATGCTCACAATGAATACGGACAGCCCCCTTCAAGGACTGACCAAGCATGTTTTGAATGTAATCAGGTCTGGGGTGCAAAATCCAAGCAGGAGGAGGTTATTCTAAAAGGTCCTGCAGATCTTCTGCTCTTCTAAAGAAATAATTTAGTAATTGAATTGAAGAGCCACAGCCTACTCTGTGGCTGACTCTAAGGCTTCAAATTGAGCTTCTGATAAACTTTTCAGGACCACAGCAAGGTGAATGCAGTCAATGCAATTCAGTACTCAGATGCCCATGAACAACCTTAAATGTCCTGATGCCCTCTGAAGAGGGAGGCGGGTGTCACACTCCGGCAGAATTTCTGAGCAGAGTTCAGGTGGGATCCCACTAGAAATGGCTGCTTCCCAAAACACTGGTTAGTGAAACAGGTTCTTGAGGGAAGAGTGAGCACCCAATACTGTGGTGTGACACACTTACCTCCGAGGGAACTTGCCCTCAGTCCACTGAAAGCCATAATGGATAAAAGAGATAATTGCTCCATTCAGCTCCCTGAACAGCTTACTGGCAGGGTACAGCCAAAATTTGCAACTATGTGTCACAGATCTATGAGAGAGGATTCAAGCGCAGAATGGCAAGGGTTTTATTGACAAGACGAGAGATGGTGGGTGAGGAGGTGATAACAGTCCAAACAGTTGGCAGGGAACGAAGCACAATGACAGGCAAGCTGAGAGGGTGGCCGCTGAGACCGGCCCCAAGGTGAGCAGGCTGCTGTGCTGTGGTTGATGTGCAGCACAAGGCCAGTGGATGCAACGAGAGCCAGACAGGATCATACAGCACACGTAGATAGACTCACAGGGCATGATCAATCACTGCAACGGTCTTGCTGCTTGACAGAGAGAGGAAGCAGCTAGAGAAGCTCAGCTTGCATGGCTGGAACAAACATGAGACATAACAGACACAAGACAAGGTATCCAGGCACTATCTTCAACTTGAACAATGAAAAGTGATGCACAAGGCAGCACACAGAAGTACACCGTGGCACAAGAAGGCACACACACAACGAACTGGCAAAACAAGAGGGAAAGAGAACACATTATAAAGGGAGCTGAGAACATGAGGAACAGGTGTGCACACTTCGACAAAGAACAGGGGAGCACACTCAGACTAACGAGGACTCATCAGCAACCAAACAAGGCGGCGTGGAAATTGGTAACAAGGATGCAGGAACAGAGGAGCACATGGCCAACACAAACAAAGACAGAGCCATGTGCTCAAGCACAACACAAACAAAGACACATTGAACAAAGACAGGACTGTCAGTGGAAAACCCTGACACTATGGGACTGATGGGACAGTCTGGGCAAACTGCTGTAACAACCTTCCCTTAAGAAAAAAAAGTATACTTCAAGTTCATTTTATGAAGTATACTTGAGTAATGTTCAAGTATATTTTTAAGTATACTTTATGTAGTAAGTATACTAATGTCAATATGTACTAGTAGTAAACTTGTAAGTGTACTATTTTAATACCGCTTGGGACTAAATTGGCCCACTTGAAGTATATAAAAGTATATGTTTAAGTGTACTATAAGTGTAACAGTAGTACACTTTAAGTGCACAACTAGTTCAAAATTATGTTTCTCATTTGTACTGCAAGTGAACTTATGAGTATACTAGTAGTTTACTATTTTAATACTTGTAGCAACTTTGAAGTATACTCTCAGTAAACTGCTAGTTTAGTAGTTTTATACTACAAGTTTTCTTTTAATGTACTCTCAGTAAACTACTAGTTTAGTAGTTTTATACTACAAGTTTTCTTTTAATGTACTCTCAGTAAACTACTAGTTTAGTAGTTTTATACTACAAGTTTTCTTTAAGTGAACTTAACATCATGCTTATAGTTTACCATTTATATATTATTTTTACTCTTTTAGTGTACTCTCAGTAAACTACTAGTTTAGTAGTTTTATACTACAAGTTTACTGAGAGTACACTAAAAGAGTAAAAATAATATATAAATGGTAAACTATAAGTATGATGTTAAGTTCACTTAAAGAAAACTTGTAGTATAAAACTACTAAACTAGTAGTTTTCTTTAAGTGAACTTAACATCATACTTATAGTTTACCATTTATATATTATTTTTACTCTTTTAGTGTACTCTCAGTAAACTACTAGTTTAGTAGTTTTATTCTACAAGTTTTCTTTAAGTGAACTTAACATTATACTTATAGTTTACTATTTATATACAATTTTTGCAGTTGCAGTAGGCCTACAGTATACTACTATGTTCAAATGTTATTTTTTTATACTTGAAAATACCTATAACTCTACTTTAATTTTAAAAACATTTTATTAGCTTCATGCATCCTTTTTTATCAACACTCGAATGTTTCATAAAGAAAGGCAACATTTTGTTAAAATGTTGAGAAAATAGTTGAGAAAATCACATTTTTGTCAAAGACTACGCCTTGATCAGATCCAGAACGATGATCAAACACAGATGGAGTAAATCGAGTCCGACACCCCCAAAGCTTCACAGTCGTTTTCTCTTCATGGGTTAGGCCTACGCTTAATTTCATTTGGAAACATTAAGCCGTTTTGATTTACAAGCTGTTTAATGTTTGATGATCACATTATTTTACATTTGAGTGAGCAATCTTCTATCACATGGTTCAGCTTCTTCTTCTCCTGTGTTTTGATCCAGAGATTCTGTAGAAGATGTGTCATAGCCCCCCCTACTGTATACCAGTGAAAACATGGATAGCTGGAAAATTCAGTCAATGGTGGGGAAAAGTTTAATTAAAGTAAATATGTACACTACCAGTGAACTAGCCTACACAAAAATTAAGATACGCAGAATTAGAAACATATCTGTTTTATATCAACATTTTAATCAATATTTTCAAACAAAGTTTCATAAGACTGCATATGAAAAACAATGTAAAAAAAGTATATTTAATAGGCTACTCGATCAAAAGAGTGTACACAACTACAAGCCAAGTATACTTTGAATAATTAAAATTTTAAGTATATCTCGATCAAAAGATTGAGTACAAGTATAGGCCAAATATACTTGGACTTTTCTCTCAGTATAAGTCAAGTACACTTAAGTGTAATTAAGTATATTTTTGAGAAGTATATAAAATGTAGACTGAAAGTATGCTTTCTTCTTTTTAGTTGAAAAGAAGTATACTAATAGAACACTTGAATAAACTTATTTTCCATGCTTATTTTATTTACTCTATAAGCTATTCCACCCGAAAGTTTGTTACTATATAAAGCTGAACATGTTAGTTTATAAGACGGTATGTAATATTATGTTTTTAAAAAAGTATTTAATGAGCTACTCAATCAAAATAGTAAACACAAGTACAAGCCAAGAATACTTAGAATACTTAATTATACTTTTAAGTATATCTCGATCAACAAGTATAGGCCAAATATTTAGACGTTTCTGTCAGTATAAGTCAAGTATACATAAGTGCAATTTGAAGTATATTTCTGAGAAGTACATAAAGTATATTTCTGAGAAGTATATAAACAGTAGACTGAAAGTATACTTTATTATTTTTAGTTTAAAAGGAGTATACTAATAGAACACTTGAATAAACTTCTTTTTCGTAAGGGTTACGTGTGTCCACAACACTCCGGCAGCATTGCTGGGTGGAGATTGGCTGAAACCCTACTGGAGATTGCTGTTCCCCGAAACACCGTAGGTGTTAAATACTTACTGGGCATAATCCCTCAGGAGACTGCTTCTTCCCGTAACACGGAACTTGTGGGATAGCAAGACATCTCCTTGAGGGCATCGAGGAAGAGTTGAGCGCCCATTTTATAGTGGTGTATATTTATATTTAAGTATACGCACAGAAACACAAAATTGTACTTTTTTTCACTTTAATTAGAAAACAGTACATTTATTTGCAGTATATGCATAAAATATCTTTTAAATAAGTTTTGTTTTGTTAAATGAGACTTGGTCATGTTTTCGTGAGATTCACACATTGAAACATAATTGGTGTTTTCAGAAGTTCATCAGAAGTGTTCATTTCAAACATTGACTCATAATGCATGAATTTTTTACTAATATGTTTTTTAGAGCTTTTCAATACCACTTCTGTTGTTGTTTAGGCTTTCTCTATGGCTTTGTTTAACCACATGCCTCTTTAGTTCTGCTGTAATTCAGTCCTGTGCTCCAGCAGATAAGAGTAAATCTAGTCATGTGGGTGGGCCACAGAGTCTTGTTGGGTTTGTTGGATGTGTGTGTGCTTCTGAGTGTATGCACCTAACTGCTGGTATTGTGCAGCAGAAGATGTTTTTAGATGACTAACTCGCTCCTCTTCATGGCTATTGTGTTGGAGGTGTCTGCCGGTGTGAGGCATCTGAATGGGGGGCCGCTCTGCTTTTCAAGCCTCTCAATCTCTTCAACGTGAGTGCGTGGGTGAGAAAGGGAGAGAGAGAGAATAGAGGTATTGAGGTAGAGAAACTCTACGATAAAACATCAGCGAGACAACCAAGGCCGCCGCAGAGATTGTGCTTTTGGGTTGAAAGAGAGACGGTGTTATCAGGAATGAATTGATCTAAAGTGCCAGTCAACTCACCGGTTGCTCTTTTTGAGCTACTGAAAACATTGATGGCAGTATGTCTCTATGTCAGAGAAATACACACGAACTAGATATAGTTGGTTTGTTTGATATTCTTACAAAAGCTTAGTTAGAGGAAGAGCTCTATATTCTGTGATGCTCGCACAAGCACATTGAAGACTTGTTTTGTCTTGCATGAAAAGCCTAATTGCATGTGAATGAATCATTCATACTCATTCATAGCTATTCCTTCATATGTTATTAACTGCAGTTATTCACTTTGGACTAATTCTTTCATTAATTATGTTATTGATGCGTTAATAATGTACACCACTGTTCAAAAGTTTGGGGTTAGTACGATTTAAAAAAAAATAATTAAAGAAGGTAATACTTTTATTTATCAAGGATGCATTAAATTGATCAAAAGTGACAGTAAAGACATTTCAAATAAATACTATACTATTTATTGAAGAATGCTGAAACTCACAATTTCACAACAGCATTTGAAACAGCACAACTTTTTTTCAAAATTGATAATATTAATAAATGTTTCTTGAGCAGCAAATCAGCATACTGAAGGATGGTGTGACACTGAAGACTACAGTAATGGCTCCTGAAACAAAGTCCATTCCAATTCCAATGGAATTCCAAGTCCATGTTTTCAAATAAAATAAAAATATTTTAAATTGTAATAATATTTCACAATATTATTGATTCAAGTGTATTTTGATCAGATAAATACAGCCTTGACATTACAAATCAAAAACATTAAAAATCTTACCAACCCCAAAATTTTGTTGCAGTTGCACCAATTGAAATTATGGCACGGCATTAGCTAGAAAAATTTAATCTGGATATTTTAAAGCCTTATTTTCAATATATGTGTGTGTGTATTTGAATAGAAAATGCCACATTAACATAAAAAATTCTCTTAAATGGACAAATATTACCATTTTTTTTTACTGGTTTGCGGAAATTAATCAGACTTCCAATCTCCAAAACCCCTTTTTTTTAATGGTGGCACAAACGAGTCACCAAAAAAGACTTTTGAACCAATCCCATTGAAAAGACAGTTTGAACTGATTCACAGAAATGAATCAAACTTACCAACACTGATCAGACTTTTACTACTGGACTGTACATTTCCCTCACAACAGTCTCATACAAAGTCACATGACAAGGTAGAATCACAAAATGTTTTTAGGAAACCTGTCAAGTAGAGTCGGTCAATGCAGCCTGATGCTTTTGAGACTTTCTTCTTTTGTCTGACTCTCTTGTGACAGTTAAAAGAGTTCTCGTCATTTAAATGCGCGGTTGATGCTGGTTGCCAGGTGACGTGTGTGTGTGTGTGTGTGTGTGTGTGTGTGCAGCAGTGCTACTGATGAATTTCTTCTCTTTCTTCAGGGTGTTGACGTCGTCGTGAACGCTAGCACCATAGACGACATCGACCCCTCAGCCATCGGACAAAGGCTGACCAATGGGACGGCTCCAGTGGCCAGCCCAGTGCTGAGCCGCCTGCGGATGAAAGACGAGGAGAACACAGAGAACGTTGTGCGTGATTTTGTTTGCATGCACACTGGAAAGGGGTCGAATCAAGTTGTCTGTGAATGGCTCTCTAATAGATGTCTGACACAAGGGCACAGCCTTGTTGCTGTTTTTAGAGGAAAGTGCTCTTAGAGCCACATTGTTGATTCAGAGGAACTGAAACAATGATTGCTTATGTACCATATGAAACAGACTTTAAAATAACCTAGATCCTTCCTGCTGTTTTGCTCACTTATCTGAATGACAGTCTCTGCCAAGTATACACTACGTCAAAAGTTTGTAATAATTACAATTTAAGTCTCTTATACTGACATTAAGTAATATTGTGACATATTATTACAATATGAAAGAACTGCACTGTAAATTATATGATCAATAAGTTCTACAATAATGTTTTTACATTGCTTTAACTCATCAAAGTAACTTTTTTTTAAAGTTATACAAGATTCATCTAATTTTTAAGTCAGTTTAATTCAGTTTTGAATATATTTTAAATGTAATTTATTCCTGTGATCAAAGCTGAATTTTCAGCATCATTACTCCAGTTTTCAGTGTCACATGATCCTTCAGAAATCATTATAATATGATGATTTGATGCTCACGAAACATTTCTTATTATTATCAGTGTTGAAAACAGTTGTGCTGTTTCATATGTTTGTGGAAAACGTGATACACTACCATTCAAAAGTTTGGGGTATGTAAGATAAAAAAAAGTTAATTCATTTGTTCAGCAGGGATGCATTAAATTGATCATACAATTAATTACATTTATAATGCTATAAAAGCTTTCTATTTCAAATAAATGCTGTTCATTGAACTTTCTATTCATCAAAGAATTCTGAATAAAAATTATCATGGTTTCCACAAAAATATTAAGCAGCAAAAACTGTTTTCAACATTGAAAATAAGAACTTTTATTAATAACTAAGCACTAATTGGTGGCACTTGAGCAGTCATCATGTTAGAATGATTTCTGAAGGATCATCTGACACTGAAGACTGGAGTAATTATGCTGAAATTTCAGCTTTGATCACAGTAATAAATTACATTTTAAAATTAATTAATATTTCACAGTTTTTACTGTATTTTGATCAAATAAATACAGGTTTGGTGACTATAAGAGACTTCTTTCAGAAACATGTAACATATGCAACTTGTATGCTTTATTGTATCCCCTAAAATTTGGTATTAACCAATAGCGTTTCAACCAATAAAATTCAAGAACCAAGTGATGTTGGTATAATCTAATCACAAAGCCAGTTTGTACGTCTTTCAAACAGTCTCCACAAGGGTAGTAATGCCAGAATTTTTTGGTCTTGTGGGGACATTTTTTGGAATACAATACAATAATGGATACAGTATAGTTTGTGGAATATCCCCATAAAACATGAAAACCCAACAAATGTGCTCTCTAGCTGACTTTATGTTTGGAGAAGAAACAAACTGTCCCCATAGTGCCTCTCTTGGATCAACATCTTTGTCCTTAGCTGGCTGTCCAATTAAAATGGCCAGTACTCACACTTCCCCTTTCCTCCTGACCGCAGGGCACCACCTACCAGAAAACAAATGCAGAGATCGAGATGAAGAAAATCAATCGAGAGGAGTTCTGGGAACAAGCCAAGGTAGAAATGTTATACTTTTGTGTTTCTGCTGCTAAGATGCTTGATCTGAGACTCTGAGGATGGCAGTGTGAACCACTGTAACCAGTGTAAGCACAATGTGACGCTTCATCTGACTAGCCTCTTTGTTTTAACATTAATGAGGAAGTGCTTCTGTCAGATTATATTTCAGATATAAATATACTGTAATTTTATATATATATATATATATATATATATATATATATATATATATATATATATATATATATATATTACATGGCTTGGTTGAATTCTAATGTAGAATGTGGCCTGTTATTTCTTGATAACAGACCGCTGCTAAGGATAACACACCGTTGCCATGAAAAACAGAGCATTGCTATGGACGCAGGATTCTAACCGCTGAGACGAAACAGACTATTTTCTTTAGTGGAAGCAATACAATCGTTTTTAAATCAATAAACTCCTTTTTAAATCAATATTTTGTGTCAAATTATTGATTTATTTGGTAGGTAGCCATGTAATAAGCGGGATAATGTAGAGCGAGGCGGTTGTTATAGCGAATACAACCCCTTCAGGCTGATCAGGACCCCGACGCGAAGCGAAGCTCTACATTATCCCTTACATATATATATATATACTGTATATACACGTATATACACAGTATATCAGAACATCAACATTTGAAACATTTATGTAAAGAACTGAAAGACTTCTTTCTATATATATACTGTATATATACTAATTACAATGGAAAAAATGGAGGCCCAAAACATTGATTTACTGTTCAGTAATGTGTTGTACAATGTTCTATCTATCTTAGATCTATTTATCTTATTTAAATACATTTCACTGATATTTCTGACGTGTGTCTGTTTAAAGCGGGAAGAGGAGTTGAGAAAGGAGGAAGAGAGAAGGAAGATTGCGGAGGAACGGCAGCGCTTTGAAGCAGAGAGGATGGAGCTGGAGAGAAAAGAGCAAGAGGATCGAGAGAAGCGGTACCGCGAGAGGGAGCAGCAGATCGAGGAACACAGGTAGGAATGACGCCACAGTCGCCAATACCCATGACCCCCAGCCAGACATTATTATGATGCTATCTGTGTTTATATGCGCGGTCACAGGAAGAAGATGCTGGAGGACGAAGAGGCCAAAGAGAGGTCAAGGAATCAACCCTTGATTGTAAGAGTGCGTGTGCTTTGCATACAGTAAACCAGGATTTGTGTCTTAAAAGATGTTCTGACCTGAAAAATGCAACGAATGCATGATAACCTATGGGTGGTAAGACCTATGACCTATGTTTCTTCGGTAATATTGTACCTGTAATAAGTGGACACATGTGACTGCTGAATGGCCAAGGGCAGTACACAGGCTTCAGAAGTATTTACACAAAATCTGTTCAGATTTATTGCAGTCATTTGTAAAGTAAATAAGTTACAAACATCGGTATGTGGAGGAACCCACATTTAACTGTTATAAAAAAAAAAAGTTTTGCTGCCCCCTGCTGGAAATAAACTTGCACTGATTCTCTTTACAGACAGAGCCCAGCTGTGAAGACCCGAACCTGGAGAAAAAGGAATCAGAGGTTGAGGTGGGTTGAAATGGAGCTGTTAGAGCCACACTAACATCACTTCATTTCTCAGATAAGTGTATTAAAAAGGAGAGCTGACCCTAACCAGCTGAAATGTGGGGCAGATTTGTTTTATGTGTTATGATGACAGATATTCTGCTGGGATTTACATGTGGGTCAGTGGGATTCCTCAGGCTATTTAAAGACAAGTGTGTTTCTGTGTGTGTGCAGTCGATAGGATCTTCATGATAAGAAGGGGCCAAAAAATCCTAATGCAAAACTTTACCTGCACAGCATATTATTATTATTACATTTAATACACTACCAGTCAAAAGTTTGGTATAATTAAGATTTTTTTAAAGGGGTCATGACCTGCATTGTTTTATTATTTTATAATGTTTCCTGAGGTGCACTTATAATGTTAGTATGATTTTTACATCAAAACTTGTCATAATTTAGAAATAAAATGCCATTTCCTAGCCTGATTTTAGCCTCTGATTTGAACGCTCTGTTTTAAGGGGCGTGTCTGCTGAGAAACTTCAGTGTAAACGCCCACTGCTGTGATTGGCTGACAGCTTTGCATAAGAAATGGCTAGTATTACATGTGGAACTCTCTCGAAAACTTCTACTACGTTTTTACTATTACAGCTCTCAAAGTTATCTAATCATGAAAAGTGTTGATTATAGCATTATATTTAGATGTATAAAATTATATTTAGATCGTGGCATGAAAGGTTACAGTGATGAGCATTGTAGCCGATCACAGACATGTTGAGTGCATGAATGCAGTGATCTCGTCATTGCAACTCGATTTCTGCACACTAACAAATGCTTTCATCATAACTAACAATGCAAACACGATGTAAATAAAAGAGTTTTGGCGAGAGTCCAGAACTCAGTCACTGAAAAACATACCCTGTTTGATTGACAGCTCCAGCAATTGTGATTGCTTTCTATATATAATTTAATCACAGTTTAAATAACAGGTTATTTTCATCCTACTAAGAGAAACAATGTGAAGTTGACCGTTTAGTCACTGGTTTGATTTACTGACACATAGACAAAGTGTTATGATGCAGGAATGAAGCGGAGAGAGAATCCATACGCAAGCACTAAATTTAATAAAACAACAAGGAAAACCAGGGCAAACAATGGAACACAAAACTCAGGACAGAAACATGACAACAGCTACAGCAAACAACGACCGACACCCAACAACTGAAGCACAGAGGTTTAAATACACAGGCAAACAAGCTAAACAAGATAACAAGGGGGTGTGGTTAATCATAAACACCTGGGAGACTAATAAACAAGAAAAACTACAAAGGACTACAAAACATGGCACAAAACAGGAAATAACAAAAGTCCACACAAGACAAGGGGAACACAAGACAGGAATCATGACATAGCCCCCCACTTAATGAGCGGATTCCAGACGCTCCTCAGCAAAAGTCCAGGAGGGTGGTGAAGCGGAGGCGGACCCGGGGGCGGGATGGAGGGCCAGGCCCGTGGAGCGGAAGAGGGCCCGGATACTGCAGCAGGACAGGAGGCCAAGGCGGAGCAGGCAGTGCAGGCGTCCGAGGCGGAGACGACCCTTCATGTGGCCAGGGAGGAGACGACCCTTCGGGCGGCCAGGGCGGAGACGACCCTTCGGGCGGCCAGGGCGGAGACGACCCTTCGGGCGGCCAGGGCGGAGACGACCCTTCGGGCGGCCAGGGCGGAGACGACCCTTCGGGCGGCCAGGGCGGAGACGACCCTTCGGGCGGCCAGGGCGGAGACGACCCTTCGGGCGGCCAGGGCGGAGACGACCCTTCGGGCGGCCACGGCGGAGACGACCCTTCGGGCGGCCACGGCGGAGAAGACCCTTCGGGCGGCCACGGCGGAGAAGACCCTTCGGGCGGCCACGGCGGAGAAGACCCTTCGGGCGGCCACGGCGGAGAAGACCCTTCGGGCGGCCACGGCGGAGAAGACCCTTCGGGCGGCCACGGCGGAGAAGACCCTTCGGGCGGCCACGGCGGAGAAGACCCTTCGGGCGGCCACGGCGGAGAAGACCCCTCGGGCGGCCACGGCGGAGAAGACCCCTCGGGCGGCCACGGCGGAGAAGACCCCTCGGGCGGCCACGGCGGAGAAGACCCTTCGGGCGGCCAAGGCGGAGACGAACCCTCGGGCGGCCAGGGCGGAGACGACCCCTCGGGCGGCCAGGGCGGAGACGACCCCTCGGGCGGCCAGGGTGGTGAGGACCCTTCGGGTGGCCATGGCGGAGACGACCCCTCGGGCGGCCAGGGTGGTGAGGACCCTTCGGGTGGCCATGGCGGAGAGAACCCTTCGGGTGGCCACGGCGGAGAGGACCCTTCGGGTGGCCACGGCGGAGAGGGCTTATTGCCCCCCCCCAAAATTTTCTTGGGGAGGTTAACGGACTTAGGCGCCGGGTAGGAGGAGTCCAGTGGCGAAGGCGTGTCAGGGCTGGATGAGACAGGCGGTGAAGGCAGGTCAGGGCTGGACGAGGTCTGCGATGAGGGCAGGTCAGGACTGGACAGGACCCGCGATGAAGAGGGCTTTGAGCTGGGCAGGACCAGCGGCGAAGAGGGCTCTGAGCTGGGCAGGACCAGCGGCGAAGAGGGCTCTGAGCTGGGTAGGACCAGCGGCGAAGAGGGCTCTGAGCTGGGCAGGACCAGTGGCGAAGAGGGCTCTGAGCTGGGCAGGACCAGCGGCGAAGAGGGCTCTGGGCTGGGCAGGACCAGCTGCGAAGAGGGCTCTGAGCTGGGCAGGACCAGCGGCAAAGAGGGCTCTGAGCTGGGCAGGACCAGCGGCGAAGAGGGCTCTGAGCTGGGCAGGACCAGCGGCGAAGAGGGCTCTGAGCTGGGCAGGACCAGCGGCGAAGAGGGCTCTGAGCTGGGCAGGACCAGCGGCGAAGAGGGCTCTGAGCTGGGCAGGACCAGCGGCGAAGAGGGCTCTGAGCTGGGCAGGACCAGCGGCGAAGAGGGCTCTGAGCTGGGCAGGACCAGCGGCGAAGAGGGCTCTGAGCTGGGCAGGACCAGCGGCGAAGAGGGCTCTGAGCTGGGCAGGACCAGCGGCGAATAGGGCCCTGGGCTGGACATCCCCAACCCAGGGTCGAAGAGGGGCCAGAGTGGAGAGTGCTGTCGGGACTCCTCTCGACCACCTCCTCTACTGCGGCCTCCACGGATCCCACGAAATATGACCAACCGGGTCCCCTCATAAGATTGTCCTCTCTCTGGTGGCTGGAAGAGACACTGGCAAAAATGCTGCTGGATTCATCATTTGGTCGGTCGTTCTGTTATGATGCAGGAATGAAGCGGAGAGAGAATCCATACGCAAGCACTAAATTTAATAAAACAACAAGGAAAACCAGGGCAAACAATGGAACACAAAACTCAGGACAGAAACATGACAACAGCTACAGCAAACAACGACCGACACCCAACAACTGAAGCACAGAGGTTTAAATACACAGGCAAACAAGCTAAACAAGATAACAAGGGGGTGTGGTTAATCATAAACACCTGGGAGACTAATAAACAAGAAAAACTACAAAGGACTACAAAACATGGCACAAAACAGGAAATAACAAAAGTCCACACAAGACAAGGGGAACACAAGACAGGAATCATGACACAAAGAACATCTGACAAGTACCTACATGAATCATTTCATATCAGAAATCACTGGTCACAGATCAGGCATTAGAATTAACAGTTACTTACATGTTGTGGCAATACTGTCGAGTCCATATCGTAAAAGTCTGTTTGCAAAGCCTGCGCCGAAATTACGACTGATTTACCAAAGAATCCACAGTGAAATATACCAAATACAAATAAATAATGCTCAACTGAGACATTCACATTGTTGAAAATAAATAACCACATTCCTAGCATTAGGATCCTTTGGAAGGTAATGTTATTATAGGCATTGATCTTCTTCTGCAGAGTCTGTCTTTTACCTGTCATAGATGGGCTCATTCCACAACGAGTTGTTATCTGGTCTTGGTTACAATAAAAGCTGTTTTTGGAGTAACAAGGAAGTTTTCAGTTCTGAAACTTACAGGATATTCTTATAGAATGATGAGTATGATGATATGTTAAAAGCTCAAGGGAATTTTGATTTCTTGATTTTTCAGCATCATTACTCCAGTCTTCAGTGTCACATGATCCTTCAGAAATCATTCTAATATGCTTTTATGGTGCTCAATTAGGCCTATTATTGGTGCTCAGTTATTAATCATGTTATTAGGATCATGTGACACTAAAGACTGGAGTAATGATGCTGAAAATTCAGCTTTGCATTACAGGAATACATTTCATTTAAAACAAATATCATAATTATTCCAAACATTTGACCGATAGCATTTTGTATTAAATATTAAATATGTTTACAGGAGGCAGCAGCCATCATTGCCCAGAGGCCTGATAACCCACGGGAATACTTCAAGCAGAGAGAGAGAGCCGTAGCCAACAGTGTGGACATCTCACCAGTCACCACGCACAGGACCGGTAAGATCAGAGTGAAAGGTGGAGAAGAGGAGGAGGAGATGCTACTGATCCTCTGTTTGTCCTGCTACTTGCTCTTCACTTGTCTCTCAATCTGTCATTTAACAAGAATTGAACAACACAACTCAGGAGAGACCATCTGTCTGAAATCTCTGCTCTGAATCACCATGACCGATTTCTGAGGGTCATAGACAGATTATTCATATAGTTAAATTATATAGACAGATAGATATTGATATGTTTAGAGAACAGTGGTTAAAGAGAGAAGGATCTAAACTTCATATATGCTGGCTGGCTACAAGTTATTGTAAACCATAGTTATAAATGTGAGAATGTCTTTGGATTATAGAACATGATTATAGAACATGATTATAGATGCTGGTTATTTTGATCAATACAAATACTCAACATTTCGGTGTTGTATGTATTTTTATCCTTAATCCACATGCTAACACTATGCAATCACGTTTGGAATGAATTGGTTGATTGTGCTTTGCTAAGTCATGGAGTTTGCTGGTTGATGTTGTTTTTAGTTGAGAAAATACTTTTTTGGTCCAAATTGTTGTTTTGCTTCGTACTACAACTTATTTTCAACTTCATCAGCTTCAATTGTGCCTTTTGGAGGCTGAGTGAATCAATGCTATTTTAGAGAAACCATCTTAAACCAGCAAACCACCTTAACCTTGTTTAAGGCTTTTTTTTTTTCAAAAGGGATGCTAAAGCAAAGATTAATTTACTGTCAAAATGCTTTATTAGTGCCATTTTCCAACAGACTGTATGATCCTGCTGAACAATGCAATATTATTTACTGGGTGATTGTCTCATTTCATTGTTTATTTAAGATCATAGACTTTTCAGTGTTGGAGTGAATGTCAAACTCCTCACTACCATCTGATGTTGAAGGATGTGAGACCATCACACTAACAGCTGTTTTCTTACCTCTCTCCTTCTACCTTACTTTTTTTCTCTCTATTTCTTGGTAATTTTTTTTTTTCTGCTCACTCCATCCTTTTGGTTGTTGACATTTCCTTTTTAACCATCCGTCCATTCCATCTGTCCTTCTGACGATCCTGGATCTTATTTACCCTCTACCCAACTGGTGCACATCCGTCATCACTTCTGTTTTGAACTCGTGCTTCTCTGTCTCTCTGATCTTTCACTTTTACACAAATTTCCTCCCCTCTCTAATCTATCCCTGGATTTATTTCCTCATGTCTATCCGGTTTGGTCTTCTTCTGTCACACCTGTGTACGTCGGTCTTTGTGTGTGTGTGGGTGTCCATGTGTCCCACACGATGGTCCCGTCTCCCGTTTACCAGGCCGCTTGGACAGTCCATTCTTGAGGCAGCAGCACAGTCCATCCGATTGCAGCCCGCCCCCTTCTCGCACTCCGCCCCATAAGCGGCGGCAGCCAGGTCCACCTGGTAGGTACTGGACAGATCTTGCTGAGGGCCACTGCATCAGCGTAGGATCACCAAGTCACCAGTCTAGCCTGTAGTCACTCTTCTTACTGAATTACCGTTTTTCTTTTGGCTTCCTCAGCAACACTAAGCACATTCACTGTAGCTGCACTGCACTGGGACGCACTAGGTCTTCCAGGGTTAGTATGTGCTAGTATTAAAGGAATAGTTCGCCCCAAAATTAAATACTGTCACTATTTACTCACCCTCATGATGCTCCAAACCCTTATGACTTGGTTTCTTCTGTGGAACACGAATGGAGATATTATGCAGAATGTCCAAGCTGCTCTTTTCCATACAATGACAACAAATATTTATTTTCTCATGTAACACAAGCAGTCAAACCAACATTAGGCATTTTGAGTTGATGCATTTAAGAAAAATTGACACGCAGCCCAACATGGTAATAATTAAAAGAAAAAAAGATGAGAACGTGCATCCGTCGTGCAACAATACTTTTTTTTTGCCTACATCATGTGAAAAATCTGCCCATTCAGGCTATTTTGAACAAATGTGCATACATCACACAATAGGTTATACAGACGCTTAGAGGTTTAATATTAAAAGAACAAATAGCCAAATATGAGCCATATAGTGCAAATCGCATTGTAATTAGAAACCTTTGGTGGTCTTCAAACTACCGAGCATGAACAGAAATTATTTTATCATGATTTTAATGTTTTATTAACAAAGTTCGGGAGGAGCACGTTCAAATAATCTATCCAATCAACTCGTCAATCGCAATTACCACGTCTATCCTATCAGCATGAGAGGAAAGCTTATATATATACACAGTTGATTCATCTACATTCCTCGACAGTTTTCAGCATCCCTCCACCACCCCAACTCCACACTCTTGGCTTGTTCCTTCCACAGTCAGGAATACGGGGGGAGTACTCTGGGTTTGGGCCGAATACCGAGCTCGGAGCGCTCTCCTCGGATAGCACGCCAAATACACATACCATTTATTCTATCTGACTTATTTGTAAGTGTGAACTCGTGAAATAAGCTCGGGACCATTTGAAATCAGCTGCCAATCAGTGGGTACCGAATTGAGTTGAAATAGTCTTTGCTATCGGAACCGCAATCCGCCCATGCCTATTGATTCCCGATCCGCACTTGCACTGCAGATGACAACGTAAATATTACTCTACCCGTTACATCAAATATTAGTGGTTCACTTGTCGGATTTGGACTCCCAAGGCTTGATCGGGCCTCATCTGGGCCTCCTTGGGGCCAACAGCCAGGGTTTTTTTGGCCTGCTGAACACTTTGGTCCAAAGCGAGCCAATCGAGGCTTAATGCGTTAATATGTTGGTATTTTTGTGAATTTTTGTACGTTTGGATAGATGCTGCAAAAGTAGTCCAAATGATGATGTGTTGCAGTCGAAGTCCTCTCTGGCGAGATACAATAGTTTTGTGTGAGGCACAGTGCAGAATTTAAGTTGCTTATATCTGAAAATCTTATCCCAATCCACTCCGTCAAACACACATCACCTGAAACAGGGCATGTCGCGATCTGTGACGAAGCAGCAAGAGCCAGTGAGCGTTTGATATCACTGCCATAAAACGTCAGAAAGCTTCTTGAGGCAACAATTTAGGAATTTATCATTTATAACGAGCTGCTTGGATTTGACTTTTATGATCGCTGCTGAGAATGGAGATTAAGATCGCTGAATCAAGGCTTGAATTAGGATCTGTCCCTCGCAATCGCATTTTTGGTGTATTTTATGGTTCTATTGTCAGTCAAAGCATAGGGCTATACTATGCTTTGTATACTATGTATCCAACGACTAACAAAACAAATATTACATGATAAATAATGGTTAAACGATTACATAAATTTGATTAATTTTAAGGTCCTTAAATGTAGTCTTGTTTAATATTATGTAATTCATCGAAACAAGTTTGCAAAGTCACACAGAACAGAGCGAAATGTTATCATTTCATATTAAGTAGATGGGTAAACTGCGCTTAATAAATGCGACAAACATAATTGCGTCCTGATGATGACAGAACCACAACAGTCAGGTCCTCAAGTCTGTAAAGTAACCATCTCCCGTCCTGTATGTCCCATCTCAAGTAACCTGCTGTACTAGCTAACGGCACTACGGCCTTCTCAGTGTCACGATCCATTTCTTTCTCAAGACGTCTATTTGATCCATATTGCCATCTTCTCTGGATCCATAGTCAGTATATGTGTTCTATACTTGTTGTCCTTTGACTTTGTATTTTGCACAGGAAACATTTAGCATGTGTTATTTTGAAGCTATGCCATGGACGTTTGGAGGACTGAGACAAACTGATTCTTTTGGTTAGGGAGATCTGGTTGAATCTCACCAATGTTACTCCCCTCATGTCCCCCTTCCTCTCCTCCCATGCTCTTTCTGACGGATAACCGGTGGCCCTGCCTGCGCTCCCTTTCGTCCTGTTGACCTGTGAGTGTACGCCACGCTGCACCGCATGTGATTGTGGTCTCCGAGCCCTTGGGCTTGCGCTCCGTGGACCTTGTGTGACTGTACTGTTGTGGAGCCGACCTTGTGGTGTGTTCACGTATAAAGTTAAATAGCAACACGAGGACAAATGGCGCCCGTGAGGACTAAACACTGGGTCTGTACTAAGACCCAATATCTAGAGTTTATGTAGAGTGATACTGTGGATTTCTCTTACAGAAATGGGTGAATTTGAATTGTGTCACTTGGCATGTGCAAGCAGTTTTTACAATGGTCATTGTGGTTTCACGAGTTGTGTTTGTTATATGTCGTGTGAGATCTTCACTAAGCTGTATCGTATTAATCACCATAATTTGCTTCTCAGTGTTTTTGTTGCATTTCAAATTGGTGACTTCCACATGAAACATTTCCCAGCTATCAGGGAATGTTCTCAGAACGTTCTGACTAAGTTATGAACAAGCATTCTTTCTAGTAACATTAATATAATGTTCATTCAAAGTTATCTGGTCTTTAAGACTGTTCTCAAAACGTTTGCACAAAACCATTGTTTATATGTTGTTCATGGATTTTTTTTTTCCTGAAACAATTTAGTTGGATGTTCATCGAACATTTTTTAATGCCAATACTTGTTTAGATTGTTCAAAGAACATTTCAAAAGTAACATAATGTTTGCAAAATGAGCAAATGGAAGATTTCCTAAACTTTTCATAACAGATTATTATTATTTATGTTTTTATGTTCTTTGAACATATTTTTGTTAGCTGGGTTCATAGTTCAGAGGTTGCTCTTTCAGAGCTCAGGAGACATGACTTTTCAGAATGTTTTTTCAAAAGTAATTTTGTCTCAAATTTATAAAACAGAAATAAATGAGATGATTGTTGATCATTTGATCTTGAATAAATTTGATTACTGTTTGAAATCTCTGCAACCCTGAGCACAATTTGTGATATTTTACTGTAGATCTTAGACTATATTTGACCCAGAGAGCAACACAGTGTCGGCCCAGATCTGGGCCACATCTGGTACATGTGGATTCAAAGTGTACCAAATGTGGGCCGGATCTGGGCCGACACTGTGTTGCTCTCTGGGGAGATTGTAAAAAAAAATAATAATTTGTTGTCGATTAAATATCATTACTGTCCAGGAGAAAGAATTGAGATTTTAAAGAGAACTCATCTGTGATTGTTCTTTCCAGTGGGTTGTTATCATTATTTAGATATTTCCTAAAAACTGCATGAACAAGTCAAATAGATTCTAGATCTGTTCTGCATTATTACATTGTAATTTTAAAATCTTGTCTTATATTGACCGCCTGTCATTTATAAAAAAAATATTTTTTAACCTGACGGCTTGCTTTAGCTGTTTTGAGTATAAGACATTTTTTTAATAAAACATCATTCTTGAGTGCATGTTCAGAAAACGACATGCATTTGTAAATTCGTGAACTCATTTTCTGTGCTGCACACTGTGTTGTGTCTTCATGGTCACAGCGGCATGTCTGTGTTTTAATGTCGCAGTCTTTGATGAGAACGCTGTGGACGATTCACTTTTTGACAGACAAAACACTGCTTGCTGTTGTTTGGCATTGATAGCAATCCTTTCAGACTGTTTGTAAATTGTGTCATCTGTGTTGTGATTGATATTTTGTCTGGCATGCGTTGCTTGAGATCATCAAACATTTACCTTCTTTTTGATGTCTCAGATGACTCTACCGAAGGAATCCTCGAGCGCAGCCTGACCACTGGATGCACTCCCATCCCTAAAATCGCCATTCAGGAGGAAAAAGATGACTTCTTTCGAAAGGAGTTTGGTAAGGCCTTAAAAACAAGGGATCTCTTTTTGATATTCATATAGGGCCAGATTTACTAACAGGTTGCTCCAGTGCAAACCCTCTTTTGGCCTTAAAAAAATTACTGTCAGGATTTACTAACGACACACAGTTAAAATTTTGCCGTGGACAGTTTTTTTTTTTTTTTTTTTGCGGCTGACCTTATTGCATATGCATTTGCAGGAGTTTCCCTTTCAGACGCAACATTTATGGGTATTTAAATGAATCATGCAAGGTGATTTACTAAAGTTTTGGCTAGTCAATTTACTGGTATTTGCACCATTATTTACCACCCCCAAAAAAGTATGTCTTAAACCAGACGCTAATTTGCGCTTCTCTTGGTAGATTGACATTTTGAAAATGATCCGGCTGCCTCTGTGTTTTTTTATGTGCACTTCGTCAGTAGATCACATGCAGAACTTTCCACTCCCATCTCCCTTTTTTTTTTGGAATTGCACTAATGCTTATTTACCCTGTTTAGTAAATCTGGCCCTTAGTATCATCTTTTTTTATCCTTTTCTTGTATTTTACATGTGGGTTTATGGCGCGTCAGTACACCACAGAAGTTGAGCCTTTTGGAGACAGAAATAAAATGATCAACCTTTACTAAGTAAAGCAGCAGTTCTATTTTCAATAATACAAGTTTAGATCCCAAAAGCTAATCTCCCACCATGTCCTCTAGAAAACTAGTTAATAAGTCAGCAAAGACTGTTTGGGATGTAAAATGTTGAATCTCATCAGCTGAAGAAGTTAGACAGATGGGAGGCTGTTATTGCTCCCACAAAATTATCTAGCGTATTCAGACCGGCCCCTGTGATGCAGCCTGGGGCTCTTTTGTTTGTCCAGGTTGTGTTTGCCTTCACAGCTGACTGACTTTCTCAGCTCTTGCGTGTCTACGCTGACTGCACTGAGTATGCTCAAGAAAAGCACTTCACTGGGGCGCAATTTACTGCTCATAATAAGAACAGGAAACTAAAATAAAACTTTATTTTAAGGTGTCTTTGTTACAGTGTAATTATACATTTAAGTACTGAGTAATATTAAGTAACTACATGTACTTACTATAGGGTTAGGATTAGGGTTTGGTTTGGTTTAGTTTAGGGTTAGTTGCATGTTCACAATTTATAGTAACTGCATGTAACATGGACACTAAAATAAAGCGTTACCTACTTTTTTAGGTACCATAACCATAAATAAGTGTAAATAGGCAATTGTATATTAGAACTGCATGATTAATTAAATATTATGTGGGGTTATGAAAACCTTTATATATTGTAAAAGGGTGCAAATGGGCAGTTGTTACCTGAATATCTGATTTGACCCTTAAAAATGACTTTTGTTGGCTTAACCCAATATTGACAGATTGATTTCAAATACTTTATCACATTTTTTTTAGATTAGATTACCCGACTCTCTGATGCCAAGAAACCCCAAATATACCTCAAATATTTATACATATAAGGACCAACTTTCGGTGAATTTTAACCAGATTTGACATTATTAAAATGTCATAAATAGATTTTCAAAAGACGTTATTACAATATTATCTGTAAAGTAGATTAAAATAATACATTTTCTTTAGAAGGCAAACTGCAACAGTAAAAATTGAAACTCTGTAAATGTTTTACACTCTTTTTTTTTCCTCTGAAATGTTTGCCCCCTGGTGTAATGCATGGTAGGTTTCATAGAAAGTGTTATTGCAGTTCTTTCCAAATAAATAGTTTTTAACATGAACATAAAAGTCAAGTTACCTTTATTTATATAGCACTTAATACAGTACAGATTGTTACGATGCATTTCGGCTGTTGTTCAGCTGAAGTCAGTTCAGTGTTGATTCAGTCCTGTTGTAAAGATCATCAATTACTAAATTAGTTCTTTTCTTATATAAAGCAGTAAAAAATTGTCATCGTCCAGCTCAATTCGGTTCTCATACTACAGCGTCAGTCCAGTCAGATATTAAGTGTCCCCAACTAAGCAAGCCAGAGGCGACAGTGGTAATATAGTTCGATATGTTCATGAGTGTTTCCTAAATGTCCTTTTCCCTCCCTCAAGCCTTTGACTCTCCCAAGCAAACTCCAGTGCAGGAATCCGGCTTCAGCAAGACCTCTCCGAGTGTTTCCCCCCAGCCCCGCAGCACAGATGACACCCTGCTAGACCTGTGGGACAGCAGCCCAGCGCCAGCCTCGGCCCCCTCCCAGACCCCCGCCCACATCATGGACCTGATGGAGGACACCCCGGAGCCCCATCGCCCCGGCTCCTCCCCTGCTCTCCCGCAGCCGCTCATGAGCTTCGATGAGGTGCCCGACACCCCCTACTGCACCGGCCCCGAAGACGAGCCCTCCAGCCTGGTGGACGTGTCGGGACCCCACCAGATGACCCTGAGTTACCAGCAGGCCCTCCAGCACGCGTCCGGCTCCGACAGCCAGGACCTGGATGACGGACAGCTGCTGCTGACCAATGGAGACTCGCTGCTTAAAGAAGGGACCCAGGTCTGTTAAAACAGCCTATCAATCTCCTAAATGTTTTATTTACCTATGCATGATATTTATTTTTACTACCACTAGGTGGCAGCATATACTTTCTATATTTGACATTATCGTAATGCCAAAGACACATATTCAGGACACTATGCTTGCATGGAGCTTTATATGTTTACATATAGCCATCATATGTTTGCATTTATGCAGGCGAGTGAAGGCTACTTCAGCCAATCACAGGAGGAGGATTTCGCCCAGTCAGAAGACTGCACTGCAAAAGTCAACCCAACACCAGTTTTTTATAACAAACCACCAGGTGAGATCGCCGCAGATTGAAGCACATCAAATGGTTTGATGAACGCAATTCTTGTTTCTGTTTTGATGGGAAACAGGAAGTTTGGGTGGGACATAATGAAGGGCTCGTTCTTTTTTTTTTTAAGTTGCCAATGACCTTTAGTTCACATTTACATTCTATTGATAATCAAATGTAAATGGTATTTACAGTTAATGGGGAGGACAGTTATCATTTTAAAGATATTTCTTGGACAAATGTTTGTATCAGTGTTATTTTAGTATCCCTTGAGTCCCTATTATTGTTTTAAGTTTTATATCTTTTCATTATTTTTTAAAAAAAAATAAAAAAAATTTTTTATTTCACTTTGTTTTATTTATTGTAGTATTAAACTACTGTAAATGAAAATGAGAAAGTAGCTGAAACAAGTTTTTTAAAATATTTTATTTCAGTTACTGTTTAAAAATTACAATGTAAAAATTACATTGACATGGCATCATAACGGTGTGTATATATATGTGTGTGTGTGTGTGTATGTGTCTGTATAGAAGGCTTTTGCATCTGAACTCTTCATATATATATAAATATATATATATATATACATACACACACACACACCCTTAGTCTACACCCCTTAGTACATGAGGGGACATTAATATTTTTGGTCCGTTTTTCCAAAAGAGAAAAACTGTCAATTTTTCATGTGTGCGGGGCTGTTCACAGTGTTACAGCAACACTAATTTCTTAATTATCTGTCATTACGGTACATCCCACCATAAAAAAAAAAAGATCCTAATGTAAGGTGTTTGTCTTATTGTCTTCTGCAGAAATCGACATTACGTGCTGGGATACAGACCCCGTGATGGAAGATGATGATTAGGAGCGACCGAGGCGACGCCTCGACGAAAACTGATTTTACAACAGTTACTGAAGTCTTGCATCAAAATGTTTTAGAGAAAAAAACAACAACAATGTTAGCCACAGAAGAAAAGGACTCGGGTTATTGTTAAAGATGCCAGTGGGTATGAGCGCTTTCGGTTCGTGTATGTGTGTGAGAGTGTGTTTATTATTTATTTCGATCTCTTTTTTTTTCTTTTTGCTATGCAGAGTATAGCACAGTGCGTCTCTAGCGCTCACCTGTGTTGTATGGATCCCTGTGCCTAACAGGTGTGTGTAGTAGCAGATTAGATTCCGTTTTAGTCTCTATCTCCTTAATCAACGCCGAGCTTAGGTCTGCTCAGCGCTTCAATCAAATTCCCCACAATCCTAGTTGCTTAGTTGAATCACATGTGTTTAAGTGTTATGCCCACAGGGGTCTTTGCTTTGATGACTCAATCGGTCAGGGACGCTCGAACCCTCACCCCTCGTCCAAGCAAAGGCATGTCAGAACTCGATTTTAGCTTCAGTTGAGTCAGTCGTATTTAGCAAACGGAAAATGAAGGGGGTTTATATGTGATTATGAAACAATTTTGTGTTGTGCCAATTATTTTGAGTATGACGTGTCGGTGTAACGGCCTTTTAGGACTTTAGCGCCAGGTGGCATATGTATATTTTGACTACATATGAGACAATGTGTATAAACAATGGCTGAAACTGACATTTGTTTTTTTTATGAACAACTGCAATAGAGCTTTGATTTGTTGAGAAACTTAGGCAATAACAATTGTAGTGAACTCCTTTGGGAATTGTTTTAGTTAAATATGCGGTAGTGTGTGCACATATACTGTATGCGTGTACATCTAGTTTAAGTGAGAAGAGAGTCCCTTTTTATTGGGGAGGTTCAGGCCTGAAAGATATTCTACGTAAGTACGCAAGCGTCGACGCCAATGCAAGCTCGCAGTCCCAGATGTTAGCATGCGGCCTTACTGTGGCGTTAACAGACCTCAGTACTTAAAAGGATAGTTCAGACAAAAACTCGACCTTGTGTCGCTTCAGATCTGTGTGACTTTTTCTTCTGTGGAGCATAAAAGAAGATATTTTGAGAAATCTCAGTGTTTTATGTCCAAACAGTGGAACAAGCTGTTTGGTCATCAACATTCTTCAAAATATACAGAGCCCCTAAGCTTAGGGGACATGGTGGTGAAAACAAAATATATGATATGGGAGGAAAAATAACAAGTCAATGGTTTTGCGTGCACTCGCAAAACCTTTGCAAAATGTTTGCGTTCGCTCGCAAAACGCAAAGTTTCTCGGGGGAACGGAAACATTAGAGAGAGAACGCAAAAGCATTGCCAAATAATTTTTTCTCCCATCTCATATGTTTTTTTCTTCACCATGTCCTTTCAGGGTGTCCGTAAATAATATTATCTTTTGCGTTTGTTTTACAGAGGAAATAAAGTCATACATGCAACTACGACATGCAGATGTCGTAAATGATCGAATTTTTGGGGGAACTATCCCTTTAAGAAGGGGATCCCTTCACATTGCTATTATCCAAGTAAACATGCTTACCAGGATTCAGTGTCTTACAGAGGATGATTTATCCTGATCTTGGCTATAGCGCCCCTTAAGGCTGAATTGCATTCTTCTAACACATTTTAGCGAATGAAACCGAAGCATTTGTGTTTGTGTACTTGCGTAGAGTATGGCCTTGACCTTAATTTATCGTGGATGTGATTTGGAACCTTTTAGCTCTACGCTCCAAGGGAAGGAAACTCCTAATAATTACACACTTCAAACCCTGGTAACCCCCATTATTGAAATATACTATTAATTTTTTTTTTTGCTTGTTAAAAATGCTTTATCCAGGACTTCGTTCAGAGGGATGTTACCCTTATGGACGTCTAGACATTTTTTTTAACCTAAAATTATTACAACCCAATCAAATTTGGATTTTGTAACTGACTTTTACACAAGGACTAGTGCAGGGACACATGGCCTTGCTCAAGGGCAGAATGGTGAGAGGTTATCTCACTAACTCAACACTGACTCAAACTGTAATCTTTGTTGTACCAGCCCACATCCTTAACTGCCAAGTTATCACCACCCACTGTCTTCCTCATACTTTTAGTCATTTTGAAAAGCCATATCACAACATCTTGGCTTTACATTACAAATCTTTTTTTTTTTTTTTTTGAGTGGTAAGGTGAGCAATAAGACTAAACCAATAGTATTGTTCTGTAAATAGCTTTAATTTTGTTCTCATGTGTACTACAATAACTAACATGTATTGATTCACCACTCATGAAAAACGTGGGGTGGCGTACGTTTGGATTGGGTTTCTTGCATTTCTTTGGTGAGAGAGATAACATGGTTTCTCAGTAGGAAACCTAATAGGAAGTAACCCGCATCTTTAACAGTAACTTAGCCCCTTTTAAAACGACTTCCGTGTATTCCTGTTCACCCTCCAACCTCCTTAGTAGTGATTATTATTCTCTTTCTCCCTCAAACTACTAGGAGACTACTACTACTACTACCACCACTACTATTATTACTATTACTACTGCTGTTCTACTACAGTAATTTCTTCTTTGCCCCTGAAGCAAGGCTTAGCGACTCCTGAAAGTTCTTTTTTTAATTATTTTTTTCTATCTCTTCCTTTTTTTTCCCGTCCGCTTCTCACATGCTGTTTTTGAAACAAGCACAAGATCTTTTGTGACATGCTATGTGCTTATATATGTTAATAAAAGACTTTAAAATCCTTCAGAAAACTTGTGTACTGTCACGTTTTTCTGTCTGCAACCAACTGAAATGTTTAAACAGTGTCCTATAACTTAAGACTTTGTACCTCCCTTAAACGCATACCTTGGGTCGTTAGTGACCCGGGACGTCATTCACTACCCTCCTCATCATTCATTTTTTAAAGTTAGACATCAACCTTCATAGTATTCCTTAATCAATTCATTATACACAATATAACAAGAATAAAAATACAATAAAATAAAAATTACAAAAGAATGCCTGTTTTCCAATTCATTTTTTGTAAAGAAAAATTGTATAGGGTTGCTAATGACCCGAGGAGTGTAACAGTGAAAATATATTTTTCTGCACAACAATAATTGAATCTTTGATGACTGAATTAAGTGCAATAAACCTTTATTCCACAAGGTGGTAATGTCTGATACACAATGATGGTTTCACTCATAGTAATGCAGGCAGAAAACAAAAGAATAGAAAGTATCATCAGCAACTCTTGAAATGGCTCAGCGATTTACTTCAGAGTAAGTACTGAACGCAATCAAATTTTAGTGTTACTGGTGGATCTGGTGAAGAGGCGATCAAAATATTGATTTTGAAGACGGTGAAAACGATAGCTTTGAGAATATGGTTGGGATCGCGAATATGAGCCAGATGCTGAATGTTCTGAGGAAAAGAGCTCTGACGAGGACAGTGATGATGGTATAAAACAGCTGCTCTAACTGAACCTTTCCAAGCTCCAAAAGGTAACAAAATATGCTTTATTTTATTCTTCTGTAATAATTCTATACTATTGCGGCAGTTAGAGATCAATCCATGTTAGATATAGATCCGGGTTGCTTAAGACCCGAATATGTAATAATGATTGGCGAAACATTCATGAATTTAAGGTTTAATCAAATATGTTAGGCATTCACTGGCCCTGTTTGTGTATTGTCTATATTTTAATAAACAAACCGAAAATCCTCAAATGAACATTGAAATATATAGCAGCTGTAAATTAGTACAGCTCAGATTATTGTGTCCGCACACGCAAGCACACTTTGCACGCTACATGAACATTGCATGATACACTTTCACAGTTTGCCATTCACAGTTCAAGTGACAAGAAAGAAAATGCGCTATAGAAAATCTGGAGTGTAAATCTAGTGTGAAAAAGGAACAAAATTGGGCCTAAATTGAGACTGATCAACAGATCAAAAGAGATTTACTCAACATAAACCCTTTGGATTGATGCACCAGAGCCTCTTGATGACGGCTTTCATTGAAAATGGCATAAACGGGGTACATTTGGTACATAATATGTCTCGTATACTGTATGCTAATTTGCAGTCCACTTATCATAGTGGATGTGAGAAGGCTGTGTACCAGAGCAGTGACGGTACTGCTCACTTCATCTATGCAAACAGATTCACACGGCTCTGCTACGGTCGCATAGCAACACATTGCTGGCAGAGAGAAGGTAGTTTACATCTCTGTCTTTAGCTTCGGTTGTGATGTAACTGAATATATAAAACAGAGAGGGAAAAGCATATACAGTCATTTTAATACTCTCCCAAAAGAATAATCAAACCTTTCCCATTGATTTATTTGGGGGACTTGCTTTTAATTTGCCGTAACTTGCTGTAAGAGGGTGTTTTTGAAATGACATTAAGGTGCAGTAAATTTCATTGATTGTCTTTGTACAATTTTGTATTTTGGTCTGTGCAGAATATGGATATTTCCCCTGATTTGATCAATATTTGGCCATTTAAGGTTAGTTCTAGTTGTCATTTTTTCAGGACATTCTTATTTTTATTTATAAAAGAGAATATGGTGTACTTTTTAAGAAAGTATTTTTCCTCCTCAACCTTTTCAAAAGAATCCATTTGTGATCCCACCTTCATTCTTTCATTTATATAACAAGAAGCAGCGCTTGATTTCCAACATTTGACATGGGCATCGTTTTATCTTTGTAGGGATAACAAGTAATAAATATTATATTCTTTATTTAATTGTATTATTTAATTTCTGCACAGGTTATAATGAAGGAGGGAACAATGCCTCGTATGCCAAGTCTTTATAATGTGGGTTGTGGGAAGTGCGTTTCCTTTATGCTTTTGTTATTTTCGGGTGCTCTAGAAATGGTTGAGCAATTAAAAAAAAGCAAAGACATCACTATGATGTAGTAAAAGCATTGCGTGCCCACTTACACTGTAATTGCTTTCTCACATTTCCAAAATAGAGCTTATTTTAATCAAATGTCATTTGAAAGCATCCAGCACATGCATGAAAGCAGTGTTATATACGCTGGGAAACTGACAAAGACAGCCATTAAATGGATTTGAGGTAGAATCGTTTAAGGGCACGGAAACATACATAAGAGAAATGATGGCAGTAAAAGGGAAAAATATTTGAAATCAAGCATTTTCACAATGCAGCAATCACCACATTGATTACGAAAGAATACAAACAGCCTAGCAAAAATGAATGCAGTTTGTTAAATAAATGCCGGAAATCCCACATGTGGATGCAACATCAGCAGGAAGTACCGTGGGCAACATGGTGATGCTTGAAAATGTTGACAAATCTCATTCGCAGGTCATTACAAACAAGGTGCTATCATCAATCTGAGGAGCACTTCAGGAGGATGGATTTAATATATATATTTTTTTAAATCATTATTCATACAGAGATTCAGAATCTGTAAAAAAGAGAATAGTACTGCTGACATGACATTAAAGGCAGTTTCTCAGTGTACCCGCATATGGTAATGTGTTAAAAGCTGTGAGAGACAACTTTCTCCAATGGAAACAACAGACATCTTTCCAAAAATTGCAACTCCTCAGGCGACAACTTACTTTGGAGGAACAATTTGAGAATACGTTGAAGCTTTTCCACCCCCAAAGTGCAGACTCCTTCCTGAGAAAGGAACTGGCACAGAATCCAGAAAGAGATGCCAGGTATTGTTTTCCAGTTTATGAACCAACATTTTGTACAGCTGAGCAGCATTGTGTAGCTACAATACGGAGCAACCGCTGTCATTTCGCTATGTCGCACTTCTGTGTTTTACCCTGTTTCACAAAGTCAGGGTTTGAAACGTCATTTGTATTATGTCAGTGAGCCGCAGATGAGAGAGGACGTGAGGGGCGAGGTGTTGGTGGGCTACAGACAGCTCCTGGGAGCCATGGCAACAGCGTTCACATAATAGCTGCTGCTCTGCATCAGCCGAAGATGCCACGGAGAGCAAAGAGGACGAGAGAGAGAAGCGAGTGTGATGGATCTGCAAATTAACCCCTGAACAAAGCTGATTCAACCGATTCTGCCCCCAAAAGACAGCAATCGAAACGCCTCTGGCAGTTCTTCAGACCACATATGACTCAGCATTGTGAGGTCTATTTTTGTGGGCTCATACCGCTGTGCTTCGACCCAAAAGGGGAAAGGCGGTGGGCAAACCATAGTGTTGATCCAGACTGCGGAGTCCCCGCAAGCCCAAGTCTGTGTGAGTCCGGCCCTCACGAGGCATGGTGGTGATGGCAGAGGCCTGGGGCTCGACTGGCAGGTTGTTGTGGTTGAGGTCCATGGTGGACAGGAGGTGCCCCAGTGAGTCCCAGCGTCTGGCCGAAGGTAGGCGTATGAGGGACGAGTAGCCACGTTCGGGAAACACGGTCACGGGGGCCATCTTGCTGGTCTCAGACTCTTGGTGCTCCCTGGAGGACCTGGTTGTAGGTTTGGTGTAAGTTCCTCCCCTGGGGTCCGACAGAACTTCACTGTAAGGGGGCGGTGGGTCCTCCATCAATACGGCCTCTTCGTAGCATGGAGGTTTTCCAAAGACATCTGTGTCTGCTGAGAAAAGCCAAATGGTTCAACAGGGAACAGAAAGAACACTGCAAGCTGCACCAAACATGCAAGGTTTTAGTTGCTTATAATCACTGTTGCTTCATGACCCCAAGATATTGTGGGCCTGAAGTCAGCCCAGACATCATTAAACATACATTTTGCACTAAGTTATCATATGATATTAAACAACATAAATGAGGGCTTGGTATACTTTATCAGGGGAGGGTAGAAGAACTGAAGCTTTTATCATTTCCTTCAACGTCACCTCTCACTCTTAGATGAAAGCTAGGATAGATTTTCTTTTGTGTAAAGAAGTTATAACCAGCATATTGAGGTCAGAGATAAGACTGTTTGCTGTTTGACTAGGCAGTGTTTTCCCTCTATCATTTGTGCTTTTATTAGAATGGAAGATGAAAGCTAACCGGAAAAAGTCATAGAGGCTGCACTTCTTAGTTATGTGTTCTGATATAGGATTGCAGCAAATGGAGGCAGTGCTTCTTAAACTGCACTTTTAACCCAAATGAGAATGTTGAGAAAAACAATTTTGTTTCATTTTCTCAAGACAATGTGAGTGGTGCTTGCCCATCCAAGGAATGGTTGCAAGGGGATTGCTAGGGTGTTCTGGGTGGCTGTAAAAGTCTAAAAGTTGGAATACATTACATGATTTTTGCCCCTATTTGCAGTTTAGACACAAGTCAGAGCCAGTCGGCATATTTTTGAATGTTAAAGTTAAAAGATTTTGCAGAAATTCACATAGTATGATGGACATGGACTGTGATTTTTTTTGTTGCTTCAGACTATGAATCCGTCCAGTCGGAGGAGATCAAACATATTTGATATTTTAAAGGGTCAGTTCACCCAAAAATTATGTCATTAATTACTCACGCTCATGTCATTCCAAACCCGTGAGACATTCATTCATCTTTGGAACTCAAATGAAAATAATGAAATCTGAAAGCTTTCTGTTCCTCCATTGACAGTCTACGCAACTGCCACTTTCAAGCCCCAGAAAGGTAGTAAAGACATCTTAGTAAAGACAAAGTAATCCATGTTACTCCAGTGGTTTAACCTCAACTTTATGAAGCGACTCGAGTGCTTTGTTTGTGCAAAAAAAATTTGAATCCCCAACCCACGTTCATGTAACAATGTCCACTCTCACACTTACATATAATTAGAGTAAAGGTGCGTATTTGGCGTGCTGTCCGGGGGAGGGCTCCAAGCTCAGAATTTGGCCCGAACCCAGAGTACTCCTCGCGTGGTAGGAATAGTTAGAACTAAAAGTGTGGAGAAGGGGTGGTGGAAGTCTGCTGTATATATACCTCTTATCGTTAATTGGATTGATTAACTGAAAGCTCTCCACTCGTGTTAATTATGTCAATTATCTGAACATGCTCCTCTTGAACTTTGTTAATAAAACATCATGCATTGTGGTGCTCTCGTGAACACTCGTTGGAGATAAACATTTTCCAAATAAAGTGGTAAATGATGTTTTTTTCTTCTTTTTTTTGCGCAAAAAGAATTCAGAAAATTGAGGTTAAACCACTTGGGTCACATGGATTACTTTTATGATGTCTTTACTACCTTTCTGGGGCTTGAAAGTGGTAGTTGCGTAGCTGTCAATGGAGAGACAGAAAGCTCTCAGATTTCATTAAAAATTATACAATTTTAATAGTTGTGTATTGTATTCCAGCCTTAGATCTCAATCATATTGATACAGTACCTAGATATGGCCATCCATCTATCCATTCTTCAAACAGCTTGTCCTATGTAGGGTCGCAAGTAGATATGGCCAGTCCAGGCTAGCTGAATGATTTAAAATAACATTCATGTCTATGTATTTACTAAAGAAATAGTTGTGTTTGTCTTAGAAAGCACCATTAAGTAGTTCATATGGTAGGTCAATTCCAGACACCCTATAGTTTCAGGTCTGCTCACAACATCATCTAAAACTGTATTTTTTTTCAGTTCATCTAGCAGAATTTAGTATTGAACTGTAGAAGAGGTCCGTTATATCAGGCACATGTCAATGATTATACACCCCCACCCCTCTTAACACTGTCCCTGCTGGTGAAGCTATTCAAGGACAGTGTTACGGCAGAGAAGTCATTTGATGGTGACTCTAGCTTGAAACTTATACTTCTCATTAAATACAATCTTTGGGGAAAGTTTCCTTGATTAAAATCTTTTAAAAAAAAGTGTGTGACCATTTCCTCATTTGGTGCTCAATGCGTCACAGGGGACATGATGAGTCTGCTGTTGTAAAGTGATACAAAGTCCTTTTAAAGAGCAGAATTCTTTCCGTCTCTTACTCTTTTATGAGCTGACTTATTACTCAGGCCCTGTTTCAATGTGTGGTCATCCATCCTGTGTGTTTGGCACAGGTTTAAAGGGACATTCTTTGCCCATGGCTGGGGATCCACCATCTCTGGCAGCCAAAGCACATGATTATCCCGGCTCTAGCTGCTGCTAGCTCAGTGCTGTACTCGTCTGCCTACACAACACCCCCACAAGACTCACTGTTACCATGTCATACATGAAAGAATGCAGCTCGTGCTGCCAACACTGTGTGAGGAGTCAAGGTTTTCAGTTGTACAGCCCTTAGGAGATGGACAATCTTTGTTGATTGGTAAACAGTGTTAAAACACAACATGCTTAATGTATTAATAAAAGGTAGCGTCCTCTGCTTGGTTATTGGATTATGCAGATTGCTATTTGAAAGATGATACTTCTAATTGGCAATGGTAAGATCATCAAGACAATTACTGCCACTGTCTTGACAACCCTGCTGAAAAATCCAGCATAATGTTTTTCATCATTTCATGTCTGTTCAGGCTGGTTTATGATGATATAGTGCTGGTCTAGCAGGTGGACCAGTATAATCATGCTGTTCTCAAGGAAAACGGAGCTGGTGTAGCCACCAGCATTCCGGCTTCCCATGCTGGTTTCAGCATGCAAAACATGCCTTGTGCAGGTGACCAGCAATGCTGTGTTTTTCAGCAGGGAAGTTTAAAAAGTTGTTTGGTTTGAAAGTTGTGAAGGTATTGTGTACTTTAAATGCTTATATAGCATTAGTGTTGACGTGGAAGTCTATAGTAATTTTATAGGAAATGTCTGATTAGTAAGAGACAGAGCACTAAGTCAGGCTAAAGGACTGTGCTGAGTTTAGTGGATGTAGTTTAGAACCTCTAGGAGGGGTAAGAGTCAGAAAGGTGAAAGGTGTTTAACATACCTGTAACCTCGAAACTTGTTAAAGTCAATAAACTTACATAATATATTCTCATAGATTAATAACTAAGAGATATTAAACATTAGAAGGAAAGGGTGAAAGAACGATTTGAAAATTGATCAAGGTCACATTAGATTATATGAAGTGGTATTTGCAACTAATCAGATAGCTGGAGAAGGACATTTCGAAACATTTCGTCATTTCAAAGGTCTAGTCCTTTTTTGAGTTTTATTTTGCTAATATTCTGCTATGTTGTTAAAAGACTTGAAATGTCTCAAATTTTGATTTCATTGGGATTTTTAAGTCATGGCTCTTTGTAAAGAAACGATTTTCTTCCAAAAATGTGGGTGGGTGGATGAATGTAGAAGCTTCTACATGCCTCCTCAATCAAAATAGTCCCCATAGCCCTGATTGCAGACAAAACTGCATTGGATGATTGAGCTTGTTTGAACATCCTACCTTCAGAGACAGTCCAGTTTGCTTGAGGGAGAGTGTGTGTAACAGGCAGCTGTGGAGACATCATTTGAAGTGGAAGGCAGAACTGAGGGGGTTCTCTAGGAGGGTATCCTCCTCCGGTGCAGTCCAGAGGCTCCATCTCCAGCGCCCGCAGGCACTGTTCCCTCAGTCTCTCTTCACGCCGCTGCTTCAGCTTGCGCTGGGCGAAGCTGCAAAAGCAGCAAAGCATGACAATGAGAGCCCAGATCAGCCAGAAGCCGGCAAAGCATGCCAAAAATGTATAGGTCCCCTGCGACATCACCATGATGATCACCTTGATAAAGTTTGTGCCCTCCAGGATCCAGTGGGAAGATTTAAAGTCTTAAGGAGACCTGCTGATTGAGTCGTAGAGTTCACGCACCAAGTCTCAAAGCACACGAACAGACCATAGCTATCATATTTCTATGAATCCTGTTGTTTAAAACCATTACGAGTCTATCCAAGTGTTTGCTGAGCTCATTTTTTTTCAAAGTTAACCGACGGAAAGGTTTCCCACTGACCGGAGGTCAAAGAAAGTGACCTGATTTCACTTGAAGCACATTCCACGAAAACGCAAGATGTCCGAAATATTGCTAAAGAGAAACTGTAGGGGCACGTTCCGAAGGTCCTCCAGGGGCCCTTTCCCAAGAAGAAATGAATATCTGCAGATGCTCTTTTCCTGACAGCTGGTGCAATGAGGGAATGCTAACGTCTCACAGTGCCTGGGTCTCCTCCTGTGTTGTGATCCTCCGCTGAGCAGATCAGGGCTCTTTAGATCTCCAGAGGACACCAGCAGTCACGCTGCTCAACAAAGGGAAAGAACATAGAAGGGGGCAACCGTCATAAGTTATGAACTTGTCATATTTTCAAAACACAGACCCTTAATATTTCACACACAATGGCCCATTTCATAATTAACCTCAGCTGTTCAAGCACAACTCACACAATGACTTTAGGGGGTAAGTATCAATTTCATACATTGAGAGAGTGGTAGTACACATAGTTTTCCAGAAAGATTGTAAATAAATGGTGTCAACAGAGAAAGTTTTCATTCACTAATGTATTTTGAACATTAATGATGGCTTTCAACATTGTTAATGACAGCTCTCGACTGCCGACAAATAAAAATGCCATTTTATAACTAAGATTGAGACAACTTATGTAACCAGTTCTGAGATGATCTAGTAAAAGCTTTATTTCCTACACATTCAATCGCATCTCTATCCGAGATCTTGCTGACCTTGAGGAAGCAGAATAATTCTTTGTCCTGTGTCATTATCACTGATGGCATCCGATGTTCCCATCTGAATGTGGTCATCCATTTCTGATTGCTTATACACACTGCCTTAAAAAACGAATTCAGCAATGTCATCTTTTGGAGGACATGACCTATAGATTACCTGAGGAACTAGAGCTGCTTTACACTGGGGACAAATCTATGCTAATATTGGTCAATAAATAATGGTTCCCCCAATTCTGATCAAGTGGTTACATTCGGTTTTGTTTAACATACATTGATAGTCATTCAGTTTATAGGAATGGTCAGAGAACACTGGCTCTCATTATATGAATGAGAAAGAAGCTGTCATCACCTCTTACTTAACTGAGGAAGAAATATGACTTTGCTGATGCCCCCTATTAACAAATTGTCATTGATATAAAGCATATTATTGCATACGTTTCATAAAAATCAAAAATCAAAATCTGTTATCACATAACTAAGAAACGTTTTTACAAATAAAATAAGGTCGGTGTTGTTTTTCTTTAATTACAACACAGTTTTCAGTGTTTGGTAAGCTATTATGTCCATGTCCAATCATCACAATAAATGAATAAAGCCATAAATAAACAATCGTTTAATATAGCAGTGATGATATGCAGCCTCTCAGGTGGGTGATATTTATGGAGAAATGTGCGCAATAATGACAGATGAACACCACATTTTATATTACAAAGAGTAAACTACAACATGCAAGGACTTGAAAATCTTCACTTGTGAACGCCTGTATCACTAGACAGCTTTTAGGCATCTACTACATTTTTATACTAGCCTACCTTTAACCACCTATGTGTGTTCGTAATTTTCAAATAGAAACAAATATGCTGCTGGTAGGCTACTTACATGATAAGCGTCTTCCAGTCACGATGTTTCAGACGCGTGACACCGTTTCAATGGTCGGGACGTGACTCAATCCATATAAAGTTGCGGTAGTTGTCAGCGCCACATAATGTTAATAGCAGACTTGTAGTTAGATGCGTGTGTTTTTTAGTGTCTTCACTAATGTTTACCTGGATAAACAGAAAGCGTTTGGTGTTCCGCCTCGTTCCTTGGTCGTGATGCGCGCGATTGTTAATGGACACCTGTAATTGACGCGCGCGCGTCATGAAACACCCACAATGGCACTCCGCGCGAGATGCGCTGCTGCTTTCACGAGGACTCTCTATATCAAATTGAGAATAACGGTTCTCTAAACAATCTGACATGCTCGCTCCTCCTTTTTAACTGTTTGTAGAACAAAGTGACTGAAGTGGCACGGTTTTGTCTGAATGGGATTATTTGTTGTGTCTGTATCGGTCATGTTTATGATGTGGTTGTGATTGTTTGGTTAAATGAAGTCTAAACGTCAGTATTTCAGTAATGATAACAATAATCTCTTCGGTTTGTTTCACAAACGCTTCTCACTGGATGGAAAGGTCCGTTGATATGACTATTAAAGATGCACTCAATTATTTTACACAAAAAAGTTTCACATAAAAAAATCAAAAGCACCATTTTTAATGCATTTCAAAAAATACTATTAAAATGATGTGCACTCACATAAAATCAAGACTCACTCAAGACACGAAGAATCAGTCGATTAAGAATGTACATGTATGCGGGACCAAGTGCCGAGTATAGGGGTGGCTATGGCTTATTCCCTCTTGTGCTGATTGGTTGGATTATGTGAACATGTTGCTTCTGAACTTTGTTAAATACAATTCATAACAAACATGCTTAAGAATCCACTGCAAGTAATGTTCTAAGAACATATTGCACAACAGAACATACTCAAGGACATTCTGTATTGGAGAGAACATGGTCGTGAGTGCAACAGTGGCCTTGGTTCCATAAGAAGGCTATTTTTCCAACGGATTTTAAGTTATAAGCCATGGACCAAACCAACCAGCTCAGAGTTGAATAACAATATTACAAACTTTTATTAGAAGTGATATATAATGTCATTCACAGTGCATTTTGGGAGTGGGCGGGCGGTCACTGTAGAGCTCATTTGGCATGATTCTATGATTGTATTTCTCTTAGTCTGTAGGATGTATACAGTAGTTCTTAACCAGGAATTGCAGTTTTTTGTTTTGCACTGTAACATGATTTTTAAAATCCGCCTGTGGGGAAAATCAAGCTTTTAATGTTGTTTATATGTCTATGTGGTGTTTTTAATATGCTTTAAGACAAACCATGTGCAAATCCATAAGTCGACACCATTGCTGAGTATTTTCTCCTTAAAACTGCAGCGAACCAAAGACAGTCTCAAAAACTCGGTTTGAAATCGCTGGTGTTTCTGACGTCACAAAATACCTTGTAACCAATCAGATCAATGTGTGATCGTCAACGAGTGAATCTCTGAGCTGGTGTGAGTGAGTGGAGGCGGGGCTCATTCGCATATTCATAGAACCGCGTATACTAAATGAGGCAAGGGTGTAGAGTTAGATTCAAGCTATTTTAAGGCACGAATAATTTTTGTCAAGGAAAAAAAACTTTTAAATATGTCATTTTAAAGATCAAAGGTGAGTTTTAAGGGATACAGTTATTGACTACAGGGGGACTTTTAAACATTACCTTGGACTGATCACTTCAACAGAAGTATAGCTATACACGGTAGCTGATCTTATGGTATATCTCTCTTTACAGACTTATAAAATCAATTCCCCTATGGAGAAATTAATGAATTTTTTACTTCTAGAACCCAACAGTGGCACTTTAGGAAACATGCGCAGGAGCACTTAGCACTGAAGACTGTTTTCAAGGACATTGTGCATTTAACAGAACATGTACAGTAGTATAGAACATCATCAGGAGCTTTTTTCCATAGAATAGAAGATGCTCAAGAATACTTGAACAGATTTTCCATAAAACATAATGTAAGAATTATGTTGGCTATTCTTCAGGATAGCAGAATGGAGCTGATTTGTTTTACCTCCTCTTTTAATCTGTGCAACAGTGTTGGACATAAGGGAAAAGAGCATTGCCATGACAACTTGCATGAACACTGCGCCATGCAGCTTCACAGTGACTATAAAGTCGTTGCCTATATCTGAGGTTGCCATATTGCTTACCATTATTATTATGCAGTGCTTCACCATACAGTGTAGCCGTGGACTTCCACTCTTCATCATAGACAAGTTAATAGGATAGGACAGACAATAGCATATGCCATTTTTAGCATGCACAAAAATGCTATTTGATTGGCAGTGTGTAATGCTTGTGTTCATTTTAGACGTAGTCTCTCCACACACTCATCATAGACACCATCAATGCCTGTGTTCATTTTTGAAAGCCCTGGGCAAAACCACCTTGAAGCATTCTTTGTTTTCATGCTGAACAACATTCTCCTCTCCTTGCTGGCCCTGTGGATGAATAAAACACATCAGAGAGTCTGCTTTTGCCTTTTATTTCCCAGGAAAGAATGGACACATTATATTGAAATTAATGAATACCACTATTTCATGCATTGCCCACATCCATCCATCCATCCAGTTCCTTTTGAGAGCAGACACATGGGAACATTTTTCCACTTCATTTCCATAACTCCACAATCAGTCCCATACATTTCTTCACCTTAACAGCATTATCTGTCATTCGGTGCTTCCCTTGTGTTAAAGCTGCAGTATGACCTAGAGTCGTTAGGTGTGTTCCATTCAACCGTATGTGCCCTGAGAAGTTTACTACAAAAGTCACTGCACATCACTCCATTACTGCAAGAAATTTGAAAATGATTGGTGAAAATGATTTTTGAGGCTCCAGCGTTTTTTTGAGTTTAATTGGTCACAGGTGTGGTTTGTACATGGTTTTTCTTGAGTATATGAGTATGTGAGATGTGACAGTAGAGTGCAACAGTCAAGATTACCAGTAAATAAAAGATAAAAGACACATCCAAAAGAACCAAATGTGTTTATTTTCATATTAAACATTGCAATAGACATTATCCCTTTTTTCAATTATGACAACTCTTAGCAGTTTTGCCATGTAAATTAATATGACAGTGTTAATGTATTTGGTCTTGACAGACTGCCTGGTCTACACTAAAAAAATCTACCAAAACTAAAACTTGTAACATTCCACTTTCAAACCAAAAATGTATATTTTAGATTACAGATTTCTAGAATTCCTATCATTTTTCATCTATATAAGGTAGCAGCACTAAACATTTTCAAAGTGAAAAATATTCCATACCAATTGAGTGCATTAAATACTGTTAATGGAAGCTCAAACATGCATGTTTGATGCATGAGAACCAATGAGGATTATTGTCATGCGTCAAGAAAGCACATTTGAGGTCTAATTTACCATGTTTGATGCACTCTATGTATTGACAAACTATTATGTATCAATAAACGGTAATGTTTAAACTAAATTAAAATTGGTTCTTCATCGTCTCTTCAGTGTCATAGTTATGTTCAGTTTGTTTTAGTTTTAATAGACATTCAGTTTGTTTTCATTAGTCACGTCTTCCTTTGTTTGATTTTCCCGCCACTCCTTTGTTACCATGGTCACGTCATTATGAGTCAGTACTCCTTTTCCTTTGTTTGTTGTCCGGTCACTCTTAGGCCCCGTTTACGCATACATGGTTTTTTGAAAAACGGAGACATTTCCCTTACACGCAAACGGAGAATTCGCCTCTGAAAACGATTCTTTCTAAAAACTCTATAATGTCGAGGAGTAGAGACCATAGACAGTAAAAGAAATGGACACAGCGACCCCATTGGATTCAACAGAGAAAAGTGAAGTCAATTAGAAGCACTCACTTCCTGATGGCCGAGCGTACTGCACAGACTCAAACTGAGCTTGACGACATAGATGTGACGTGAGCAACCTGTCTGTCTTCTAGTAGCTGTGCCAAGAGAAATCTGAATCATTCCCTTCTGAAACTTGCAGAGACGGAGAGTGTGAGTAGGAGGTGTCCATGAGCTAGGAGCAGGAGAAACTTTTGCTAAGTATTCTGATTAATTATTTTGTCATTTTGCCTCCACGTCCCCCCGATTGCCCGCGAGCTTCTCCTCCTGTCCATACGGTAATTCTCTCTACGGTGCGTCAGAGAGTCGTGTGGTTATGAGGCAATCGTTAGCCTATTTTTACAAAAACTGCTTCTACGGGGCCATAACGTAAGATACAAGGTAATGGAGTCTTTTATACATTTTCGTGTTTCTTTAAAAATATATAATGGACAAATTGAGTCTTTAAACGCCTCAGATGTAAAGTTATTCGCTGTCAAAGTGACGCCAAAATGAATGGGAGTCAATGGAATTCCCCCCGGGAAGCTTCAGTTTTTTCTGAAAGATTACCCCCTTGGCAGAGACGAATGAGTGCCGTTGTTGCTATTTTCGGGATTCTGATTGGCTAATGTGGGCTTGAGCTTCTCGTTACACTGCCACCTACAGATTTGGCATGCTCTTGATGGTATAAATACACGGGTTCATGTAAACAAACACTTTTCTGAAAACTGACAGATGTGCACAATGTTATTTTTGAAAACGGAGAGGGTGACATGTCCGTTTATGAAAATAGCCGGCCATGTGTAAACGTAGCCCAACATTAAGGGTCTGTTTAAACGACACCGCTTTAAACTAAAAACTTTTTATGTGTTTTGGCCATTCATTTACACGACAACGGTGCCTAAAAACGCAAACTTTTGAAAAAAAGTCTCCATGTAAACACGATGACGTCATGTACATGCGTATTACGTGTTCATAGTGTTTCATCGCCATCTAATCTGGCAGCAGAAAACTGCGTTTTTAGTCGTTTACGTGGATCCGTGTGTATGGGGATCGTTTTTGAAAATGGTGTCGTCTGTACGCGGAAAACTCGTGTTTTCCTTGTCGTGTAACAGGGTTCTAATTCGTATATATTGTACTCTATATGGTTGAATACATACGTATTCAGGAATGACTTAATTTGCATATTACATATTTTAACATAAAGCTTAATGGAAAATTAAGTACTGTCATTTTATACTGTCTTCTTGGGAGAGGAACCATTTGCCACATATTATTTACTCACCAAGGCTTTCAGCCAAGTCCAGGCCAATTTCCTGCATTATCCCTCAGAAGAAAGGCAATGTCATTCATTCTGAATGGGGTAAATGACTCAGGAAAAAATTACACAGTGATCTCGATGGAGGCAAAAGGTCACTCTTTTTGTGATTGGCTGACCTCCTTCTGCCTCTGTGGTGTGCCCTCAATGACAGGAATTGACCCACAGACGCTCTGTATGACGGATCACATGCCAGCAGACTAAGAGTGTGACACAATCTGGCCTGCCTAGCAATACAGATACAATCAGTGACACATTGACTCAAACACTTGAGACAATGAGAGTCATTGTCCGATGAGTAATACTTTGTCACAAAATACACTAAAACGTTGCCGTCACAG
The DNA here is from genome assembly GCF_964197995.2 of Scardinius erythrophthalmus. NCBI lineage: Eukaryota > Metazoa > Chordata > Actinopteri > Cypriniformes > Leuciscidae > Scardinius > Scardinius erythrophthalmus. The sequence continues at coordinate 28,393,596 of NC_138237.1, read as the reverse complement.
AGGTCTGTTTGCGTTTTTCTCTCTAAGCTTTGGCAATATCCACAGAATTTTTGCATTAGCGTAGTCTTGAGATCAGAATGAAGAGTAAGCATAATATATTACAGGAATAGTGTCTTCTTCACACTGGTAAATATTTAGACTGCTGTCTTAACCTTGATTTCTTGGGAGACAAAATGTTTTAGTGGCTTCATTATCCTAGGAACAAGCCCATTATTAACTTGTTGAGTAAAACTTTGTTAATGAATGTTAATGATTGTAAAGAACTTCAACATTGTCCATTAGTAGATGCATGGTTATGTTGGTCTATCATTTACAAAGGTGACAATGTCTGACACAGTTTTCTGACATCATCTAAGCTGAGAAACAAAGGATTTTTTTTCATGGTTTATTTCTTTTTTCAGTGTATGTAAATAAAGATATCATACCAGTGATAATGGAAAAAGTGGCCAAATTGTGCAAAAGCAAAAGTTCAGGTCTCTTAAAGTCTCTTAATGCTTGATCAAATAAATCAATATTGAGAAATATTACTACAATTTAAAATAACTGCTTTCTATATTTAATATATATTTTAAAATTATTTTTTTTCCTGTGATGGCAACATGAATTTACTTGATGAATAGAAAGTTAGAAAAGAACAACATTTATTTGAAATATAAGTCTGTTGTAACATTATAAATGTTTTTACTGTCACTTCTGATCAATTACATGCATCATTGCAGAATAAAAGTATTAATTTTGTAAGGCTGGAAACTTACACTGCTATTTTGAACCAATAATCGGAACAAAAGGCAGTTGAAGGATGACGTATAATTCAAATATTTATCTGACTCAATATAATTAATCAGACTCCATTAAAGTTGTTGTTATTCTTTAACCTCTTATTCTTTAAAGGTAAATGTCTTTCTTAGAAATGATAGGAAAACGTAGGATTTAACCTGAACGTTTAGATAACGAAAGTTATAATCACTTTAGCTTTCAACATAATCAGTGATAAAGATTCTCAAAGCCTTTAAAGCAGGAAAAGATATTTATTAAGTTACATGTTTAAATATACAGACAGTAGAATGGATCAACATACTGTATTGAAAAATGAGTTGTAACAAATAATGCACTGTATTGCAGAAAAGGCCGTAAAAGCCTTTCTTGTAGTATGAGGTTACGCACCGGTGTGCGGGAGTGGTGGGGTTAAAGCCTTTCTCACACATCAACAGTTACATTTCCTTCTTATACCCTGAGCAAAGCATTGTTAAACATGAGTGGAATACCAACACCGAAACCGACCGACAGGAAACCAAAAGATGAGGCAAATGGGTAGTGATCAAGAGGGGGAGAAGAATATTAACATATTCTCCTCAATGCATGTTTAACCAATAGTACCTAGATTGCACATTAAGATACTTTAATATCTCTGTTAAGTTCACCACCATTCATTTCAGTTTATAAGCTGTCAGATGAGATCAAACATGGCATAGTAACATATTAGAACACACTAGTAAATAAACAAAATATGCTAAAACGGTGTTCATGTATGGTTCATGCCCTTACTGCGAGGGCATAATTATGTTGACACTGTGGTCACGACTGTACTTCATCGTGAAGGCAAGAGCCCCCTCTGATGTTACCCCAAGAAAGGTGGTGGGTTACGGCCGATCTTGGACCTGCGAGTTTTGAACCGGGCCCTTCACAAACTCTCGTTTAAAATCTTAACACAGAAACGCATTCTCACGTGCGTTCTTCACCAAGATTGAAGCAATCGACCTGAAGTATATGTATTACCACGTCTTGATTGTGCCTCAACACAGACCGTTTCTTCAGTTAGTCTTCGAGGGTCGAGTGTACCAGTACAAGGTCCTCTCCCCCCCACAGCTGAGTCCCGGGATGGGTGTGGTTCCGTGGCACATTGAACTTTCAGCCCTTGATCAGACCTTGCCTTTCTATGGGCCAGAGTGCTGTTAGAACAAGTGTCTAGGCATGTTGTTGTGACAACAGATGCCTCCAGAACAGGTTGGGGCACTGTATGTTGTATACTGTATGGGCACGCAGCTTCGGGCTCCTGGACGGGACCTCAACTGTGGCATATAAATTGCCTACAGTTGATGACACTGCTGCTCAGCCTGTGCTGGCTTCGACTGTTGTATCAGGGCGAGTGTGTGTTGACATGCTCTCACGACAGCTCATGATCCCGGAAGAATGGAGACTCCACCCCTAGGTGGTCCAGCTGATCTGGAGTCGATTCGGGGAAGCACAGGTAGACCTGTTTGCCTTCCACTGCCAGCTCTTTTACTCCCTGACTGAGGGCCCCCTCGGCACGGAAGCTTTTTTCCACACAGTTGGCCCTGGGCCTACGCAAATAGGCATTTCCCCCAGTGAGCCTACGAGGAGCAGGTTGTGAAGTTGCGCCTTATTGGCCCACCCGGACCTGGTTTTCAGACCTGATGCTCCTTGCGACAGCCCCTCCCTGGTGGATTCCCCTGAAGAAGGACCTTCTTTCTCAGGGACGGGGCACCATATAGGACCCACATCCGGACCTCTGGAACCTCAACGTGTGGCTTCTGGGTGAGACGTGGAGGAATGAAGTGGTCTACCACCAGTGGTTGAGCTTCAGATCATGTCTCTAAAGACAGCGCTCCTGACCGCGCTTCACTTCCATCAAGAGGGTGGGGGACCTGCGGGCATTTTTGGTCAGCTAATGCTGTGTCCTGTTCGCACCCTGAGTGTTTGCATGGACCACATGCGGAGCTTTAGAAGCTCTGAGCAGCTTTGTCTGCTTTTGAGGTCAGCAGAGAGGAAAAGGCTGTCTCCAAGCAGAGGTTGGCCCACTGGATAGTGGATGCCATCGCCTTGGAGTAACAGTCTGAAAGCGAGCAGTGCCCCCTCGGAGTGAGGGCTCACTCTACTTGGAGTGTTGCCTCCTCCTGTGCATTGGCCTCTTTGGCAGACATTTGCAGAGCTACGGGCTGGGCGACACCTTTTACCTTCGCCATATTCTACAATCTTTGGGTGGAGCCGGTTTCTTCCTGTGCACTGGGTACAAACAGGTAATGTGTGGGAAGGCTGGCTCTGTGTCTTGCAGCACCATTCCCCTCTAAGGGTGAATCTTGGACTGAGTTTTCTCCAAAGCATACTTCGGCAGTCAGACGTGGCGGAGCTGTCCAACGCCAGCCCTAGTACTCGAGTGCATCCCCTCTCGGTCAGCCCCAGTACTGGCATAGATGCCCCATGTGTTGTGATTCCTCTTTGGTAATCCCATGTGTGTATTCTTCCACAGTATGTCTTTCCTTGGGCAGATTTTGCTCTTCCTCATCTCTGCAATGGTAGTAGTTCCATCCCTGTCTAGGCAGGACCTAAAGCAGAGGTCATTCCTTATGTAGCACTCCCCCACGGGTCAGTCCATATGTGTATTTCCACATGTCCAACCCTACGTGTACAGTAGGACGTGGCCTCCGCTGCGTCCCTCTCCATTGGACTAGGTACGCTTCCCCATACTGGTCATGGCTGAAAAAAAGGGAAATTACAACTGAAGTACTCTTCCTGAGAAATAACAACTTAAAAGGAACAGCAGCTACGACCGTCTCCATGGTAAGCCCTGTCCCTTCCATCCCGTTGACATGGAGGACTAACATTCTGACTCAATTACGACTCAATAGGAGCAGTTGCTAAAAGGGCATGTGCACAGTTTGCCAGCATCTGCATCTCCATCACTCGTAACACAGTTCAGTGGTTGTGGCGCTTTCCATACGGACCCCCATTTGTCAGTCAACATAACGTTGTAGTGACTGACAGTTGGGGAACGTCTTGGTAACTGAAGTAACTCTAGCTCCCTGATGGAGGGAACGAAGACTTTATGTCCCCCCTGCCACAACCCTGAACCACCGCTGATTGGCTGGGGCCCTCGTCTTGGCTCCTCAGCATAAACCTGAATGAGTGGATGCATGCTGCTATCTTATATATCCATATGTACGGGGAGTTGCATGGCATGCAAATCCCACTTGCCAATTCCATTGGCTGTTTTTTTTTTTTCTAAAACTTAAAAAAAAAAACTGTTTGAGGCCTCCAAGTGAGACCCCATTTGTCAGCCGAAATAACGACTCTGTTCCCTCCATCAGGGAACGAAGGTTACATCCAAAACGATACCGGTAGACTTGAGTTGTCTGCTGCAGGACTTTGTATTTCCAAACAAAGGATTCCCTCTATTTCAGCCGTTTAGTTGTAGATTTTTTTTTAGATTGTGTTTAGGGTCTTTGTTGTGTTGAACGACCCACTTTTTCTTAAGCTTCATCTTACAGATGGATTGTCACACTATGTTGGTGTTTTGGTTTCGTTTTCAAGGACTTTTAATTTGTTATTATTTCCTGAGCTTTATTCCTGTATTCACCTTGATTCATTGTTTCATTGACTAGCTCACACCTGTTTCATGCTGAGTTCAATTATCCTGTGTATATAATGCCTTCAGTTCTCAGTTTTTTGTTTGTGGTTTCATTTTACATTTTCATTTAATTTCACACTGTCATTTTATCTCCGTTTTGGATTTCAATCTTTTGTGTTATTTAATAAAGTTAAGCTGCAATTAGAAAACCTCTGCATCTTGATCATAACGTGACATACTATACTCTTTTGGATATCTGCGATACAATGTAAAATTCCCTACTAGTTAGTATAAATGAGTGTTTAATTAAACTCCTCCATACAAAATACATTTATCCAGATGTCATGATGATCTGTTTTTTTATTATTAAATTCTGAAATTTATGTAGATGAATAAGCTCAGTTTGTACATGTTTAATGAAGCCACAACAAAGTTTTTTTTGTGCTTTTTGTTTTGTCTGGCCTTTTTATGCTTTACAATTGTGCTCACATTCAAAGTGAACACAATGTTTTGATCCATGTTCAGATTTTATTATGTACACTACTGACTATACTGATTTACAACACCAATAAAAGCCAAGATTACCAGCCATTTTCTTATTGCTTGTTTTGTGGAAGACTATAATTATCATAATTAATCTTTACTTTCCAAGATGTATATTATTATTATTAATAATAAGAATCACAACATCACTCTTGAGAAGGATCTGCTCCATTAACATTTTTCTGAAAATAAATTAATAAAGCTATTTTGGTTTTCTATGGGAAAGCTGACACCAATAAAAGATTATTTTACGTAATCAGGTTAACCTGACATCATGTCCTCTATGTAAATATGGTGATTAATGTTGTTTAAAATATATGTAACAAATCGTATTATGTAACAAAATCTATAAATGGCTTACTTAAACACTTATTGTTCTGTTATTTCAATTAGCTTGTAAGCTAACTGGTTAACTGACTAGCTATCTAATTAACAAGCTAACTTAGCATAGCCTACTGCTAACAAATGTACCCTGAGCTGGATGTTGACACATTTACCTTCTGTAGAGCTACTTCAAAGCTGAATTGAATTGGTTTCATGATTGATTTTGCAACTGACAATGTTATTGAACAGAAATGAATCAACATTGAACTGACTCGAGCTAAATAACAACACCTTCCCTTCTGTAGAGCTGCTCAATTTAACTAGTTTCATAATTGATGAACTTTGCAGTTATTTACAGCAACATAAGCTGAACTACGACACTTCCGGAACAATGTTGTTGTTTTTTTAGCACGGCCCAATAGCAGAATTTATCTCATATTTGATGAAGTTTGCATAACTGATTTTGTTATATACTTGTTTATTACTCTGAAGCAGCTTTGAAACGATCTGTATTGTATAAAGCACTATATAAATATAGATGAATTGACTTGACAATTCATTTAGCAGATGCTTTTATCTAAACCAACTTACAAATGAGGAACATCAGAATTGATCATGCCAATTAGCATGTTAGCTTAGCTACTAGTGCAAAAGAATAACTGGAAATGCTATTTTGATCAAGAAGATATTGAGATAAAAAAAAAACTTCTTGGGGTCAAAGCAGCATAAGATTTTGGACAGAAAAAAAAAAAAAAACACCCAAACGTTATTAGACGCATAAACATGTGAACACTATCACAGCAGATACTTTTTCGATAGTTGTCCCTCCAGAAACCTTGGTCAGGTACAGCAGAAATGCTCTTCAATGCTCTCATCGTCAATAACAACCCCCCCATGTTCTCACTGAAGGCCCTTGAGCCAGATGCTACGTCTACACCTCACAGACGGTGTGTGATGGGTTCAGTTTCGCTCTTCACCAAATGTTAAAAAACCCAGAAGAGTCTATTTGCAGCATTATTTATTTATTTTAAATCACTCTTAAAGATCGTTGCCCAGCAACAGAGGGAAGGAGTGGAGAGGAGAGCGAGGTGTAAGGGAACATCATGGATGGTTTGCACAGGAGATGTGCTAACAGAAAATGCCACTCACAATTTGAGCTATGTAACAAGGTTGAACTGAAACTAGCGTGATGCATAAGTCAAGTCATCTTCATTTATATAGCGCTTTTAACAATGTAGATTGTCTCAAAGCAGCTTTACAGAGATAAGCGTATAATTTAAGGTAACAGAGATTGTTTCGGCTTTACAGCAGAGTTAAGTTATTTCCATCTAAAGTTAGTTTTAATTGATTTGGTTCCGTCGCAATGATCATTTGTTATTTGTTATTAAATAAGTGACATTACCTTTCTTTAGGATTGGATAACAAGGTATTGAGCGATCAGATGAAGCCCATCTGCTGTTTATCTGGCCATCTGACGTAAAAAAAGAAGGGTATCAAAAATTTAGTGGCATCTAGACACTGTTACTCTCAGGCACTGGATTAGTGCACAGTTGCGGTTCATTAAAGAGTCTGATTTGTCAGTCTGAGCTGTTTCTTACTATCAATTTCTGTTAAAAAGGATAGTTCTTCAAAAATGAAAATTGTCATCATTTTAACCCTTGTGGTTCAAAACTTGTATTCTGTGAAACACAAAAGGAGATATTTTGAAGAATGTTGGTAATACATTTTTTAAAGCATTTACTTGAAAAATGTGGTTGCTAACAAGTGTCTAAATGAGACTACAGGTTGTCAGGAACATTAAAGACCCCCTGAAATCAAAATGTAAGTTTTTTAGCTTTTAGAATAAATATGCTAGGCCTTAAGGTTATGAATAAGCTGGTGTGTTCCAAAACAATGACAAAATTCACATTTAGGAGGTATAGGCATTCAAAACTTTGAATTTCAAAAACTTTCAAAACATCTTCTGTCCAATCAAATGCTCTCTAGAATCTAAAGCTCCGCCCCCTATGCTATAAATATCACCTGGCCAAAGTGACCGTTGACACGTCACAGAGCAGTATGGGTTGGAGATGTGTGTTCGGTTGCTCAAACGCTCAAGTTTTATTCCGTTTTCTAACAGTACGTTGGTTAAGAATGAAATGTATAGAATTTATTCACACCTCTACTACTGAATCCAACGAATCATCAGCGCTCAGATTCGCTTACATGGTGCTGTCAAATACGACTTGCAGTCTGTGAGGTAAACCAAACGCTATTGGCTATTGTTTAAGGTACGGTCACATTTACTTTAACTACATGAAATTTGCATACGAAATCCAGACTTTTCAACTAATCTGCACTAAACTAATCACAGTGTGGACCACAGAAAGCTGATTGGTTTGACATTTTTGTCCACAAAACTTCGTAAATCTGATTGCAAAGGTGCAGTCACTCAGACAGAAAAGGTCTCAAAGTCGGCATGGAACCGAGTAAAATTACTTATTGGTAAAGAGGAAAAATGTAGGGCGGGACTTGATTTTGTCCATGGGGAAGTGATTGGATGGTTGTTGTTTGCTATTGGTCGATCTCATGTGAATGACAGGTTGTCCCGCCCTCACGCCAAACACATCATCAGAGAAGAGATGCCGCTGCAAAAGGGAGAAGTTATTCTGATTAAAGATAACGAGGGCGCATGAATTTAAAAATAATGATGTGCACAAATGACAAACACTGCAATACTCCATAAAAAACAAGAACTGTCAATTTTGATCGATTTTAGATAGAATGAATTCAAATATGAAGTGAGTTTAAGAGCTACACAATATTTAACCAAATAAAAATTTATTGAAGTTGAATACTAATGCAGATAAAAAGGAAAACAGGGAACAAAATTCAGTTTGTTACACAGAAGACCTGCATGAGAGGCCATGCGTAATGTACAGGCTTCACAGGCCAGAGACGGACAGCAGAAACTAAACAGAGAAAATGAGCATCAGTGCTTTGACAAGAAAGAACAAATTCCTTCACTGTCGTCATCATCACCATCAAAAAAAAAAACTTTACAGAAAAGTCTATAAACATTCCCAATGGCATGTCTTTTATGCAACTTTAAAATATAAACCAGTAACTTGACATTATTTTATCAGTAAGGCCGTATATATTAAGCAAATAAAAACATACATAACAATGGCAGTAACCTGAGTGAGAATTAACTATTGAGTTCAGCAAAAAATTAGTTTTCAATGTGCAATCCAGGAACCTTTTTTTTGTATCACATAAAAATAAGGCGTCAAGAACAGGGATAAACAGGTACAATACAACCAAACACATTCTTCTGGCCTTAAAGGGATAGTTCACCCAAAAATGTCAATTATATCATTTGCTCACCCTGTCATTTCAAGCCCGTAAGGCTTTCGTTCATCTTTTAATGAAATTAAGATTATTAAATGAAATCTGAGAAATTTCTGTCCCTTCATGAACAGTCCAACTACCAATTTGATGGTTCAAAAAGTTCAAAGTTGAGTGGTTTTGTTCCAATTTTCTGAAGAGACACGATCACTTTATATGCTAGACAGATTCAATTTAGGCTTTTATTCACATAAAAACATTCAACTCAAACATCATTTGTGATAAACAGAAGCTCAATCATGTTCGCTTGACGTGCAAGAACCAACGAGCACGTTTGAGCTTTCTCAAGAACCAATGAGGTTTGATCTTACGCATCAAACAAGTACAGCTGAGCTTCTGTTTACGTTCGCTGATCAATGTTCATTGTATGTGAATAAAAGCCAACATTAAATCTGTTCATCATATAAAGTGATCGAGTCTCTTCGGAAAAAATTTGGACTAAACCGCTCAATTCATATGGATTAGTTTTACGATCTCTTTATGAACTTTTTGAAGAGTCAAAGTGTAGTTGCTTGGACTATCAATGAAGGGACAGAAATCTCTCAGATTTAATTTAAAATATCTTCATATGTGCTTCAAAAGTCTTACGGGTTTGGAACGACATGAGCGTGAGCAATTAATTTTTTTCATTTTTAGGTGAACTATCCCTTTAAATGAAAGGGCAATGGACTTCTACATACACATTAGGCAAAAGAAAAGGTGCCGCTTTAAAATAATACAGATATGTTAAAATCTGTTTTAAAATTGAGTCACTATCAGCAAACCTAGACAAAAATTCAATAGTGAGATAAAAAAAAACATTAAACTTACAATAGCCAAATCCTCCAGTTACTGTATATACCATACTTTACTCAAATAAGCACATTATACAGTTACTAAAAAGTCAAATTTGATTCTATAGCCCTCAATGGCATGTTGTTTGCTAGTGGAAAACGATGCTTAAAATGGCACCGTACACTTTGAGGCTTACAAGATCTAGGAATAATCTTACTTGTTTATACTCTTCAAAACAACAACACTAATATGACAGAGTTCATATAATGGAGTCTGTGTTTATTGTTTACAACTAAAATGCATCGATTAATAACACTGACATATGTGGCTGGTTTCCATTTTGACACTGACCTCCAAAGCCACTGGCATGTCTTTTCTCAGTCTTGTTGTCTATGAAATTTTGAGATTCGCTCTGCCTTGAGGTAAACATGAAATCTATGATATTGAAAGGATTGGTATTACTAATAAATGGACAATATTATTATCAGTAAGGCTGAAGTTCTCCACCTTTCCTCTTGGCAAAGAAAAACACTGAAAGCTTCCCTAAAATGTAACGTTTCACTCATTTAGGGCAGAAAATGGCATCCGCTAGTGGTTATGATAAAGAATATGGGCACATACAGTGCAGGTTAAAGCACACATACACTCAGACATACAGCATTTAAGCACACACACATACATACAGTAATAAATTCGCAAACAAAAAGAAAAAAAAAATACAACTGTGACAGAAATGATCACTTCACAGTGTTAAAAGCCTGGCTCAGGAAAACATTGAGTCAAACTAAGTTTTGTCTCGCTCTAGATTTGAAATGTCATTTTATACACATTTACATAATAGTTATACTTATCAAATCCATTATTGCTAAATAAACAACAACAAAACAAACTGAGTAAATTTTACAACTGTACAGTACAGTAGAGACTGGAATGTATTTGAGTTTATCCGAGAGAATTAAAGTAAACTGCAGGTGGATGAGAAATGTGTCGACTTTCAAGGATCCGCCACGTCATTCTCTGACGGCGCGTTTGAAGACTTCCTCGAGAGTATGTTATGTTTTACAGACCCTTGAGTTGGCAGGTCACTGATGTTACGCGTTCAGCTAGGCTTCAATATAAAGTCCCAAAGCCTTTTGCGAGACTCTACGATGTCCAAAATAAGAATTCACAAGGTTTAGAAAAAGTTTGAACATCCACAGGGCACAGTAATATTCGAGGTAAAACAACAGCGAAGAAAAGAGAAAGTGTGCGCACAAAACGCTAAGCCAACTCAAAAATATAATGGAGATATTTGAATAAACAGCCCTAATGACAAGAGTACCTTAAAACTTCAAAAAGGCACCTTCAATGAAGATGGAGGACAACAATTTAAGAAGTTGTTTGGTCTTAAGTGCATCAAGAGATCAAATTTACAACAAAGTTCCCAAGACATCATATTTCCGAGCAACTGCAAACTTAAAGAGCTTATTGAGATCGCAGGGTATACGCAACACAGAACAAAACATTTCTTTTTGGCAAATTAATTTTCGTTTGACCTACATGTAAAAAAGCAGCAATTAAAATTGTATGCAGCCCATACAATTGCGCAAATCGACTTATAAAAACATTAAATAACATGTCTATTAGCATGATGAACTGTTAAGCAATGATCAATTGCTGAGAATCGTTTGAGTATTAAAGTCGTTCGGTCTTCAGAGCTGGAATTTGACAAATTACAATGTCATGTTATTACCAGTCATGTTGTGAAATGGAAAATAATGCCTCGTGGTTTGACTCATCATGGACTATAATCAGGATGTTCTTCCCTATTATCCAGAGAAGAATTAGCAGGAAGACGCACTGAAGACTTTACAGATGAGTGTCGCGTATTTACAACATGGTACAACTGTTTGCAGTTGTTATTGTACGCATATGCACTTTAGTCATGCCTATTTGGTTTACTAGGTATCTCTAGCTAAGTAACCTTAGATAACATATTTGAGACTTCTGGTAGCGAATTTATGATCTTAAAATTTCCCTCTGTGTTATAGTCCTTTCCTGTTTTTGCTTCTTTTTTTTATCCATTAATGCACACTTATCACTGTTTTATACAAATGGTGCCATTTGATTGTCGAGATTACTATAAGAAAATAAAATTCAAAATATAAATATAAAAATATCTGCAAAAGCAAATTTCCTTTGCTCCCCACGTCTAAAACAAATATTCAGAGTGCATACTGTACATGTGTGAAATCGTACAAGAACAGAAAAAGAAAAGAAAAGCGCAAAGAGGCTGCGAGACATACCTACGAAATGTACAAGATCGGTTGGGCTCAACCGGGTTTGAGACTTGAGCAGTGTTGAACGATCTGTCCTTGCCATACTTCACACATGATAAAGGACAATAATTGGGACCCTTTTTTCTGTCCTTTTCATTTCGATGACTTTAAATAAGATACACTGCATGGCTATATAGTGAAAATATACATTCCAATGTTTATATAGAGCTATCTTAAAAATACAAATGTGCAAAAACTGTAAACAAATGAGATCCTCAGTGGTGTAGGGGAGGAGCCCTGGGCAGGCCGTGCCTTCACAGCCTCGTGGGCTCCTCCTCACTGTCGCTGCAGTTTCCACAGCAGTCCTGCGGGGGCAGCATAGACACATGCACAGTCAAACACTGGGATTTATCAGCATTAAAAACCTTATCAAATATAACGGTGTCATCTGTGTGCAAATAAAAGTTGAAAAGCAGACATTCTCTTCCTGGAAAACAGCCCCCCCAAAATGTATGACTCATCTTGCACTCAGGGGTGTATACAAATCTTGTCCAATCAAATGCTCTCAAGAATAAAAATGCTCCTTCCTCAATGTTACCTGCCACAGTCTAGCATTAACAAGTAGTAAATAATGGTTTTGAAAAAAAAAAAAAAAAAAAAAAAAATTCCACCCATTTCCCAATGTTTCTATCATTTCACATAGAGATGCACCGATCGACCGGCCAGGGACCGAAATCAGCTGATTTTCCGCCTTCTCGGCCAATAACGTCAGCTGCGCGTTCACGCTCTCTTTTCTCCAACGGCGAATTGACACACACACACGCCTCCCCTAACGCACTCACACCGGTTAAATAGTGCTTGTATTGCGCATAATTTGATTCACAAGCTGTTTGCGCCTCTCAAACAGCTTGTGAGTCGCAAGTATCAAAATGAGTGGCTTACTGCGCTTAAACGGTCAAATACACACACAGTTATGTCAAAATGCCTGTCTTGGTGAGTATTCGGTTAAACACAATCAGTTTTGGAATGTAAATAGTTGAGAAAAAACGCAAGTTGGATCCTTGCATAAGCTCTTAAAGTGACGGTAGTCTAATATTCCTGCTGCTGTCTGTCATGTTAATCAAAAAACAAAAGACAAAGAAAATCATTCTCTGCTCTTGACTGAATAACTTTTGTAACTTTAATTTTTAACATTGAAGACTATCCAGTGTTATTTTACATTTGATTACTTTAATTTCTGTAGTATTTCTTCCCTAAATAGTAACCTACTGTTAGACCAACCTGAAAAACTTAAAGCAGTGTTTATTTCATATCTCTCTTTATTTTCTATTGCAATTTATGCTGTTGTTTACAATTTGTTTATTTGTTCTTCTTTTATTACTGACTTTTTGCATGTGGATTTTTATGAAAATAAAATTTTGCATTGAAGAAAAGTACATTTTTTGTTTGTATATGCTGTCAATTATAGTTCTTAGAAAGAAAATCGGAATTGGCAAAAATCAATATCTTTTCTAAGATTACACTTACAAAAAAATCGGAGAGCGGAATCGGCCAAGAACACTGCAATCGGTGCATCTCTAATTTCACAGCAACAAGCATAGGCTACATTTTGTCTAAAACACAAAATTGTGTGCCAAAATGTTTTAACATGCCTTTACATTTAGTTTGCATATCGATTAAAGAGTGACAAGATAGCCAAATAAAATTGAGAACAAAGGTAACAGGCTCTAAAAAGTTAGACATTTGTAATCTGTCTATATTACATGAATCATTTCATACTTAACTAATTATACAGCAGGGAGAGGGGGAAGAAAACCTGCACACTGATATTTTATTACATAACAAGAATCGCCAGCAAACCCGTATACGATTTCACTATCAAACATAATACAGGATTGGCTGAGAACCTCATTCACTAATGGAACAAACAATAATGTCTTGGAGCAAAAGCAATGCATTTAAATAATAGAAGAAAGTGATGAAATCTCACCTGCCGCCCGAAGAGTCTCTGCAGTAAGCCCTGTTTGGGTGGGGGCGAGGGTTGACCTCTCCAGTCCAGGTCAGGGGGCACAGTGCCATCCAAGTTCAAGATGTTGAGTTCTTTAAAGCACTCCGTCTCTATCATCTGAATGGATCAATGAAATGACGACACACAGAATTAAAAGTTGTTGTCACTAGGTCTATATCTCAGTAGTCTTTTGTAGCCAGATCTTCAGAATTCGATGACCCTACAGTAACAGACTGGCGTGTGAAACACTTTTTTGCTGTGAACTACACATACTTCACATATTTGTGAAAATCCAGAGTTTAGTTGATCATGATAAGCGCTCGTTCTCACAGTTGTAAACACGACGGCTTTCTTCTTCTATGAGGGGGTTTGGCGTCACGGCGGCTTTGGTTCTAGACAAACCGTTTAAGAACGCGACACACACGTCTCCTGGGAAATCATGTAGAATTCAACCAATCGGATGACGAATCTTTGTGTGACATTTTGTGTGCCTCATGCATCAGACTAACCTCTCAGTAACTACAAAGGTTTCAGACAACAGTCCAATTACACTTTTTTTTTCTAGCAGTGGATGTTAATTTCCTTGAACTGAGTACAAAACCAGTTAAATTTGAATTTTTTTAATACATTTTTATTATTTTATTTTGTCCAGTGTTGTTGTCATGTTGAAATAAAATTGAAACTATTATATTAACAAATGTTTTTTCAATTAAAATTTAGGAATATTTGTAAAAAACAAAAAAATGTCAAAAGCAAAACAACATTACAAGAAATAAACTAAAATAAAAACATAAAATATAAAAATTAAACCTAATTCAAACTGTTAATAAAAAAAACTATGATATTATATAAATAATACTAAGATAAAATATCTTATCTTATGAAAAATGAAAATTGAAATAATGCCTTGGAAACTAACTGAAATAAGGCGAAGTTGAAGTGAAATAAAACTAAAATAGAAATAAAAATTCATTAAAACTGTGGTAACACTTTACTATAAGGTCCCATTAGTTAACATTAATGCATCAAATGAGCAATACATGTAAGTTCATTTTTAGTTCATGTTAGCTCATATCACTAAATAATATAAACACACAACTTTTGATTTGAATAATGTGTTAGTAAATGCTGAAAATAACATTAGCTAAGATTAACAAATGTTTTAGAGGTATTTATCATTGTTAGTTCATGTTAACTGCAACGCCCAGAAATTCCCAGCTTACAAGTTGTAATATGGAACTCTATGAGGACGTGAATGATTTTTACATATTGAAATTACGTAATTACGGGCATTACAACCTGTATGAATTTCTTTCTTCTGCTGAACACAAAGGAAGATATTTTGAAGAATGTTGGTAACCAAACAGCTAATGGAAGCAATTGACCTCCAAAGTAGGATAAAAAATACTATGGAAGTCAATGGGGTCCATCAACTGTTCGGTTACCAACATTCTTCAAAATATCTTCCTTTGTGTTCAGCAGAAGAAAGAAATTCATACAGGTTTGAAACAACTTGAGGGCGAGTAAATGAAGACAGATTTTTCATTCTGAAGAGAACTATTCCTTTAAGATCCTGTAGTTAATGAATGCCAACAAATAGAACCTTATTGTAAATTGTTACCAAAACTATTTAGAAATATTTGTCAAATTTAGCGCAACTAAAACATAAAAACTAATTCAAAATATGAACAAATACAATAGTATATAAATGATAAATACTAAAATAACACAGATCCTCCAAACTAAAAAGACATTGTTACCTTTCTTCATTAAAAAGTAATTTAATTTCTATAGTTAATTTAGGAATATTTCTAACTTGCATTCTAAGCCTTGATATTGATTCTGCATAAAAAAATATGAAACAATTAAAAAAGGTTATAGGATGAAAGCTGTAATAACATAACTTTTTCACGTCCCTATTTATTTCATGAAGTCAATTTCATAATGGCAACATCGAGTGCACGTCCTGTTTATTCTCAAGAGAAAATATCCCCAATTTGTGTTGATTGCAGTCTGTTTGTACACATTATCAAAGTCAACGTTAATTTCCTTTTTATTGCATGCTGGTCATAAAGCAGCAATCAGGGCATTTATTGAGGTTATTCTGGGTAGTGACCTGACCTCATTTTGCCAGGGGATGGGAATACTTCCAGTGGATACTTTGCAGTAAAAGGAGTCGTCTTTGGGTTCCAGCTCCACCCCCTTCACTGTGGAGAACTGCTCGATGTCCAACACGTCCTTACAGTAGATGGCCTGAGGCTGAAACAGAGAAACATATCATGCTACGTTGTCTCATTGAAGAAGCCATGTCTGATTTTATGAACAAATCATTCGCAAGACACACTGATGTGATTAAAATTGTGTTATTTTCTTTCCCCAAAGCTGATGTATGAATAATAAAAATAAAAAAGTAATATGGACTACATTTATGATACTTTCATGGTGCTTTTGTGTCCTTTTTGAAGCTTGAAAGCTCCAGTTCCCATTCACTGCGAATGCAAGGAAAAGAGCGACTGGTACATGATTCAAACTGTCTCCTTTTGAGTTCCAAGCCAAAAATAAATTGAAATGGATTTGGAACAACATGAGGATAATTATTTAAAAACAAAAAATGGTGGATTTTTCATTTTTGGGTGAACTATTCATTTAAACAGTGAAAGAGTAATAGTAATAACAATAGTTGTTACGACTGATATTGCCAATAACAGTTTAAAAAAAAGTGGCAGTCTCAGAAAATACTTACATCTGGAATAAAGGGCGCTTCAAGCATGCCTGCTGCAAGCCGCTTGAAGTTGATGGAACGGAAAATAGGGTAGGCCTTCACCTCTGAGGCTCCGCCCCCCTGACAGCCAAGCCTCTCACAAGGGTCTTTGAGTAGCAGCTAAACCAAAAAAAAGAAAAGAAAAAGATTTATTTATTTTAATGCCATATCAACATCATAGGCTATTATTTTGGCAAAACAAATTAAATTAAATAATTAATATATAATAAAAATATAAAACATATACATTTAAGCTTCTTACAACAACATCAAGTATCAACTATATAGAATCTTTCCTTAAAGGGATAAGACTCACCCTCATGTTGTTATAAAACCAACCAAACAGTTTTGGTTCCCAAAATGTACAATGTAAGTCAATGGGAACTAAAACTATTTTGTTACCAACATTCTTCAAAATATCTTCTTTTTTTGTTCCACAGAAGAAAGAAAGGCTTACAGGTTTGGAACGACATGAGGGTGAGTAAATGTTCATAGAATTTTCATTTTTGGGTGAAGGTAAGCTTGACAGAGCATCTTTAATATGTGGATTTTCTCAGAAATATTGATGTGTTTAATTGCTACACTGTAAAAATAAGTTATGACAGCACATGCTTTGCGTTGCTTTAACTTTTTAAAGTCATTTTAAAGACATTTTTAAAGTCAGTTGAAATTACTTAAATATTCAAGTTGATTGTACTTAAAAATTTAAGGCAGCAATTTTTTTCCCCACAGTGTATTATTCTGATTACAGTGTATTATTCTGATATATATATATATATATATATATATATATATATACACTCACCTAAAGGATTATTAGGAACACCATACTAATACTGTGTTTGACCCCCTTTCGCCTTCAGAACTGCCTTAATTCTACGTGGCATTGATTCAATAAGGTGCTGAAAGCATTCTTTAGAAATGTTGGCCCATATTGATAGGATAGCATCTTGCAGTTGATGGAGATTTGTGGGATGCACATCCAGGGCACGAAGCTCCCGTTCCACCACATCCCAAAGATGCTCTATTGGGTTGAGATCTGGTGACTGTGGGGGCCATTTTAGTACAGTGAACTCATTGTCATGTTCAAGAAACCAATTTGAAATGATTCAAGCTTTGTGACATGGTGCATTATCCTGCTGGAAGTAGCCATCAGAGGATGGGTACATGGTGGTCATAAAGGGATGGACATGGTCAGAAACAATGCTCAGGTAGGCCGTGGCATTTAAACGCCACCACCAGCCTGCACAGTGGTAACAAGGCATGATGGATCCATGTTCTCATTCTGTTCTCGCCAAATTCTGACTCTACCATCTGAATGTCTCAACAGAAATCGAGACTCATCAGACCAGGCAACATTTTTCCAGTCTTCAACTGTCCAATTTTGGTGAGCTCGTGCAAATTGTAGCCTCTTTTTCCTATTTGTAGTGGAGATGAGTGGTACCCGGTGGGGTCTTCTGCTGTTGTAGCCCATCCGCCTCAAGGTTGTGCGTGTTGTGGCTTCACAAATGCTTTGCTGTATACCTCGGTTGTAACGAGTAGTTATTTCAGTCAAAGTTGCTCTTCTATCAGCTTGAATCAGTCTGCCCATTCTCCTCTGACCTCTAGCATAAACAAGGCATTTTCGCCCACAGGACTGCCGCATACTGGATGTTTTTCCCTTTTCACACCATTCTTTGTAAACCCTAGAAATGGTTGTGCGTGAAAATCCCAGTAACTGAGCAGATTGTGAAATACTCAGACCGGCCCGTCTGGCACCAACAACCATGCCACGCTCAAAATTGCTTAAATCACCTTTCTTTCCCTTTCTGACATTCAGTTTGGAGTTCAGGAGATTTTCTTGACCAGGACCACACTCCTAAATGCATTGAAGCAACTGCCATGTGATTGGTTGATTAGATAATTGCATTAATGAGAAATTGAACAGGTGTTCCTAATAATCCTTTAGGTGAGTGTATATATATATATAAAACATTATATAACATTAATTATAATTAATAATTGGATTGGATTGGATTAGGGAAGTACAGATATCGATACTGAACATAATGATATTCTTTTGGTTTCCCAATATTTAAAAAAAATGAAAAATGCAATGAAAATACAGGTATCGGTAATTTGTATTGGTGTGTACCAAAATTGACAGTATCGATATAGGACTCATTCTGGAAAGAGTGGTATCGGGAAATCCCTGGATTGAATAATTAATATTTAACTGGATACTAACCATTTTACAGAGTGATTTGGCATCATCTGAGAACTTGCTGGAATATTCTTCCTCCACCTCTTTGACTAGCCGCTCCACTTCCTCTCGCTTGATTTTTTTCTTGCGCTGCTGAAAGGGAGACTGACCCTCGATCATCTCGTAGAGGAGACAGCCGAGAGCCCACCAGTCTGGACTGAAAGTGTAACGCTCGTTCTTCACCACCTCAGGGGCTGATGGGAGACAGACATATGCAGGTTACATGGATTGCTTCTGCTCCTGATATTGTTTAGAGGTTAATAAAGGCAAAGACATACCCATGTATCCCACAGTTCCCACCCGGCCTTTGATTGTCTGACCATCTGGTACATGCACAGCCAGGCCCAGGTCTGATATACGTATATGACCTGAGAAGAAACATCACAGCTTTGTTATATTAGTCCTTTCATAAGCAAGATTAAATTATGTCTGTCAGTGGTTTGTGCCACTAGATATCTTCAAAAGCTTAGTGCATTTACAATATATCGTTTTTCAATACTAATAACTTATTACAAGTTATATGGTAACAAAGCATTTTTTATGCTATTTAATTATTATTTTTTTGCAATTTAATACTTCAATTCTCTTCATTTGAGGGATTTCAAATAACGTAAGGGTTCTCACATTTTGATCAATTAACTTCTGAGTATTCATTGACTTTTCCATGGATATTTCTAGTGGTTTGTGACAACCTGATAAATGACTTTAGTATTATTATGATCTCATAAATTATAAACTCACAAACACTTTAAAAGCTATATTATATTGCACTATATTATGTTATATATTACAAAATCTTTTTTTTGTTTTTTATACGTACAACAATATACACTACTGTTCAAAAGTTTGGGGTCGGTACGATTTATGTTTTTGAAAGACGCCTAATGTTCACCAAGGCTGCATTTATTTGATCAAAAAGACATTAAAAATAGTAATATTGTGAGATATTATTACAATATACGCTGATGAGCCAACACATTATGACCAGTCACAAGTGAAGTGAATATCATTGATCATCTCCTAGTCTGGGTAGATTAGATGGTCGTCCAACAATCAGTTTTCATAATCGATGTTTTGAATGCAGGAGAAAAGGGCAGGAATAAACGACTTGAGCGACTCTGACAAAGGACCGAATTGTTATGGCAAGTCGACTGGGTCAGAGTATCTCTGAAACGACAGGGCTTGTGGGTCGCTCCCGGTCAGCAGTGGTGAGACTTTACCAACAGTGGTCTGAGGAGGGACAAACCACAAACTGACCACAGGGTGTCGGGCGGCCAAGGCTCATCGATTCACGAGGGCAACATAGGCTATCCAGCCAACAGATGAGTCACACAAAATTTTAATGATGGTTATGGGAAGAATGTGTCACAACACACAGTTCATCGCATCCAGACCAATCAGAGTGTCTATGATGACCTGTCCACCGTCGAAAGGGCACGCGAACATCAGAACTGGACCTTGGAGCAGTGGAAGAAGGTCGGTGGTCCAATGAGTCCTTTTACATCACATGGCCGTGTCTGTGTCAATTCACCTTTTTTTATATAGCGCTTTATACAATACAGATAGTTTCAAAGCAGCTTTACAGTGAAAACAGGTGAATTATGCAATTTCGACTGTTGTTCAGCTGAAGATCATCAATTATTAAATTAGTTCATGTCATCTATAAAGCTGTTTTGCAAAAAAATGATGCTCTGGGCAAATATTCTGCTGGGAAACACTAGGTCCTACCATTCATGTGGACATCAATTTGACACATGCCACAAGGTACACCCCTTCAGGACAATGGTGTTCCCTGGTGGAAGTGGTTCTTTCAGCAGGATAAAGCACCTGCCACACTGCACATGTTGTTCAGGAATGGTTTGAGGAACATGATCAAGGTGTTGCCCCTCTCCAAATTCCCCAGATCTCAATTCAATTGAGCTGATGATTTGAATGTGCTGGACAAACAAGTCTGAACCTTGGTGGCTCCACCTCAAAACCTACAGGACTTGAAGGCCAGATACCACAGGACACCTTCAGGGCTCTTGCAGAGTCGGTGCCTCGAGTGTGTGCAGCGCTGTTTTATCAGCACGCGGAGGACCAACAGCATATTAGGCAGGTGGTCATTGTGTGTTTTGGCTCATTTTATATCATTAGAGCTGTCGAATCGATTAACCGCATCTAACATAAATGTTTTTGTTTACATAATATATGTATATGTATATATGTATATATATATATGTGTGTGTGTGTGTGTGTCTGTATATATATACATATACATAAATATATATATATATATACATAAATATATATATATTTATATACAAAAAAAAAATTCTGCTAGATGCAATTAACCGCGATTAATCAAAATATATATAATGTACCTAATATAATAGATCTATTTATTTTTTAGGGCTGAAAACATTTTTTTTTTTTTGATTCCCTGATATTTCCATAAGTTTGGGACCCCTGCAGCATGTCATGTAATTCATTTGATAAAGATTTTATGGCACAAAAACAATATTATACAAAGTACTCCCTCTTGTGACAAACATAAGTACTACAGTTCAGAATGTGACGTTCCAAGTGGCATTCCTTTTCTTCGAGAAATTTGTTTTACCATTGTCAAACCAATTACCGTAACACTAACCGCTGAATTTGCTGAGCAATCACAAAGAAAACATCAGTCGCCAACTTACCGTGATCGTCCAATAGTATATTTTCTGGCTTCAAATCCCTGATAGAAAATGAACAAAGAAAGCAAGTCAATCAAAATATAGATTTTTTTGCAAACAAAATTCCCTTGTAAACCAAAATTCAGCCTGAATCTTTTCACCTGTATACTATCCTCTCCCGATGGAGGTCCTCTAACCCGCAGCAGATCTCAGCAGCATAAAACACGGCTCTCTTCTCATCAAAACCCGCGTCTCCCATGTGGTAGATGTGAAACTTCAGGTCCCCTCCGTTCATCAGCGTGAGCACCAAACACAGGGCGTCTTTCGTCTCGTACGCGTACGCCAGACTCACCTCCACGGGAAAACAGAAAGGTACATCGTTTACAAAACACAATTCCCATGTTTGATGCAGCCTGCGTGGGAAAGTATCTAAAAACATAGGAAGAAATTATGAGAAAATCCTGAGAATAATAGCCAAACAAAACAGCTCAAAATAGCGTGCTCGAGGTCAGGCCTTTGGATACACAAACCCCAAACACAGTTATCATTTCATTAAATTAGGGGTTACCATCAGACGTCAAGGTTTTGAAAAGCCGCTGAGAATCAGCATCAAAAAAATCTTTTTTTCCTGTTTCTGTTGTTTAATAAAATGTAGGATTCTGAATGTAAACATTAAATAGAGAAAATAGTGCAACTACAATTTTTCGACAACAGATCTCAAGATTCAGAATGATAACTCAGACGTGATCTTGCATGAAAGCAGGGCATCTGTGAGCTAATCAGCCCAAAAACAGAAATTGGAAAACTACAGCGACTTTTTTTTGTGTGTGTGAAAAATGTGGTTAACAGAGTTAGTGGAAGAATGTGACGCATTTAAATGGGCAAAACAAGCACTACAGATGCTTACAACAAACCGACTGTTGACTTTCTCCAGGATCTGCTTCTCGTTCAGGGCCATGGACTCTCCTTTCCTCTTTTTGATGCGTTTCTTCTCCAGCTTTTTGCAGGCGTACATCTTCCCTGTGGCCCGCACCTGGCACGCACAGACCTTGGGGGCGAAAAAAAAACAGTGTGAGAAGTTAGAGGCCCATTTATTAGTAACTCTCTTTTATGCGCATTACGTTAATGATGAGGTTTAAGAGCAACACAATAAGCCAGTTTGTTCTAACCAGTATACAGAGAGATATGTCATGCTATTTTAGGGGATAGAGGGGTAGATATTACATTAAAGTGATCATTGATCAGTTTGGTAATTGATTTTGGTTTGCATTAAGAGGGTGAATCTCAAATGAATGTACTGTATTCTGTTTGATATGCAAATTTATGAGGCCTCTAAATTATCAACATGATCAAAACTTTGCTGAAAAACCTGTTTTTAGCAAGGTTTTAGTATAATTCTAATTCAACGCCCCCTTCAGGTCGTGGTACACGTGTCTTTTCGCTGAGAAATTTTTAACGGATTTTTGCAAAGTAAACAGAAGAACAACTTTTCTATCGTTATTTCAAGATTAACACTTATTAGACAAAAGCAACTTCGGTTTACCTGATTATACATAATTTTTAGGAAAATCATGTTAAAATATGATACATCAGGCTTCTGAGGAACAATTAAAACTACAGAGCTTTGATCATGAAAATAAGCATTTAAATATCGTCTTAAAAAAAAAAAGATATAGAGTGACAACTGATATTTATATGTATTTTATTTAAGTAGTCTGCTATATTGTTATAAAGACCAACTTTTTGCCCATATAAATATCAGCAATTGCTCCAAATTGCATATTTTTGCTCAGTTTAGGCCTCTGAATAAAATTGAGGTGTTTTTTTTTTCTCTACTTGAGTATGAGCTCCAAATGATCATATATCATACTATATGAGCCATAAAAGCCTAAGGTATCAAATATGATATTCAACAAAAATTACACATTTAAACTTTTTTTTTTTTTAATATATATATATATATATATTGTCTAAAGGTTCAATAAACTGTTCAATTAAAAAAGAGAGATTTTTCGGACTATTATTTCATATGTAAGGCTTTACAGGGTATTTAAGCAGATTTTTCCCTTAAAATGTTAACTTTCTTAAAGTTTTTGTAGCAATTCTCAATATTTTCAATGATAATTCTTTCCAACACTATAATAAGTATTAAAAAGTACCATATTTAAAAAAAAAATTTAAGTCAATACAACATTTACTACCATGATGAAAAATATTTCAACAAATGAAACTAATGTTACAATGCAAAAAATAAGGGCAGCGGAGGGCAATAAAAAGACTCAATCTGATTAGATATCTGGTAGGGAAATCAGAATTGGAGACTTGCTTTCTCTATATCTGCCAACATTGACTGGCAGTATGCATGATAATCTGAAGGATTTATGTCTGATAGTGTACCAAAAATAGGATATTAGCCTTATGAACCTGGGAATGGACAGACAGCGTTTGATTTAGTGGCATTCCAGATAATAATTAATAACACCCTGATATGTTTCTGCAATAAACAGAGCAAAATTTCAGACTCACCTCACCAAAGCCTCCCTTTCCCAAAACCCTATACTGACGGAATGTGTTTTTTGTGACTGGCTGTCTGTCAAGGAAAGGAAGAGAATAATAAACAAAAGTTACATTTCAGAAGAACGAACATGACCCAGTCTTATTTAATTATAACATACTTTTACAGTCCTGTTGCCTTTACAAGAAGCTTATATCTCAAGAGACAATGTTAAAACGCATGGCTTTAATCTAATAGTTTTTCAATAGCTGGCTAGTGTACCAGGCCTCTTAAAGTGTACATGACAGTGAAAGTATTTGTTCTGGCATATCATATTCTTCTCTGTAAAATGTCTTGATGGGAACTGTCCAGGCCTGGCTTACACTTTCAGTCAGAGGACATTTTTATGACTAAAAGTAAATAAATAGCAAGTTCAGAGTTCACATCTGGTTTGTATAAGCTAAGCTTCATAAATAAATCATGGCACCCAATGGAATAATTAGACTCTACTTGGCGGTGAAGAAAAACTTCTTATATTACTATATATAATTTCTCACATTTAACATCAGAACTACAAAAAATTACTGAGCTCATACATTATAAACAAAACCAAAAAGTTCAAAACGTGCGGAGGTGCTGTTTATACCTCTCAAGCCATTTCCACTGTAAGAAGCGACTGTAGTACATACTATCGAGGTAGTCTGCGAAGGGGGCCACGCTCAGGTAGTCATGGATCAGTCTACAAAAGAACATTGAGAGAAAGAGTTACTAGACTGCACAGTGAAAAAACACGCTCTCACTCGCGCATCCTGATTTCATTAAAGGGGCACTTTACCGCTGGCAAAATGGACTTTCAATAAAACTTGGCTGCCTATGCAGCAGAAAGGGTTTTTTTTTTTTTTTTTTCCAGTGCTATCTGACTAGAGAACACAGAGAAAAAAGGCTTGTCTTCACTTTTACCAAATAGGTAGGAAAACTTCAACACCCATAATGCACTGGGCGTGCTATGGATACGCTTACCAGAGTCAAATACTCCCTTGCTTTAGTAGGAAATACTTCTTAGCAAACTTTTATGCATAACGCTGTCAACTTGTATTGTTCCAGCGTGCACGAATTCAAAGAGTAAAACATTTAGCAGGAGAGGGTTATTTTAGGTTTCCAGTGAAGGATCCAGCGAGTTGTTGGAAGTGGACTAAGGCTGCAATGAATCGTAAATACGGAGAGAAGGCCTTGGTAGAAAATCAGAAAAACCTCAGTGTTTGTGGTCAACATTTCAAACTGGAAGACCATGGACACGGTGAGGAAAAACTATAATTCTAATTCAACGCCCCCTTCAGGTCGTGGCACAGCTGTTCTGTCAGTTCCAGACAAAACCCTGAAGCAAAACGCTGTTGCGTACAGGTAAGAAAGATGTTGCCATTTTTTACTAGCCTGGAAATCCAGACCTAAATCTGAAAGATTAATGGTCTGGCGTCGACTAATGAAAAACGTCCAGCTGGAGGGGCAGCACCAAGCATGCATTTGAAAATCTCACTCCACGCAATTGGATAACACTACAACCAATCGCTACAAGCCCCATATGCTTAGCAACCAGCGGAGCTAACTGGTAGATTAGACTCTTGCCGTATACGGTCGGCAAAACAGCAAAAACGCCCTTCTTGCAAAGGAACGATTCGAGCGCCGTCTTCTGTTCCTGTTTTAGATAAAAAGTCTAACTCGTTCATTGTAGCGGCCAAAGCCGTTTCAAACAACTGGTGTTCATCCATAGCCATCTTGCAATGTTTACTAATGACTTAGACGTCACAGCGCTGTCGTCATCTGTTTAGCCCGCCTCTGGTCCGCCTATATCAGATAACCCAATGTGATTGGTGCAGCTCGGATACAAGGGCATATTTAATGAGCATCATTACTCGACGCCAGAGTAACTCGCTGAGCAAATTCAACTTGTGCTCTTGCGAGAACTCTGGATTTCCAGGGTCATTTTTTTTACCATAACGCTGTTTAAAGAGTACACATAGTACACAACAATTTTCTTAAAATAACTGTCCTGTTAATAACCCTCTGTCGATCCAGCTGTCTGTGGGCAGGGATACAGAAATGCGGAAGTATCTAAAGTAAATCTTTAGTAAAGTAATCTTTAGTTTTCGTAAAAGCCCTGGAGCTTTCAAAAAAAGTCTGCCGGATAAAGCAAAGCACGTAATCCTGTGGACTTTTGATGACAAATAAACATGAATTTCCAGGTCCAGGTAACAGAGAACGAGTAAACATTGTTCATTTACATATACTTCCGACATTGTAACAATACAAAACGGGTTGAAAATCCGCCAAGATACACTTTAATTAATTTGCATGAAAATGCGCAGAATTTCATTTCACTCAGAAATGTGTTGCTCAGATGCCTTGTGTTTGTCAGACAGTGTCAGTGTAGTTGCATCTACCAGTGCTATCTAATGGGATAATAAGTGTTTCCTGTCTAAAAGACTCACTTGGTACACTCCATGAAGAGCTCTTTACATGCCTCCTGTTGCAAGCGTTCTGCACACTTAGTCACCATCTCCTCTGTTACCTCAGGGATGTAGTCCTCTGACTGCAAATGGAACAATCAGTGCGTGAAACTATCCTTTAGCACTAATAAACGCATACATGCTCATGAATTATACAATAAACAAAGGGAAAATTCACTGCAAAACTTGTCAATAAAATCAACTGGAAAAAAAAAAAACACACATTGAAATCATGATAAACGTCATACATTAAATGAATATATTTGGAGCACACACTAATATAAGAGACTGATTTAGGTGTTCCCTGTGCTATTCTTCTCGATACCTTTGGGTTGAGGTACGTGTCTAGGAGTTCCTGTCCACATTCCTTCCTCTTCTCATCTGGCGTTACTTCATACTCCACCTGAAATTATGGAGAAACATTAGCATATAACATATAACAAGTAACTAGCATATAACATGTAATATTTTTTTATATCTACATTCTTAATTATTGATATACTTATGATTTTGCATTATCATCGCTCAATACAGGTTCAATTTCAGTTCCGTTTCACTTTTTAATTTACAGAGGCATGCGATTTGAAAACAAAACAAAGCATAAAACAAAACCCAAGACAAAACAACAAAACAAAATCCAAAACAAAGCAACAAACTAAATAAAACCCAAGACAAAACAACAAAAAACCCAAACAAAACAAAACAAAACTAAATAAAACCCAAGACAAAACAACACAAAACAAAAAACCCACACAAAACAAAACTAAATAAAACCCAAGACGAAACACAACACAAAACAAAAACCCCAAACAAAACAAAAAACCCAATAAAATCCAAGACAAAACAACACAAAACAAAAAACCCAAACAAAATAAAAAACCCAATAAAATCAGACAAAACAACACAAAACAAAAAACCCAAACAAAACAAAAAACCCAATAAAACCCAAGACAAAACAACACAAAACAAAAAACCCAAACAAAACAAAAAACCCAATAAAACCCAAGACGAAACACAACACAAAACAAAACCCCCAAACAAAACAAAAAACACAATAACATCAAAGACAAAACAAAAAACCCAAACAAAACAAAAAACACAATAAAACCCAAGACGAAACACAACACAAAACCCCCAAACAAAACTAAATAAAACCCAAGACAAAACAACAAAAAACAAAAAACCCAAACAAAACAAAACTAAATAAAACCCAAGACAAAACAACACAAAACAAAAAACCCACACAAAACAAAACTAAATAAAACCCAAGACGAAACACAACACAAAACAAAAACCCCAAACAAAACAAAAAACCCAATAAAATCCAAGACAAAACAACACAAAACAAAAAACCCAAACAAAATAAAAAACCCAATAAAATCAGACAAAACAACACAAAACAAAAAACCCAAACAAAACAAAAAACCCAATAAAACCCAAGACAAAACAACACAAAACAAAAAACCCAAACAAAACAAAAAACCCAATAAAACCCAAGACGAAACACAACACAAAACAAAACCCCCAAACAAAACAAAAACACAATAACATCAAAGACAAAACAAAAAACCCAAACAAAACAAAAAACACAATAAAACCCAAGACGAAACACAACACAAAACCCCCAAACAAAACAAAATAAAACCCAAGACAAAACAACCCCCCCCCCCCCAAAAATAGAGCCAATATTGTACATTTTAAATTTGTAAACCTAAGAAAAGCTGTAAAATACAGTTATTTCTGAGGGTTTTATCCAAAATCATCATGACAAATACTATATCTATATGCAATTACATTGCAGCGTAATCTTCTGTATATGAGGGGACATTTTACAAAGCCTTACTTTCTGATCTTAAACACTGAAGGCCTTACCATTTTTCGAAAATGCATCCCAATCATTTACTTGTCTTGATAATTTCCTTCATGCAACTTACTGAGGCCTCAGTCTCTGAGAAACATGCAAATATTGAAGAAGGGGACCATTTTTATATTTGGACCAGCAAGCAACCACTGTAGCAACCATACCAATGCGCTGTCAAACACCCACAAACACCCTAGCAGCGAGTTTTGCACGAACATGCAACACTCACATTTGCTTCAGAAAATGTGTACAATCTGGTTTTAGATTCATGTTTATTTACAAAATAACGGTTTCTCTACTGAACATGCAGTATCAAGGTCTTTAAAAGTGGAGCAAACACTAGCAAGTTCTTCATGTGGGCGTGCGCATGTACACGCAAGACCATATGCATGTTCTGATGTTTATGTTGAAGCTTAGTAATAGTCTGCATTCCATATCTGAAACAGCATGTAACAGCAAAATATTTACGAAGAGAAGATTTGCCCTATAACTCAGGATTTTGGAGGACAGAACTGATCTCAAATCAGTAGTTTTAAATGCTTAGTGGAAGGTCTGGTACGCTCTGTTTCAATGTAATTTTATCTCCAAGCCCAGTGCGTCAAGCTTTATAATAACGGATCTTAAATCTTAAGTCGCAAGTCTGCTTGCTCCTACTATAACATCTAAGTTATGGACGTGGATAAGAAATTCAGGCTAAACTTGCTGGTGGGCATTCACTCGGGTTAGAGGCAGTGGTGCAAATGTGACCCCTGCATTCCTGTTCAGGAGAGGGGTGGAGGAAAAGAGGCAGGCTATGAAGATGTTTTTATGAACTGTATTAGTAGTGAAATTAATCTACAATCAATTTGATTCAAAAGACATGGGCTCTGTTCCAAATTCTTATGTGCTACCATGCTATTTAATGTCTACAAGTAGCTGCCTTAAAACGCTGCATGCTAACAGAAAAGGAAGCTCATAATTGATGGAACTGAAAAGCTACACATAAGCAGTAACTCAACAAAGACGATGGTCAGTGCATAATTGCAATTATGCAATGCAATTATTTTTTTCAGCTTAACGCGGTAAAATCTTTTAACGAAATTAACACAGCATCCGTTTTATCTCCGTCATCCTTTGGCTAGCGTAACATTATATGACCACGGTCTTACTCATGGAAATGCATTTACACCATTCAATCACAACGACACACATGACTAGTGCACACAGAAAACCGCTTCACACAGCACTTGCATGAAACCCCCCCCCACAAAATTATACCATAATGCCCATTTTGTTGAGTATCCTCGCAAGCACGGTATTAAACGAGTTAAATGAAGTTTTAAATTAACGTAAAGATTTGTGAGAAAATGGGATCCGCGTCACGGTCTTAAAGTGACAACAGCCTAAAAAACCTGCTGATGTCTGTCATTAATGTTAATCAAAGAACAAAAGAAAAAGAGAAAAGCACTCAAATGTACACGATTGATATCTATTATAATGGGTTTATGTGAAGATTGATTTAAGTTCACTTAATTTAAAAGTAAAGTTAAAAGACTAATAAATGTTGAAATTGATAGCTGTCAATTATATTGTAATGTTGAATGACTAGCCTATAATTAAATGGCAAGATACAGGAAAATACAGCTACAGTTTTTATTTTACAATGCAAAAACAAAATGCTCACAGGGAAAAGCATGCACTAACTAAAACTTAATCAGGTAATATTTCATTGGTCTCATTTTTTTTAAAGTTCATAATTTCGGTAACACTTAACAATAAAGTCTTGTATATTAGCATTAGTTTGTAATATGTAGTATGTAATCTTTTAGCTAATAATTTCATATAATAAGAAAATTAATTAGTTAACTAATAGTGACAATACATTTCATTATAAAAAAATACTGAAAAAAGCTGGATAGTCTTTTTTCCTTTTTATTATTCTAGCACAAATAGTATTTGTCAGCAAACTAGCATTTTAATTGAATAATTTTTTATGCATATGGCCAATTAGTCTCTTTTGCATTTTGTTGCAATATACTGGAGCCAAACCTGGGAAGGGAGTCCAAGTATCCCACAACATTACTGTACAAAAAAAATGATGTAGTTGTAATTCATGGCCAGAAATTACGCTAATTGTAAACAAGCGTGAACGTGCGCCGCATTCACAAATTATTGGAATTCATTAACACAAAATTCTAACTATCAAATCTGAAGTTTACAAAGATGTTGTGAATTTTCGGGCAGGTCTATTTTTAGTGCAAATTACTCATTTATTTATAAATGTTTTTATCTTCGATTATCTGGAAAAACATAGTTCTGAAAGTGATTCCAGTGATATTGTTCCTCTGTGTCGTTATTGTATTGCTGTGGTGTGTAGCTTTTAGCAATGGCAATCATAGCAAGATTTAAAATCCTACATAGATGTACCTAAACACCACACTGACCTCACAGTATATAATAGTTCAGGGTAAGGGAAGGATATGAACAAAAGTTATTCCTGTAGTTGCTCCAGAACTGTACATTTCACTGTACGTAAGTCAGTTTGGTTTGCAGATGAAAGGGGAAGAAACGGTTTTGTCTTTGAAGTGAAGTCTGCTTCTCACCACAGCATCCAAGAATTTGACACAGCGCCTCAACTCCGGCCTGGTATCACAGAACTGACGGAATAGAAAGCAGCCGATTGGTTGCCTCTCACAAAGGCTGTTGTAGTCTTTCTCTGTGAAAAGAGACCAACACGAAACACAGTGACTAAGGGCTTTGAAAAGGTGGGGTTAAACACAAACACTCACAGAGAGAGAGAGAGAGAGAGAGAGAGAGAGAGAGAGAGAGAGAGAGAGAGAGAGAGAGAGAGAGAGAGAGAGAGAGAGAGAGAGAGAGAGAGAGAGAGAGAGAGAGAGAGAGAGAGAGAGAGAGAGAGAGAGAGAGAGAGAGAGAGAGAGAGAGAGAGAGAGAGAGAGAGAGAGAGAGAGAGAGAGAGAGAGAGAGAGAAAATATGAGTAAATATCATTTGGGACAATCAATGAATACAATAAAAATCAATAGCACTTTCCTCTCTTCTTTTCGCTTTGGAAAGGAAACTGAAGAGACGAAACCATTAGTTGACCACAACAAAACGGATAATAACATCGACAACATCTTCAAAATATCAAAGGCACACCCCAGGATTGGTAAAGCGGTTGCGTTAAAGCCATATTCAGAGAAAATGCACAGTACTTGCGTCCAGAGTAGTGGTCGACCGGGTTTTGCAATGGCCGATACGGATATCTAGAACAGCATGTTTTGCTTGACACAGGTTTTACTCTGAAAATCAAGTGGTGACCCGACACAGTACCAATGTTTAGCGAAAACAAAGTAAAGATAAAAATCAAAAATTGAAATGTTTTAATATTTTCATGAACTGTATAAACCCAACAGTGTACAAAAATGATTGGGATTTGAGAAATCATTGAGCGCTGAGCATTAAGACTCAAAGTGCCTGTACCAGTTTTATTATTTGCATACTTGTTTATTATTTAATTTTAATTGAATTGAAAATGTCCATACTGTGATCTGTTTTTCTTGCTGGCGGGACTAAATTTTGTTAGAATTTGCACTGGTGCGACCACCACGATGCCCAACTGATAAGAGCTGCCATTTCTGTTGCATATGAGAAACATCAAACGGCAAACGAAAGCATTAAGAAACCGTGCTTCTTGTTCGAGCTGCGCAGCGCGGACAGTTTGTCAACTATACTAGACAGCGCATCGCGAGCTCACAACAGCTTTACTCCTGGACCGATCTCGATCATGTGACACCGTTACTACACAGCGCTGGGTGATCCAGTGAGAAAGTGTTTGGATTCACAGCAGTATTAAGAACATTACTGCAAGCCATATCAGGTCAAATAGTGCTGACCTGGAAGCCAGGAGAAACATTGTACCATAAACTTATGAGTTATGAAAGGCTTTTCAGTCCACAAATCACCAACATTCACCATGGATTTAATGTAGTAACGCTAATTGTAACCATGGTATTGTGGCAGAAATAGTAATGTCAGGGTCCGTACAACCTATTTAGAGTGAAATTCAAGCACTTCAAATGTTTTTTTTTTATATAACTTTTCAGAACAAAGATAAACAGTAACAGTCAACACAGCTTCATGGGTATTTACATGGAAATTATTTCAAAATGTATCATTAAAGGTGGTATCAGTGATTTCAGGCCCAAAAATATTTTTATCACATTCATCTAATCTTTCCTAACGATCCGCTAGCTGCCCGCCCCATAAGCATGCCGTCAAAAAAACGCGTCTCTGTAGGCAGCCTAGGCTCTGAGATCTGCACACAAAAACAAATGGTTTAGCCAAACACTCAAAACCAAAACAAATAGTGTTCCAACCAATCACCGACAGGGGGAGGGTGTTGTGAGGTTTTGAGCCAGCTTTTTCTTCAGCTCTGACTTCGCGTGCAGCCGTGCACGAGCACAAAACCTCACAACACCCTCCCCCTGTCGGTGATTGGAACACTATTTGTTTTGGTTTTGAGTGTTTGGCTAAACCATTTGTTTTTGTGTGCAGATCTCAGAGCCTAGGCTGCCTACAGAGACGGATTTTTTTGACGGCATGCTTATGGGGCGGGCAGCTAGCGGATCGTTAGGAAAGATTAGATGAATGTGATAAAAATATTTTTGGGCCTGAAATCACTGATACCACCTTTAAATGTTATTTTTAATGTGATCAAATATTAATTTAACATTTTTTATGTTGACATGTTTTTACATGTCATTGCTTATTGTTCAGCTTGAGCTCAGTGCTTTACTGTCAAATGTGCATTTCCGAGAAATAGACGTAATATTATTAGTTACTGCACTTATTAATGTAAAACAACAGTCATTTTATTATTAATTACTTTTATGATTGAAAATCCCCCAGCACTACCAAATCAGGTGCTGGTGCCACCATCTGTAGAACTTAGTTGCACCGGTGCTACTGCTCTCAAAAGATAGTCAGGAGGAGCCCTGAATGTAATTTAATTTGAATAAAATTGTATTTTATTTTATTTTAATTCAATAATAATAAAAAAATTTTAATAACATTTTTATTTTAATTCAGTTTAAAATTTTATTTTATTTTAATTGATTGTAAAAATTAGTTTCATTTTGATTATATTTAAAATTTCATTTTATTTAATATAACATTTATTTTATTTTTAATTAAAATTAATTTTATTTTAATTAAAAAAATCATTTTATTTAAAAAAATCATTTTGTTTTCATTAATTTCATTTAATTTAATTTCATGTTTCCATTTAAAATTTATATTTATTTTATGGAGCACCAGTTAAGAACTGTCTAGAGATCAGGGTGGCCAATGGTCAACATAATGTAGATAATTATGTAAGACAATTTAATTTATATAGTTTGTTCTGTGTAAGGAAATTCTGAAATTAAAAGAATTATTTTACCCAATATTCACTCAAAATCCCCCCAAAAAACTAAAAACAACACAAACAAACAAAAATTCACAATTGCCAGCCAATAAACTCAAAACAGGCAAATGTTGGTCGATTGATTGTCCAAATTGATATAGAGCACTTTCAATTTGAGATAAAGCAAGTATAGCCTAACGTGCCTATAATTTAGCCTTACAGTAACGTAAGGTGAGGCAGATTTCAAACCACAAGGTTCCGACTGTAACAGCTGCTCTAGACCACGTCTTTGGCCACACACCCGATGCAGTGGTCGAAATGAGTGTGATTATGATAACAGAATGCATCGAAGTGAACAGAGTGGGAAGGCTATGGCCAGTGGCTGAGATTTGCATTTGCTGCTCAGGTATATGCAAAGAGACAGCAGGATTTACACAGAGGCAAATGGGAGTGTGTGGACCAGCAGCAACATAGAAGCAGTGTGTAGGAGGCTGGTATTGATAGCAATGCCGCATAAATACATGGAGAGCTTACAGCTCCTTCATAATGCTTCTGACAAAAAGCGCCAAGCTTTACTGCAGAGTGCAGATTACAATCAGCATTATTGCTCTTGATACACGCTTGTTTTAATTAGAGCAGATGAGATCTCTTTAGAAAAATATTTGTCTTCAGATTTACTGCTGAAAATTTTAAATGGCCACCACCAGATGCTGTTGATTCTCATTTACAATTTAGACATTTCGGACCTGTTTACACCTGGTATTAAGATGCGTTTTGGTCATTCTGATCACAAGTAGATGAGGGAGGCACGTTCCTGTTTACACATTTAATTTTGTGGCTGTTCGAACGCGTTCGAAAACATGGCGGAAGGCAGAGCGCTTGGAGAAAATATCTGCAAGAATTTATGAATGAATGAATTATATGAATGTATCTCAAAGGGGGATATGGCTTTTGCTTTGCATCTTCGCTCCATGTAATGCCCAATTAACTAGTGTTTATAAGCTTTGTTTACAAAGGTTACTGGGGGAAACAGCTATATTTCTGCTGTTCCATAAGCGCCACCTACGGTCAGAGAGAGGATTTGCATTTTTATTCAGCCTGTCTGCTGTTTTTGTTCAGATCTGAGCCGTTCAGATCAATGTGAAAATCAGATTTTTTAATGTACATTTTAACTGTTAGACGGAAACTAAGCTAATATGCATTCAAAAAATTTTGATAATAAAGAAGCCTATGTAGAATTGTTTATGGAGCAGATAAAATGCACATCATTTTTAATTTTGACCTCCTTTTCATAAAAACGATTTATGTGAGGTTGAGGCTGAAAGGTTAATTATTTTATGAAACTTTTATATTTTTGTCAAAGCATGTTAAGTACTACGTTCTACGTTACGTTCAAATAAAGTTATGATGTTATGTTTTAAGTCACCCAACCAATACTTTTGGTTCATTAACCATCTGGCCATCATTGTTAGTTATTATTTTAATGTTTATCCAAATAGAAATATTATAAACATTGGCCCCAAAAAGTATTTGGACTCTTAAGCCACACTTTCACTGCATTAGATAAAAAAATATCAAACCAAGTGACATCGGCAAACAAATTATGCTACAGATTTTATCAAAAAGTCACTTTTCATGAGCTACTCTTCAATTATTTTCAACTAATTGGTCTTGAGGTCATTTTTTAACAATTAATCTATTGCTTCATATTTTAAAAAGCCTAAATTTACCAATTAAATAGTATATTTGAGCTCTATTTCTTTAAAATAATTTCATTTTGATATTTTGTTATATTGTGGCATTGTAATTGTGGTCTAAGTGTTCAAATCCTTTTTGGGGCCACTGTATTTGATTACGTCATACAGTTTAGTGTCATAATAAGACAATTTATCACACACTGGCTATGTTTACATGCACAACTTTTGTTTCCGAATCCGAAGTAGTGTTTATGTGAATGCTTAATTAAGTGATCGGGTTGATGTGCGCATTTATGTCACAAGCTTCTGATCACAATTAAGTTTTTTGACATGCGCACACTGCAGGAATATACAGTTTCCCCACTGTTTGCACATACTATTCTCTTACATTGCTTCTTTTCTTAAGACTTAATATTGATGTTAATATTGAGGAGAATTTTAGAATGACACGAAAGTCATTCATGACACTTCATTCAACAACTACAACAGCTCGTTCCGTACGTCATAAGTCATTATGCCATGTCCTATCGAATAGATCAGAAAAGGAATAACCCACCCCTTCACACCCGAAATTCCATTCAGATCGAGCTCAATTGGATCGATTAAGGCGTTTACATGAAGGCTTTTGATTACAAACGGATTTGGTTGCATGTAAACGTAGAAGGTGTGGTGCACAATTTTGTTCAGTGGTTTGCATCAGTGGGTTTCTGATTGACTACTTTAAGCTTTTGTGATGAGTTTCAAACTGTCTCAGTTGTAGCCAGTAGACTGTGAGTGATTATATGCTGTTAATAATTGATTATGAAAACGCTTTATCTTCCTCTGCTCCCCTATATGGGGTGTACTTCAATTATACAACACTATTAAGAACCTTAAAAACAAACCAGGTTTGACCCCCTATGCCCATTTTATGGAAATGATTAAATGAGCAGTAACATGGTTTCATTCATACGGTCACAAGGCTTCCTTTGAGTGTACTTAGTCACCAGAAAAGATGGAGAGATTGGCCTTTGTAACAGGGTCTCGCTCTATCACATTGTTAATTCTAAGAAAGGGTTTAGTGACCTGTTAGTGAATGGTCAAATGAGTTAGGAGATGGGAGATAATCACAGTGAGCTTCTATTTAAAGTAAAAATATAATTTAAATTGATCCAATTTATTGTATTAGTACACAATTCGTCACTGCATGTTACTGAAACCAAAAATTGTGATGTAAGGCTAAATTACGACTGTTTTGGAGCAAGAAACTAATATTCATGCGGCTGTCTAATTTTCATTAACATTTTTCAACAAAAAAAGCACTCCCTGCATATGCCTGAACAACTTTTGTAGCTTTAAATTGAAAGTTGAATAACTTTTGTAAGATTATTTTGTATTTAATTTATACAGCGAATACTATGCATGCAGTGTTATTTTTCACTTAATAAATTCATTTTCTGTAGCATTTCATACTTGAATACTACTGTTAGGCTTAAGAAAAATCTTAACCACTGTTTATTTCATTTGCATCGATGTTCTATTGTACTTATTTGTGCTATTGCTTGTAATCTGTTTATTTGTTCTTATTTTATTTAATGTCTTGAACTACATTTGGTTAAATGTTGCATATGTTAGGCTAGTAGTTTTTGCTGTGGTATGGTAACATGGTGGCATGATAACAAACTTACTTATTAAAATACAAGTTTACATGAGTCATAATCAATAAAAACAATTTGATTTCATGCTGACTTCAGGGTGGAGTTTGTTTGCTGGTTCTACAAGGCAAGGCAAGGCAAGGCAAGGCAAGTTTATTTATATAGCACATTTCATACACAATGGTAATTCAAAGTGCTTTATATGGAAGAAATTAAAATAATCAAAAGAAATAAGAATAATTAAAACAGTTTAGAATAAAAATAAATAAATAAAAATACAGTACAAATAGTCGGACGAACAGTGGCACAGTGCTCATTCAGTAAATGCATAGCTAAACAGAAGTGTTTTGAGTCTGGATTTGAATGTGACTACTGTAGGAGCACATCTGATCTCCTCTGGAAGCTGGTTCCAGCTGCGGCTGGCATGATAGCTAAAAGCGGACACGCCATGCTTAGAGTGAACCCTTGGTATTTCTAGCTGATATGATCCTAGTGATCTGAGTGATCTGTTGGGTTTATATTCAGTGAGCATATCTGCAATGCATTGAGGTCGTAGGCCATTGAATGATTTATATACCAGTAATAATACTTTAAAATCAATCCTAAATTTAACTGGGAGCCAGTGTAAAGACCTGAGGACTGGTGTGATATGTTCATATTTTCTGGTTCTGCTCAGCGTTCTGTATGAGCTGCAACTGTCTTATGGTCTTTTTGGGAAGGCCAGTGAGGAGTCCATTACAATAATCCACCCTGCTGGTGATGAAAGCATGAACAAGTTTCTCTAAGTCTTGTCAGGAAACAAAGCATCTAATTCTTGCAATATTTTTCAGATGATAGTATGCTGATTTAGTTATTGCTTTGACATGACTACTGAAACTAAGGTCTGACTCTAGTGACACACCAAGATTTCTGACTTGATTTTTAGTTGTTTGACCCCTAGAGTGAAGCATGCGTTCACCTTGAGAACTTCATCTTTGTTTCCAAACGCAATGACTTCAGTTTTGTCTTTGTTTAACTGAAGAAAGTTTTGACACTCCAACTGTTGACTTCATCAATGCATTGGCACAGGGAGTCAATGGGGCTGTAGTCGTTAGGTGATAGGGCTAAGTAGATCTGTGTGTCGTCTGCATAGCTGTGGTAAGCAATTTGGTTCTTTCTCATTATTTGGCTCATTGGGAGCATATACAGGTTGAACAGGAGTGGCGCAAGAATTGAGCCTTGAGGGACTCCGCATGTCATGGATGTCCACTAGGCTTGGCACGATAGTCGGTGTTACCGGTGTTACACGGTGTTCAGTCGCAACACCGGTTTCATCACTTGCCCACCACAGCACCGCAAAATTTTTTTTTAAAGCAATTACGCAGTATCCGTATTTTCTGTCACCTGTTGACTAGCGTTGTATGATCACGCTCAACCATTCAAGCGCGGCAAAACAAGAGACCTGCTGTAAGTCCTGCCTATTACACACACGCGCACACACACACGGAAAAGACGCGCGTCAGTATCGAGTTCTCTTTTCGGCCTTGAACAAAACATAACACACACACAAATTATGCCAAAATGTCCATTTTGTCGAGTGTCCTCATAAGAGCAAATGATTTAAATAATATCATAATAAATGAATGTAGAGATATGTGAGAAAACGGGACGCGTGTCAGATGGAGTGTCATTAATGTTAATCAAAGAACAAAGGTCTCCCGTTAATTTTGACTGCATGGGAAGAGATCGCGTCTTTTGCGTTTTTCATGAATAATAACAAACCCACTCTTCAAACACTGTGGTTGAATCCGAAATCGTGCCCTATACCCTCAAATAGGGTGTTATTGTTCTCAACATGATCTCAAGCAGTGAAAAATAGTGGACACTGACAACGCGCTGAAAGACAGGACCGAGGAGGTAATATTTAATATGAAACAAAGTCTCAACTTTCAAATTTGGTCAGTCAAACAAAAATAAAATAGGCCTACCGTTTTTTGGCTCTTTAATGTGTCGTGACAGATTGCCTCAGTTAAAGCCAAGTTCAAATCCACCGACGTTAATCAATAACTCTTCTGACTGCTTTGTCGCACAAAAATGGTGGAATTTGATTGGTCAGATCATATGTCAATCAAACTCAACACGAATGATGAATTGACGCCATGTAAAATAAACACCCCCCACCCCCACGATGAAACCGGTAATACCGGTGTTGTCCCAAGTCGGTTAACCGGTGGGAGAATATTATCACCGTCACATCTCTAATGTCCACTCAGACTTATGATCTCCTATACTCACATAATAACCTCTCCCATCTAAGTATGACCTGAACCATTTTAGGACTATCCCAGAAAGCCCCACCCAGTTTTCCAGCCTGTCAAGAAGTATGTTATGATCGACAGTGTCAAATGCAGCACTGAGGTCGAGTAGTACCAGCACGGATAATTTGCCTGAATCAGTATTTAAGCTTTATGAGCGCTGTCTCTGTGCTGTGATGTGGTCGGAAACCAGATTGAAAATTGTCAAAGTATCCATTTGAGCTTAAGAATTTGTTCAGCTGATTGAAGACAACTTTTTCAATGATCCTGCCTATGAAAGGAAGATTTGAGATCGGTCTGTAGTTGCTTAATATGGTCTTATCCAGATTACAACTGCAGTTTTCAGGGAGTTTGGAAAAGTCCCAGAGAAAAGTAAAGAGTTAACCACTTCTAGGGGATCTGCTTCTAAACTGTTTAACACACTTTTGAAAAATGATGTGGTAAGTGTGTCAAGAGCGCAGGTTGATGTTTTAAGGTGCTGTACGGTTTCTTCCAAAATTTTGCCATCAATGTCTTTGAAATCAGAGTGACTACTTTCTGCAGATGTGGTCTGATCTGTCAGATCGCAGCACAACTCAAGGATATGCTGATCACCTTTCTGATATTTTTGATGTTCTCAGAGAAAAAGGAAGAAAAATCACTGCGCTTGCTGTCTGAGAGCAATTCACTGGGAATCTGGCTTGGGGGGTTTGTCAGTCTCTCTACAGTAGCAAAAAGAGTGCTGTTTAAGTTGCTGTTTATAATATTTGAGAAGAAAGTCTGTCTAGCTTTGCCTAGTTCCATATTGAAAGCATGGATGCTGTCTTTGTAAATGTTATAATGGACTACAAGTTTTGTCTTCCGCCACATGCGTTCTGCTTTTCTGCATTGTCTTTTTATATTTTGCACTGCTGATGAGTTTCTCCAAGGTGCTTTATGTCTGCCACTCTTCTTCCTGACTTTAACATGAGCAATATCATCAATTACACTTTTAAATTGCAAGGTCAACGTCATGCTAAAATCTCCAAGAGCATTGGGTGATATTAGACTTTCATTTGTCATTGTTTAGCTAGTGGGGCAATTCTGTGATAAAGTCAAATATATAGCCAAGGAAATATAGTCAACATCATAAACCTAAATTGAAGGCTCATTTACGGTTGCAGTGGTGGCTCACAAAAGCCATATAGACAGAAGCCCACTGGAGCCTGACACGGAAACCATGGGCCCATGGATATATACACACAATATACAGTGTGTGTGTGTGTGTGTGTGTGTGAGTAAATGTGTATGTATGTATGCATGCATGTATGCATGTATATACACACACTGTATCTATTTGTGTATACTGTATATATTAGTGATGTCAAAATTAACATGTTAACATGCAATACTTTTTTTAGTTTAACGCATTAAAAAAATATTCAATGCAATTAAAGGAGCATTCATTTTTTTCCGTCATCCTTTGGCTAGCGTTACGCATTATGATCACACTCTTATTCATGCAAATGCTTTTACACCATTCAAGCACGATCAGACACAAAAGAGAACGCAGTGCAGTACTGGTGCACGTCTGGGAACTCCCTGTCTGTGTGACACACACACTCGTGCACATAGAAACTCGCTTCAGACAGTGCTTGCGCAGACAAAAACACACAAAATTAGCAAGCACAGTCTTTAAATTAGTTAAATGAAGTCTTAAATGAACGTAAAGAGAAAATGGGATGCGTGTCACATCCGCATCACGTGCGTCAGGTCTTAAAGTGACAGCAGCGTATAAAACCTGCTGATGTCTGTCATTAAAAATAGTCAAAGTACAAAAAAAAAAAAAAAAGAGGAAAGCACTCAATGCTCTTGACCAAATAACTTTTGTAGCATTAATAATGATTAATCTATATTTCATTTATAATTTATGCAGTGAAGACTGTGAAGTGTTTGATAACTTTATTCAATGTTTGTATAGGCTATTTCCTACCTGTTAGACATACCTGAAAATCTTAAAGCACTGTTTACAAGGTTACATTGGTCAAAAACAATATGAAAACAATAACTCTTAGTGCATTTTGACAGGGCAAGTAAAAATCTGAAATTGAGGGTCACACACAGGTAAATGTGACGTTTATTATAATGGGTTTATG
The DNA here is from genome assembly GCF_964197995.2 of Scardinius erythrophthalmus. Classification (NCBI taxonomy): domain Eukaryota; kingdom Metazoa; phylum Chordata; class Actinopteri; order Cypriniformes; family Leuciscidae; genus Scardinius; species Scardinius erythrophthalmus. Next base: position 28,352,297 of record NC_138237.1, on the reverse strand, counting down.
TGAAGACTGTTATAAATTCACTTAAATTAAAATTGAAATTGACAGCATTCAATTATACTGTAATGCTGAATGGCTATAATTAATGACTAAAATTGAGAAATAAATATTTTCCATAGGGACATCAGTAGCAGTATTGGTATCAGTGATACTGGCCTTCTTTCACAAAAATTAAACAAATATTTAAAATATAGGCTACTGTCTTCTTTATGTTGTTTCTGCATTAATTTGTAGATTAAATGTCAAATTATTACAATATAAATATATATATAAAAAAAATAATGTTAGACGTGATAAATCGTGATTAATTACAGAAAGATTTGCGATTAATTTTTTAATTTGTTTTAATCGATTGACATCGCTAATATATATGTGTATGTGTGTATATAAGGGATAATGTAGAGCGAGGCGGTTGTTATAGCGAATATAACCCCGACAGGCTGATCAGGACCCCGACGCGAACCCGGAAGTACATTGGAATTCAACCAATGAGCGTTGAAAGCCATATATTATACATACAGTATATATATATATATATATATATATATATATATATATATATATATATATATATATATATATATATATATATATATATATATATATATATATATATATATACAGTACATACATACATAACATACATACATACAAACATACATACAAACATACATACAAACATACATACATACATACATACATACGCCTTGGCATGGATGCATGTTGAGTTGGTTAGTTTTTGTCAAAAATCAATCTAATCTAAAATTGTAATCGGGTGGATTAGAATGTGCTACTGGGCATCCTGTCATTTGCTGTGGAGGTTGTTTTTTGGTTCCTTGCATTTTAAACACGGAAGCTGAGAGCTTCCTGAGGTGCCAGGCCAAGCGGCTGTGCTTTAAAACGGAGAAAAACGGCTGAACATCTGCTGTTGTCTGGCCTGAAGTGTCATGTAGACATTTCTAAGCTTATGAATCAATGGCAATAAAATAGACACATTCTTGTACAAACAATTCAAACATGACCTTTGACAAAAGCCAATGCAGACATGTTTTCTCAATTCCATAAGGTGATGTCACACAACAGGGCGAAAAATTCCCAAGGCTTTCCCGAATTACCTTTTTCATGAGAATACCAATGAATTCAAAACACAACAATTAGACAAGACTGAACAAGCTTGGAAACATTGTCTTGCGTAAAGATGTGAAAAATGGTCCTGCATTATTTATCCATGTTTATATCTTGTCATCATGACTGCCATTTAAAACATTTCAGAAGTATCCAACAATTATAGTCAACCCATTTTACTTCCATAATGATATATTTCCATGTGAAACAAACAAACAAAAAGTACTTGTTTTTAACCCTTGGAGGAATGGATCATGAAAATGAGCGTTGAATGGAGCCAGACCTGATCACCAGTTTGCAGTTGACTGTGGAGAGGAAGAAAATCTCATCCCAGGAATTAAATCATATGAACAATAAAGATCAAGGTCATTGGGAGCATTTGAAAATGTAAATATGACAATAAATGTCTTTTAAGTGGTCACATTATACCAAATAACGGAAGCTAAAATTATGAATTCAAACATTCGCAGTTCTATGGTTTATATATATCAGTAAGCTACACTAATAATAGTATCAGTAGCATAACACTAACAGATTAGCATACTTCTAGATAGCTAGCCTGCTAGCCATTAGCTGATTAGCCCACTTAGCAAAGACTATAGAATAACACAAGACTCCTATTGTTTTGTATGGGGAAAAGTGCAACGCTCAATATGGCGGAATAAGTTCCACCTTCTAAATAAGAGCCAATCGCTGATTGGTAAATTCATACGGATTAAAGTAATTACAGTTCCTAATATAGAAACAGTCAGACGTGCACTTCCACTGTGCATTAGCTTGATCCAGCCTGAAAAATTTCGTTTTCTGTCATGATTCGAGCGTTAGAAACAAAATTTATGAGAAAGTTGTCGTCAGATTTCATTGGCGATTTCAAATATGAAATTTAATCGTGAACAGTTTTGGAGAATTTGATGTTTTCCCATTCAAAGAGATCCAAGCTGCAAGCTGCACCTGCATGCCCAAGAGACGTTTCAAAGATGGCCGCCGAGTGAAATGACTCATCTTAAAAGGACTTTGTTTACGGTTAACCGATAAGCCAGTTAGCACAGTATACCTTTACACAAACAGCCTTCTAACTCAATCAGCTCCCTACTTCAGTAGTCAGGGCAAAAATAAAACTCAATATATATAATGACACACAATAGAAGATTTGAAAAGACAATACGTTTTTACATTATATGTCAGCAGCATTAAACACACATTTGAGAGAATGATTCAATTACCCATTTGTAAAGACAGTCACTTGGTTCATTTCAGAATAAATTAGCCGTACTGAACAAATCTTTTGAATGAATGATTCAATGACTCACTCATTAATACAGGGAATTGCTGCCACTTAAAAAAAATCATTTGGTATTTTAATATACAGAATTTTATTTTTAAAACAAATCTCACTGTATTATTTATGCAATTGTCATTACAAGGTAAATGCATTTATGCCACCTCTGAGCTGCATTAAACAGTCTGTGACAATCAATACATCTAAATGTCACTTCAGTGCAAAAATGGATTTAGTCAATAATGATAACTTAATAAAGATGATGATTTAATTTAATTCATAGCAGCCCTAGTGTGTTGTTTCTAACTGGACGAATAGATTACATGTATAAATTTGACATAAAAGATGACATGCATTTAATAAGGTTAAAAAAGGGTCTTTATAAAGGTTAACATCCCTTTTATACTAGTAGTCTAAAAGAATAGTGAAGTTGCCATCTGGCCATTTGTTAACAGTTTTTTTTAACACCTATTATTTTGGCCAAGAATGTGACATCATAAAAAAAAAAGACTTATTTCAGAGTCAGCGCAAGCTCTTAATATTTTGATGAAAGATTACCAACACAACCTTTTTTTCTTCTTTAAAAAACTGAAGAAAGCAAATGGCTGAAATTCTGATTTGTCATTGAAACTCCTAATGACGGGTTCTTCATGCTAATAAAAGTAATTCGTGGTATTTTGTTTATTAGGATGTTTTGACACTTAAGAAATGTTCATAATGTTCTTTTGCACAATTCACTGTGAGGCACATCATAAAACATAAAACCTGTAAGAGAAAGCTTCATTATTTAGGGACAGACTTGTCCGTAAGGAACATTTTGATATAATACTGCTGACAAAGTGGAGAAAAATCGAAAGCACTGATCTTAAACCTCCCTAGAAGCAATGTGGCAAGACATGACGTGTTCAGTGAATGTAAAATGATGAAGAGAGGTATTATTGAATGGAGCACATTAATGGGATGGGAACACCCCAGGCATGGAAGGTTGAAAATAATCAGAGATGCCCAAAGCTGCCTTTTATGTCTTTTTTAACCATTCGTTTCAATGTTTATATTGTTTGGTCCTTCGTTTGTGGTTTTGCTCTCAAGTTCCTTCTTCAGACACCTAAGGCGAAGCCAGCATGATTCTCTTTACACTTAAAAGGCACCAAATGTGAGGCATGAAAGATGGTATTATTCACAAAAGTGTAATGGCAGTGGTCATAGTAAAAATAATAATAAGGTTTTTAGATTAGATTAGAGCTCCATTAGCCAACTAAAGAAACCTGAAGCTGTTTCGGGGAATGGTTTGAGACAGTAATTATAACAAAGGAAACAGGAAGTAAGTGAGAAAGACACAGGCATGAGATGCATGATGGGCACAGTACACACACACACACACACACACACACACACACACACACACACACACACCAAGTGTTTCACTTCCTGCCCAACTCAAGTTGATTAATATTCATGGGACTATGTTTCACCAAAGAACTCTGGTTATGGTAGGTACCATGCTAATATAACAGGCTAATGGGAAACAGAGAAAGCTTTTCTTCAATGTTTTTCCCAGAGCAGACTTCTGGGCGGCTCACAGATGATTCCCATCTAAACCACATCTCATTTGCAGAATCTGGTGACATTAGGATAAATTAGGCTCCAACTCAGAGGAAATTATATGATTGGATTTAAACTAATAGGTACTTTTAATCCATCCACCCCCTCCCCAAACCCCACTCCTCAATTATGTGTCTGTGTAAGTCTACTGTACAGTAACAGTGCTGTTTACTGCAGCTTTGCTTACACACAGGCTTAGGATGTGAACAAACTCTTAACCCTAAGTAGTAAATTCAACACGCAACTCATCCCACACTGTGCTACAAACATGAATGATATAGAACTCGAATTATAGCTTGTTTAGAAGAAATGTGCTTATACTGTATATTTTTTTTAAATGAACAGATGCATGATATTATGCCCTTATCTTCCATTGGATCAGAAAACTGAGCCATATGTAGGGGCCAGAATACTGAACTCTACCTATACCTATAGCAACCAGAAATCATGGCGCAAAAAAAAAAAAAACAATGTAAGCATGATATTCAAGTATCATAATTGGCAATAGGCCTTTATCAGATTTTTATTTATTTATCGGTATTGGTCAGCATTGGATATTCAATTGTGCATGCCTTTGATGTAATCTAACATTTACTTAAAGGAATAGTTCACTTAAAAAATTAAAATTCGATCATCATTTCCTCAACCTAAAGTTGTTTCAAACCTGTATGAATTTCTCTCTTATGCTGAACACAAAAGAAGATATTTTGAAGAATGTCGGTAACCAAACAGTTGATGGAAAAGTTAATTGTTAAGTGAACTAGGCTATTCCTAGTAACAGTAATCATTTTAATTATAACACTAGTAAATCTGTTTAATAATAATACTGCTCTGTATTTTTCATACTTTCATTATAATGCTATGATGCCTCATACCTAAATTGTAGCATTTAAAACAACTGATTGAAAAAAATAGTACAGATTTTTTATATAATATTAGCCATTTAAATAATACTGACCATAACTTCATTAGCTTATATGTATCAGTCAGAATATACTAAATAATAATAATAATAATGATCAAATTCAGCCAGCCTTACTATAAATCACACACAACATCCTTGAATCGTCACACTCTTTTGCACAGCCATGTAACATTTACATTTTCAAAATAAAATGTGAAAATCTTCCTTTCTGAGCATTTTTAGTTATGTTATTTAGATACAAGACGTTGTTGTTGTGAGAACAGAAGGAACTGGCATGTTTCCCTGGCATTGCACACACTCAAGATCAAATCAGTAGCTGTCAGGAAGTTAAGAGTGATTGTGTAACACCTCAAGTTTCTTCCACAACTTTCTGCAAGAAAACATTATTCTAAAGAATTGCTATTACTTCATCTTAAGGCACCAGTATCAATGCTTTTTATGTCGTAATTCTTGCGTGAATTTATGTGGGAAAACTTTTTGCTGTTGGTCGGGACTGCCTCTTGAGCAAATGTCTTGTAGTTTGTGCACCCCATTGGCAATGTGTTGTGTAGTAAGTATCAAAAACCCAGTTTGAAATCACCGGTGTTTCTTACGTCACAAACTACCGTGTAACCAATCATGTCACGAGGGGGGCGGGCTTTAGCATAACATCATTAACTATGCTACGAAGCAGGGAAGTCTTAAGTGAAGCCAGGTTATCCCGGTATATTTTTCTGTTGATATGAAAAATCTGGTACTTTTAGCAATATAGCGGGTGAATTATGTTTATGATGTATATTATGATGTTATGATGAACCTTTCTCCACTGATGTTCTGAGTTGTTAAAAGCATTTCTAAGAATGCTGATTTTTAGAAGGATACTGATTCTGATGTCTGATTCTGGGAAAAGAAATGGGAACATGGTTTGTGTAACATTAGCAACACATTATTAGCTGTTTGATAAAGTCAAGCAAAAGGTTAATCATATTAATTACCGTTATGTGTCCGACGTTGTAGAAAGCGATACATAAAATTAGTGGTCGACCGATATATCACTAGGGGTGGGGGAAAAAATCGATTCTTAGATGAATCGCGATTCGGGACGTGGACGATTCTGAATCGATTCACAAATGTCAAAAATCGATTTTCAAAAAAAAAAGAAATTCTAATAACGTAACATTGACGGAACGCAAAAGGCGGAACTCTGAAGCGGACGTGCACGAGCGCGGACAGTCTGTGGCGTGCACATAACAGAGACGCGCACATAACGGACGCATGATGGCTAAGCGCCAAATGTGCAATGCCAGTCACAAAAAGTTACATTTTGACTGTAAGTTACTCTCTGCAGATGTTCATTCACTTTCTTTGTATAAGCTGTTTTTGATTGTGGTATACAGCAAACATTTCAAGTCATAACTCTTTATTATTTAGTTGTGTACTATAAGTCAAGAGCGACTTTGTATGTTACTAATTATTCAGAATATGCATAAGTCCACAAGCATTATAAGTTATGATAGCTTCTGGTACATAATTCTGTATTTTTGAACGAAAACTGTTTGTGAATTTGCTACAGCAAAATGTTTTTTTTTTTTGTATGAAGGATTATATTGCTAATTGGAAATAACAAGAGGATGTTGGTTAGAAGTCTATTATTAAATGCTACTATGCTAGAGATTCAGAATATGCTGAAGTTTGTATTAATTTACTACAAGTATGCTGCTAGTACAAGCACACATTTATTTTCCTGTTGGTTCTCAGCAATGTTGGGACATATGCTGGCAAATGTAACATTACAGTTGACTTGCCAAATCACTTCCATTTGTTTTATTAATAAAATTAATATAGGAAGTATTAGAAGTAAGTTCGTTATGGGTCATCATAAATACTTTGCTTTAAAAGTACCAAGTAAAAACATTTTTTCAATGTTTTTGATAAAAGGCACTTCCCTGAGAATTGAACTTAATAAATGTGAAAAAGACACTTTAATGTCTGTCATTATGTTTGTCATTCAGTATAGCAAAGCAGATGAGAGATCAGAAACCTGATTAGAAATGATTATGAATAAAATCGAATTGTTTTGAATCGAAAATCTTTTTGAATCGAAAATCGATTTTGAATCGAATCGTGGCCTCAAGAATCGGAATCGAATCGAATCGTGAGATGGTAAAAGATTCCCACCCCTATATATCACCACGGCCGATATTCTTTTTAAATATCGGCATTGGCAGTCAGTTTTTCTGATTGGCTGATGTGATAGAAGCGAGACTTTTATTTTGACGGGTGGCGCTGAAAATGCTTGAGAACGGCAGCGCCTGATCACACTCACATTATCCGTCTTCATTAGTTTAATCTTTACGGTCTCTGTTTAACAGTTATATCTAATATGTTATTATTAGATTGAACTGTTAAAGAAAGTAAACAGTATGTGAAAAAAAAGAAGTATTTGGCTTTTATATTATTAGTAACAGGCAAACAATATCCTATTAATACTTTCTCATTTACCGTCAAAATGTGCTGTGCTACAGTATATCCAGTTCCCCACTGTCATATTCATGCCATTTTCACTGTGTGCTCTATGTAAAATTAGTGTTAGCTTGTTTTTATTTGAAAAAAATATGATTACCAGTGTGCACATACTTACCGTATTACTGAGTGCCCTGTTACCGTGCTTACTTCCTTTTTATTATTCATATATTTCAAAACAATTACTTTATTAGTGAAAAATACTGTAATACGATTGCAGAATCAATTGCCATCTAAAGCATGTTGATTTTAAAGATTTATTTATTAAATATATTTCATATTTATTAAATATTAGTTCAAATAAATATAAATTATTCATAGTATATATATCGCTTTATATCGGCCATCCTGCTCTCCAAGGGTCTGTTTACACCTGGCCACTTCATGCGTTTTCTGTGATCGGATAGCTATCCGATCCTGAAAAAACCAGGAGTAAATGCCCACCGAAATGCATTCGATACGGATTTGAATCCAATTGCTTAAACCACTTCAGGAGGTTGTCTGGGCCGCATATATTTTTATATAGCATGTTAAAATTGTCACTGTCCCTTTAAATGCAAATGAGCAGCTGCTCCCAGCACAGGGGGCGGAGCTTCAACAGCTTGTGTCTTTTTACCTCACACAGACATGCACTGAAAATTTCAAAAACTTTTTGCCTTTTATGTTCAAACCGAAGTCAGACAAAGATGGAGAGACTCAAGAAGAAGTGACAACATGTAGACAACATTTCTGAATGGTTAGTTGAAGAATTTATGTAGCTTTTGTGTAGTTATCTTCTAGTCATTGATTAGCAATTTCTGTAATGATAATCTATAAATCATGTTCCCGGGGGCGGGGTTTATGTAAATTTTAGGGTTCATGATTTCACTAACCTGGGAGGAATAGAGACAGAGCGTATTTAGGCCACGCCCACACCCGGGGGGAAACCAATCCAACCGTCTCCATTGACTTTGCATTGCGAGAGGCTGCCTCCTTGTCATTTCTTGCTTCTAACAAAAGTAAGAAAAATGCCTAAAAGCTGCTATGTGACAAGGTGTACAGCAAACAAGCTAAAAAACCCAGAAATACGTTTTTATTAGCTCTCGACCCCAAAAAACGAGTGTTTAGGACATAAAAGTGGATATAGGCAGTTGAGACAGAGCGTCACGTGTCTCATTACTCTGAGAACTAACGTACGTCCGCTGGAGGAGACCGTAATCGGCAACACAGGATAGTTTATCTTACAGAAATATAATATATAAAACTGACATTTGGATATTTGACTCACCAGTGACCAAATGTTTAACTTACTGCACACGTAGTGTATTTTTAGTGCATACTGAGTGTCAGGATCCCACAATTTACCCATTCGTTCCAGCCTGTATCCACTTTTATGTCCTCAAACGCTCGTTTTTTTTGCGGTCGACAGCTTATGAAAACTTATTTCTGGGTTTCTTAGCTTGTTTGCTGTACACCTTGAAATGACAAGGAAGCAGCCTGTCGCAATGCAAAGTCAATGGAGACCGTTGGACTGTTTTCCCCCCCGGTGGGCGTGGTCTTCAGATTATGACGTGTTGCGCTCTGTCTCTATGCCATGTAGTCCCTACCAACCGTTTGTTAGTCCTTAAAAAGCAATTTCTATAAAAGAAAAAATCTCCCTTGTCTTTGAACTTTGAGCGTCGTGACTTTGCAGATGTTGTTTATGCTCAAAAAGCAACATTACACACTACTTAAAGTTAAAAAAGTGAAATCATAATCAACCACCCCTTTAACTTTAAGCCCCGGGGTAATTTAAGCAAGAAAAACTACACAGTACCTCAACAACGCGACATAATGGATGTACTCGTCTCTTCGTGGAGGTGGAAAAACAAGTTCTTTGTGACCCACAATATTTCTTGTAAAAAAGATTTAAATGCAAAAGAAAAGGTATGAGAGAGCTGTTTTTGTCAATTGTATGTTTTAATTAAAGATGCTTGCGATGTTAACATAATTAGGCCAACATGTTAAACCGTTTTGCCACTTGCTTGAGCAACTTAATATAAATCTATAGAAGTAATACATTGAATAATAAATTATTTGTATTTTTGCATTTGAATAATACATACAATTTAAACGTGAATACGTCTGTGAAAGAGTGTAGACCTACAACTACTGTGTACAAAAAGAATCGCAATGCTGAAACTTTGTTATAATATTGAAAATACCGCAACACGCACTACACACGGAGTACTGTATGTGTGAAACAGGCGTTACATTTACAGCTATTTTAAGGCATGAGTACTTTTTTTCACAGTAAAATAACATTTAAATACGGCATTTTGGTGGTCAAAGATTAGTTTTAAGGCAGTGTTTCCCCTAGGTTTACAGGTTTGGGGGGGGGGGGGTTGGTTGGTTTGTTTGGGGAAAATTGACACAGACACTATCTATCTATCTATCTATCTATCTATCTATCTCTATCTATCTATCTATCTATCTATCTATCTATCTGTCACATAAATTGTCTGGGAGGGTAATGGTTTGTAAAAGTTAAAAAATGTTAACATAAGATATCTCTTTAAAAAAATAAATAAACATATTTAAATCTTTTTAAAATTGACTTTTGCAAATAACCTTTGTTAAATTTATAGAAGTATTTGTTAATATTAATGGACCAGAGCTTAAATAGTTTTATTTTTTAACTACCAACTAAAAAAAGATTTATAAATACTAACAAATATATTGGTCATTCATTGTTCGTTAATGTTAGTTAATACATATATATGACAAACAAATTTCAAAAGGGCTTTTTTATGAGAAGTTTTTATTTCTATGATGCATTTATTGGAGAGAATAATCCTGTCAGACGCACCACTGCTGTGAACGCGCGTTCACGTAAACACAATTTAAACAATGTATTATTCAATGCATTACTTCTATATAATTATATATTAAATTGTTCAAGCAAGTGGTAAAATATTTAACCATGTACTTATATTAAAATCTTTTGTATTTAAATTTTAATACAATAAATCTTGCATGTCACAAAGAACTTGTTTTTCCACCTCCACGAATGAGACGAGTGTTGTTCATTATGTCGCCTTGTTGAGGTAAATTGTAGTTTTCCTTGCTTTAACTCAGTCTTAAAGTGAAAAAAGTAGTAATTAATTAAATAAATTTATGGTGAGATTACTACATTTTATTTAATTAATCGCACTTATGGTGAAATTACTACATTTTCAGGTCAATCGGTGTTCATTTTGATCACGAAACATGCGCTGTCACTTTAATTCAGCGTTTGCAGCACAGCAGAAATAGACTCGGTGCGGAAACGATCTCTGCACTGCTGTATACGCACCGCGCAACTGGAACGGATCGATCATCGACGGACTGCATCCGCGTGCAGTGTACGGGAAAAAAATACTCACCGCAAACGAAATATATGTGAACCGGGCGTTACTGTGCGTTCACACCGCCGCCGGCGAGAGCGGCAAAATTCGCTCTCGCCGCCCTGTCACCGACGCCGTAGAAAGATTCGGGGACTCTCTGACGCTCTGACGTAGATTAGAATGCGTGATTTTATAAAAAACTTTATTTAAAGGGGCCGCAAAAACCGTTGCTGCAATTGGTCAAAATCATTATTATTTTGAGCAAATGAATTGCATTCCTGCTTAAAAAACAAGCGTTTTTAGTTCAAAGAAGTTCTAGCGCGAAAATGTTGCCTATAAATAGTGTTGCGCAGCTTTTTCTAATCAAACTGACAACACCATGGATGACAAGTCGTACAATAACGGGAAACCCGCAACAGAAATTATTAATTTTTCCTCCATTTTGCTTAGGAACTAATGTGGTGGGAACCAAAGTTTACAGAATTGTGTTCTCTCGTATTCCCTCAGGCGGAGGACTTCTACATTCCGACTGGTTGCCGCCGTTGCCGCCGAACCGCGTCATAGCTTATTACCATAAAGTTGACTTGATTTCAACTCTTCTCGCCGCTCTCGCCGTCCAAGACGCGCCGCGCCGCCCTCGCCGGAGCTCGCCGCCGGCTCTCATTGAAAATGAATGGCTTCCGGCCACTTTGACGCTCTCGCCGCCGGCGGTGTGAACGCACAGTTAGACTTGGAGCAGAAGAGCTACTCCGGCTGCTACTCGCAGTAGAGCGAGTGTTGCCATCTTCAGTTCAGCGACATATTTCCCGCCGCGCGCTCTCTGTCCGCTAGTGCTCAACTGTATGTGACGCAAGTGTTTGTTTGTGTGTGAGTGTGCGCACGTGCGCACTCATTGGGATAATTGTAAACGCGCAAACACAGACAGAAAAGACATGCCATCGTGGAAATAAGATAAATAACATATTACTTAAGGGCCATGTAGTTTTTTTTTATATAAAATAACAAATTGTAATCTGGCGCTATAAAGAAAATCAAATCAAATTTACTTGACCTCCAAGGGGGGGCGGGGGGAGCCGTTAGGAGGGCGGGGCGCCCCCCTTATATAATGGTAGGGGAAACACTGTAAGGGATACAATTATTGACTACAGGGGGACTTTAACACTCATGAAAGTTTTTGAACCCTGTTGTATATCTCCTTTTAAAATGAACTGAGTTGGGAGGTGCAGTGGCGGAGAGCATGCAGATACACACATTGCAACAGTAGATTTGGTAAGAACTAAGCGACTTCTAAAGGAAACTGATTCAGCAAAAGTTGGTCACATGGCGGCAGACATACTGTAAATAAAAATGTAAAAGTCTAAACAAATCAATTCACAACGCATCTGCAAAATGTATTGAATTGTACATTCCCGGTGCAAAATCAAAGACATTAACTGCACAATTAACAGATTTTTTTTCTCATCCTGACAAGAATTAAGTGACTAACGTCAGAAAAAATGACAGTTAACTTCCTCTTTCTGCCCTAGCCACAGTTTCCTCTCCTCAACAACAGCCGCACACTTACTCTGTCAACTGACGCAGACATGAAACTCTGTGGCCAACCTACATTCTCAACATCCCGGTTTACATAATACAATTTTATACAATATTGCATATGCATAACCTTTACAAAGACTGCAAAACAGCTGGACTAATGTATTAACCTCCGAAGGACTCAAACAAACATAAAAAATCTGGGAATGTGTTTGTGTGTGTGTGAATCTATGCATGCGCTAGTCTCTGCACATGTGCGACACCTTGTTTGCATAGGCAAAGGGTAAACCAACTCCAGGGTAAGGTTAGATGCGCTTCCTCCTTAAAAAAAACATTTTAAATAGTATGTCAGGAAATGGTTTCAAGTTACTGTCATCTAGCAACAACCTACACATCCCAGCATGAACGCTCCCGATAAATTATTTGTTATTAAAGCAGCTACGTTCGTGATTTAGCATGGCAGCCAATTGGAATAATAAATAATAGGGGTACCAATGTATCGTGTCACAATATATTGCAATGCAAAAATGCAATATGTATCGTGGATAGTGACAAAATGTATTGTGTATGGTTCGCCCAAAATAAATAAATAAAACAAATTGTGAGTTCAGTATCGTGATATGTATCGAATCGTTACACACCTAAAAAATAACCATTGCCTCAGTGCAGCAAAAAAAGTTGTATTTCAATTCTGAATGGATTATAAGCCTAGAAAGCGCACAGAAGGCGCTCCCCTTATAATCACCAAAAAAAGCTGTCACCTCAATTCATCGCGATCTCACAAAGTTCCGTTATAATCAATGAAGCTGACTGAAGCACAATAAATCTCTAATTTAGAGGACATCATTTCTACACTTTCTTTGTTATAAGTTAACTTGTAATGAGAGGATTCGCGAGCGTGCAGAACTTTGAGTGGCGAGTTGATTCTAATTGAAACGTCTAATTATGTTCAAGAAATCATCTGACATGTTTGTGATTGGCAACATTGCTCAAAGCTGCGAAACACGTTGTAAATAGAAACCTTTGACGCTAACACCAAATCTGTTTCGCCAATTTTCTACTATTACGATGAAAACTGATCCTAGACCAGCAGTTATGGGCAGTTTTCCTCTAAAAGCAATGAGAAGCAGCAGCGACTGGTAAATTGAGTGAGAAGATTCCACGCTGGTCTTAAGTCCATGGCCAGAGGAGAGCTAAACCCTGCCCAGTCTTACACAAGCTCCGCATATGCCTGAATGCAAGAAACAATGAGCGAAACACTTCCTGTTCCAACACACAAATATAGAATTGCACTTAAATAACTTGTACTTAAAAATTGAAATTGTGACATCATTTGCATTTTCACAAGTAAATTATCAGTGTAACAAATAAACACCTCTCTCTTTCATTTAAAAAACGCTCTTCATTCATGACTATCGTTTTCAGGCATTTTCCAAAAGTTTCTTATCCACACTGAAACACTGGGAATTCACCCTTACTGCGCATACGTAAATCCTCACAAAAGCTCACTGAGATCATACAGAAGGAAAAATAAATAATAAAGTTATTGCGCAATTTCTTCTGGCAGGATAATTTTATTGAACAAAATATCTCACCATTCACCGATGCGTCCAGGTCACCATCTGTTTGGTCTAAAACGCAACTGCTCTCGCAAATGCGAGTACATTTTCTGTTAACTTTGCAGGACTGTGATATGAAGAGTGTGCAAAGTAGCATATTTTAGCAACTGGCACAATACCAGAATAAACATGAATATCTATTGGTACAATATGCATCACATGACTAAACATGCATCATTGTTTTCAAGTACCTCCGGTTTCACAGTCCACACTGCAACGCTGTCTCAGGGGCTGTTTACACAACACTGTTTTCAACTAAAAACGTAAAACCTTGCGTTTTGGCCGTTCATTTACAGGGGTAGCTGAAAATGGGTTTCAAAGTGCAAGTTTTTGAAAACAGTCTCCGTGTAAACAACAAAAACGTGAATCTCTGAAGATGATGACGTCATGCTCATGCGTATTACGTGTTCAGTCTATAGAGTTTCATCGCCATCTAATGGCCTGGCAGCAGAATACAGCGTTTTTAGTTCTTTTCACAGATCCGTGTGAATGGGGATCGTTTTGACAATGGTATCGTCTGCACGCAGAAAACTCCAAGGAAACACTTCTCCTTTTCAAGCATTCGTTGTTGTGTAAACGTATCCTACAACACGAAACGGCGTTTTCAAATTTATCCACTTTGGAGAGCGTTTTCAAAAAGCTTCGTTTTCATTAATAAAAACGCCGTCTCATTGTGGACGGAAGGCCAAAATGGAGAGAAAAAGATGCGTTTTTTAAACAAAAAAGTATAATTGTGGAAAGGCCTAAGGTGTTTCCATGCCTGTTTATTGCGATTAAAAATGGTGTATGCCACATAGTTTAATGCGAATATGGTTACTACGATTATGAGATTAAATCGCATTAGTTTGATCGAAATATTGCGCTTACATGAGATAGTTTAAATCGCAATATTGCCAAAATTCCATTATAATCGCAATATGAGGGTGCATGTTAACGCACTGATTTTTAAACTAAACCATTTTAATAATAACACTGGTTCCCTTTTTTCATACTGCACATTATAATATTGTAATGCCTAAATTGTAGCATTTGTAATGATTTATTTTTAATAATTTCATTTCAGACAAAATAATACAGAATTTTAATATTAGCCAATAATTATGTGACCAAAATACAAATAATAACCAAAAGATTATTTATTTATTTATTTTTGGCATAATGAGGAACGTTTCATTATAAACAAGCCCAAAATACACTTTTATTTTGAAATGTCTATGCTTTACTTTTAGCTGCTCATTCAAAAAGATGAGAGATAAAATGTGCACTCATAACCATTCACAATATTTTACAGTATAGACAGCATAAAGTTGTGTTAAAGTATAGACAGCACTGTCGTAATTCATCAACATTCCTCATAAGCAAACACTTGGCATAAATGTGAGGTACTCAATAATTGAGGAATGCTCTGAAACCGCAGCAACGCCATATTTTGAATTTGGACATGCAGCGCTCACATCTAATTAATGGAATCATTGTTTTTTTGAAGGTTAATAAATCACATTAGGCCATATGGTGATTCCTGTTTTTCTGTCCCCAAATTTAAGAATGATAATTAAGACTTCTGCTATACTAAGACATTCCATCAATATAAATCCATGTATTTGTTTCACTCATTGTATAGTTCACCAGGCGAAACACAGCAATTTAAGATTGGTATTTTCCTTGCATAATGCCATATTTCTCTGCAATCACATTTCAGATAGCTTTAAGACACCACAAAACAGCCACAATAAAATGACAGAGAATTTGAGAATAAAAAAACAAAAAAAAAAAACTTTTTCTATACGAGTGAACAGTTTCTTCATATGACATGAATGAGACTTGCATATCAACACTTATGACATATTTGATATAAACGTGAGCTGTGTACCTATAGTCTGACGTAACTCCTCACACAGGCTTATATGAGGGAACTGAAGCATCTGTTTCCATTTCTTGCTCTTGCCTTTTCTGTTCCCACCCCCTCCTGCAAAGGAATCAAGCAAAGATCAAATTAGAGGCAGGAACTGCATACAGGCTCTAAAATGCTATTAGATTACTATCTTAACACAGGTGGGCTTTAGAAGACTGAATGGGATATGAATACGTATATATTATCCTATTATGTGAATTCTTCAATTAGGACACTTTTGAAAGCTTGAAAAATAAGACTTATTCACACTGTTTCATGGATGTTAAAACATTTCTCAGATTTATCAAGTGGATTCTGGTATAATGCGTGATGGTATGGATGGTTGATCCTGTGTGATGGTAACAGCATTTCTCTCTTTTAAGAGAAGACTTGGGCTGGCTAATACACCAGATAGCTTTGAACTGGAAATAAAAAGACATTTCTAAAATGTTTAGAGACTATCTATCTATCTATCTATCTATATAATACACATACACACTACCATTCAAAAGTTGGGGCTACAGACTTTTAATGTTTTTGAAAGAAGTCTCATATGTTCACAAAAACACTTATCTGATCAAAATTACAGGAAAATCAGTAAGATTGTGACATATTACAATTTCAAAAACTGTTTTCTATTTTAATATATTTTCAAATGTAATTTATTTATTTGATGGGAAAGCTGCATCTTCAGCATCATTACTCCAGTCTTCAGTGTCACATGATCCTTCAGAAATCATTCTAATATGCTAATTTGCTGCTCATGAAACATTTCTTCTTATTTTTAAAACAGTTTTTGCTGCTCAATATATATATATATATATATATATATATATATATATATATATATATATATATATATATTTGTGGAAACTGTTATACATTTTTTTTTCAGAATTCTTTAATGAATAGAAAGTTAAAAAATACAGCATTTATTTGAAATAGGAATCTTTTGTAACATTGTAAATGTCTTTACTGTCACTTTTGATCAATGTAATGCATTCCTGCTGAATAAAATATTAATTTCTTTAAAAATAAATCCAATATATACATTTTTAAATTTATAGTATAATTATGTACAGTAATATACATGATAAAATCTAAACTGCTCCATAAAGTATACTAATGTGATTGTTACTTCATTTGAACCACAATGTGTTACATTGCATTTTACAGTTAATTTGCCATCATGATGTTCATCATATGCTCATTTACAGGTTCATAATTGTGTTTATAGGGTCTACTAGAATATGTGTACATCATTTAATGTTCAAACACATTGCTTTTATTATCATTTGCATTGTTGCAACACCCGGTTTCACCCTCTTGGCGAATTCCAAACGATTCAGGAAGGGGCCATTTATAGTGAACAACTGAATCCTTTCTTGAAGAATGATGGTCACTTCAAGGAAGTCATTTAATCATTATGGTCATGTGACCCAGGGAGACAAGTCCTCGCAACTCATTTTAAATGAAGATATGGCGGGAGAGTTGGAGTTAATGTAAACAGAATAATTCAAGTTGTTCAGGGCAACATAAGTGCCCTGCTCCCTCCAAAGTCCCCAGTGAGTGAGTATGGCATAAAAATGCTCACTTTCGATTGGAATTTGCCCACTCTCTGAACGCTCTGTTTTTAGGACTGGGTATCGATACAAGTGTCCCAATTCTAATGAGATTCTGATTCACAAGATCTCAGTTCGATTCGATACAATGATTTTTCACTGGCCCCACCCCAGAAAAAAAGTAATGAATTAATAAAATAGTTACTGTTTTTGACCCATGTAACCTTGTATTGTAAAAAATAAAGTTGACACCGAAATTTCTAGATAACATTGAAGTTTAATAATTCTCGATTCCAATTTCGATACCACAGCTAAAACTACTAGCTAATATAAATTTCAAAGATTATTAAATAGAAGTTAACAGTCAATAATAAAAAAAAGAACAAATCATTTAACTACAAGCAATAACGCAAATAAATAAATACAATAGAACAAAGATACGAATGAAATAATCAGTGATTTTAAGGTTTTTTAGGTAGGTCTAACTGTAGTTCTCAGGTACAGAAATTGAATAAAGTAGTCAAATGTAAATCACTGTACAAATTAAATAGAAGTTAATCCTAATTGGAGTTACAAAAACGTTATTCAGTGAAGAGCAGGGAGTGATTTCTTTGTCTTTTGTAAAGTTTGATTGACATTAAAAACAGACACCAGCAGGAATATTAGTCTGCTGTCACTTTAAGACTAATGCATGGATACAACATAACGATACACATGCATTCTTTCTCTACTGTTTGCTTAAGCCATAACCGACAATGTTTACTTGGATGCTCGCAAAGGCAGGCATTTGATAAATCTGTGTGAATTGGTCTGTTTAAGCGCAGGGAGACGTGAAAGAGAATTCATTTTATTATTTGCGCCATGTCTGAGATGCGCAGCTGTGCGTGCACACAAAACTTCTCATACAGTGCATGCGAGTTATCGAGAATGCCTTAATTGGCAAGGCTTGAAAACGCATGCAAGTGCTAAACTTTCGTGACCATGCAGCACTGGTCCGATCGGGACAGTGACAGTTCCTTCAACTGTCGGGAACGTCTTTTACGCTGAAATCGACCACATTTTTAAAAGCAATTAATCGAAAAATGTATTTTATTTTTAGCTTTGATTACTTTAAAACCTGCCTTCCAAAAAGCACTGCTCTGATTGGTCAGCTGGCCCCCAGTGTGTTGTGATTGGTCTATCGCTTAGAGAAAATGTCGGAAATGTAACGGCATACATAACCATCTAGTATCTGCTTAGAGGCTTCCTGAGGTGCAGCTGTGAACACTACTGTATCTACGCTAACTATTGCGTCAGTTTTACCGCTCTAAGATTGAGTCAGAGTCCGATAATGACAATCAAGAAGAACAAGCTGATCAACCCTAAACCACCTTTGGAAAAAACAGCGTCTCTTGGACATGGCGACAACATACTACTAACACAACTCAACCAGGAGGCCTCAACCACCCTTTTTTGCATATGCCTTAGGCGGGAATTATTTAAATGAGGAACATTGTGGCGTGTACGTTTCCATGAAAAAACTCAAGACTACAATGGAAGCATTTCAGGGAGTTCAGAAACAGTCCGTACTGATATAGGTATAGAGAATAACTTGCTTTGGATTGACTTTGTGTGCTTGTGTAACCTTGTAGACATTTTTCATGCTCAAACAGCAACATTACACACTAAAGAAAGTTGACCACGTAAAAAAGAAAAATTATTATCAAATTCAATTTGAGAAATTCTGGTCTAACATGAACAGGCATAAGATTTAGTCCCTGTTGTACATCTTTACATTCAGCTCGCATCTAATACGTCCCTGGATTGATTTCAGGAAAAGAATCACGCCAATGCCGTGAGAATGTCCTGCTGGCCCGCACTTGTCCTAGCTGACGTCATCAGGGCAGCTTGGGCTCCCCGATTAGAATGACTGGCCCAGGTGCTGGGCCCGGCGAGCTTGTCAACAGACAGCGCAGAGAAAGGTCAGGAAGCGATGCTGCGCGTGGGACACGCTCGTCGGGAATGGAGAGGACTCTTGTGAAAGCTACGGCCAGGTGTTTGCATTGTTGCTAGGTTATGAGCGAATTTGAAGAATAGATTCGACGCTAATGGGATAGGACGGGAGGGCAGAAGATAAAATGATTACAAATGTACGGGAGAAGCTTGTGACTGTGATCTGATAAGAGTTCAAAACACGACTGTACGTCACAACAAAGACTTTCTCACAGAAGAGACTCTAGATGAGCCCAGTTGAGAAACCTCATTATCTTACATAATCAAAACCTGCTGTGAAAGCCCAGACTTTGCACCTCAACTTACCTCAAAGATATAACTCGACAATAATTAATACATAAAGTCAGGCAGTGTGCTGAAGGCAGTTCAAACAAATGATCATGCTCACTGATCATGACGTAAAAATCATCAAATTACATTTTTGACCATAAAACTGCCACTGAACTGTGCTAGTAGAGATGTGCCATGATAACAAATCTAAACCTTTTGCTAAAATGATTGTGGTGATGATAATGAAAGCTGGTTTGCGGACAGTGAGTCTTTATAACACAGACATAAATGGTAACACTTTACAATAAGGTTAATTTGTTAACATTAGTTAATGTATTGACTAACAATGTACAATACATTTGTTACAGAATGTCTTAATCTTTGTTAATATTAGTTAATAAAAATACAGCTGTTCATTGTTTGTTTATGTTAGTTCACAGTGCATTAACTAATGTTAACAAATGCAACCTTTGATTTTAATAATGTATTAGTAGCCTAAATGTTGAAATTAATATTAACTAAGATTAATAAATGCTGAAGAAGTTTTGTTCATTCTTAGTTCACGTTAAGGTAGTTAACTAATGAACCTTATTGTAAAGTGTTACCAAAAAATTATATAATGTTCAAAAATTTGGGGCTGGAAGTAGATTTTTTTTATGTTTTTGAAATAAGTCTCTTATTCTCCCCACAGCAGCATTTATTTGATCAGAAATACAGGAAAAACAGCAATATTGTGAAACATATTACAATTTAAAATGTAATGGCAAAGCTGCAATCATTTCGTAATGGTCAGAACTCATTTTAAAATGCTGATTTGCTGCTCAAAAAAACATTTCTTATGGAGATCAATGGAGAAGACAGTTGTGCTGCTTAATATTTTTGTGGAAACAGTGTTACATTTTCCCCAGGATTCTTTAATGAATAGAGAGTTCAGTAGAACAGCATTTATTTTGTAACATAAATGTCTTTAACGTCACAGCGTGCTATTTGCAATTCAAACAAATGGTTTGCAGTGGAGAGATTACAATGGTACGGATACAGTAGCAAACCTCTGTCATTATCGTTGTGGGAAGTTGCCAAGATGCAAATGGCTTGTGAAATGTACTGTTTATGCAGCAGCAGTGCAGAGGTGAAGAGGTTTCATTCACTGTGTGCAAAACTTGCCTCCAGCACTTACCAAAAAGGCCCTGCTTTCATCACACTACTCACGATATAAATCACCAACAAAGTATAGAACATAGCATATAAAACACTCATCTTCCTTGTTGTGCTTTCTGTTGAACAGCTCTTCCGAGAAAAAGTGGAACGAGCCCTATAAACCCTGTGGGTTCCCAGCATTGAAATGAAACACCTCCATTGTTAAAACGTCTATTAAACTTTTGACAAAATCACACCGGAACATTCAGATCTGTGTTGGCGCTGCCGCTGATTCAGAAAGCAGTTTTCATATGTAGGTACGAAACAGCTTTACAGTCTTTTCAACCACACAGTATCATTGTTTCTGTGTTACAACAATTGTAAAAACAACAAAAGTAAACACTGATGTCTACGGTAGCGAATAACGATCAAATAGCGATTGTATCGATTCCATCGTTTACGCCACAAGACAAGTGGCTGTAAATTTTTTTTAGCCTATGTCATTGAATAATTTATTCAAGAGATTTGTTCAAAAATGCTTATTCATCTAGAAATGAAACCAGTGAAATCTTTATGAGTGAGTAGGGCTGCACGATTAATCGCAATTAACTAGTGGCGGATCGGATCATTTTTTGGATCAGTGTAAAAAGAAAAGAAAAATTAGGCTATAATTTTTTAAAAGGCACTTTGCTTTTCATTTATTCACTTGAGGTTCTTCGATACTACATCAAAAACTAGGCTACTAGCCTAACTGATAAAGTTCACATTATTTAAAACAAGTGTAACAAACAATAAGAACAAATACACAAATTACAAGCAGAGATGAATACTAAATAAAGTAACAAAGTCTGACAGTAGTATTCAGGTACAGAAATTAATAATTTAGCCTAAATGTAAAACAACACTATTTGTTCACTGTAGAAATTAAATATAGTTTAATCTTTGTTAAAGCTGTATTTTGTAGTTTTATTAATATTAATGACACAGACAGCAGTAGGAATATTAGGTGTGTGCTGTCACTTAAGACCGAATGCACGGACCAAAAAAACTGACAAACTTTCGGTTTCCTTCTCAACTGTTCACTTATGACATAAACGAGAGAATACTTGCCGAGACGGGCATTTAGACGGGTATTTTGACGGGCCTTTAAATTATTACCCCCTGGAGCCGTGTGGAGTTCGTTTATGATGGATGGATGCACTTTTTTGAGCTTCAATCTGTTGGTTGCAATTCAAAGGAGACGCTTTATTGGTTGGCGCATAGCCAATGAAATGGGACTTCTATAGTACGTGATGATGTCATGAAACCCGCCTCCTCGTGGACGTTCTGAAACGCTAACATGGCTTAATGCATTAGACTGATATTAAAAGAAATGATATTATCAAACTCGGTAAACATACTAATTAAGCAAGCACAGCCTACTATACAGAAAAGCCGATGTGCCCAGAATATGACGAAAGCAAGCAAATTTGTGTTTAGTGCAAATAAACTTGCTGCCTGTGTTTTATTAATAATGTATAACAAATTGTGTGCTTTTTATTTTTATAACTGTTGGTTCATTAATCCTCATTAAGCGTTTTCTTGGTTTTCTATGGGAGGGAAATGCTTAACATACAATTAAAGGCGTTGCGTTCATATTCTGTGCTCATTTGCTTTTCTATATGCTTTATTCGTAGGCATGGTGTTTCCTAAGTTTGGTCTTTTAATACCACTTTCTTAATTAAATGCGTTGCGTTCATATTCTGTGCTGATCTGCGTTTCTGTACATAGTATTATAAGTATGGTGTTGTTTACTGAGTTTGATAATATCATTTATTTTTCTAAATATCAGTCTAATGCATTAAGCCATGTTAGCGTTTCAGATCTTTTTTATGCAACAAAAAAATATATACAAAGATTTGTACATGCATATACACCTCACAACAAGTAGAAAATAACATACATAAGAATATGTAAAATAAAGTAGGTCGTGCCAGGGGTTTAGCATTTATTCTGGGATCATCGGCTTTTCTGTACATAGTAGGCTGTGCTTAATTAGTATGGTGTTTACTGAATTTGATAATATAATTTATTACTTTTAATATCAGTCTAATACATTAAGCCATGTTAGCGTTTCAAAACGACCACGAGGAGGCGGGTTTTATGACATCATCACGTACAACAGAAGTCCCATTTCATTGGCTATGCGCCAAACAATAAAACAGCTCCTTTGAACAGGAGGGTTATGTGATAAAGGCCATGTCATTTAGCAGAACTGCATTATAAATATATTTTATCGCCGGCGCTGACAGCCTCGTGGGCAAGTGCGCCAACATGTAGCGCCGTTGTGCTTCGGGCGACCAGAGTTCGAGTCCCGGCTCGTGGACCTTTCCCAATCCCATCCCCCCTCTCTTTCTCCCACCTTGCTTCCTGTCTAGCTACTGTCCTATCCAATAAAAGGCAAAAACGGCAAAAATAAATCTTTAAAAAAACACACATATATATACCAAAGTCGTGTGTTTATAAGTCATGTTTAATCAATCAAAGCTTTTCAATCTTTTGTTTATTCAGCTACAGCAATAGTATGATGCCCACAAAGACAGTAAAAGAAATGGACACAGCGACCCCATAGACTTCAACGGAGAAAAGTGAAGTCAATTAGAAGCACTCACTTCCTAATGGCTGAGCGTACTGCGCAGACTCAAACTGAGCTTGACGACGTAGATGTGACGTGAGCAACCCGTCTGACAGTTGTAAGTCTTCTAGTAGCTGGGTCAAGAGAAATCTGAATCATTCCCTTCCGAATCTTGCAGAGATGGAGAATGTGTGTAGGATGTGTCCATGAGCTAGGAGCAGGAGAAACTTTATGACTCTCTATGGGCTTCTCCCTTGACTTTATCGGACTTTCCTTCTGTCTATACGGTAATTTCTCTACTGTGCGACAGAGAGTCGCGTGGTTATGACGCAATCGTTAGCTTATTTTTACAAAAACTGCTTCTACGGGGCCATAACGTAAGATACAAGGTAATGGATCATTTTATACATTGTCGTGTTTCTTTAGGAATAAATAATGGATAGAGTCTTAAAACGCCTCAGATGTAAAGTTATTCGCTGTCAATGTGACGCCAAAATGAATAGGAGTCAATGGAATGCTAACAGAAAGTGACGGCTTGCTAACCAATGGCAGCCCCCAGGGAAGGTACGATTTCTGGGTGCTGGATTACCCCCTTGGATGCCCATAGGGATTTCCTGGAATGATGCATTATTGTACTTCTGCGACGGGGCATATTTGGAGTTTCTTCGTGAGAGCGCCCTCTGGCCTTCAGGAGCAGCATTTACTACTGATCACAGAGCTGTGTTTCAAGCAGCGCATACAATTTCGCAGCCTTTGCACAATCGAGTTCAATTAAATTCTGATTAATCATGCAGCCCTATAAGTGAATCATTGAATCATTCATTCAAACCGATTTTTTTTAGATTAATCAGATTAATTAAACATTTTAAATAGATTGTAGCATTATTACATGTTATTTTGTTTAGTTGTCTATTCAGAATCGTGATCTGTTTGGAAAAAAAATAATTGTTGATTCTTAATTTATCCAGAATCGTGCAGCTCTAGAAGAGAGTATAAGGTAGTAAACAAGAAGTTAAATATGCGTTTAGTATATGTGGTCAGATTAGTTTAATTTCTACATTGTCAATGGCATCAAACCATGCAGCTTTATGTTGGTCAGCACAGAGAATTTGCGTGACCAAATTGAACGTGCGAAAACTGTGACTGCGAGAGGATTTTTTTTTTTGCCCTCGTGTGAATTGCATATTTTTCTATTGGAATGACTCCATTTTGTCTGCAAAATTTCACCATCCAACGGATAAATGTGACTACACCATGCACTTTCAATGGAAGTCTGCTGCGCAAAATGTACAAGAAATTCCACTGCAAGTGCATTTCTGTCATCGCTTTATTAATTCGTTTTTACAGACTGAGGTTGAAGTCAAATGATTTTCTGCAATAATCAACAGCATTTTGAGACTGAGCAAAACTTAACCGTCAAATTCCTTTAAGGGATAGTTTACTCCAAAATGTAAATTCTGTCATTAATTACTAACCCTCATGTCGTTCCAAACCCCTCCATTGACAGCTACAGTACGCAACTACCAATTTAACGCTTCAAAAAGTTCATAAAGAAATCGTTAAACTAATCCATATGAATTGAATACGAGTGGTTTAGTCCAAATTTTCTAAAGAGACACAAATATTTTATATGACGAACAAATTGAATTTAGGCTTTTATGTTTACCACAATTCACACATCAATTGTGGTAAACAGAAGCTCAAGCATGTTCACCTGACATGAGAGAACCAATGAGGTTCATTCTCGTGTTACACTTCACGTTTGATCTTCAGCAAGAACCAATGAGGTTCATTTTCATGTGTTACGCAGCACGTTTGAGCTTCAGAAAGAACCAATGAGGTTTGTTCTCACGCATCAAGCAGGTTCGGTTGATCTTCTGTTTATGTTCACTGATCAAGGCTTATAAGAGAATAAAAGCCTAAATTCAATCTGTTCTTCACATAAAGCAACTGGTTCTCTTCAGGAAATTTGGACTAAACCGCTCAATTCATTTGGATTAGTTTTACAATCTCTTTTTTAAGCGTAAAAGCGGTAGATGCGTAGACTGTAAATGGAGGGACTGAAAGCTTTCAGATTTCTTCATTTGTGTTTTGAAGCTGAATGAAAGACTTACGGATTTGAAACAACATGAGGGTGAGTAAATTATGACAGAATTTTCATTTTGGTTGAACTAACCCTTTAAACTTTAAAATTGCCATGAAACAGAAGTTGCGATATTCTTTTCTTCCCAATTGTGATGTATATCCAAGTGAAACAAGAATTGATTGAAAGGTTTTGGTTTGTTATTGGTTGATCTCATGTGACTGACAGGTTGACCAGTAATGGTGTCATCAGAGAAGAGATGTCGCTTCAAGAGGGAGGGAAAGTTAATTTGATTAAGGATTACGGGGGCACATTATTATTATTTTTAATCAATGATGTGCGCAGATAAATAATTGATAATAAATACTACAATATTACAATACTGCGAAGCCAATTTTGAAAAGATAAACAAGCAAGTTTCCCAAAATGAAAATAAAAATGAATGTAGTACACCATAAATATGAGCTCTGCCTACTTAACAGTTAGATAAGCTAGTGCTAATATCATCTTAAAAAAGGAGGAAACAGCACATTAAGCAATCATACAGCAGTGACAAAACTGAAACCATCTATGGAATAAGACAGCTTTCAACATTTTAAAATGTCCTAATGTTAACAACTGTCATTTGTAATACATTGCCTGGTATATTTAGTATGGGCCTAACTACAAACTTTTTTGTGTGTATTTTGTAATGAATGTAAAACTACAAAAAAAAAACATATGCTTCTTACACTGATTGTATGTATTATTTCATACTGAATAAAATTACCTACAATCACAGCGATCTTTTAGAGACCTTGTGGCTGCCATTGTTCGTTAACAAACGTTAACGTAACGTTAGTAGCCCAAGTGTGCAGCGCAAGACCGTTCGACACGGACGAGAGAAAATACAGCAGGATTCCCTCATGTTTGAGAAATACACCTGCAGAAAAAATGATAAACAACTGAAAGTGCCTACTAGACACCATTTTTGACTATCGAGTAGGTAGACAGATCACTATTTTGAAAAACACTTTCAAAAATCAGAGGGTCGGTTAATTCAGAGGTTCAGTTAATTCAGGCGCTTATCTCGAGCACACAGACACTAATGACTGTTGTCAATATAACACTTCAGACAACACAGTGTTTTTATCGCTTCTCCTTTATGCGGAAACTCACTGGTCACTAGAAATGTCGTAAAATAAAACCCAAACAGGGTTTTTACAGAAACGGAGATGTTTTTTTTTTGATTGACAGGTCCATCTTTTTTTTGCTCAAGGTTAGGAACACAACACAAAGCAGGCGGCGAGCAACACACCATGATCAATGTGTAACTCTCGGGTTGGTTCGTTAATGAATAAGCATCATAACGCATGCATTCTTTGCATTGCTCTTGTCTTTTTTGGCCTAACTTCCTTTGGGGGAATCCCCCATCGTTTTGAGCCATATAGCACGGCGTTTGAGGAACACAGCTGTCAAAAGTGACAATGATCAGGCGGGCTGTCATGTCTTACCTTCTCTCGCCTTCAACAGAACAGTGTTGGCCACGATATTCTCGAGCTCCATGTTTCCTGGGTTGCAGGCAGGCACCGCAGGCCCAACCTCGTCGCCGGGTTGGCAGTGTATGTATGTGTGTGTGTGTATGTGTATGTGTATGTGTGTCCTCCCCCGCTCCCCCCCACGGCGGAATATTATTAACCCTGAATTACTCTCAGCTCTGCCGTTTCGCTCCTCTGATTCCCCGCCCAGAAGCTTCGGACTTGCGTCGATCGTAGAGCCTACTATGACAAAGGCTGAGCTCATGAATATTAATGAGACTTGCTGACGTTGCTTGGTAACCAACCCGGAGCGTCCTGCTTGAACGGTCCTGTGGAAAACAAAAGAAGAAGAAGACGACGACGACGACATTTAGACATTGATTTAGCATACAAAACGAAGAACTG
The DNA here is from genome assembly GCF_964197995.2 of Scardinius erythrophthalmus. Taxonomy (NCBI): domain Eukaryota; kingdom Metazoa; phylum Chordata; class Actinopteri; order Cypriniformes; family Leuciscidae; genus Scardinius; species Scardinius erythrophthalmus. Next base: position 28,324,900 of record NC_138237.1, on the reverse strand, counting down.
ACATATTTTCAATCAGATGTAAAGTATTAGTATAATAGATGTTAGACTAGGCAATATTTGAAGGCTTAGATAAATAATACTCTAAGCTTAACACTTGAATATTCATAAGAATAGTGTATATATATATATATATATATATATATATATATATATATATATATATATATATATATATATATATATATATATATATAGTGGTGGCCACAATTATGATTTATATTATTTATAATAATTCTAAAAGAAGCCTCTTCTGCCCACCAAGGCTTTATTTATTTGATCCAAAATACAGCAAAAACAGTAATATTTTTTTTTAAATGTAATTTATTCCTGTGATCAAAGCTGAATTTTCAGCATCATTACTCCAGTCTTCAGTGTCACATGATCCTTCAGAAATCATTATAATATGATGTCATGCTCAAGAAACATTTATTATTATTATCAATGTTGAAAACAGTTGTGTACAATTTTTTTCTTTTCTTTTTTTCAGGATTATTTGAGGAATAGAAAATTCAAAAGAACAGCATTTATTTTAAATAAAAAAGCTTTTGTAACATTATTACTACCGTTCAAAATTTTGGGGTCAGTAATATATATATATATGTGTGTGTGTGTGTGTGTGTGTGTGTGTGTGTGTGTGTGTGTGTGTGTGTGTGTGTGTGTGTGTGTGTGTGTGTGTGTGAGAGTGTGTTTTAATGCTCATTACTGTTGTCCTAAAAATGTTTGTACACTTGCTTTAGTAAAGAGTCTATAAAACATCGACCACGTGATCTGTTTAATATTCATGACCAGATCTTCGCCATAGTAGGTTTCGTTCTTTCTCAATCAGACTTTTGCATGTTCATGCTTGTCTTTTGTAAGATATTATAATATGTTTCCGTATCCCCATATATATCTGCTTATTATTATACGATGTTTTATTATTATTATTATTATTATTATTATTATAACCATATTGCTGAATATATAAGCTGATCGCTGTCTATTTATCGATATCTGTCATGTCTTTTCTTTGATGACATCAACAGATTTTCTTTTTCAGACATCTGAACTTTTTTCATATATTTACATGAACTGCAGATGAAATGCACTCGTTACTTGTGCGTTTTGCAAAGCTTAGTTTATATCTCCATCTAGAGGTAAAACGGTTATAAATTATACATAATTATTTAAAGCCTTTATATAGGCCTAAATAAAATAATAATGATGGTTATAATAACAATACATACGAATAATAATAATAAAACTTACTAATAATAATAACACAGTGAAGTCAGGGTTGAAAATTTCATCTAAATGTTGGAGGAGGGGGGGGGCAATAAACATAACATTTCTGAAAGGAAGCAATTTTTGAAAGGGGACACCAATAATACAGGCAAAATTGTACTTGCAAGGTAATGTGTACAGAGAGGAAAGCCTTACTACTATTATTAGTGTAGCATGGAGACCATTCCATTATCCCTCTTCTCAAAGTCTCCTGCTGGTTCAATGGAAAAGCTGACTATATTGACCAAAAAATTCTTCAAAACCATTAATTATTTTATTGCAATGTTTTTGAAGTTGTTTACACAGTCAACCCACAAAAACACCATGGAATTTGAACTTAACTTCAACATTTATTTATTTATATTTAATAGCAACGTTGTTGCTTCACAGTTATAATTAAAACATACAAACATAAAAACATTTACCATGCCTAGCAAATAAAGGCATGACTACACTCTTTTAGAAATACACCTTCACACAACTGTATAGTGAGATCAGAATAGATGAGAAAGAGAGGACATTTTTTTTTTATAAAAATTAGTTATTACTTCAAGTTTTCAACTTAACTTTAAAAGTAATGGAAAAACGTCAATATTGTGAAAAAGTGTCCCCATATAAAATAAATAAAATGATTTTGTAACAAATAAAATTATTAGGTTATAGCCACTGCTCTATATGTATAATAAAACATAGCTGTAATTTAAATCTAACTTGCATGACAGGACAGGCACTAAACAAAAGTACCAAATGTATTTTTCCTGGTATCACTGGGCCCCACAAACTCTTGGCATATCTTGTTTATGTTAAGGCTGTCCAGCCTGTCTTTGTGCACATTGCAGACTAACAGACTGTTGAGTCTGTCTTGGCCCATTGTAGCCACGTCTTCAGTCTCCGTAATGCACTGAAGCTCCTCTCAGCTTCACATGAGGACACTGGCACCACCAACAAAATTCTGACCAGGACCTCAACTTGGTCAAACAACCCCCGAACCTCCACTGGCATTCCCCTTAGGACCTCCGCTGCCTCTCCACTGCTGCTACAGGGGTATTTGGCGAAAGAGGGGCAACTGTACTGAAAGAAAACCTCTATGCAACTCAGGGTACTCAACCATTGAATCAGTAAACACCCCAGTCAAAAGGACACTCTCTAAGATTTGCAGAGTCTCTAGATTGTCTTGATTGAAACGGTCACCAAATTGAACCTCCACACAATTCAATACTTTAAAGAACTCTGCCTTGTAATGATCCACTGCTTTGCCAGAAAAAAGCGCCTTGAATTTGCTGTCTCAATAGAGTCAACTGATTCAGTGGAGTTAACCAATGCTGTAGCTTTCTCATACAGTTCAAGATAGCTCTTGCCATTTCTCTTTCCCTGAAGAGAGGATCTGACACAATCTCCTGCAGCCTCTGGGTCTTCTTCTGCAGTGAAATGTTTAGGCACTCAAGCTCTCCAACAACCGCAGAAGCAAGTGTGAGGCCCAACACAGTCTTACCTTTGCTGACGTGTTCAAATAAGCCACTGGCGGTTGAAGCTGTCCTAGATACACTTTTTGCCATCTCCTCTAGGCTGCTAAGTACCTGCTCATACTGCCCTAGCACAGCTAATATAGCAGAATTGCGCGCACAGTCCACCTGGTTGGACATAGGGGTTTCAGTGTGGTAATGGGAACATTTTCAGGGGTAACTATGTTTTCAAACATTCACTTAAATTTTTCTGACTGGCTAAAAATGATGCCTGACTGGTAGACCCAAGAAAGGCAGTCCCGGATCATTGGTGAGGCTGCGTGATTAGGCTAATGGCTGCTGCTCCCTCACAATTGCCTGTGCACCGCTGTGCTTTCCAGCCATGTTTGAAGCGCCATCGTAACTCTGCCCATGTAAAGCAGACATGGGCAGATTGAGCCTCAACAGCACATCAGTTACCATCTTGGCAATACCCTGGCCTATTGTCTCTGACAAACTGTATAATCCAATAAATTCCTCATGTGGAACAAGGTCATGGTCCACAAAGTGCATACGAGAAGGGTCTGGCTGCAAATTTGCCCTTGCACGCTCAGACACCAGTGCTTCCTCTGCAAGTGACGCCACTTGCAATCGACGCATGTGTGGCTCGTGTCGGATTGAGAACAGCTCCCAATGTTGTTCAAAAATCGTTTCTGTAAGTATATATATATATATATATATATATATATAAATAAATTATAAGTATAAGCCATGGACAGATTAGAGAAGGGTGAGTTTCCAGTGGACAGAATCGATGCTCTGGAACCCTTCTGCTTCATCTTTACCGAAATTAATGACATGCAAATGTTTCTTGAACACGTAGTTGATGTCATGAAACTAAAGGTAAACTGTCAAACTGCAGAAAAGAAACATCTTGGAGACACAGAAGAAGACAGACACTTTCCTACTCAACACCAGAAATATCGTGGGTACCATCAACTACTACAGAAAACTGAACAAGGGCTGGAGACCTAATCTCACTTGCAATGCCTCAATGGTTATTGTATTGGCCATAATTTTCAGGATTTCATTCTGTGATTTAGGGCTTGTGGATGCAATGGTGCGATCTGTTAACCATTTCAATAAAATGGGATCATCCTCTTCTGCCCTAAGTTTCAGGAGCTGATACAGATTCCCACTTTCATCAGTATGGCCTCTTAAAGATTGTCCTTGCCTTGCCACATGTCGTACAGAGCTAACAATTCTCTTCAAGCAATGTCCTGCCACCTCCTGTTTCGGATAACTGGGCTCAGATTGGGTTTGACTGATGTGCACTCACAGTCACATAATGTCGGTGGGCTTGGGAGGTCTGGGGTGCTGTACATTTTCCAATGGCTTTTTTCCAATTTCTAAAGCCTGTACTAATGAAAGCAGCATCAGGTCTATGACCTAAAGAGTACTGATTTGAAACACCTTTGCTGCAGTAAAAACACAAGACCCCTCTTACTGATGGACTGTAATGTAGCCATGGAAAGTCTTGGTACCATTTCTCTTGAAATGCCAATGACTTGTTTGGAAGTATTTGTTTCTCGATACACTGGGGATGTGGTTGGTATGGCTTTGTGCAGTCACTGAGATCTGAACTCTTGACTGTGCTCCTGTCCCCTGTGCTGCAATATTGTCTCCTTGTACTGCTTTCTCTGGCTCTCTCCCTGGTTCTGACCCTTCCTCTACTCTCACTGTCTCAGGACAGTCTGACTCCTGGAACAGAAGATGTGTTGCATACTCCTAACTACCTCATCCAACCCAATACTTCTAAATAAAGACTCTTTTTTTTCATAACACTTGTTAAATTGGCTGATCATACTGTAAATTGTCGAGCCAGTGGTGCTCATCTACTAAACAGGCACACCTCCAAAAAACATTAACAAAAGCTCAACACACTTACCTGAGATTCTAAACTTGGTCTCCCTGTCCCTCAGTACTTTCTGTATCCTTTGCCTGTGACACCATGATGTTAGTATTTCCATAAGCACCCATTCTTATAATTTTGTACTTACTTGGCGTTTTGGTGCACTGAAAAATGATCTTATGTCCGTTTTTCTTTTCTCTGTCATTTTATCTGGCCAACAACACAAAGTAATAGTTGTTTAAATATGTTAGGTACATAGGTTCACCACGCAGTATCATAATAATAATTGTTGGCTGAGGACCCCTGTATGCTCCAAGCACCCGGAGAACCCTTCAATATCACCCTTCTGGATAGAGGTGTTAATATATCCATTCTGGGTCATGTAAACACGCAATCTCTTCGCAAGCACAGCAAAGAAAATCTTTCCTTCCACACTAAGTTGGGAGATAGTTCAGAACTGGCTGATCTGTGTGGATCCCTGTTCTTTGGGCACAAAGCACTCTTCTGCCCTTCTCCAGCTTGTTGGAATGGTTCCCTTGGACCAAATTACCCACATAAGCTTCCATAGCCTTCGGAGGAGCTTAGGGCATTTTTTGTATACTCTGTACGGTATACCGCTGGGACCTGGAGCAGAAGATGATCTTGCGTGCTTGACTACCTCTTGAACCTCTCTCCTTGATGGACACTCTGTGCTGAGGGATGTAGTAGGTGGGTCGATGTTAAAGGATTAGTTCACTTTTAAAAAAAACTTTTGCTGACAATTCACTCACCCCCATGTCATCCAAGATGTCCATGTCTTTCTTTCTTCAGTCGAAAAGAAATTAAGGTTTTTGATGAAAACATTCCAGGATTTCCCCCCATATAATGGACACCAATGGGACCCAAACGGTTCAACGGTCCAACGGTCATTTCAAAAATAAATAAAAAAGGTTAAGTTTTATAAGCACAAATGCTCGCTTTGCTCTGTTCGTGACGTCACGTAATACGCAATTACGTTGAAAAGGTCACGCTTGAAAAATTTCTGTCCTGAAGAAAATTTTCTTTTAGGCTTTTTAATATTAAAGTCCGCGTGAACCGGAAGTTGCAAACGACTTTTCTCCAGTGTTATGACGTATTTCCCAGTGAAACGAAATATTGAACAGAGGGCAGGGTTTTACTCTAGCGCTCCTCCTCTCCATCTCTGCTCATAGCAGACTAACGGTTTGAGGGGAGTGGTTAAGCGTTGCCGAAACCAAGCCGTCAAACCTGCGTCATCAGGGAAGGTCCTCCAATGCAGAGGGGAGGGGTATTTTCAGATTTTGATTAAAGATTATGAAGCCAAAAATTTTTTTTGTGTGGATTGACTTGCATGGATGAATTGTTCACCACAAAGGGATCAATTTAGGCAAACAAAGTAAATATGGTCAATTTTGATTTCATGTGGACTTTAAAGCACCCAGGATACGCACACGAAATGGGCATTTTAACGATAAACTGACACAAATACATTTGAATATGTGTATATGTTCCTCCTTCCGCACATTTGTAAACACGTCAAACGTGACCTTTTCAACGTAATTGCGTATTACGTGACGTCACGAACGCGCATCACAGAACAGAGCAAGGCGAGCATTTGTGCTTATAAAACTTAAACTTTTTTATTTATTTTTGAAATGACCGATCGTTTTGCTAGATAAGACCATAGATATCATATAAAGGCTAGATGTCTCGTCCGCGCTGCTGGCCAATGGAGCTCGACATCCGCACACGGCGGCCATCTTACCACAGGGTGCTTGCTCACTCATAACATGGTGCATGTACTTTTAAATAACCATAACTTGCTCAATTTTCTACTGATTTTCAAACGATTTGGTTTGTTATAAACGTCAGAGATGTAGCTATTATACTGCATACATAATTATAGCCACGTTAATAACGTTTGTAAGAAACCAAACCGTTTGTAAATCCGTCCAGATTTCAGCGAGATAAGAGGATTTGTGTTCGTGCTGCTCACTCACCTTAATTCACAGAGCCCTGTGGTAAGATGGCCGCCGGTGATGCCGGAAGTGACTCCGCCTTAAGACATCTAGCCTTTATATGATATCTATGGATAAGACCCTTATTCATCGTCTGGTATCGTTTAAAGCCCTTTGAAGCTGCACTGAAACTGTCATTTGGACCTTGAACCGTTTGGGTCCCATTGGAGTCCATTATATGGGGGGAAATCCTGGAATGTTTTCATCAAAAACCTTAATTTCTTTTCGACTGAAGAAAGAAAGACATGGACATCTTGGATGACATGGGGGTGAGTGAATTATCAGCAAAAGTTTTTTAAAAAGTGAACTAATCCTTTAATAAGCCCATGATTTCCTTCCAGGGCATCGTCTCTTGTAGGGTCACTGAATGCCTCCTCAACAGACTGCTCAACAAACAGGCGGTCTCTTTGGAACTTGTTAAGAGTCCCTCTGTTAGCACTTGTTTGCCAAACAATTAAAGGGCTTGTTTAATTTTCATTTGAATAAAAGATATATTAATGTTTTATTCCTTCATTTAATTACCAGGAAAATTCAAATGCACAATACAGAATTTCTTTAAAATAATAATAATAATTCATAGGGCCCTATTATTACTTTGATTTTATGAATTCATTAATTTCATTTAAATTAATAAATTGTTGTTTCATGGTTAAATTTCATGAAAACTTCCATGTTTTCAATAAATTACACATGCTTTTTGATTAAACTAGATATCTTGTAAAGTGTTCTTATATACTTAAGGTTGGCTGCACTAAGAGTTTAGCTTTCTTGTTTTCTTCCCCCCTTCACATTAATAATGTATTAGTTATGCCAAAATGAAAATGAACTAAGATTAATAAATGCTTAAGTATTGTGCATTCTTAGTCCACCTTAACTAATGTAGTTAAACTTATATTAACGAATGAAACCTTATTGTAGTGTTACCAAATTATCTGTAAAAAGTACTGGTGTCAGATTCCAAACAGTGCGTTCAGATGAAACTTCAGTTTATGTTCGCTCACAATCATAACTGCAGTAAAATGTTAAGAACTACCATTTTAATCACATTATATACTTATTCGATATATACGCATTCATATTTTTCTTTCACTCTAAAGTGCACCTTCTCTAAAGCAGATTACTTTACATTCAAGAACACAAGACGTGCCAAAGACAATAATTACCTGACCCCCCGTGAAGTGTATGTTTTTAAATTATATCAAAACGCGCTATCACGAACTGCGTTCTCCTCGTGTCTCCACTAAATAAAGATAGCATGAATGAAACCTTAAGTCTTCTCTATCCACACTCTTCTCTATTCGCGATAACACATTGAAAAAAATGATAACATGATATTTCACAATCATTACTAGGCAAAGCTCGTCTCTCCACCCTTGACGGCGGGTGGCGATATGGAACCATGTCGACGTGAATGCCTTTAGAGAAGAAGTCGTTGCTTCCGCGTTCCTCAAACACGCGTGTCGCAGACAGAGTAAAGACAGTTGTTGACTGGTGTTTTAATTTATAATTATGGGCAAACTCAAGAAACATAGTAAACGTAACACGTTTGATTACAATAAAAACAAGAAGAACCTGAAAAGGAAGCTAAGGAGAAAATACAAACCGCACATTGAATGGTAAGTATAGGGACATGCTAAATGCCATCTAGAAAGGGCTTTCTTGCTAACATTTTTTTTTGTTTGTTTGTTTTAAGTTATTGGCCTGGTTTCACATATAGGGTTAAAATTAGGTCTTAGTTACATTTAAGACATTTAAATAGCTTTCATAAACATGCCGTACTTAGAAAAAAAAAAAAAAACATTACTGATGTGCATCTTGAGACAAAAACAATGGCACTGACATATTTTAAGATATATAAGTGCAAGTTGCTCAAACATGTAGGCTATTTTAGTCTGGGACTCGACTTAAACCTTGTCTGTGAAACCGGGGGAATAATTTAATAATTAAGACTATCCTAAAAATAAATGTGTGTAATTGAATGTGCATTTATAGTGTACTTCAAATATTTAAAGTATATATTTTTTCAAAACAACTGTACCAGCAGATAATAGCCTATACAGTATGAACTAAATAAAATTCCACTTAAGTGTACTTTAAATCATCATGTTTTCATAATATTTTGTCTTGCTGTACACTTATTTTGATGCGTTTCTCTAACATATTAAAGCACTTGTATTAGATTATAATTTTAATTGTAGTGTTATTCTACTTTGCATTTAATCTTATTATATTTTATGTACTAAATTGCAACTTCATCATTACAAAAGGATAATTAACAAATAAATTTAAATGCATGAGACAAAAGTTTCAATAGAAACGACATTAAACTAAAACATATTACATACGCAATTGCATATAAATATGTACTTAAGTGTGTCAAAAAAGCAGTTTCATTGCATTTAATTTAAATGTAATCTGCAATACAATTTAATTTAATTTCAATTAACTTCAGATTAAGTGTTCGAAAACATTGCATTCATTTTGCTACAATAAAGTATTTTATTTTTTAACCCTTTGTGTGTCAATTGGTCCTTAGAGGACAAAAATCTCTGTCAAAAAAATGGTCATAAAAAATGTAAACGTTGGAGCACAGACTTAAGTTTGGTCTCATTTTAAAGGAGACCCATGGCATATTATTGTTGTATTTTATATACATTATATAGTTAATAACATGTTAAACTGTTAGAAAATCAAAGCCATAAATCTAAACAAAAGTTGTGTTCCAAATGTGAGGTTGACATCTCAAAAAATTCGCTTTCAGTAAGATTTAGTTTGGGCGCAGAATCACTTAGATGCCAACAAAGATGGGATTTGTGATTTGCAGTATATTAGTAATTTTTCTCTCTCAAAAATGACACACACACACACACACACACACACACACACACACACACACACACACACACACACACACACACACACACACACAATTTTGTTTAGTACATATACAAACCACTCTCTGACATCCACACCAACAAACCCACATAATTATTGCTAAATAATTTATCCAATTGACCATGATAAACAAGCGCAGAAAACATGAAAGCAAGTGTTTGCTTTATAGGAGCCATCTGGTTAAAAAAAAAGTACACATTTTAATTTTGGAGCCTTGCCAACAGAATGAAACCCTATTATCAAAGAATGCATACTTCCTGGCATTGAAACTTGCAGTTTTAATGGGTTTCAATGGGCACATTTTGGTCCTTAAGGTTCTGAGTGCAACTATTTTGTGTACCTTGTGTAAAAATAGATTTATTAAAGCAGGGTGAAAGTAAAATTCCAATAAAAAAAAAAAAAACAGGAACATGACAAAAATGTCCTTAAGGATGCCCAAGGGTTAGTCTTTTTAAAAGTATGCTCAAGTGTATTTTCACAAGATTGATCAAATCTGTTGTTGACTTTTACTCTACAATGTTATGCAATTAAGAAGTTTGTCATGAAACGGGTTATCTAACAAGTCCTCAGATCCGTAAAGCTTGGGATGAACACAAAACAGTGAAGCAAAATCTGCAAGACATGGGACTGTCACCTGGGACCAAGGGCATGCTTCCTATTAAACCTAAAAAGGCAAGTATCAAGCTTGAATCACAGTTACAGTGTGTTTCTACAAATACTGCCTGACCGGGTCAACCAATTGCTTTAATCTGATGTTTCAGGACGCAAAAAGCGAACCAATGGAGGCAGTTGTGTTGAAACCCTATGTCATTAAAGGTATGTTTTGAAACCAGTGCTTATGAAATCTGTTATAATTGAGATGTTGTAATATGTTCATGCACTGACAATATGATTTGTTTTTTTGCCTGCAGAAATGGAGGCAGAGGCCAGTCTCCGTGGGAAAGACAAAACCACGTGCTCCACCGACATGATTGAATATGTTCAACACATGGTGAAGGAACACAACGAGGATTACAAGGTCAGAGAGAGCCGTACTGTACACAAATAACACTCTTTAGATAGAGTTCACGTAACTGATTATGCTTTATTGACATTTCAGGCAATGGCAAAGGACGAGAAGAATTACTACCAGGACACGCCGAAGCAGATCAAACGGAAAGTGGAATTATTCAAACGGTGTCATCCTGAGGAATATGCCGCGTTCATTGCATCTCTGCAATCTCAGAAGTCTACGTGACGTCACGGTGAAGAACTGGGGTCTCAAACTGCTAATCAAGTTTTCAATCCTGCTCCTGGAGACACACTGTCCACCAAGTTTATATCCAACCTGCATGTGACCTTTTTTTTTTTAAGGGATCCCGAAGAGCTTTATTAGCTGGTTCAGGGTGTGCTTGTTTGAAGTTGGAGCTAAACTCTGCAGGACGGTGGAAGCAGTGTTGAAGACCTCTAACCTAGGGAGTCTTCAGGATGAGAGGATGTTAACTTTTAAGTGTTTAAATGAATCTAGTGAGCAAATTGAGTATTTGTAGATGTATATAAGCTTTGCATTTGTAATTGTATGATGTTGAGTGAAATGCAGACATATATAAACTCATAAATTACAATGGATTAATTCTGACTTTTTAATGGATGTGTCTAGTGTGTTTTGGCAAATAAAATGAATACATAGGATTGGAAACAACAATCTGATACAGTGCGACATGAAGGAAAAATCTGGGATATGTTCAGCCATATCGAAATAATTTAGAGGTGTTCATATACTACCGTTCAAAAGTTTGGGGATAGTATTTTTAATGTCTTTTAAAAGTCTTGTGCTCACCAAGGGTGCAATTATTTGATTGAAAATACAGTAAAAAATAGCACTATTGTGGAATATTACTATAATTTGAAAAAATGGTTTTCTATTATAATATACTACTTATAACCTTTGATGATTCGGAGTTAAAAAAAAAAGAACAATTTATTTAAAATAGAAATATTTTGTACCAATATACACTACCGTTCAAAAGTTTGGGGTCAGTACAATTCTTTCTTTTTAAAAAAAATAAATTAATAGGCTATTTTTATTCAGCAAGGATGTGCTAAATTGATCAAAAGTGACAGTAAAGACTTTCTATTTTAATTAAATACTGTTCTTAACTTTTTATTCATCAATGAATCCTGAAAAAAGTATCACAGGTTTAAAAAAAAAAAAAAAAAACCTGTTTCTAACATTGATAATAAATCAGCATGTTACAATGATTTCTGAAAAATCATGCGACACTGAAGATTGGAGTTATGGCTGTTGAAAATCCAGCTTTGCATCACAGAAATAAATATTTTTACTGTATGTTAAAATAGAAAACCATTATTTTAAATTGTAATATTTTTCTGTATTTTTAATCAAATAAATACAGGCTTGATGCGCATAAGAGACTAAAAAAAAAAAAAAAAGTAATGTGTCCAAATTTTGGACATTTCGCGTGTTGTCGTCCGCATACACTTCACATAATAGGCCTGTAGGTGGCGACTGATGAGCTTCATTTAACCAACTATGATAGTTTGATCAAATAGCAAATGGTGGATCAAAATACATAGACTAAATAAAAAGTGACTTGAATACTCCTTACTATTAATGCGACTTTTGGTGCTGGTTTTGTGTAGTCAATTAGCATCCTGAAATTAATCCTGGAACCAGGAAATGTGAAATCTGCGTGGGGAAATGTTTCGTCCTTGGGCAAAATACCTAGCCTGGGAAAACCCAGACAACTTTCGGCAAATTTAGATTTGCTCTGCAAGTAAGTCTGGCAAAGAGCTCATTTAAGTCCATTTCCCCATGCAGAGAAATCAAGGCACCAATCAGAAACGTTGAGGCGGGCTTTACACATGACGATCGCTCTGATTGGTTTTAGGTCTAGCCTATCCAGAGGCATTTGAGCGACGTCCACTCCGAAGCGCACCAACTTTTAAAGTCCGCGTGAACCGGAAGTTGCAAACGACTTTTCTCCAGTGTTGTGACGCATTTCCCAGTGAAACGGAATATTGAACAGAGGGCAGGGTTTTACTCTAGCGCTCCTCCTCTCCATCTCTGCTCATAGCAGACTAACGGTTTGAGGGGAGTGGTTAAGCGTTGCCCAAACCAGAGCCATAGAGAGAAAGAGTTGCGACACTCTTTGATGTCGCCGCTATGGCTGTCACGTGGTTCATGTAAGCCCCAATAGTTCTAAAACATACGCTGGCTGTCATGTTCTTCTATGGGACAGACAGCAGCGATTGCATTATTGAACGGTAAATATAAAATAAAACACACCCCAAGTACTTTTTCAGCTGTTATTGCATTTTGTTAATGTCAGTTTTGCATTTGGAGACAAGTTTTAGGCTATATTTTTGGAGGGAAAAGCTTAGTGTTCATGTTCGCATGGGTAGTAGCACTGGCTTTAGCGGCTCTAACTTAACTTTTCCATATCATTCATCTGATGATGGACGTCTCATGATATTTATTTTAGCACAACTGGGCTGTATTAGGCTATTGATTCACGTGATTTTGCTTATAAATTTTGATTCAGCCATTAGCCTACCTTCGTGATCACGCAAAGAGGTCTGCCGTGGCGGTCCGTTCAGAGTTCGCTTAAGCTAGCTCACTTCTTCTAATGAAAGTGGCCACCCCAGGACCACAACGTGAAACATTATCATGTTAAGACTAGGAATATTATTTTAATATTAAGCCATACACAATATCAAAACTATAACAGATTAAAAACGAATTTAAGCATTGCTGATACAAATGAAGGTTTTCAAATAAACTATTTTTATTAAACAATGACAGACAACAAAAATGTGTGCTTGTGTGAACAAGAAAAGCAAAAATCAGGGGCAGGTGATCCATGAAACAGACAGGACTGGTGATGGCCATAACAATCCTAGAGGTCCAGCATTGTTCTCACAAGCCGCCTCACTCAAGACAATAAAACATAATGAAAAGTTAGTATATCCCAAAAATTTTAATTAAATAAAAGTTGCTATAAAGGTGGCAGCGATTCATTACCGAACTCTTAACTGACGAAGTTGCGCTAGCTAACTAGCTAAGTTAGCAGGCAGTGCTTGAAAATTGGTTGAAACAACTAACATTAAATATAAATAATTACGCTGTGCATGTACAAATGAAGACCAGTATAAGCATCGCAAAGGGCCTCTGATACAAAATAGACAGTTGACAAATCAAAAGAGGTCGATATTTCAACAACTTAACTCTGGAACAACTCGACGTGCAGCAATGTAAGTGAATGGGGTCCAACGCCAAAATGACAGTGTTTAGAACTATTCCGCTCTTCAAATCCCGGAAGTGGGCGGTTAAAAGCGCCGCCATTATTTACAACGGAGGTCTATGGGAGTGTCGCAACTCTTTCTCTTTATGGCTCTGGCCCAAACCAATTCCTCAAACCTGCGTCATCAGAGAAGGTCCTCCAATGCAGAGGGGAGGGGCATTTTCAAATTTTGATTAAAGATTATGAAGCCAAAAAAATTTTTTGTGTGGATTGACTTGCATGGATGAATTGTTCACCACAAAACGATCAATTTAGGCAAACAAAGTAAATATGGTCAATTTTGATTTCATGAGGACTTTAAATACATTATTATATTCAAATTGCAAACACATGAGGACAGTCTCCATGAAAGACCCACTGGCAGATGAACGTGTTACTACATTTCTCTCCGAAACGGTAGGAAATTAAATTAGATTTAATAGAGGATTTTAACTGTGACAAGATGATTGACAGCGCAGTTTACATGACGGGATGCACGCGACAGATCCGTCCGATAAAGATGACGAAGTAGTATGTCCCAAAGTTGCCTACTTTTTTTGCTACACATTCAAAAGTAAATACATTTTCTTCACAAAAAGAGTACATATGGCATAGTGTAACATAGGCGAATTGGGACGCAGCATATGGCTTTACACATGACGATCTCTGATTGGTTTTAGGAGTTTTAGGTCTATCCAATTGTGCCCAGAGGCATTTGAGCAACGTCCGTTGGTGACGCCCCTTTGGAAATGAGTTATTAAAGGAGCTTTGCCAGACCATATCTTAGTTAGGCTACTACTGAGAATGGTCCGGTTTTAACCAGGCTACAAAATACCCCAATCACGCAGATTTCTATTGAAATGACTGGATTTTGCCAGCAAAGTTTCACAGAAAAATGTTAAATGTGACCGCAAAATTACACCAACATTAGGATAAATAGCAAATAAATAATGTTTTAAAAATATAATCACACGATTTTTTTTATCTGACATGTCAGTTGTTTTCTGCAGTATTCAACATTGTGCCAAAATGATGTTGAGTATTACATTTTAAACATACCTTTAATACAGAATAATTACAGAGGTTTGTACATGTTTTCAGTGCTGTAGTGCTCCTGTAGACACTGTTGTTGCTTCATCACTTCATCTTATGTCACATGAATGAGTTCAAATAAAAAATCTTGACAGCAACTGTTCAGCGTTGCGAAATCCTCACAACACTGTAAATGCACTGCATTTGCATTACAAAACTGACATTTATTACATTTATATTTCATTTGTCTATGAATCTCCAGGAAAGGAGTAGCCGTAGCCAGTGTACTGTAATTTGCAATTAAATAAGCTGTATTTCAAGAGACTTTTCATAGAGTTCTTCTTTCATACCACTAGCTCTTGTTGATGCTAATTCAAACCACTTGCATAAGCAGTCTGTATTGATTTCACAGGCCTTATTTTTGAACAGCTGTGTAAATTCAACACAACATCTCAGTTGGAAGCCTGAATCACAGTTATAAAAAGAGAATTATCTGAGGCATCCACTATCAACAGCACAATCTGACATGCTGGAGGCAAAAAGCGTTCAAGGATTAGTTCATTCACTCACGGAATGTCCCTCTTTCAGAAAAAAAAAATAAAAATTCTCATGAAGAAAATAAATATTGAATGGTTTTCCATTGTGTCATTATTACCATGATAATTACAGACATGCCCTAAATTATCATATCAATAAAATAAATAAATAATAATTTGTCCTGAAGTATAAACATATTTTTAAATTAATTTGTGTTTAAATCAGACAATTAATTATATACACATATATACATATATAAATATATATACATATATGTACACACACACACATATATTTATATACATATATATACACATATATTCATATATACACTGCCCGCCAAACAAAAACAAAAAGTCG
Organism: Scardinius erythrophthalmus; assembly: GCF_964197995.2. NCBI lineage: Eukaryota > Metazoa > Chordata > Actinopteri > Cypriniformes > Leuciscidae > Scardinius > Scardinius erythrophthalmus. The sequence goes on along the minus strand of NC_138237.1, from coordinate 28,309,161 downwards.
CTGTTTGGATTTCCAAAGGCAAATACTTAAAAGTCAATGATTGGATAATTATTGCAGTGATATCCAATAAATTCCAACATTAATAATAACTAAGCATCAAATCAGCATATTAGAATGATTTCTGAAGGATCATGTGACACTGAAGACTGGAGCAATGATGCTGAAAATTCAGCTTTGATAACAGGAATAAATTACATTTTAAAGTATATTAAAATAGAAAAACATTAATTTAAATTCGAATAATATTTCACAATATTACTGTTTTTTCAGTATTTTTGTTCAAATAAATGCTATGCTTGATGAGCATAAGAGACTTCTTTCAAAAACATTAAAAATAGTAATGTTTCCAAACTTAGTTTTGACCGGTACTGTATGTATATATAGCATTTCCAAGCTAAATACTTACAGTTGCAAGCAGGAGAACGTGTCAGCAATACATAAGTTTGTTATTGGAAATATGACTCCACATGCAGAGGTAAAACATAATATATAATACACTCTTTGTAATACTGAATATAATCATATTCATGAAAAGTAAGATATTGTGCGCTGTAACTAGCAGCAATATTAGCACAGTGCTCATTTTGTTCAACTCCTTAAGTAGCATTATCCTGACAGAACCGTTCCTTACTTCTCCCACGATTCGAGGAAGAAACCCATACATGGAATGACAAAAGATCCCTTTGCCAGTCTTTTGTGGCACCGCAGTGCCAACCAGTCACACCAATGTCAGAAGCAGGTCCTGGAACTTTTGGAGGCCGCTGGTTCTGCTTAATCCGTCAGATCCAAACTGAGCTTCCAGCAGGAAGAGCTTCCTCTGATCCGCCACAGAGCTCAGGGAAAGAGCCTTGCGCAGCTCCAGGACGCTAACAGCGTCGGGCTTATCCTGAATGAGGGTATAAAAAGCATTTTTAGGCAAGATTCACAAAAACCAGGGAGCCTACTACTCTATTAAAGGTACAGTTCACCCAAAAGGGAATATCCAAACTGGTATGCCTTACTTTTGCGGAAAACAAAAACAAAAAAACACTTTGGTCCAGTGCTGCTTTGGACCCGTTTTATTGTATGGGCAAAAACAATTTCTTCAAAATAGGGTGAGCTATACCTTTAACTAGAGGGGGAAAAACACTGTGGAAATCAATATGAAGCCTTTCCGACACTAAACAGGGTTAAAGTTCAACTATGAACTGAGGCTTTTGGTCACCTGCTTGTTTCCCAAGACCACCACTGGAAGATCAGCGTCTGCTTTCAGCAACCGATGGAGCTCGACTTTGGCCTCAGGGAGCCGGCCTCGATCAGAGGAGTCCACCACGTACACTAAGATGTGTGTTTTCCTTAGGTAATCCACCCAGTACATTCGCAAGTCTTCACCACCTCCAACTGATGGGACAAGGTGATTGAATTAACTGTGATGTGTTATTACTGCCAGAAACACAGATGAACAACAGGCTTTACAGTAATATGAAATGGCTGGTCATTATCACTTTGAGAGCAAGAACTTAAATATCCCACATGAGGAATATGAACATACTCTTCTGGAAAAGAAGTGTGCTTAATTGTATTGAATGTGTACTATGAAAAACTGTACATGCAAACATACTATAAATGTTATAAAAAACGTTAAGACTGCGTTTCTTGACATTTAAGTACACTTTTAAAAAGTGCACTTTATAATAATTTTAATATTCTTTTGCTGAGCTTTAAAGAAGTATGCTAATTTTGATGTGTTGACTAACATGTCAAAACACATGTAATGTACTTGATATTAATGCTGCCTTCGTGTGCTTCGCGGAATTATCGTAGTTCATAACCAGGATACTCGGTAGTATCGTATTGAGTTTCCTTGTTAAAAATTGGACATGAAGTCGTATATACCACTGGGAAACTTGGGGATAATTTTGGTACCCAAGTTTCCGAGTTGGGAGTAGGGTTGCAAAGGGGCGAAAAATTTCCGGTAAATTTCCATGGGAAGTTAAGCTGGGGAATTTTGGAAATATTCATTACCAAGGCAACCACTTGCACATCCACTCTGAAAGTAACTGTACACATAAGAGATGGATAGATACATTATTTAAAGTTATTTCTATTCGTTAGAATATTGATATATGAACTTGTTGTCAAGTAAGCCCCGTTGCGAGCATGTGCGTCTCTCTAAACTTTCAGTGTGCTGCACTGCTCTAGTTGACTTCTGCACCTTCCCCCCCCGAAAATATCACGTTAATTTTGAAAACGTAATTCCTTTTGTGGATCCTCTTGGTCTTTCTTCATGTTTCTTTGACAGATATCAGTGTCTCAGTCTTACGCACGCTGCACGTGAGTTAACCACGCCTACTTATTTACATGTTGCGGTATACACAGAATAAAAAAATCTGTTACAGTTGACATTTTCTTCCGCGGTAACGATATATACCGTTCATACCGCCCAGCCCTACTTATGTGGTAAATAAAGTTATGTTAGCTTATTTAGCATCTAACTTATCAGCTTGCTATCTACTAGATGAATACATTTGTATGTGATATTTGCAATTTAAACATTTAATAAATATATTTCCCCATAATATCATCAATACTTACTTCACTTTGTTTAGTCCACAGGCTCAAATGTGTGCCTTCAATAGTCTTGTGCTTTGGGCTTCTGTACATGTGATGGAGGCATGCACAGTGCCAGTAGGGGGTGTGGTCTCAATAGCCATGCAGTAAGCAGTGTGCTATGTGCATGTGATTGAGGAATGGCATGTATATTCAAGTGCATTTGAATGGCATCTGTTTGTTTTGGTCAAGATTATGCTAAAATATACTTTCCTCAACTATATTTAAGTTCCCTATGAAGAGCCAACCTTCAAATTTGAAAATTCCCAGTTTATTCCCGTTTATTCCCATAAATTCCTGTTAATTCCCTTAAATTCCCATTAATTCCCATGGAAAGTTTCCATCTTTGAAAATTCCCATAATTTTGCAACCCTAGTTGGGAGTGACATAAACTTTAAACATGGAGGAGGGGAAAACGATTGCTGCAAGTAGTGCATATTTACATATATGAACAATCATTTTAAACATATTGTATGCTTAATATATAGTAAAAATAGCCTGTATTTGTCCAAAATATCTAGATAGCGTGTTGAATGTGTATATGGTTGTCAGTGTATGGGACGCTAAACATAATTTTGGTAATATAACAATCATAACTGCAATATAAATGTTAGTGTCTTGAAAACATTACATTCAGTTCAAACTAGTGCTGTCAAATCGATTAACCGCGATTAATTGTATCTAACAAAAGTATATTTGTGTTTATATATATATATATATATATATATATATATATATATATACACACTGTGTATATACATAAATTGTATATATATATACACTGTCTATATATAATATATATATATATACACTGTATATATATATATATATATATATATATATATATAAACTATATATATATATATATATAAATAGAAAAATATATAAACACATATAAACAGTATATATATATATATATATATATATATATATATATATATATATATATATATATATATATATAAATAGAATATATAAACGCACATATTATGTAATAATATTACGATTAATATGAGATTAATCGATTAATCGCATCTGAGATAAAAGTTTGTTTACATAATAAATGTGTGTGCATGTATATTTATTTATATTTATATATAATATATATATAAAAAAATATACATGCACACACATTTCAAGATTAATCGATTTGACAGCACTAGTTTGAACACAGATTATTTCCATATTAAGTACTCTCTAAAGGATGCTAATCTGTACTTGTTTTTCACTAAGGTATGCAGGTGAATATGAGGAAAGGGTGATCTGGCACCAATTCGTACTTTCCAGGAAGTCCAGCTGGCACGCAGGTGTGTGTAGGCTGATGAAGTTGAAGCCGCGCGTGGGCTTTCGGCAGCCCGTCCTGTGGCCCGCTCCACTCAGACCCTGCAGAATACTGCTCTTACCAGCGCCGTCCAACCCAAGAACAAGCACCTGCTTCTCACTGCGCTCCTCCTCCTCCTCCTCCTCCTAAACATACACACATTCATGGAAGAGAAGGCAGGGAAATGAGCAATACAGCAGGACTGGATTTAGAGTCTGTTTTTCCTGGGATTTTCGCACATAAAGCAGGGATTAATTTTGCAATTTCTGCAAATAGTCAAAGCCTTTGCCATTATTAATTAGGGTATTAGTTGTGTAATAACAGACAGACCGACCAACCCCGTTACTGTTTTTTTGGCTATTCTGTTGCTGTTGCAGAGGGAAAAAAAACAGGTTTATGCCTGATTTATTGTTTTTAACAATTTAATAACAATTTAATTTTGACTTTCATCTTCAAGAAGCACTCATACTGTTTTTGTGGCACTGTATATTCATGATGAATAATCCATATACTTTACCCACTATCATGAACTTTCATGATCTTTTCATCAAAAATCATTTTGTTTACTGGTTTGACTCATTCATTGAAATGAACCAACTGAAAAGATTTACTGTACCAAGATCAACATCTAGCTGCTGACTGAAATATCTGAGCATTACTTAATATTAGTATATACACATTTCCATATTTATTCATTTCCATGACTTTTTTTCCCATACATCATTTTATATCACGATACGTAAATTCTGATATTTCCAAGTTGTTCATGAACTTGGGAACTGTGTAGGCTAGGCTATATGCTCATCTAAACACAGTAATGTTTTGATTATAAGCAATAATTCGTTTGAAACGGTTGTTTTGTTCTCGGGTGCAGCTGGGTATTGGCATTGCACTTTTAGAGATAAGTATTAAAACGCATTACAAATAAATAGAAATGAACAGAATTACTTTTATATCATCTAGATACTGTGACTTCTCAAAATAGCATCCAAATGCACACACAATCCAAAAATCACACAGACATACACAGTCGCTACGTAGTGTGCTCAGTTCAATTAACTGAAAGTTCCCTTGATGATTGTCTCCACCTATCAGTCACGCGCGACAAGCGGTATCATAAAAAGAGGAACTATTTCTTTCGTTTCATACTAACCTCTCGAAACGTGCAGTAGTTTGACTCTGGTGTCCATACCCGTCTTTTATAAAAGACATTGAGTGCGATAAACAGCGCGGTCCCGACCGCAGCCATCGCGGCGCTGAACGCCACGGAGATATGACGCAGTACAACCATGAGCGCACCTGAACCTGAACCTGAAGAGAAGTGTGTGTGACCGAGCAGAGCGCGAGCTGCTGGTTTTGCTCTCCAGTGCAAGCACGTGATCCGCCCTGGATTGTTTTGAAAAGCACGCGCCCAGTGTCACCCCAGCGGGTAACAGTAGAGGGGCGGAGAACCTTCACTTCTTGGAATTCAAAATGTGGGGTGGTTACATGTTTTATAAGTAGCCTAATTAAAAAAAAAAGTACAGTTCAACTTAACAGATCTGCTCTGTCTATAAATTATGTTGGAATGTGGTGTGTGTGTGTGGGTGTGTGTGTGTCTGTGTGTGTGTGTGTCACTTAAATTATGGTGTATATTGAAACATATTTTTGGTTCAAAAACAAATTACAAAACTAACCAAGACGCAAAAAAATAAAAAATAAATAAAAAATAGTTTAAACTGACCTAATAGGTAATGCATTATCTCCTACTTGCCGTTGGAGGGCGTTGTTTAGTTGACATTTTGGGAACTTGTGTTGACAATATTATGTTGACTTGAATTATTATTGGTAGAGATTCACATGCACTCACAGTTTACGATTCCTAATACCGCGATATTTATTTTTTATTTTTTTGCACTCTTCTGGATTAACTTTGGTTCCTTTGTTTTGCATTGATTATTTAGTTGTGAACTTTTCTGTTTCAAGATAATCTTTATTTATCTTTTTTTTATAATAAAGAGTGTCAAAATAAGGGAAAATGTATGCTTTGTATTTTTTAAGAACTTTAAAAAGTCATATTTTCTATTAGTTTGGTATGCATGTGTACAATTAGATTCCCATCAATCATTTTAGAGAAAGTTTTGAGTCAAAAATAAATGATATTTCATGTTTTTATTTATTTTATTAATATTTGAATTAATTAATTACAACATTTGAAGATATGTACATCATGGTTTGTAAGTGGCTTTATTAAGTGAATTGAATAATTCAAAACAACACAATTCTTTTTTTATTTCATACATACATACATATACATACATACATACATATATATATATATATACAGTTTTTGGGTAAATTTACTTTTAAAATGTATGCATTGCTGATTGCATTAAGTGACATGAAAAGCCTCAGGCTGATAGAAACGCGAATGCACGCCTGTACAGTAGAGGGCGCCGCTAACACAAACCTTTCAGCTGTGCCATTCTGGATGAGATGAAGTATATTTGTGCAAGTCAACATATTTAATTATTGCAGGTTTGCATAATATTCTGAGTTTGCATTTCACAGTTTTTATTCATTTTGAGGAATACTGAATCTGTTTTTGTGCAATCGAGATTTGTAAATTTAGTCTAGAACTACAATAATATTCACACAACACCTCTGCACTTTCTCCTGATTTCTCTCAGCTGTCAGTCAATAAATGGGAAAACACAGTAACTCACGTTACTTATTTAAAAGTAACTTATATATATACATATTTTTTTCAAATGTAAAAGTGATGCATTACTTTACTAGCTACTTGAAAAAAGTAATCTGATTACGTAACTTGTGTTACTTGTAATGCATCACCCCCAACTCTGATTATCATCCCACTCATTGTCCACATCAAACATCCACTTGAAGATTGATCAGATCCTTAATTCCAGGACATGTGATAAATGTCTCCAAAAGAGGCCATTAACTTAAAAGGATTGTTCACCCTAAAATGAAAATTTTGATATAATTTACTCACCCTCAATGTGTTCCAAACCTGTATGAGTTTCTTTCTTCTGCTGAAGAAGATATTTTTAAGAATGTAGGAAACCAAAGAGTTTAATTTCTGTTACAAAACATGGCATTGATTTCATACATGTGCACTGTAGAGGACACCAGAACCCATCAGGAATTTTGGGAGACACAAGGGAATAGATAAATCAATTATATATCAATATTCTTATGAAATATTGGACATCTTTATGAAAATGTTGCCAATTATTTCTCCCATTATTCGATTTATTTCTTCATTACACGTTGCCCCAAGAACACAATAATATGCAGATTAGAGACAGTGTATATAGATACATTGTATTGAATGGCACTACACATTTATGGCCATTTTACCCACATATTGCATAAAGTATTCATTCCGTTATATGGGCCATTCCACCGAATGGGTGACATTTGCTTGTTGTAACTCTTAAAAATTAAACTTAATTTTTTTATTTTTTTCAACACTGAATCTAATACTCAAATATTTACCTATTCAAAATGTGTATTGGTCAATCTCAGGCTACTTTATGTAATTTTTTACAAGGTTTCTAAGCAGAAGATGGATGCATGTTTTCACAGTCCTGTTACCGAAACTCATGTGACATTTAAAAAGCATGTTTAAAAGCATGTCAATTATTCCTTTGTTTTCCCCACAAGAAAGTGTTTATTTTAAAGATATTGTTGGTTATATGTTCAAATAACTGATATTTGTGACAAAAAATCACTATATTAAGGCAAAGTGTATTTTAATAAAAAACACAAAGCCATTTTTTTCATTTTAAAGAAGGCCGAAGCCTCAAGTTTATAATTTTTTTTTATAATTTAATTTATTAAACAATTGTATAAATGATGGACCAAACAAAACTGATAAAAAAAAGTGGTTTAACTTTATTTTTTTAGAAAATAAATAAATAATAGTAACAGGACTGAACACTTGGTAACAGGAATGAACTATTTCATAACAGGAATGAGGAACAGGTAACAGGAATGAGTGTCCATATGTGTGTGCACGAGAGAGAGTGTACATGACTGTGTGTGCATTAGATTTCTATGTTGAAGTGATGTACTATATGCTAGTAGTACTTCACAGCAAATGAGGTGGAAAGAGAAATAATATTTACAGTATTAAATCATCAAAACACAGGACTCTACTCACTCCTGTTACGTTAACTCACTCCTGTTATTTTTTCATATAAGTAACAGGACTGAAAGTAACAGGATTGAGTTTTTAAGCAAAAAGTTCTCAAATACATGACATATGGCCACATAGCATACATGCTAATAGCATGAGGACACTGAGCAAATTCTAGTAACTTAACAAAAGTTAATATCTTTAAAATAAACAAATACATTCTAAGAAATTATTTAGGTAACAGGATAGTATGTTGAGATTGACCTTCTCAGTCATAGTTACAATTTCATCAAATATACAGAAATTAAAATAAGAGGACTAACTTATGATCTTCCCATTGCCTTTAGAAGATCAAGATGATGCAACTTCCTGTTGAAAATGTGTCTTGTGGAATATTCCAAGTTTTTCAGAGGGGGGGATGTGTAAGGGTAACAGGACTGAGTGAAAACCCGGGGACATGACTAAAATGTGTATTTTATCTAAAATATTAGATAAAATATTTTTTTCTCATAAAAATAAACAAATATTTTAAATAAATTGGATATTAAGTCATACAACAATCCCCAAAACTTAAGATTTCTGAAGGATTTTAATCATTATATTTCATGGCAAATTTTAGAGACAGAGAGTGGGGACATGCAGAAAATGCTATTTTTTTGTGTTCTATGTAGTTTTTATTAATGTTTTTAATTATAAATTTTATAATTTGTAGTTAGCTTAATATGCAGGACATTTTGCTTAATAATAAAATGTATTTTAGAGTTAATTTTCATGCAATTTTTTACATATGATGTTCTGGGGACATAAATGTCACCCATTCGGTGGAATGGCTCTTATCTTCCATAACATAGTTGAGAATCATCTTTATACAAAGTTTGGTTAAAAAAATTCTGAAACCTAAAGACTGATTGGTGAATGAAAACAAAATCCCATTTAATGTCTTTTTATTTTTTTTAAACAGCTGAGTCTTGGTGTCCGCTACAGATGACATCATAACATAAAATAGGATATTTTTTTCTTTCTTTTTTAACCATTTGTTTCTTCTGCTCTAAACCGTGTAGTGATATGAAGAAGAAGAAGAAGAAGAAAAAAAAAAGTGTTTTTCTTCTAGCTCTCATGAGGATAATGGCTAATCTGAGTGTGCTCTGCTACTAGAAGGACTACGGCCATCACCTGTATGACGTAATCCATTCCGACCGCAGCATAGCGACCGAGCTTGACTACGGGGGAGAGCCGCACACAGCCACTTAAAGGAAAACACAACATTTGGAAACAAATGAGAAAGAAACGCGCTACTTTTCCAAAGAAATTGCCGAAATGCACCGGAGGTGATAGGAATGCATCGGCAAAACACGAAGATACGGAATACGTTTGTGTGGAGTAACTAACTGTTTGCGTTGCCTATACAACGAGCTTTTGGGCTAACAGGCTAGCACAGTTGTCGCTAAAACATGGTGGGCAGACACTGAGCGAAAAAAAAAAAAAACCCACCATAGACTCGCTCATATGTGGATAATGCTGGGAAATTAGCTATATTTTCTGCTCGGAGGGAATTGTGTGGACTTTAAATTCGACTTTTGACTTCTTTTTCTCGGAGGAAAACTCTCGCGCACGACCGTTGAAAGTTTTTTGACGTCTCGCGCAAGTTAACCCATCCATCAATCTCCGCGAGAAAAGATGATTGACTGTTTGATGTAGTGCGTCCTCGACCGAGAATGCACAAGAAACGAGGAGTTTCTGAACATATAAGCGCAACTCCTGCGGCAAAGTTACGCGGTTCACAGCATCACACCCTCGTCCATTCATTTAACAGCGTTGGCTCGTGGAAACAATGCTCAGTGTAGCCTGCACGAACTGAGCTGGAATACTGGAGCACGTATCATATTATGGAATACATCTGCCAGTGGTTAATTAATGGCACTTTCCTTATGCGAGGGGTTTAACTTTTTTGGACTAGTCCACGCAAAGCAACACATGGTTTGCTTTCAAATCAACTTAGAAGACTTACAGAGAAAATTACATGGAGACTAGTTGGTCATGCCAAGGAAGGAGTTACCATTGCCAGAGGGTTGGGAAGAGGCCCGAGATTTTGACGGGAAGGTCTATTATATAGACCATATAAATCAAGCCACCAGTTGGATTGACCCAAGGGATAGGTATGTGTTGAGCACTGCACGTTCTGGGAATGCATACTTGCTTACTAATACAGATGCGTGCTGAGTCCATTACTCATGTGTACAGCTGTAGTTCACTGAATGTGTTCTTCTTTAAATCCTCAATTCTCAATAATGCACACGTCCAAGCATTTCAGTGTTGAACCACTGCTTTGTTAAATTCATCCTGGAACCCATGATCAGTGCCAGCTTTACCACTTAAGTCTCCCTGGACTTTAACACAAAATCTGTGCAGGAATGCTTAAGATTATATTCGAGGTTTGGTATGTGCATTGTGCACTGGGGTGTTTTTCCTTCCCTCCTTTGGATTTTCAGTTATTTACAGCTTGCACAGGAATGGAAAGATGATAGCAAACAGACCGCATATTTTTCATCTTTGTGTGGTGCAACTGGTTTGCCTGTAGCCAGGAAACCAAGATGGCAGAAAGTTGTCAACAAGTACCTGGGGACGCATTCCTTAGCATGAGCGAAGCCCACAGCTGATTCCCTTAAATCCCTTTCACTGCCAGTCAAGGTGCAGGACGGGATCAAAGTGCACCCGAGCTGTGCAAACTTTAACAAGAACGGTCAAATAGTTTTTGATGCATTCCACACTTGTTTGCTTGGTGTAAGAGCTACGTTTCTGGCAAAGGTTTGGAATAGTTCACCCAAAAATAAAACCAATTCTGTCATCTTTTACTCACCCTCATGTCATTCCAAACCAGAATGACTTTCTTCTGGGATACAAATGAAGATATTTTGAAAAAAAAAAAAGTATATATTTTATGATATATATATATATTTTTAATACATGCATACATGCATTGAAAGTATGCAACGCTGCAGAATAAAGGCAGAAATACACACACACACACATATATATATATGTACCATGGTATTGTAAAATATTAAATATAATATAAAATACAATTTAAAAATAATGTAATAATATTTAGTTTAAAATAGCTTTTTATTTTAATATTTACTAATATTTATTTTATACTTTTCTAATGTATTTCTGTGATTAAGGCTGAATTTTCAGTATAATTACTCCAGTCTTAAGTGTCACATGATCCTTCAGAAATCATTATATTATGCTCAAGAAATATTTCTGATTATTAACAGTGTTGAAAACAGTTTTCATGTTTTTTGTAGGAACCGTAATCATTTTTTGGGGGGGTTCATTGAAAATTAAAAAAAGTTAAATGAACAGCATTTATTTGAAATAATATTTAATGTTATAAATGCCTTTATTGTCACTTTTGATCAATTTAATGCATCCCTGCTAAATTAAAGTATTACTATTAAAAAATATATATATTTACCCCAACGTTTGAATTGTAGTGCATCACTTTTCCATAAAAAAACTGTTTTTATCATCATGAAGACTGAAGACTGGAGTAATGATGCTGAAAATTCAGCTTGGCCTGTCACAGGAATACATTACATTTTAAAATATATTCAAAAAGATTTCTCACATGTATTTCATATAGGCTAGTTATATTTCACTTAATAACTTTTGATTTTTATTTTGATAAAATAAATGCAGCCTTGGTGAACATAAGACACTTCTTTCAAAAACATAAATAAAAATTATTCTAAACTTTTGACTGGTTGTGTATGTTTGTGAAATTGTTATGTAAAATGAATTAAGAAATATTTAAGATAAATCAATAAATGATGACAGAATTTCTGACCTCACTCTAATTCCAATTTAAATGAGTCTCTACTGAAATGGCACTGAGTTGAGCAACTGCACGGAAACAAAAGCTGAGGCACAACAGACGTTTCCGCGCTCATGTCTGGTCGGCTGGTCTGTTATTGCACAGTGTGGTGCATCAAAGGCGCTGATTAAAAATGACAAATATTTCAAATCCTGACCCAAAACTGTCAGCAGACCCACCTCCCCCATCTCTCAGACGGCTGAGACGGCTGTTGAGCAACAGTTAGTTGACAGGGGAGTTCTGATGTTCTTAGTAATGAGCTCCCATTTGACAGCGTTCTTGAGGCAAACGCACCGAGCCGCTGAGGTGTTGCCTGCCCTCCAGTCATTAAAGGGTTAGTTCACCCAAACATGAAAATTCTGTGAGTAATTACTCACCCTCATGTTGTTCCAACCCCGTAAGACTTTCGTTCATCTTCGGAACACAAATTAAGATATTTTTGATGAAATCTGAGAGCTGGATCACTCCTCCTGCAGGCTTATGGACACCTTAACTTGCTGGCCCAGAAAATGTATTAAAGACATTATTAATATATTCCAAGTGACTCCAGTGGCTCAATCTTAAGTTTATAAAGCGACGAGAATACTTTTTGTGCGCAAAAACAAACAAAAATAACGACTTTATTCCACTTTTCATTTCCTTCTCTCTGGACCTCGAGTCTTTTTACGTAGTGTTTAAGCGTAGCGCGTCTGTGTTGCACGTCACCACGTATCACACATGACCAGAGTCGCCCAATAGTGAGCCTACGTGGTGACGTGCAACACAGACGCGCTACGCTTAAACATAGTGGAATAAAGTCGTTATTTTTGTTTGTTTTTGCGCACAAAAAGTATTCTCGTCGCTTTATAAACTTAAGATTGAGCCACTGGAGTCACTTGGAATATATTAATAATGTCTTTAATACATTTTCTGGGCCAGCAAGTTATAGTGTCCATAAGCCTGCAGGAGGAGTGATCCAGCTCTCAGATTTCATCATAAATATCTTAATTTGTGTTCCGAAGATGAACGAAAGTCTTACGGGGTTGGAACAACATGAGGGTGAGTAATTACTGACTACAGAATTTTCATTTTTGGATGAACTAACCCTTTAAATAATAATAATAATAATAATAATGTGCTGCTTGAGAGTGTTAAGAAAATCTGAGGTTTTGGTTGAGTAATTTACATGCATTCATGTATATTATGTTGGTATTAGTAATGATCTTCATTGCTGTTTGTGTAGCTGTTTGGCTTTTTGGTTGTAGTCACATCACATCACTATTTTTTTTATTGTTTTTTATTTTTAGTACTTGCAGGCTAAATCAGTTTTGTGTTTTGCCAAACTGAGATTATGTCATTTGTTTACATTAAATTAAATTGGTTCCTAATTTTCAGTTCTTCTATCTTTTTTTTTTTTTCCTGCTTGAGAATGGATCCAAATATTCAAGATTACAGGGATCCATTAGTACAAATTGAAGTATCAGTAATGGAAATCTAATCGCTGATTGTTATTGCTGTGTTTGAGTGTGACCCGGGTCACGTCCTGAACCCTGATCCCACTTCGGTCTCTCACCTCTACACTTTCCTGTTTATCACATCTGTGTACTAATAATATTATAGCAAAATGTATTATTTTTATGCTTTTATAATAATAATAACAATATAATAAGTAAAGTCAGAAAAGCAACAAAGCAAAATGATACAATAGAGTACAAAAGTATGAAGCAACTTTAAAACAATATATTAGAAGAATGGATATGTGAGGGCAAACCAAATACTAAGGCCCTGTTTACACCTGGTGTTAAGATGTGTTTTCGTTGATCGCAGCGAGTGTGTGTTAGAAATCAGGAATGGTGAGAGAACATTGTGCTTGGTACATTTTTCGTCTTCAAATCAAACTTGGGTCTCCATCTGACAGTTTAAATCCCGTCTGGCTCGAGCGCTTCCCATAATGTTTGCGCATCAGGTCAGTAGTGGAGAGAAGACGGTCTTTTGTGGCTGTTCGAACACTTTCGACCACATGAGCCTTTACACTGATCCGGTCGAATGCGTTTCAACTCCCTCTGGAAGTGGTTAAAAGTGAACAAGCTCAAAACTTTTCAGACCTGCATTTATTGACTTCCACTTGTGATCCGATCGACCAAAAAGCATCTTAATACCAGATGTAAACAGGGTCTTAGACTTTTTGAAGTTCATGTACATTTTTAACTTTTCACTCAAATTGTTGCTGATGATATAATTTGCAACAAAATAGATTTAATAGATTAAATAGGAAAAATGCTAAGTTAGATGATGTTCAGTAGTGCTCTCAGACTTTTGGATCCACTGCTGATGCTAAACAAGAATCAAATGCCTCATAATTAGTTTTCTTTGGAAACTCGATGTAGGTCCGACCGCATAATTGCGGAGAAAGCATTCCTGTGGACTGCCCACATGTCCCACACTGGGCGTAACTGTTTTGTTTTTCCTCAGCGTGACATGCTGAAAACATGCGCTCAGGTAAATGGAATGTTATCTGGCTCTCTCTGATAGGAGACCGTCGTCGGGGTGTAGCAGCGCACTTTTATTGTCGGACCTTGAGCGCGGCGCGCTGCTAGTTGGAGCCTCATAAATGACTCGGGGAATTTTTGGAGTGCGCTGAATGAAAGTGTCTGACTCATCGTTGAGCTATGTCCTGTGTTTGCACTCGGCTGTGGGCTTTGTCATTTCGCATTAGACCATGGGTTCTGGGTCTTTGACTTCATAGGTTCACTAGAGCTTCAAGAGAGAACCTTTCTGAAGCCTTTCTGCAGTTCTTGTTGTTTTACATCACAGAAGCAGGTCAATTGCGCCATATTCATTCTGCTCATTCCTAATCGTTCTAATGTGGAAATCTCAACAGCATGCTTTGGGATTTTGAGCTTTTGAGTTTCCTTAGATCTTGTGTCTTTGAAGATCTCAGATATGCAGGGTTAAAGCTTAGAGTTTGATGGCATCCATTCAGGTGATCCATACATGAGTCTGGAGATTGGAGAAGAATGGGGTGAGAAAAAGATGAGCGTTTCTCACTGCAGCCGTGGTCTTTGTTACGTTGCAGAAGTTTCTTTTCTCCGAGTTAAATTTAGAACAGGCCGGTGGGGGTCTCTCAGCACAGTTTCATTATTCATAACATGAAAAAGGAGCTAGTTCAGTTTCACCCTCTTTGAAAGTCTTGAATCGACAGGGGAAGACAACAGCATGCGCTCATTTACTGCAGACGACTGTAAGATGATTTGAACAAAACCCCGCTTGCCTATATATGAAGTAAAAAAATGGCTAGATGTATATAGTTCCAAGGCAAGCATGCATCTATCTATCCATCCATCCATCCATCCATCCATCCATCCATCCATCGAGAACATTTCCATCCATCCATCCATACATACATCCATCCATACATACATGCATACATACATACATACATCCATCCATCCAAATTTAAAGTTGTGAGAAAATGTTGTGCACCATTTGCTTGCAGATGCCATTTGGTTTGATATTTAGTTTCTTATGCAATAAATTTATACATTGCGTGTAGCTTAATGTGATTTCTTTTTTTTTTGTGGAAATAGTTTAATCCTTTTAATATGCTGCACAAATCAGATTTAATGTGGAATGTTCCTGATAATCTGAGGAGCGGAGAGCTGAATGTATTGCGTAACCCTGCTGCTGGACGTAACGGCTTTAGAAAACACTCCTCTCAAAGCCTGAAAGTGGAAGTATTTGAAATGGGGAAATATGACATTCCTGAAATGCATGAAAACAATGACTGCCCTGAACACAAACTTAAATCTTTTGCAGTGCTTGGGAAAAAACCTAATTTGTCCACACAATAGGTTTAGTCTTTTTTTGTTTACAAAATATTACTAAAGCTACATTTATGATAAATGATTAATCCACATTTGGTTGACCCATTGTTCAGGCTTTAATCAGGTGGTTTGCCAAAAAAATGTCCACGTTGATAATAGTAAGGAATGTTTCTTGAGCATCAGAATGATTTCTGAAGGATCATGTGACACTGAAGACTAGATAAATTTAGCCTTGCCAGTTAAAGGAATAAATATCATTTTAAAGTGTAATAGAAAACAGTTCTTTTAAATTGTAGTACTATTTCACAGTATACCGGTAACTGTTTTTACTGTAAATTGATGAAATGCATCCAGGCTTGGTGAGCATAAGAGACCTCTTTCAAAAAAATCTTGATTATTCCGTATTTTGAGCGGCGGTATTATTGTGTATGTTTCTGCTACCATTCAAACGTTTTGGTTTGGTAAGCTTTAATTTTTTTTTAAAGTCAAGTCATCTTCATTTATATAGTGCTTTTAACAATGTAGATTGTTTCAAAGCAGCTTTACAGAGATAAACGTATAATTTAAGGTAACAGAGATTGTTTAAATAGATTTTGAAAAAAATATATAGAAATAAAGTATCTAATAACAATAATTTATCATTGTTACCTAATGCCTTTGGTTAGCATTCTTATATCAGGTTAGTGATAAACCTCCTACCCTAGGCTCTTCGAATTTACTCTAAAACTGCAACAAGCTCTTTCTTTTTAATTGATTAGTCTAGCTAGCGAGTGCCAGCATTACTCTCCACTGAAGTTCAGCCAGACTACTCTGTTAGCATTAGCGTGCGCCTGCTAATAAAAGTTTTAGCGTCGCTCTTTGCGGCCAAGTGAGTGTCCCCGTTGCTCTGCGGTGATCCAAAGCACTGGGCTTGGAGAGCCACAGCGTGTTGCCTCAGAAACCTCCAGGCGATGGGTCAGCAGGGCCTGTGGAATGCCCGGCTTAGGTTTCCGGCTATTGTGCTCGACCAGCACACTGGAGGTGAATAGCCCGACATTCCTCTGATGCCCCCCTCCCCCCACCCCCCACGCACACACACACACACACACACACACACACACACATGCTCGCGCCACGCTCAAACTCTCAGTGAGTGACATCCCATGGAAAATAAGCATGAAGGGTGGAGGTCCAACATCCCGCTGTCTTCTCTCTGATTGGCTGTTGACTGACAGATGGATTCCCTGTTTGATTTTGCAGGCAGACTAAGCCTCTGACTTTTGCTGACTGTATTGGAGATGAGCTGCCTGTGGGATGGGAGGAGGCCCACGACCCCCACGTTGGAGCCTATTATGTCGACCACAATACCAGTAAGTTGAACAAGTTGCAGCCCACCTTATGCATACATGGGAGTAAAGAGTGTCTGTTGTGTGATTTTGTGGGTTTTAGACGGATGAAATGGCATATTTAATAGGACATAAATGAAAACATGGCTTTGAAGGTTGAAACTTCCACTGATTCAGTGGGCCTCATTTATTAAACAAATTTCTGTGCAGATAATTTATTGTCAATGCGCAGTATTTTGTGTAACAATTTCAACTGAAAATATTTGGACTCACCTACTCGTTATTTTTTTTATTTTCTTTTTTCAACGTTTTAGAAATATTTGTTAAATAAATTTTTTGTTTTAGTATTATTTAAATTAATTTGATTTTTTTTTTTTAAATATATTTTCAGTTTTCTTTTGAAGGTTTAGTAATTTGATGTTTTTTTTTATATTTCTTTTTAGCATTAATTTATTATTTCAGTTTTAGTACCTCAATTGAAGCTTTTTTTTTTTTTACTTCAATTAACATTTTTTTTGTAATAGTTAAAAATAACAGCACTGATGAACAGTTTTTGCTTTTGTGGAAACCATGGTACATTTTCTTTTTCCATTATTCTTTGATGAATAGAAAGCTCAACAGAACTTTGAAATAGAAATTATTTGTAAGTTAACAGTATAACTGTCTTTACTGTCACTTTTGATAAATTCAATGCATCCCTGCTGAATAAAAGTATTAACCAGTGTTAACAAAGATTAAGTGTTAACATTTTAAGCAGCAAAAAAAAATTCAAAATAAGAAGAAATGTTTCTTGAGCAGCAAATCCGCATATTAGAATGATTTCTGAAGGATCATGTGACACTGAAGACTGGAGTAATGATGCTGAAAATTCAGCTGTGCCATCAAAGGAATAAATTAAATTTTAAAGTATATTAAAATAGAACAAAGTTCTTTTTGAATTGTAATAATATTTCACAATATGAATGTTTTTTATGGCGTTTTTAATCAAATAAATGCAGCCTTGGTGAGAAGAAGATACTTCTTTCCAGAACAAAAAAACAACAACAAAAAAACAGTAGTGTATTTTTTCCCCATTCATTTTCAAGATATTTCTATCTTCTCTCTGCTTCCCTCAGAGAGCACCCAGCTGGAGGATCCACGGGCTCAGTGGCAGCGGGAGCAGGAGCTCATGCTGCGGGATTATCTGAGCGTGGTTCAGGATGCGTTGAGCGCCCAAAAGGAGATCTACCAGGTCAAAGAACAGCGACTTCACCTGGCCCAGCAGGAATATCGGCAGCTAAATGATGCTTGGAGGGACAAGGCGACCTCACAGACCAGCCGTAAGACTTGTGCCTCTATACACGTGTCTGTCACTTTAACAGTCTGTCAAAGAGTGTTCTTATGAGCCACTTGGCAGTGATTCTTGACACAAGTTTTTGATCAATCTGTACAACCGCAACATGTTTAGAATTATTCTCCTTTCACTACCTCATGAAATTCGTCACTCACTATAGGTCAACAATGCCAGATATAAACATAAAATGTAAATATTGACAGTTTCATACTGACTTTCAGGTCACCTTCAGACTTTTTTTGAATGATTTTGTGGTGTTTCTTGGGGGAACGTAGAAGTTTTGGGAGCAAATGCAAACATTTTTCCATCAGCATTTCCCTTTAGGGGCTTCGTGCATAGTAGTGTTTTTTTTTTAAGTAGGGCTGTCAATAGAGGTTATTTAAAAGGATGGGACTGTCTATATCCAGTAAAATGTAAACCATCAGATGGAAGGGTGATTCTCACAAAACTGGATTTTCTTCAAGCTTTTTTTCAAGGCAAATGTAGGTGTCTAGGACACTTGGAGACTCCAAATATCTAAATAATTCATAAACAACATTACAGGAAAAAAAAGTTTTCAGAATTCACAGTGTATGGTATGTGTATGGTACAACAGCAGAGAGCTTGTTTATATTGTCAAGTTGCGATACCAAACAGGAATACATTTAGATGCCCCCCCCCCCTAAAAAAAAAAACCTGACTGCATATACTTACTACAGAAAAAACATATTTATTCAGAATTACAGCAGCATACACACATGAAAAATCAAAACATTATCCTGAATGTGTGTGGAAACAACGTGAATGTGCTGAAATGTGTGTGTAAATAAATATAATGTGTGATAATTGCATCACGAGCACACATACACGATTTGTTTGCGCATCAATATGACGGACTCATGCGTGCTTGCTCTACAACTCCTGTACGTCACCGTAATTGACTTTTCCTTGATTGCAATCCTCATCCATCAAAACTTTACTAGCGAGACACTGGTTTACTTTATAAACTCCCGACTTCCAAGATCATCTAACTGCGAGACATAAATTACATAATGCTTCACTAATTTATTTCCGTTAAATTATTTTATTTCGTTAAGGATTTTGAATTAATAGCATGTGTTAATGTTGACAGCCCTATGTAAAAGACAATTTTCTTTATCTTAACGTGTATATTTATTATGGATGCACCAACATGAAAATTTTGCCCGATACCGATAATTCTTTATATATGAAAGCCGAGAACCGATATATTGGCCGATAAATCTAAATCCAAATTTTTATATAATTTTTGAGAGCCTGATGACGAAAACAAAAGTCTCATCATTAAAAGCCATGTCCCAAGCACACAATTATAATGTTCTCATTATAATGTTATGTAGCCGATATGACATGTTGCTCTTGACTGTATTTTCCTTTTTTGAAGTGATTCCAATCATATTTCAAGCTATTCAAAACCAACATGGCGAACAGTGCGCATCTGAAGCTGAAGGAAATAATCCATTATTTATCTGGCAAATTTTCAAATCGGGCCGATAATGATAACATTAAAAATGAATATATATCGTGCATCCCTAAAATGTATTAATCTAAATGAAGTACCAAGTTATAGTCTGAGGACAGGTGGTTTTAGGGAATATTGCCATAATTTTGATAGTATAAAGACAAAATTGAGATCATTCTAGTTGAGGGACTTGTTTTGTCCCACGTGTCAAGAATCAGTAAACTGTCATAATTAAAACCGTGAGACAGCAAGAGTGGCATGCTTAGTTGATGAGGTTACAATCTTAAATTCACTTGAACATATTTGTGCAGCCCAACCTGCAATGCCTTCACTCTTCAAACATCTTTTGCAAGCAAATTCTTTATTTTTAAATATACAAAATGGATGCAGATTTATGACAGTCTGTAGCAATATTATAAATCACTAAGGAATTCCAGAGCCGTGTCGAGTGGTTTTCCAGATAAGATAAAGCCTTTGAACTCTTATCTTTCCTACAGTAAATTCCAGATCCTCATCAAGCAGTAAATATGACCCTGAAATCCTCAAAGCGGAGATTGTTACAGCAAAAAGCCGGGTAAGAAGCTCTTCCACTTAACATGGAGCCTTTGATTTTTTTTTTTGCTTTGAATATTATCTTGTTTATGCAAGACATGAATTAGGTGTAATATTTGCAGCACTCCGTACATCATGGATTTTAGATGTGATGACAGGCAGTGAGATTATATTTAAAGCCAAATGTAAGACGTCTTGTAATTACACAAGTGTCTCATTGATTCTCCTGCTCACTTTCTCTCTGTTGCTGTCTTTTGTTCAGGTAAATAAGCTGAAGAGAGATTTGGCCTTTATGAGGCAAGAACTGCTTTATAAGGAGCAAGGCTTTGAGACGTTGAAAGAGTAAGTGTAACCTGACCTCATTGCACGATCACGTTCCAACAACTGATCGCTTTCTTGTTTAAAAGCTGTCCAGTCTGAAAACACCTCGTCTTTGTTCAAGACAAAAATGTAGCATCTTATCTCTTGCCATTTTATGAGTGCATTGGCACTTTATTGTGATGGAGTGAGCTCACTTTTTCTCTTCTCTGTTGTTGTAAAAGTTGATATGATATTTTTATTGTTCTTCAAAACATCATGCACCTCAAACAGTCTGTGTGAAGCTATTCATTTTTCATATTGTTATTTTCAAAATCCACCCGATTTTCTCTGAACAACTACTTGACATGTCCAGTGATTCCTAACTGATGGATTGAAAGAGCTGGGTATTAATACAGGTTTTCCTGTTTCAATTAAATTACATTTTGATTCATTTGAATATAAGATTGAATGTCTATTTGATCAAATATAAAAGAAATAGGCCTATCAGCTAATGCTGTAAACCATATAGTGCAGTGTCATAGACCAGTGGTTCTCAACCTGGGGGGCTTAGCAAACTTCCAAGGTGGCAACAGGATGACTTAAATGTAATTAAATTAATAAATTATTATTAATATATAAGAAAATATTCAAACTCTAAATTAAACTGCTAAAAAAACAACATAATAAAATTATAAACCTTTTTGTTAAAATTCCATTTCCGTCATTCATTTTGGGAATCGGACCACATGCCATATGTTTTGATTCACAGTACACAGGAGTCATTTGTTCGTGATTCACATTAGACTTGATTCACTAAAACGAACCGGTTCATGCGAATTTGTGAGTTTGTGAAACGGGCTACACTGTTTGCGTTGTATGTTTATTTTTGTGTGCAGTCCTTGAGGACATCTCAATTGAAAGACATACCTTGCCTTGAAGTAAAACACTATCTAGAGTATATCTACTGATACACTGTCTTGAGGCTTTAAGAATTGATACTGGGGTCATTTGAATGAATATCACTATTAATTAGGAGCCAAGCACTGAAGGTGCGTAAGCACCTATTGTAATACAAAATTAGTTTCCCCTCTAATTCCTTGACTCAAGCCGATTCAATTGCACTATATGAAGTAATTTAGCCATTTGAAAAAAAAAAAAAAAAAAAAACCTTTTTCAAACTCTTCCGTTGCTCTGATTTTCATGAAAATTTAAACATCATCTTCAGACCATACCGACAAAAAGTTACGGAATTCAAGTTCATTCGTCAAACCGGTCATGAATAATGCTTGAGCGAATTCGACAAAGAGCATGCCAAAATGGATGTGAGACTATATCTCCAAACTTGGTGTGTGTTATGACCATAGATATCATATAAAGGCTAGATGTCTCGTCCGCGCTGCTGGCCAATGGAGGTCGACGTCCGCACACGGCGGCCATCTTACGACAGGGTGCTCGCTCACTCCTAACATGGTGCATGTACTTTTAAATAACCATAACTTGCTCAATTTTCTACCGATTTTCAAACGGTTTGGTTTGTTATAAACGTCAGAGATGCAGCTATGAAACTGCATACATATGAAAAATTATACAAATGGACTTCCATATGAAAGAATTATAGCCACGGTAATGACGTTTGTAAGAAACCAAACCGTTTGTAAATCCGTCAAGATTTCACCGAGATAAGAGGATTTGTGTGCATGCTGATCACTCACCTTAATTCACAGAGCCCTGTAGTAAGATGGCCGCCGGTGATGCCGGAAGTGACTCCGCCTTAAGACATCTAGCCTTTATATGATATCTATGGTTATGACCATAGATATCATATAAAGGCTAGATGTCTCGTCCGCGCTGCTGGCCAATGGAGCTCGACATCCGCACACGGCGGCCATCTTACGACAGGGTGCTCGCTCACTCATAACATGGTGCATGTACTTTTAAATAACCATAACTTGCTCAATTTTCTACCGATTTTCAAACGGTTTGGTTTGTTATAAACGTCAGAGATGTAGCTATTATACTGTATACATATGAATAATTATGTTCAAAATGTTTAAGCATTCAGAATTATAGCCACGTTAATAACGTTTGTAAGAAACCAAACCGTTTGTAAATCCGTCCAGATTTCAGCGAGATGAGAGGATTTGTGTGCGTGCTGCTCACTCACCTTAATTCACAGAGCCCTGTCCTAAGATGGCCGCCGGTGATGCCGGAAGTGACTCCGCCTTAACACATCTAGCCTTTATATGATATCTATGGTTATGACAACCATGACCTGAGGGTATCTGCACAGCTTTGGTGCAGTGCCACCTAGTGGTCAGGAGTTATATAAAAATGGCTATATTTGCTTATAGCTTCTGATTGGTTTAGCCTAAAAATAATCTCAAGAGCGGTCGCTTTAGATTTAGTGCGACATAACGAGTTGAAGAATAACCAATTTTTCCATATCGGCCATTTTGCCCATCTGTAAAATGCTATATGTTACTAACGCATTGACCATGTATGTGCCATCGGCACCATGACCTGAAGGTACTCAAAGTTTCAAGACTATGCCACCTTGTGGTCAAAAATTATACTGAAATTTTAAAAAATTCTAACAGCTTTTGATTAATTTTGCCTATTGTAATGAAACTTGATAGATACATTGGGTCAGTGCAGACAACATAGATACACATTTTTCCATAGTCAGTCGAACTTCCTCTTCGCCATTTTATTTCTTTGAAAATCTACTTCTTCAAACTGCTCCTAGACCGTTGCTTCGATCTTCACCAAATTTGAGTCAGATCATGTTCAGACCATGGCAGCAAAAACACATCACACATCAATTTGGTAACAGGTAAAACAGGTTTTACCTATTAGTAAAAACATTATTGACCATTAAATCAAATTGCTAGTGATTTGTATTTTAGATTTTTCAGCTTTTTCAGCGGCTTAAATCATCTTAATGTCTTTAATTACTCAACCTAGGCTATTTTTGTTAATCTACCGGAGTCAGACATACGTGTAAAAGCATAATTGGAATGGAAACGCCACTTTTAAGATTGACCGTATTTTCGTTTTCGGTCAAAATGCCTTTTGAATGGGAGTGAATGTTGGGGCACTTCTATGATAGCATCAAAATCGCTATTTTTAAAACACTAAGAAGGCTCGACACAACATGAACCTGTGCTTGAAGTATCACCAGGGGCTCTACACATGAACTCGAGCATTGACTACATTGTTTGTGTACACAAAGTTTACTAAAAATAAAGGTTTTGTACGACTCACTTTATCAGTGTGTTTTCGGTGGCTGGAATTTTGTCAGTCAAAAGTAGTCGATCTCCGAATGCAACGTAATGAACTGAACTTTGCATGTTTACTCTACTTATGTTACGCTGAATTCTGAGATCGACTACTTTTGACTTCTAATTATGTTTTTACACGAATGTTTGACTCGGGTAGATTAACAAAAATAGCCTAGGTTGCAATTTGGCGAGAGTTACCCTTTAAAGGAGTCCTATTATCCTCGTTTACATTTTCAACTTTTGTTTTATTCCGAGAGTGAATACGTCACAATATTCCTCATTGAAATAATTCCCACCCAAAGCTTATGCAAAAAAAAGGGGGGGAGGCAGGAGGCCTCGTTTATAATTGCAACCAGTCAACGAATCAGAGCACATTGCACTTTTCAGAAGGAGGGGCTTCAGTGAGACTGGAACTAAACTGAGTGTTACAGACAGACTGGGAAGGTGCTAAAATAATGTAAAATATGTGAAAAATGTGTTTTTTTAACATTCAAGCATGCAAACCTATTGTAGTAGACCTCAAAAAGAGACTTTTAAGATTCCCCTTATAAATTATATTTTTCCCTCTGGGCTGTTTTAGGAAGACATTGACATAAAGCTTTGGATTGGGCTGTTTTTGTATGTAAAAGGGCGTTGAGATGCTGGGCTTGATTCCTGTTGACTGCTTCCCTCTAGCTCTCTTGCCCAAAGGAATGTGGACTAACCTGTTACTCAGGTCCGCACATGACTTACCGATGACTTGCTTTACATGCCCTCTTCTGCTAAACAGAACCATCCACCCACCCCCTCACCTCCGTATTCTTGGCTCTACTGGAGCTTGACATTCCAGGAAATCACAAGCAAAACATTCAACAGAGGCGTATATGAGTATTTCGCCGTTAGTGCGCTCTACAAGAACTCATGCCATAACATTCATTTGGGAACACAACATATGCCAACCATCTTCCAAAAATTGTAATGAGAAATACTAATAACCTGTGGTTTTCCACCAAAATATAGGCTTGATGGTTTAACATTTGAAAATAAAGAAATTAAGACAGCCATAAATATTATAATTCTTCTTATATTTTCTTAAGTACTCGATTCTTTTAATTGTATAGTGGAATATTACAATATTAATATTTATTATTTTGTGTAATGTTTTTATTTAGTAGTAGTAATAATCATATTATTAATAATAATTAGAATAATAATTTTATTCTACAGTTCTATTATTATTATTTTATAGTCACTTTGATATATAATCACAACATTTTTGGCAAAAATGTGCAACCTTTCAAACAAGCTAAGCAAACCTTTGACAAATGGCATTTTAAATCGGAATCAAAAAAAATTTTATCAGAAAAATTGCAAGTAGACTTTTCCACAAATCTTGCTGGCTTTACCGATTCCAAAAAATGTTTCACTGATACATTTGATTCTTTCACAGTTCTTCAGAGATTCAGAGTGTGATGATTCAACTAAGTCATTAAAAATAATTTGGATGATTTAAAATAATTTCTAATTGAATGTTTTTTCTTTGTCTTTCACCAGAATTGATCACAAAGTGTCCAGTGCCTCGCATGGCTACAAACTGCATGAAGCCCAGGCCATCCTGAAGGAGGTGAAGACCATTAAAGATGCCATCAGCTCTGGGGAGAAGGAGAAACAGGAGCTCATGCGGGTACAAATCTCTTTGAGTTCTCAGTACATTCCCTGATCAATGATACCCTGAAAGAAGCGTTTAAACGTCGCCCAGTTCACGAAAGGACAAATCGTTACACCTTGAGAGTGTTCTGGGAATACATTCCTACATTCTTTCATCAATAGGACATTGCGGAGAACTTTTTTGTCTCAGTTCCAGGTGTACATATACAAATAGTCAAGCCAACGATAATTCATAATGGCTAAGTACACACTAGAGAAGTAGGCGAACCAATCTATTCAAATAAAAACTGCAGTGAAGTGCTCTACTTGCTGCAAAATGATTGCCTATCTTACTGTCATAATAAGCTAATGTGTTTGAGCAGATAGGAGTGGCTAAGTGTGGTGGGGCTTTGCACTGAAGACGACAATCACAAACAAATTATTTTACAGCCATTATTTGTCTCGTACTCCCACAAAAAATATATGTAAATATTTGACAAAATAGAGTTGTGTATTGGCATATAGAAGCAGGCCACTTTTCACGCTTTTCACAAAAGAATTACTTTCAATGGAAAAAGTGATCAAAAGTTATCTTAAATACTTTTACATTGTTTCAAAAACAACTTTTATGAACTTTGAACTTGAATATTTGAAGTATGAACTTTCCATTCATCAAATATTCCTGGATAAAAAAGTATCACGGATCATGTGACATTGAAATTTGGAGTAATAAGTACATTTAAAAAAAAAAAAAATCCCAAAATTAAAATTAAGTTTTACAAAAATGTATGTCAGATCATCAAAACAAAACGTACATAATATGTCAAGAATTTAGATATATGTGAATGTATAATTGTGTAATTCATAATTTATTGACCACTTTTAAAGGCTTCTTTTGCCTTCACTAGTTCATTTTATTGGTCCTGTGTAGGGCTGGGCGATATGGCTGAAAACTGTATCACGATATAAGTGTTTTATATCGGCCGATATCGATAATTATTGATTTTTTTTATAACATATTTAAAATAAGGACCAGTTCAGGAGACAAATATATTACATTTAAATATTTTTTATTTTAAACTTAACCTACCTCTGATTATAATCCCATCAGTTATAAAGGCAGAAATGTCAACACGACCATGGAAAACTCAAAAGTCTAAAATCACAATGAACACTTAACAATTATCTCTTAACATTAAGGTGCAAAATTAAAGAATACGTAATAAATGCTTTATAAAGGGGTGGGCGATATGGCAAAAATATAATATTACAACTTTCTATAAATTCTATAAATCTATTTCTTTCTATTTTCTATAAATTATACATTGATACTTATTAAAGCTATTAATAAAGTTATTAGTCAAGAGCAGTGAGTGATTTTCTCTTTACATTTTGTTGTTTTATTAACATTAAAGGGATAGTTCTCCTAAAAATTCTAATTTTCATAATTTACTCTCTCACGTTGTTTTAAACTCGAATAAGTTTCTTTCTTCTGTTGAAAATAAAAGTTATTTGGAAGAATGACCAACAGTTGATGTACCCCAGTGACTTCCATAGTATATTTTTCTCCTATGGAAGTCAATGGGGACCAGCTACTGTTTGGATACCCACATTCTTCAAAATATTAATATTAGAAAATATTAGAAGGCAATTAATACAGGTTTGGAACAACAGTAGAGTGCGTAAATAATGAGATAATTTTTATTTTTTGGGTGAACTATCCCTTTAGGGACAAGCGGCAATGTGTTTACTATTACTACTGTCTCTTTAAGAGCTGCGCGCGACGCGTCTATTATACACGCATTTGTCAAGCAGATTTTCTCTCAATTTTCTCAAGTTTGCTTTCACTTTAGACATATCCGACTAGTTTATGTAAACCTTGTGTGTATATAACAGTATGAGCAAAATAAGACTCGAAAGATTACTTAGTATTCAGGCGCTGGTAGACAGGCTTTTAGTGCATGTGAGCTTCACATGTACACGCTGAGAAACACACGCTAGAACAGCGCATCAGCACGCGAATAACAGAGAAACTGACGACTGTCTTGCATAATCTGCAGATGACATTGGTCTGACTACGGTCAGACTTCAAGTCAGGCGAGCTGACTTTTCCTGTTTTATCTAGTTACTAGAGAGTGAGTGCCTTTGTTCATGCAATCAAACCTGCTTGCTGGTTTCTTCCGACGAAAAAAAAAATAAAAAATTATCGAACGTTTTATCGAACGCATTTTTTATTGATATTGATTACGTGTCTATCGCGATACATATCGTTATCGTTTTATCGCCCAGCCCTAGTCCTGTGATTGGAAAATTTTTACTTTTTAAAAGAAAATTACAATGTAGTCAATGAGTTCCTTAAAACTATTCATAATAATTAGCTAAATGTTATTTAAATAGAGTATAGAAGGTCAGCACATTAAAAAAAAGCACATTAAAAGAGGATAGAATGCAACTCAGCACAAAATATGGGGTTCAGAGAAAAAATGAGTGAGTGGATTATTTGGTTATAATGTTAATTCATGTAATGTGATATTGGTGAATGTTAGGGCCTGTTTGTTTTCACGCTGAGTGTTTGCACTAGCATTGCGGAGTGTGAAGTTTCCTTGTTTGCATAATGTTTTGTGAACCTACTGCTTTTGAATGTAGGCCTAAAGAAAATATTTGGTTATGTATTTGGTTTGCACTCACTTACCGTAATGTACAAACCTTGTTCAACTGGAGGCTTAAATTTCATCGAGTTTCCCCCGTGTTGTTTATACATTTTGACTTGTTAATTGTAGCAACACAAATTTAAAGAAGCCAGTGAAGACAATGTGTTTTGCCTCCCATTGGCAGTGCAATCAAAATTAAAATCCCCCCTTTTAAAAACGTATTATAGACTTCCTATTTTGTACGTCACCCTTTGGTCCATAGACCCTAATTTTATCATCTTGTTTTTTTACAGCATAGATGTTGAAATTTCTTCACACTAAAGTTTGGCGCTGGATTTTAAAAATGTTTTACATGAAGTCTCACCAAGGCTGCATATTAATGAAACATTAATACAATTTAAATGAACTGTATTATATTTGTATATATTGTAAATCATTTTAAAGCCTGTTCATTAGATAATAAATAATTTATTATAGAAAATAGAGATTTTAAGTAAATTAAAACCACTACAAAAAAAGTTTCTATTTAGCATTTTCTGACATATATGTATTTTCCAGTGAGGAAAATAAGTATTTGAACACCCTGCTATTTTGCAAGTTCTCCCACTTAGAAATCATGAAGGGGTCTGAAATTGTCATCGTAGGTGCATGTCCACTGTGAGAGACATAATCTAAAAAAAAAAATCCAGAAATCACAATGTATGATTTTTTAACTATTTATTTGTATGATACAGCTGCAAATAAGTATTATATATATATATATATATATATATATATATATATATATATATATATATATATATATATATATATATGTGTGTATATATATATATATATATATATATATATATATATATATATATATATATATATATATATATATATATATATACAGTATATATATATTAAGATTTTTTTTTATGTTTTTGAAAGAAGTCTCTTATGGTCACGAAGCCTGCATTTATTTGATCAAGATACAGTAAAAACAGTAATATTGTGAAATTCCTGGGATTTCAAAGCTGAATTTTCAATACTCCAGTCTTCAGTGTCACATGATTCTTCAGAAATCATTCTAATATGCTGATTTTCTGCTCAAGAAACATTTCTTATTTTGATAAATATTGAAAACAGTTGTCCTTTTTTATATATTTATATTGTAAAGCGTGAAACAGTTTTTTTTTTTTAAGAAAAGTTCAAAAGAACAGTATTTATTTGAAATTTATTTGAGTTATTGGGAACAATGAAGATATTAATTTCTTAAAAATTATACTATCTGACCCCCAAACTTTTGAACAGTAGAGTGCGTTTGGCAGATGGAGTCTTCCCAAATGTCACAGTAGAATATGAAGGGTTTAAACAGCTTTTCCCAAGGTGACCCCTTTTTCCTTGAGTATTATTCCCTCTTGTTTTGTCATTTTTTATTTATATATTTCCAGCTACCGGTATTCCTCACACTGTTCGACAAGCATATGGAGAGGCGGGCAATGCTAAATAATGCATACCCCCCACTGCAGCTGGCAGACCTCTTCCGTCATGCGTGTGTGTTCCCCCGTAACATGCTCACTCATAGCTTTGTGTTTCTTTCTTGCAAATAAACTCTCCTCCCTGTAGACTCACTGCCTCTCTTTACTCATCACTTAACAATCACACAGGTAACTTCAGTTCTGCTTAAGCCCCTGTCGGCAGTTGTCATCTCAGAAATGTAAATCTAAATCTAAATGTTCTGTCTGCAATGAATATCTGTGAGAGAACGGTAAATAGAGGTCAAAGATTTTCTGATCTCACAATGTTGCTCAAAGGGACAAAATCACACGCTGACATCTGGTTATTGTTTTTCTTTTAGAAACTGGCTGTGCTGAAGGATGATTTCCAGTTAGATTATGGCTCTCAGTCTGACCTGTGGGCCAGCAATCCGTCCCTGGCCAACTCAAACCTCTCTCTGCCCCGTGTCTACTCGGACGCAGAGTCTCAAACAGACATCCCTGCTGAGGTGAGAGACGGCCTTCAGTGCTGGGTTTTACATGCTTGTGAATGATGCATCACTTTAGTGTCTTAGTGGTTTCACAATGTGCAAGTCATTTGTAGAATAAAATGTCTTTTATATTTGCAGAGAAGTATTTTTTTTTTAAAATTGTGATTCTTTTTTAATTAGTTTGTATCAAGCTCAAATAAACTGGCTGAGAAGGTACGACTGAGCCTGAAATATGAGGAGGCGAAAAGAAGGTAACTGTTTTTCTTCTAAATTTTCTTCTATATTATTAGTTTGTAGCAATTGGTCAGGAAAGTTTTTTTAATCAGTAATGCCAATATTTAAATTACTATGTATGTATATGTATGTATGTGTATGTATGTGTGTGTATATATATATATACGTTCAAAAGTTTTGGATTGGTACGATTTTTTAAATGCTTTTAAAAGAGGTCTCTTATAGGGGTGCACGATATATCGGCCGCCGATATAATATCGGCCGATATGGTCATTTTTTTTACACATCGGTATCGTTCCGATGTCAAAATAGGGCCGATGTGAACAGGCCGATATTTGACGTGTGAAGTTGAAGATGAAGTTGAAGATGCTGACTCGCGATCTTAGCAATAGTGAACGCGCCTGAGAGAAATACACATTTCATACAGATGACATAAGAAGAGAACAGTCTCTTTTCTTTCGTTTTGAATTGTTCTGTTTAAAAATAGATGTTTCAAGCTTTCTATATATGTCTTAGGTCTGTGAGGCAGGTAGGTTTCGGTTCATTTGAGACGCACTTCAGTTCACGCGCCGTCGCCTCCATGTCCTGATTCAATATTTTCTTATATTTACAGTCAGGTCCATAAATATTGGGACATTGACACAATTCTAATCTTTTTGGCTCTATACACCACCACAATGGATTTGAAATGAAAGGAACAAGATGTGCTTTAACTGCAGACTTTCAGCTTTAATTTGAGGGTATTTACATCCAAATCAGGTGAACGGTGTAGGAATTACAACAGTTTGTATATGTGCCACCCACTTTTTAAGGGACCAAAAGTAATGGGACAGATTAACAATCATAAATCAAACTTTTACTTTTTAATACTTGGTTGCAAATCCTTTGCAGTCATTTACAGCCTGAAGTCTGGAACGCATAGACATCACCAGTTGCTGGATTTCATCCCTGGTGAAGCTCTGCCAGGCCTCTACTGCAACTGTCTTCAGTTCCTGCTTGTTCTTGGGGCATTTTCCCTTCAGTTTTGTCTTCAGCAAGTGAAATGCATGCTCAATCGGATTCAGGTCAGGTGATTGACTTGGCCATTGCATAACATTCCACTTCTTTACCTTAAAAAACTCTTTGGTTGCTTTCACAGTATGCTTTGGGTCATTGTCCATCTGCACTGTTGATGATGTGACTGCTGACAAAAGCAGCAGGATGAATTCTGAAGTGTTTCGGGCAATATTATCTGCTCATATTCAGCCAAATGCTTCAGAACTCATTGGACGGCGCTTCACAGTGCAGATGGACATTGACCCGAAGCATACTGCAAAAGCAACCAAAGAGTTTTTTAAGGTAAAGAAGTGGAATGTTATGCAATGGCCAAGTCAATCACCTGACCTGAATCCGATTGAGCATGCATTTCACTTGCTGAAGACAAAACTGAAGGGAAAATGCCCCAAGAACAAGCAGGAACTGAAGACAGTTGCAGTAGAGGCCTGGCAGAGCTTCACCAGGGATGAAACCCAGCAACTGGTGATGTCTATGCCTTCCAGACTTCAGGCTGTAATTGACTGCAAAGGATTTGCAACCAAGTATTAAAAAGTAAAAGTTTGATTTATGATTGTTAATCTGTCCTTTACTTTTGGTCCCTTAAAAAGTGGGTGGCACATATACAAACTGTTGTAATTCCTACTCCGTTCACCTGATTTGGATGTAAATACCCTCAAATTAAAGCTGAAAGTCTGCAGTTAAAGCACATCTTGTTCGTTTCATTTCAAATCCATTGTGGTGGTGTATAGAGCCAAAAAGATTAGAATTGTGTCAATGTCCCAATATTTATGGACCTGACTGTACTTCTTATTTATTTTTGATGAAACATTGATCAAAATTAAGATACAATTAATACAAAACGAAATTAAATTTAAAGACAGGCTTTGTGCTTTCTGTTTGATGTCTCTGTGAAAGTTTTAAAGCGTTCTTTTAGTGCCGCTTTCAGACGTGCGTAACAGAGAACTGTCCCGTCAGTAACAATGTTAACGCAGTCCAGTGCGACTTATGTTTTTTCCCTCTTCATGACACATTTTTTTTAGAATAAGTGATTCGTTATGTTATTATTGGACTCCTGTCTATTCATTGTCAACTGTTTTATATAAATATGTTTGTATTGGCTAACATTTATTCAGCTAATGCGTGTCCTGTTTAAAATGTGCAATGTTCAAAGGCAAAGACAGCACGTCACAAATAGAAGCCCTTTTCCCTGTGCTATTTAGGATCATATTTGGATATTGGAATAATAAATTAAGTAGCCTATCTTAATTGTACACAATGTTCCTGTTTTTTTGTTTTTTTTTCTGTTTTCTAAGGGTTTCTTAATTTTAGACAAGTTGACCAGCACACATTATATGTAATGCAATATAATGCATGTGTGTCGTATGTGACATATTTTGCATACAGGTAAAGGTGCCCAATATCAGTCATTTCTAAAGTAAAAAAAAAAAAAAAAGTGTTTTGGAAAATAGCTCTTTATTTGATAATCATTAAAAAAATGTTCTATACAGAGATATCGACATTGGTAAATATCGGTATCGGCCATAACAGCAACATTAATATCGGTTATCGGTATCGGCCACAATTTTCACATCGGTGCATCCCTAGTCTCTTATGCTCACCAAGGCTGTATTTATTTGATTAAAAATATATATATATATATATATATATAAAGTGAAATATTTTTACAATCTGATACTGAAGCCTTTGGTAATGATGGTGAAAATTCAATTTTAAAATATATTCAAATAGAAAACAGTTGTAATCATATTTCACAATATGATATTATGATATGATATATGATCACAATATGATATAATATATAAATGTTCAAATAAATGCAGCCTTGATGAGAAGAAGAGACTTGTTTTAAAAACTTTGAAAAAGACCCCAAACTTTTGAACGGCAGTGTATATATGTATATATTTACCCAAATCTGTGATCCAAAATGTAATTTAAATCTGGAAATAAACTATACGTTTAAGAAAATTGTAAAACAAAGAAATAATAATGACATAAAAAAAGAGAAAATATATGAAAAATGTCATTTCTGAGACACGTCAATTAACCAAAGGGCATTCCAAATACAGATTTTTTTTATATATATACACAAATGTATATACAGTATTTATATATGTTTTTTTTTTTTTTGAGAGTGTATGTGTGTGTATTTTTTTTTTTAAATTGTATGTGTGTGCATTTTTAAATTGGTTTCAGACATTTGGCCCCACTGTATAGCAAATGAATTGTATAGCACACTGAATTATTTTTTTACTCAAAATTTGAAACAAAATTTCATCTACTAATCAGGCTGTAAATGTATTTTGAAATCAACCTGTCGCTGTATTGATCTCTCTCAATAGTTGCATGTTTAACTTTCTTTACATTGCCTTATTCACTTTGCTGGTCAGGATTGCAAATATTGAGGTCCAGATCGCTAAGCTGGATAGCGAGGCATGGCCGGGCCTGCTGGACCCGGAGAGAGATCGCTTAATCCTCATCAACGAGAAGGAAGAGCTGCTAAAGGAACTGCAGTATGTAACGCCGCGCAAGCGCGCGCCCAACGAGGCAGAGAAGATCGAATCCGAAAAGAAACGACTCGAGAAGGACCTGCAAGCTGCACGGGACAACCAGAGCAAAGCACTGACCGAGAGGTGAGATGGTTAACTGGGCCAGTAGAGCTCCGTGTATTTGGTTCCAGTGGTGTATTTCTTTGGTTACACAATGGCACCATAGAATGGGAACATGTTAAGTTCATGCAGGAATGAAGGCCTTCCTACTATCTAGAAAGTCCTGGAAATTGATTCTCTATTTTCTGTTGAAAAAAATCTATAATTTTTTTCTCTTTATGCCCCATTTTTTTCAGTTATAAATAAATAAATAAAATCCTTATCCAGCCATTGCAAATGATTGTAACCGTCATGGAACCAACATGACAAATCATGGAAATGATTGGTCAGAAAGTGTGGGAATGAGGATCGCCCTTTGCAGAATTCGAAACTAAAATCTTTTTGTCCTGATCTTTAGTTCTGTAATCACTAGGCTACACAATCCACTTAATATTAGGGGTGGTTAATCTGTCTGATTTCCCGATTCGATTCGATTACGATTATTGAAGTCCCGATTCGATTACAGTCGATTTTCGATTATTAACGATTTTCGATTAGCGATTATTGATTTTCCAGTTCACAACAGTAAACAAAAATACACTAAGTGATTGCAGTATTAAAAAAAGTCAGCTGCTGAATTACTTAACTCTTTTATTGAGTAACAACTCAAAGCACTTTCTGTGTCGTGTAGTTATAACTTCAGAATTATTTGTATGTAGCTTATGTTCTGTAGAACACAGAAATGAATACATCACATTGTGTTGTGACTCATCAAGTTGAACCAAACTAGCTTTTAATACAATGTTGGTATGAGCCACCACAGTATTTTACAAATATAAAAAATAACACAAAGTGAAAATAAAGTGGCATTTTGGCGTTAATATTGAAACGACAGTTACCATGGTGAATACACAATACTAACAAGAACTGTTAATGAAACATGGAAACTGCTCCTGGTGAATAGAATGAAAATCATGCCTGCATGCAAATCCTTCTCAGCTAACACACGACGTACCAGTAACGTGATTTATTGGTATTTTACTTTTATTTCATGACTTACTAATTTACAACGTAACAACGTTGCATGCTCGTAGTTTCCTTTGCACTTTGCACTATACAGTGAAGCGATACACGGCGCGCCCCTCCGCATTTGCGCGTGCAATTGAAGAGTGTGCGCTACGAGTACAGTATAACGGCTGACAGGACAGGAACGTCCGTTTTTCTGAGGTCAAATACTTTTTATTTCAGCGTACACATACGTCACTGCCTGGTAGTTCCTATACTGTGCTGGGTTTTCTGAAGTAGTTGTGATTCGCCTCTCATAACATAACATGCTCTAAATGCACGCAGAGTGGATTTTTTTTTATTTTTTTTTTATAAAAAATCGATTTTTGAAAATTTGATAATCGATTCATACTCGTCCATAACATACTCGCGATTAATCAATAATCGATTTTTTTCACCACCCCTACTTAATATACTGCAGGAATGCACATCTGACTCATTGTTTTTCCCTTTCCCTGACAGCGTGTTAGAGCAGTTCACCTCAAAAATCTATTCTAGCGTGAATGATAAAGGCATCATTATTGTGGAAACACACAAAACCAACTCTGAAAGCCTCTTTTAGACTTAAAAATGTTGCCAGAAGGCTTGATGTACAGAGGCCGCACTCGCAAAGATATTTGGAGTTAAGCAAAACGAGCAGCACAGCAGTCACTTTGTCCATTTAATTCGCTGCATGTCCCATTCATTATAATGGCGCAATTTGGTTTTGTAAATCAAGGTAAAATGGCAGAAATTGAAAATGGCAATTGCAAATGGTTCATAAAAGTCTATTAGTTTACTGCTTGTGGTTTGTAGCAAGTCTTGCACTCTTAGGCCCTGTTTACGCCTGGTACTAAGACGTTTAAGAAGTCAAAACGGTACAGACAGAAGGCTGTTATAATTTTACGTCATCTTAGCTGAGCATTCAAATGCACAAATACTTTCATAATAACATAAGCCAACTGGAATGAAGAAAGTGATCAGTGTGATTAATGTTCAAAATGATAAGCAAGCGCTGCTTTGTTTATGGTTTGTATATCTGCAGACCTAGTTTCGGTTTCCCTTTTTGAATGACGGAAATAGAATATTGACACCTGCTGATAGACAGATATTTACTTTGACGCAGGAGTAGAACGCACATGCTAGTTGACAGTCGCCTTTAGCACTTTTGGTGTGTTCAAGCGCCGAGGCGAACACTAGTTCTTTGACGTCGGCTTGGTGTGTCCCGGGCTTAAGACCCTGTTTACACAGACCCCGTTTACAGTAACGTCCACTAGTGATCCGATCGACCAAAATGCATCTTGATACCAGGTGTAAACAGGGCCTTAGAAGAACCACCTGTGTTTTCAGATCAGGTTGATTAGGCGAGAACCAATTCTTCAATCTTTCATTCTCTCTTTCTGTTGGTCTTATTCTCACTCGTTCTCTCAGTTATTTGAACAGGGTCCTTGTTCTCTACTCTAGATACTGTATCCTCGTTTAGCTTGGCGTCTGCACTCTTCCTGTAACCTGAGCTGCACAAATGCTGGATCTAGGTTGAACACAATAGATGCCTTCTTCATGCGCTGCTGTTGAATAACAGACCAACATAATTTTATCAAAAGAACCACAGAAAGGCTATATATACATTAATAAAATAAATGGGGTTGATTTAAAATTTTCTTACATTTCTTCTTATTTTCTAAATTTTTTATATATATATATATATATATATATATATATATATATATATATATATATATATATATATATAT
This sequence comes from Scardinius erythrophthalmus, assembly GCF_964197995.2. Lineage (NCBI taxonomy): Eukaryota > Metazoa > Chordata > Actinopteri > Cypriniformes > Leuciscidae > Scardinius > Scardinius erythrophthalmus. The sequence continues at coordinate 28,272,234 of NC_138237.1, read as the reverse complement.
ATATATTTATATACACACACTATAGTACTGAGTCACCAAGTTCTCTGTGTTGCTTTGCTCAGGTTAAGGCTGCACTATAGGAGAAACAAACTAGTGAAGGAGCTGGAGGAGACAGTGAGGTTGGCATCTTCCCTGCACACCCAGCTGAAAAGGTATCGTCCAACCCTTACTTTTACATAAAATGGACAATGCAAATAACACTCATAATATGGACAACATATAATATTTACTTTTTCTCCCTGTTGTCTAATTGGGATTCACCAATGTTAATCAATTCTGGCCAATACTGATAAACTGATAATTATAGTCACATTACTGTTACTGCCAGTAACCCATAAATGTTGGTTATTAACATTAAATTGAAAAAAATATTAAAAGTCTATACTATATACTAAAAATCAATCATTTGAATATGCTACAAGTGAAATTATAATTAATATTTATAATATTATAATGTACTATATGAAAAATCTATTTATTTATTTTAAGATATGTCAAACATTTAACAGTGTTATGACATTATTAGTTCTTTTAAAGGATAACTTTAAAGGATGAGTTCAGTTCAACCACAAATGAAATAAATGTACTTACTTTCATGTCTTCCTAAACCCAGAGACTTTTGTTCATCTTTGGAACACAAAGAAATTTTTCATATTCTCATCAAATACTTATTTATATTATTATTATTATTATTATTATTTACAAACAAGTCATTTTTGTCTATCCATCAGAAGTCCATTTTTCAAGCTTCAAAAAGTTCTAAAACACATTGTAAAAATAATCCATATATATCAAGTTGCTTTATGAAGCAGGCTTTTAATTTAGGCCATTTTAATCTCCGCACATACATGGATCACATCAAATATGACAAACAAGCTCAAACGTAGGAATTAAAATCAATTCAGTTTTACCAATGAGGTTTCTTACCGCACATCAAGCATGCAAGGTTGATGATGACAGAATTTTTAATTTTGGTTGAAATATCTTTTTTAGTGAGCATTAACTATTCCACAAAGAAAATCTTAATGTAAAATACAGTAAATTGACCTTCAACGAATATGATACTGATATACTGTACATCCCTAGACCATTTATATAGTTTGGCATATTAGCAGTAAGAGGAAGCTGCATATCATAAGAACTTTTCGTCACTGTATATGATGTAATGACTTTGCAATACTAGTATTTATGATGTAATGACTTTGCAATAAGAATGCTCAGAATATCAGAAGAATCAGACTTTTGAAGTTATAAAACTATGCAACCATGCGCTCTTGTTAACTTTAACAATAGCTTTGCTCTTACTTTTTATCATGACTAATGTCTAATTCATCCTCAGCGTCTAGTTGAGGCACATCAAAGGCATGTTGCATGAAGGAACAGTCCCTTGTGTGTTTCACTAGTGTGCCTGCTACGCCTTAATTAGCATGTTTGCTTTAAAGCAGAATGCATTTGATGTCAAGATTTGAAATAGAGTTGAGTGAGACGATATTGGGCTGCTTTCCGATTAACTTTCCTTCTCCTTCTGTCTCTTTCCTTTGACGTCAAAACTCCAGTCTGTCTGCCAGCACGCTGTCATGTTCCTCGGGCAGCAGCCGTGGATCACTGACTTCCAGCCGAGGATCCCTGGCCACCTCCAGCATGGGCTCCACTTCCTCTCTCAGCTTCACCGACATCTACCTGGAGCAGCCCGAACTGGGCGACCCTGACTTCCAGAACAAACTGGACTCTATTTTGCAGGAGGGAAGCGCCTCTGGTTATAGGCCTTCCAGTTCAATCACCACAATCCATGAGAATGAGGTCTCATCCTCCTCCGGGCAGGTGGGCGGTGGGCCGGGGGTGGCCCAGAGAACACAAGTGCTGAGGCTTTCGGAGACCCCTCACTCCATGAGCTCACTGTCCCCGCGTTCCTCGCTGTCTTCCCTCTCTCCTCCTTGCTCGCCACTTGTTACTGATGCTTCCTTCCTGTCAGGAGAGGCCTTTTCTGGCCCAGCCTCACAGTTGGATTTAGATCTGCAAACCAGGCTGATGGAGCTCCGGCTTGAAGAGGACCAGCAGCAGGGGCAGCTGGCTTACCGCGACAACAAACAAGACAGCATTATGGCCGCAGTAGAGTCTTCGAAAGGTACATTGCTCAAAATGTTTTATTGCTTATCAAAATCATGTGACGTGGTCTAGCAAATCAAAGTCATGTGGTGCGAACAACACCCTGCAGACCCTCATGACTGTGTGTTAAGGTGTATAAGTCTTAAAATATCAAATCATTTGACCTTTTTATGAAAAGGCAAGGTTCGTTCAGGTTGTAAAATATGAAACGGAGCAATACATTTTTGTAAGAAAAATATCCATATTTATAATTTTATCAACTGTAATCACTGGCTTCTGGTAGAGGCCGTATGTGAGTCTAGTTCTGGTGGAAGAGTGACCTCTGACCCGACGCAGGATGTAGGAGTAGCGTAAGCTTTGACGCCTCTCGCGGTTCAAACTAATAGGGCTGAGCAACAAACTCGTGCTCCTCAGACATTTCTTTTGAAAAATTTCCGTTTTAGACTTCTAATTCTTGAGCGGTGTTTTGTTTTTCTCGATCCTCTGCGCTTCCGCGTTCGTCAATATGTCATGCGTCGGGTCAGGGGTCACAGAGGCAGTTATTGAAAGCCAGCGATTATAGTTTATAAAGTTATAAATATGGATATTTTTCGTATACAAATGCATCGCTTCGCTTCAGAAGGCTTTTATTAACCCCCTGGAGCCGTATGGATTACTTTTATGATGGATTGATGTAGGGCTGCTCGATTATGGAAAAAAATCATAATCACGATTATTTTGGTCAGTATTCAAATCACGATTATATAACATGAATATTTCACATGAGTTTGGGAACGTGTTGCATTTATTAAAAAGACACCTTTCAACAATTCTTAAAAAATCTAAATTTGAACATTTATCGTACTTTTTGAACTATTCAAATAAATAATTTAACAGATAATACTTCAATAAGTATTTTAATAATTCCCGCAGGTCTACCACTTATAATGCGGAAAATTCCCCTGCAAACATTGATTCACTTTAGCAAGTAGATTGCAAATCAATCATTTTAAAATTTTCTCCAAGACGCAATTTCACAAACTGCGTGAGTGTTCAGCAGTGCTGCGTCTTCTCTCTCTCTGTCTCTCAAAATTGGTTGGACAAGGCAAGCGTCGAAACTACACTCTTGCGTTTAGGAGTCGAGACATGGCGGAATTGTCACTTGCACAATCGGACCAGCATTGCATCGTAACTAAAGTTGATCATTTTCACGTCTTTTTAAGTCTTATCAGTTTAAACATTCAAACTGAGAGAGTTTATGGCTTCGGGAGGGGCGAATGTGCGCGTCATTCAGAACACAATATGGCAACAGAACATGGTAAAATAATCGTTTTTACTCGATTGTACTATTTTGGTGATCGTTGGGAGCCGAAATCAAAATCGAAATTCAATTAATTGCACAGCCCTAGATTGATGTGCTTTTTTGGGCTTCAAAATCTAAGTTATTATTCACTCCCTTTATAAAACTTGGAAAAGCCAGGATATTTTTTAATTTAACTCCCATTGTGTTTGGCTGAAAGAAGAAAGTCAAATACACCTATGGCTTGAGGATGAGTAAATTATGAGATATGAACTCATGAACATCGCCATATTTGACACCGTCATTGGTTACCGGAGTTCAAATACGGTTGTTATTTCAGCTGTTCATTCATACAAATATGTATTCAAGCAGCTATTTTAAACAGCTGAATGAACAAACCATTTTAAGGCCTGTAAATAAATACCGACAATAGCTAATTTATCAAATAATCGTTAGATCTATCTGCTAATCTGGAAAAATCGATAGATTCATTGATTATTAATGTTTGAATATAACATTGAAAGAGTAATGGTTCTGGTTATTATTTATTGGTAAGCTAACTAAAGGATCAATCGACGAATCAGAAATAATCGAAAGATTACTTGCTAAAAGTCATTGTTAGATTAATCGACTAACTGGGGGGTTGCTAGGTTAATCCATATTAAAATAATGGTTAGTTGCAAATTGATACTTTTCTTGAAAATGGTATCATTTTTTTTCCAAAACCACATGTAAATTATGCAACACGAAAACAAAGAATACATGTCTAAAAAGAACTGCAAGATTTTCCTTTTCCTTCATCATAGACACACTTCATTTGTCACTGGCAACTCAGAATTCCACGTGAAACTAGAGAAACCCTCTGAACGTCTAGTACGTTAGGGTAGATTTTCAGCTCACTCCCAACTCGCCCAGCAGGTGAACTCACTCGAGCTCAGGAACCTAAAACCTTTCCAGAGTGACACATTCTCACATTTCTACTCGCCCTTTTTCTGTGCTTGAAGACTCTGTTACGCAAACGAGGATGTCCGCGCCTGGATCGAAGAAGGCGGGAGTAACGTCGGCAGTGTCTGACGAATCGGTTGCAGGCGACAGTGGGGTGTACGAGCCCTCAGAGAAAAGGTAGGCCACTAGAGATTTATTATCAGTGATGTTTTTTCACAGACCCTGATTTGGATAGTAAAACGGTGACGTTCATTCCCCCAGGCCTGGGCTTCCTGTCGAGCAGCTGCTGGGTTATGATGACGTGAGCTCGGCGAGCAGTGCTCAGATCCAACTCGGCCTGAAGTATGAAGCGAAAGAGAAGAGGTTCACAGTGTTCGTGATGCAGCTGTCCAACTATAGCGCTCTCTCCCTGCCAGCCAGCCAGAACATGTAAGGATTGCGCTCTCTCAGCCAGCTTCATTTAAAGTTGATGGAGAGACATTAATTTTAATCAGCAGGATGTAATTTTGATGAAGCACCTCTGCAAGGGAAATGTGCAGGGTTTTACAAATGGAATAGTTGTAAAATGGTAATATGAAGTGGAGGAATCGATTCACAGATACTTTGCGATTCTTTCTCAAATGATTGTGGATCAATCCACTAAAATAATTAAACATGACAGTGCTTAAAAGCCATAATAAAAATGCCTGTTCAGACTTTCATGCATATTTACACAAAATGTAGCAGCAAGCCACCATAACACCCCTGCATTTTTGCTTTTAATTTGAGAATCATTTTGGAACGCGACTTCTTGAATTGACATTTTATTTAATCATTTGATGCCTCAACCCAAAATAGATTTTTCCATCTCCATTTTTTTAATTGAAACCCACCAGTTGAGAACCACTGATCTATGATTGGCCAATTCTTGTTTTATTTTGGCATGTACATGCCCATCTCTGACGTTAAAGACCATGGGCCCTATCATACATCCGGTGCAATGTGGCGCCAGGCGCGACGCAAATGTTTTTTGCTAGTTTCAGCCCAACGCAGTTATCATTTTCACGTCCTGCTCCACGTTGTTTAAATAGCAAATGCATTTGCGACTATTTGTGCGCTTATGGGCGTGCTGGTCTGAAAACGAGGTGTGTTCAGCCGCATTGTTGGCGCGTTGCTATTTTGAGGCAACAGAAATAGACTGCGCCATTGAGCAACACAAACCTGGTGTAAAGTCAATGCCACAGTATTTTTATTTATTTTTTGTTATTTAAAGAACGCATTAGTATTGTGAGCTTATAGGCGGGTCTACAACGCGTACACACACACACAGGGACGCGCAGCAGCACACAAACATGCCAAATATTACAAATAAAAGGATTCCAATGTAAAAGATTAATATTGTGTACATAAAGATATGGTGGAATCCGGCTTGTCCCCTAGATGGTCTGCTTGCGCTCTTTAATGTTGCGCACGAGCAGATCCGTTTGCTCTCTGGAGTCTTTCTGCTTGCAAATTCCAGCATGTAAATGGCGAATTCGCCATAGCTCGAGCGCAACTAGCTTTTAAAGGGAATGGGAAATTACACTCTGATTGGTTTATTGCACGTTACGCCCAAAACACACCCATTGCTCATTAAGAAAAAAGGGACAACCCTTTTAGACCAACCTTTTTCCCGTTGTCAAACTAGCAAAAGTGGATTCGGACACGCCCTAAGTGCACTTGCGCCGTGCGCTTTAGACTATGCGCTTAGATCCTTAAAATAGGGCATCATCTCTGATTAGATTTTAACTTAAGTTGGGTTTAATCTATTGCAGATATGTTCGTGTGGTGGTGCTGCCGTGCTCCGAGCCCGTTCGCTGTTTGTTCCGCACCCACGGCGCTCTTCCGCAGGAACTCTTAGAGCTCAAGGAAGCATTTAGCCTGCAGATGTCCTCCACTGCTCTCAGACAGAAGACCCTACGCATTGATGTCTGTACCACCAGCAAATCTGGCCGAGAAGACTGTCTAGTGAGTGTCTGATCTGAGATTGAGCAAACAGCATGAGGGCTGAACATCAATAAAGTGTTTAAAGTGTATTTTTTTTTTGTCTTGAAAGGCTGGTGCTCAGATCAGTTTGGCTGATGAAGAATATTCAGAGGAGTGGTGCACCAAGTGGTACAACCTCCTCAACTGCACGTACATGCCAGAAATGGATAGAAAGCACAAGGAAACAGAGGTCTCCACTCAGCAGGAGCTGGTAAAACACACACACACACACACACACACACACACACACACACACACACACACACACACACACACACACACACACACACACACATACATACACACACAATGCTTAAGTCATTTTACCTCACCACAGCTAAATGCTTTACTAACATTTCTTGGAAACGGTCTTGCCAAACTGCTAAGCTCATCAAGGAACATGGAGTATTTATAAATATTAAATCCATTTCTTGCGTCATTCAAATGAAGAAACGGATTCTTTCTTGCCTAAAAAGTCTTTTCTGCTTTCTAATACTGTTGATAATCAAATTACATAGAATTAGTTGCTTCACTTCTTATTAGCAGTTTTGAATTTGCTTACAGCATGTTCTGTTGTTATGGTTATTATATCTAGATTTTACTGGTGCTTTCCACGAATAAGGAACAAAATAAGGCCTGAAGCCCTTCTATCTTGTGAGATGATTTTTGTTACTTTCTAGCAATAAACTTCAATAAATATCAACATTAAATAGATAAAATGTGAAATAAAAAATAAAAATGTGCAAATGTGAGAAGGTGATATTATAATATTACTTTAATTTAATTCAATTGATAATTAAAAAATTGTAGTTTTGACATAGTGAAAATTATTATTATTGTAGTTTGTTTTTATGAATTGTTGAATGCAGTGTAGAAGATCAAAACCTCTAAGTTGGGACAGACCAAAATCATAATTTTACAAGGAATTTTTTATATATTTAAAAATATCTACCTTGCATTCTAGGTTAATTTTATGTTAAATAATAGTTTATTCATTTCTTCCAACAAAATCATGTGCTTCTAAAACAGTAACAGGACACAAAATTGTACTCTATTCATAAAAAAGTGCCTTATTGCATTTTGCCAATAATTGGCCAAAGTATTACATTTAGAAAGTATTAGCTACAATAGCATGCATCTGTTACCAGCAAGTATAAGACAAATTGAAAGTAAAAAACTGCAGAAAAGCCTAAATCAAGGATGTTTTTATATAATAATAATAATCTTTATCCTTTTATTTATTTTTAGGCTTCAGCTCCCAGCACCTCAGAGACTGCCACTGCACACCTGGAGAACGTTCCTGTGGAGGACTGGTACGTTACCTGCCACTACTTGTGACGAAGCACCAATATAATAAGCTTTAATTCATTTCAGCACAGCTGTCAACTTAACAATGTGTCAGTGTGAGTCTGGGTTTCACATCATATCCAGGATCCCACCCAGGATCAACACAAGCAATTAACAAGCTGTTTGAATCTCATATTCCTTCTCTTTCTTTTCCAACCCCTATTTTCCCATTGACTGACCTCCTTTCTGCTGTCTCGTGGGAATTCATCACAGTGGGAAGGCACACGATGACTCACTTTCCCTGGTGTTTGATCTGCTCCGCCAAAATTACATTAGTAACATAAACAGGATGAACAACTGATCCAAGGGCAGTGCATGAGCAATACTGAGTGGCATTCCTTTCTCATGCCATTTTCTGGACTCTTTCGGTACACATGTGTATCGAAATCAGCTCACCTTTTTTCTCTTTTGGATTGGCTGAAGGGCAGTCTCATGATTATAACCAAAACTGCACTTTACAAAGCCTGTTTGTTTTAGACGATGATTCAACAACAACCACCTGTCATGGAAATTAAAAACAAGGAAAGGAATGTGGCATGGCAGCATTTTCCGAGAGCATTTTCCACCCTCACTCTCTCGCTTCTGAAAGGTTGCAGACTAGATTAGTAAAAGTGTTGCTCTTTTAGGATCATTACGGATTAACTCGGTTGCATTTCTTAAAACACAACAATAACTTTCTATTTAATTCGGAGCACTGTGACTTTCAGTACTGATGGTCTGATTACAACAGTGAAATTACAACAGTGGAAACTACCCAAAAAAAAAAAAAAAAGAAGCCAAATAATGAAAATGTAATTGCAGCTTCTACATATGTTAGTTGATTTTAAAATAGACAGACTATGGCCACGTACATACTACAGCTAAATTTGTTTGTCGGTTCACCTTTTATTGCTTAATTCTGTTCTGAACACACAAACAGTTTAGCAATTAGCTTTTTCTTAATGAATTAACTCCCGAAAAATTAATGTTTTAGCAAAATTCTACGCAGTGTGTACGGAACGGAACTGAACAACTAGTTGTTAATGACGTATTCAAATGCACATCAGAGGCATTACTCTCTTCTGTATGTCTTTACTCTTCTTGACTTGTGTTGACAGACATCAAGCTCAAACAAACAGCCCAAAACGCTTAATAATTGTGTTAAATGTCCCCCTGTAGTCAATAATTTTATCCTTTAAAACTCATCTTTGATCACCAAAATTACATATTTAAACGTTTTTTTCCTTGAAGAAAATTATTCATGCCTTAAAATAACTTGAATGTAACTCTACAACCTTGCCTCATTTAGTATACGTGGTTCTATGAATATGCAAATTAGCCCCGTGCATAAAATATTTTCATGGATTTTGCATCGCATTCAAGTTTGTTCAACTTTAAATCCACCGTGCTGACTAATATAAAACTGCTAAGTTTGGAAGTGAGTAAGCATTGCTTCATGTGTCAAAATATTAATAACGGTCGGATAATGGACCTTCTTTGTCTGTGAAGTTTTGCTAATGTGACCACATCTTAAGAAAACTACATTCATTTACAAAGAAATTACTTAAATTGGACAAATTAAACTTGAACTTTGATAGTAATTGTGTTGTTGTAAGTATAATGCATGAATATATAGATAAAGTACATAGCAAACAATAATAAGCAATTTGTGGGTACTAAAAGAGATGGAAACTAAAAGTAATGCTGAAACTAAAGGAAAGCAAAACTAAAAGTAGTCATTTTCAGAAGATAAAATGGAATTACTTAAAGGTGAAGTATGTAAGATTTTTTTTATGTTACTTAAAAACATGTTTTATGTTTATGTAATACATCCTCTTAACCCAGTTTATTGTTCATTGACTGTTATTAGTATGACATTCATGGGTTTATCTCTCCCGAAAGTAAACATTGAGAAAAGATTGAGCGGTCTGCTCAGATCTGTCAATCTCTTTCCAGATCAACCAATAGGGAGAGTTTGGGGCTTGGCTACGGTAGCAGGCGCAGCCAGAGAGTGTTTGTTTAGCCGGCGTGTAGGACCATGACTGACACGTTACACAGGAAAATCATCCAGCTTTGGGTACTGGAGTGCAAGCCAAATTTCGAACCTTTAAAGATTAAACAACCAGGTCATGAACACGTCAAAGCGAATGGGGCATTGCGATGCAACACACTACAATGGACGTTTCAATACGACATCATCATGTGCACGTTCAGAAAGACAATTGTTCCTGTTTATATTTTTTTCATTTTGATGTGGCAAGTGTATGCAGTCTCAAATATTTGTGATGCAACATGTCCAAATTGCGGCTGGTGCAGATATACACCGGATGGGTTTATTATAAGCGAGATGCTCGCGTTCGCTCTAGAGAGAGTATTCTCCTACTCATGAAACATAGCAACACAGCTAAACGTATTCCTTTATATGTACCTGTTGAGACATGTCTTCACAAGCTCCCCTAAGACCTGTGTTTGATGTTTGAGATAGGGCAGGCATGGCGCACAAAAGGGGCATTTGCAGAATATGCTGTATTTTTGTAATTCTTTGCTTGTAATTAAGCAAATAACAGCTATTTATGCACATTAAAACAACCTAAAACAAAACTAAAAAGAAAATTGTATTAGATTAAATAAAAATGATAATGTCTGAGCCATAATAACCCTGGTGTCAAATGGCATATTTGTGATCTTATAGGCCCACAGAGGCATTAGATGGTGACGTGTTTGTGGATGGAGAAGGTAGCGATGTTGAGGAGGGTGAGGAGTTCTACCCCGATGAATGCCAGTGGGAACAGGAGGAAGAGCCGGTTAAACTTGGACCAACAGCAGTCATAACGGAAAAGGTGACAGCCATGATTCATTTACACAGCAAATACTTTCTCATTGCTTTTATCGACGTTTTTGTTGTACCTTTCCAATGAAACTTGCTGACATCCTCTCTTTGCCTCATAAGGTGAATAAGGAGACAAGTGTGGACGGACTCCCTCATTCTGCTAATGTAGTTCGGCCCAAGGAGCGACGACACGATGTTCATCAGCAAAACCCTTTCATGCGAGGAAACACCATCATCCGGTCCAAGACATTTTCACCTGGACCTCAGAGCCAGTATATCTGCAGGGTGAGAGATGTATTATGAATAATGAAATGTATTTAGATATTGAAATTATTATTAGAGCTCAATATTAAAAAAAAAATGTAATCTATGCCCACATTCATCAAATCACCAGATCAACCGCAGCGACAGTGACAGCTCCACCCTTTCTAAGAAATCTCCATTCGTCCGGAATGCTTCTGAGAGACGCAGTGTTCGAATGAAGAAGGTAACGTGAAAATATTACACATTTGCATCCACTCGTTTGGATAAAAATCGTACAATTCTAATGATTTAAAACTAGTTCAGAGACCCCAAGGTCCTTTAATAGCTCAAAAAAAAAAATGCTTTACATTCAGGTTGATGCTTAATTTCTTCTGCTAATCCTATGAGAATTGTCCTAATGAAATAATAATCCTATTAAATCCAAAAATTCAAATTGATAAACACACTTCAACCAACTTAAATTGGGCCCCAAACATATAAATCGTGCAGTTAATCTCAACAGAACATCAGAAATAGAATTAAATTCCATTAAGGGATCCCATTGGATTTTTCTTAGGAAATTGCATGCATTTCACTAACCCTAAAGCTAAACACTTTCCTTAGAAAGGGGAGTTTAAGCTTATTAGCAGCAGTTTAATATTTAATACTGACATTTCTGTGCTGACCTGAGGTCAGTGTTAATGAAGTACAGTCTCAGAGTGAGGAAATGGGTTTGCTGAGCCCCTCCAGAGGGCCTTAAATAGTCTAGAAAGGTCAGGTTTGCTCTCACTGTGCCTTAGGAGAACACATTACATTGAGTCTTTTAAAGCAGTGTCATAGTGAGAGTGTAACTTTTGAATTTATTTGCCTAATGAGGACTGTACAGAGAGCTTCAGTGATTTATAGTACAGGCTTTTAACCCCAAAAAGGGGATAAAGTACCACCTTCCTTTAAAGCAAAAATATCACACATCCCATCCTAAAAATGTGAGGTAAATGGTGGTGTGGTGTTAGCAAGCATGAAACTAAAGCATGACGAGTTAAGTAGAAACTGCATTTAGTTCCACAGACTCTTCAATAAAAAAATAATAATAATTATACATAATTTTATATATTCCATATCATTTGAATTTTATATATAATATGTAAATTTTTCTACTGTAGTCTTTTAATCTGAAATAAACTATGTGCAATGTATATTAATATATAATATATTGTTATCATAATGGAACATCATAACTCTATTGCATGTCTGCAAAATGCATTAACTCGCTCAAAACAGTGTTCATGCTTCAAAACCCAGTTATTGTGTCAGTAAATTGGCCAATGCCATTTTTTATTTGTACGCCAAAAAACCCATGATCAACAAACCATGTTCATTTAGTTATCACTAAAATCAACAAGGAATTCAAATCTGATGTGAACAAGAAACTAACTGATCAGAGATCTGAACTCAAGATAAAAAACTTGTGAATTGAGCCAAAGCGATTGAGGAAAAACTACGATTTTGAAGAAGAATTTGCATTGGTGCTCACAGACGTTTGGGTCCTAACAACACAAACAATGTTTATCTACATATATGTTTTACTAAAACATTTCAAAGCATGTTAAATGCTGTATATGGACCAGTGATGTTTGACTTGTGATTGGTTGCATAGAATAGTCTTAAAAGTTAGTCATCCCATTTTTTTTCAAGACTGATCCTAACTTTTTAAAGTCAGTTACATAAAAAGGTAGACTGTTCTAATTTGAATCAGAAAAGTAAAGTCATAATTGCTGACACCTAAAGGAACTGGCCCTTGATGACACAACAGAGCTATTGAATGAGTTTTCACCCCTCTGTTCTCTCTCGCTCACACACATAGCCACCGATGCAGGTCAAAGGTCTGGACGGGCTTCTGCGCACCTCTCTGGATCTGGAGCTAGACTTGCAGGTGACCCGCACACGGCAAAGCCGACTGAACGAGGAACTGCATGTGCTGCGGGAGCTAAAGCAGCAGTTGGAGAACGCCCGTCTGCAGGGCCAGCACGTCCTCCCCGCATGGGTACAGGAGGACGAGCGCTTTCGTCTGCTGCTCAAACATGCCGAGAGACAGGTCAGTCCCAGTAGATTTCCAGAACCAACAAATCCACAAACGGCACGTCATCCGGTCAAGCTTCTGATTTTGATTCGCCATTCTCTCCTCAGACCCAGGAAGAGCAGCTACAGGAACAGAGGGTAGAGAAGATGATGCGAGCGGCGGCCAAGGATGTGCACAAGATCCGTGGACAGAGCCTCAAGGAGGTCCCTGGAGTCCAGTCCTTTAGGTGGGCATCTGTTGCTAATAGGGGTGTAACGGTTCACAAAAATTTCCAGTACAGATCTTTTGGTTCGTTATGCACGTGTACAGAACGTATACAGTGATGTTTTAACCCACTGCATGTGCAGAACTTCTCTGTATGCATCCAAGCCACTGTTTCTGAACTGATCCTAAACATTATCTTAGGTCATTGGGGAGGGATTCCAAAATCTTGTTGTCTAACTGCCTACATAGGCAGCTACCTTCTAAGTCAGCATGTTAAACTGAAATGAAAGCCCATAATCGACTGATCTGGAGCAACTCCATGTGACACTCAAATAGCCCTCTTCACCTGATCTTCAACTCACAGTTGATTCCAATAGTCTGAAGTTGCTAATGAACGATTTTTACAGACTGTGATGAAGGGTTAGTTCACCCAAATACGAAAAAGCTGTCATTAGTTACTCACCCTCATGTCGTTCCAAACCTGTAACACTCTCGTTCATCTTCAAAACACAAATTAAAATCTGAGAGATTTCTGTCTCATAGCATTGACAGATCAACTACCATTTTGACGCTTCAAAATGTTCACAAAGAGATTATTCGATAAATTCGATTATTTATGATTTACTTCACCAACTTCATTGCAATGCATTACGGAAATGCCTTCCATTTGAAGGATATATGCAATGCTGGCTTACAATTTGCCAAAATTAGGTGTCTTGGAACACATTTGGAGCGCATCTTTAAAATGCTTTCATAGGCATTTGGAACGGAGCTAATGGTCAAGTAATAACTCTTCTATTGTTTTATATCTGACACTGTCCTGTTTCAAGCTTTGCTTATTGTCTGCTGTAACCTCTCTTAGAGAAAAGATGGCCTTCTTCACCAGAGCGAAGATAAACGTTCCTGACCTACCAGCCGACGACGTGTAGAAGATATTCTTCTCGACTGCTTTTGTTTCCATGGAGACAAAACTGACATCTGGCAGTATTATGAATAATGAAGAATGGTGTGACAGGAATATGTATGTTGGGTAGGAAAAATGTCATTTTAAAACACTGGGTTGTAACTCTCAAAACTGAAATTGTATAGATCCGTGTTTTTTTTTTTTAATAGATAGATTTATTTTTTAAAATTTCACCATGTTCTGTTACTAATAAGAGTATGTCAGTATCTGTTCTAGGTATTTGAGTGGTCTTTCAAAAACAACAGTGCGTCTTTGAAACGAGTGTGAAACATGCTGCTCTGCTATTGGGCAGGACTGCTTACTGTAACTCTTGAAGATGTGAATACAGATACTTACGGTACTACTTCTGTTCATAGCACAAGGGTTCAGGACTCAAACTTTATGACAAAATGAATGGGCATAAATCCTGCTATTCCAGTCACGTCCCTTTAGAAACAAGCACATTTGTCCACATTTATGTTCGACAGTCTCAAGATTTTTGCAATTGTGTAAATGGTTACAGATGTTAGGAAGCATGAAACTAAAGCATGACGAGTTAACTAGACCGGTTACTAGACTAAATCGATTGCTAACAGCTCTGTGTTCGTTTTGTTAATTGCACATGCAAACAAAGACACGTTTAGTGCAAATGTTCGTAAAATGATGTAGAAACTGCACTTAGTTCCACAGACTCTCAGGTAGAATATCAGATAGTTCACGCACTTTAATAGAAAAAGGCATTGATATAGAGAATAAAGCAAATAAGCACATTGTGTGAACGCAAAGATCATACTATCCCATTGAAGTGAAACCCTGTTTCCCAGCTCTTGTTACATCTTTAGAAACTTTCAAGCGAATTTTTCGGTTTTATCAATTTCCCATGTTAGTTACTACAGTTGCCTGTTGTAATAGTATATCATTTCTACTGGTGCGGACCTCTTCTAATCTAAAAATACCCCTCGCGTCTTTCAACACGTTAGCTTTGTGTGTGACTAATAAGCTTCAAAACAAAAGCGGTAGCATCATTTCATTTATGTCAAACCCTGATATATTTTTATTGAGACACCAAATATATTTTTATTGACACACTATAAACAAAGCAGAAAAAAAAAAGGAATTATATTTTGCATAAGATTTACATAACCATTCAAATTTAACCAAAACCATTAAAATGACTTACAATCTAGTATTAATTTGTTGACAGTTAACTGTATTTTCCCCCAAATTCTTATGACTGTAATGTGAAGGAAAAATAATGTAATTTATTATATATATATATATATATATATACATACTGTATATCTTCTTTTTTTGCATTACAGTACACTAGATTTGTGGAGAATTGCCATGAAAATTCAGTCAAAATCCAAAAATACAATTATTTTATTGCTGCATACCAGTAAAGAGCCTGAAGTGTATTGAATCTCACAAAAATGTTTCATATTTCACACCATAAATGATAGAAAAAAATAAGGAATTATATTTTGCATAAGATTTACCTAAAACCATTCAAATTACTTGCAGTGTGAGATCAATTTGACGACAGTTAATTGCATTTTCCCCCAAATTCTTATGACTGTAATGTAAATGAAAAGAACAAAATTTATTTTATTTTTATATATAATTATATTAAAAATAATCTTTTTTTTTACTCTTATATGATGAGAACTATTATATATATATATATATATATATATATATATATATATATATATATATATATATATATATATGTAATTTCTTTTCTTTTTTTGCATTACAGTACATTAGATTTGGGGAGAATTGTCATGAAAATGCCAAAATAAAATTACAAATTTCTGTCATCTCATATTTTATTTATTTATTTTTATTTATTATTATTATTATTATCTCCAAAAATATGACCTGGACAATTTTCGTGAGATTCGCACGTTTATGAAGAAAACGATTGAAATCTGGAACCGTATCTTTACCGAGGCAAAGAAACTGGAACGCATCTAGGGCACTGAAAGCTGTGAAGGCACACAGTAGATATTTCCCAGCTTTCCCTGTAAACACTTAATAATGTATCGCACGCCACTGCACAGTTTGTGTGTAACATTTACTCACATGGAGGGAGTCTCTGGTGATTTTGCGTTATGTAAATGAGCTATTTGCTCATCTAATATTGATTTTCACTAAACTCTTCATCTACAGTATCATGATAATATGTGACTGTAAATATTACTGCCATGTCATAAAAATCCCTTTTCAACGTAACGATAGCTTTGCATCACAGGCCAAGATGTTAGTCTGAATGAATGTAGCACTTTAAAAACGAAAAGCCCCAATTCATGTGACCCCTTATTTGATACTGATTTACAGTATTTTTACATAATTCTGTCTCAATTTAACCAATTATGGATGGCATTACCAGCCCAATTCCATTGATTTTGCTCACATTTAAAATGTTACGTGAAATCAATCTTACAGTTGTGCTTTTGACATTTCCCTCCTGAAACTCCTCATGTAGATCTTCCTGTGCTTCATTATGCCTTTGTTTCTCAAGGAAACATTGAATGTACTGTCATTTGCTCAACCCCAGATCATCAACTAATAATGTCGTTTGAATTGTAGCAGCATTCATAACACGTATAGGCTTTGATATGCGGCGAAATGATACCACAATGTCCGAAACTAGTGTGGAATCTGTTACGGATGATCCAGAAGCCTCCTTCATCTGCAATGCTCATGCGCATGTGGCCTAGTCTCTTGCTCCACCTAGCGGCGTACAGACAGAACTGAACTTGTATTTACTTGTAGCACTCGTTCTGAAACCGTAATTTCCTCTCCATGGTAATTTCACCTAAAATTGGTTTAGGAAATGGAGTTCCCATATTTATTTTGACACCAGACAAACCCAACTGAAGTGCTGCCCCAAAAGCTTTTAGCCACATTTTCAGTTCAAGTAGAAGCATCATATAGCTTTCACCTTCAAGCCATTGTACTCGGTTGTTTTGTCTTGTGCAGCGCGTTTTCTCGTAGATCCTGTAGTTAAACCTAGTTTATTAGAGTACAACCATTCCTTTGTCTTTGTTTCAGCTCTTTTAATGTTATTATTTTGACCCATTTAAGACAGTACACTGCCAAACATATACATCCCAGCACAGTTTAATACGCTGCTGCGTGATGTATATTTCTCACATTGGCATTTTTAATCAAGGTACTTTTTTATCATTATTTTTACCAGAGTTTTTCAGATTTACAGTTTTTACCAATTTATGGTTATTTGAATGTGAGGGAAACAGTATATCCCCTTTAAATGTGTACTGTTTACCTGGAAACACTACAGCTGAGCTGATTCTGAGAGTAGTCGAACAAGAGAAATTGTCTTATGTTTTCACTGGTCGTACAGTATGCTTACCGTTCACAGTATGTGTTGGAGAGAGAATCGTCTTGATTGATTAGGTGCTCTTCGACTATCAAATCTGAGGTTCATAAGGACATAATATTTGGCTTTTTTATTTGGACACTTGGTCCAGTCATGCCTAAATCATGTAATACTTGCTTAAAATAATCAAAAGAAAAAGAAAAAAAAAAACGCTGTCAGTATGCTGGTAGTCATGAATGATTCATTTGTTTATTGTACACAGTAGGACTTTTATTCTGAAAACTCCAGTGCATTTAATTTTTTTTTTTCTTGTATTAATGATGAAAAAAAACCTGATCTGATCACAGCGATGGTTGGAGAAGTACAGCTTGTATTTATTGCACTTTTGTGATTTGGGTGTGCTGTCTTTCTTTTTCTTGTGAGACTTTTGAAAGCTGTGAATTTTATCATCGACACTGTACTGTCAACCAGAATTGTAAATATATCACCAGCACAAGAGTATGTTTTGTAGTTTCACAACAAATATAAAATGTTCCTTTCTTCTAATCTTTATAATGTTTTGTGTGTTTTTGTGTTCTTCTTACTCTCACATTCCTAAAAGATTTATCTGTATTGAGATCGAGGCCAATCAGTTTTCTTCTCATTCCAACTATTATGTGCAGTTACTAACAATAAAATATCAGAAAGAAGACTACATATGGGGCATTTTCAGCAAATGATTCAATTTATGCTATAAAAACACAGAACACAAATGACACTGAGTCTCAAGAATGGCCTATATATATATATATATATATATATATAACTATTATGTTTATATATATATATATATATATATATATATATATATATATATATATATATATGAAGAGTTAAGATGCAAAAGCCTCTAAGTGCCATCTGAAATTTTCTTCTAGAATGACCATTTTTATCAAGCTTGTATATTTAAGTTCAATAATTTCACTTGAATGACAATTAATAGGTCATTTTCATAGCCATTTAAGTGAAATTGCTGAACTTAAATATACAAGCTTGATAAAAATGATCATTCAAGAAGAAAATTTCAGATGGCACTTAGACGCTTTTGCATCTGAACTCTTCATATATATATACACATAATAGTTGGTCCAACTTGCTCATAGATGAACGACAAACACTCACACAACATCTTGCATTATATTCAGGTTCAAAGTTTAATTTAAAGGGACAGTTCACACAAAAATGAAACATCTCATAATTTACTCCAAACCTGTATGACTTTCTTCTGTTGAACACAAAAGAAGATATTAAAGAATGTTGGTAACCAGACAAATACCAAAGTCAATGCCATGAAATGTCTGGTTACCATAATTCTTTAAAGTATATTTTGTGGTCAACAGAAGAAAGAAACTCATACAGGTTTGAAACAACTTGAGCGCGAGTAATTGATCGAATTTTCGTTTTTGGGTGAACTGTCGCTTTAAAACATGTAAATGTAACGAATACAATATATTACTATGAAAAAAATCTAAACTTTATATCTATCGTGCGTGTGTGTATTTAGGATATACAAAATATTTAATATAAATCATTTTGTGGCTGTGTTTTTTTTTTTTCACTGCCAACGACTGAAAGGCTATGGTTTTGGCGGGTATTTTCCCACAATCCCGCTGGACCGGAAGCAGCGCGCTGTGTGTTTAGAGTCGCTGCTACTGCTAGCTGCACAGCGGCTTCTACATCTACGCTGAAGAACACTTAACAACCTGCCAGGTAAATAGTAGTCTGAAACGTTGTGTTACTCCGTATGATATTTGTTTAGTAGCGTCTCATACTCTGGCTGGAAGGGAAATGTTGTTTGTCAGCGTGTTTGGCGGCAGCAGACTAACAGAAGCTAGCGTTTTAAGCTAATATCAAACCCTTGCACCAAATTCATGGTTATTTCTTTTTTTAAACTTCTTTAATGAACAAATAAGATGTATAGTCAAATTATTTTTTAATTTTTTTTGCTATTAGATACTAGCCCGTGAATGGTTAGGGTTATCTAGATTAGACTTAAAACGTTAATGTTAGTGAACATTTAATTAATATATTGTTATATGGTTATTTTAGTATTTTCACGCCTATGAGCGTTACATTTTGAATAAATGATAACCGAGTTTGCTAGTTGTTTGTTTGGGTCTGGAAACGTAGTGCATGTTAATATTCATTAATACATTTCATTTAATATTCACTTAACTAACTTCAGTTTTATGTCAACTATGAAAGTCAATTAACTATACATTCCCTGATAAGATTCAAATTGAAGATTCTAGTTGCTAGAGTAGTCATTTGATTGAGTTAACAAACACTTATTAATATTCATCAGTCTTTCATTAATATTCATGTACTGTTCTTAAATATTTCCTTGCTCATGAGTGATGAATCATCATAATTAATGCCATGATAACTCACTTGCTCTTCCTGGCAGAGTTTCTTTTGCGTGTGTGAGCTTCAGGATCGCTGGGATACTCGATCAGTTCCTCGGCCTTCATCACCATCATCATCATGCCAGCCGCACTTGCAGATACCAGTCAAATTATCTGTGAGGTCTGGGCCAGCAATGTGGAGGAGGAGATGAGGAAGATCCGACAGATAATTCAAAACTACAACTACATCGCCATGGTGTGTGTGTGTGCGCCTGTGTTGCTATTCCATCTACTAATGATGTGGGAAAATGTCCTATAATAACTTTAAAATGATAATTGAGACTATGTTACCGGTCAAACAGCACATTTTTGTTAATATACACTACTATTTAACAGCTTGGGGTTGGTAAGATTCTTGGTTTCTTCTGCTCACCAATGTTACATTTATTTATCAATCAAAAATATATTAAAAACAGTAATATTGTAAGATATTATTACAATTTAAAATAACTATTTAAATGTAATTTATTCCTGTGATGCAAAGCTGAATTTTCAGTGTCACATGATCCTTCAGAAATCATTCTAATATGCTGATTTGATGCTCAATTATTATTATTGGTGCTCAATCATTAATAATGGTTCTTATTTTCAGATTTGAAAACCGTTTGTTGCTTAATATTTTTGTGGAAACATGATACTTTTTTTTTTTTTTCAGGATTTTTTGATGAAGAAAAAGTTCAAAAGAACAGCATGTATTTGCAATAGAAATCTTTTGTAACATTATAAATGCTTTTACTGTCACGTTTGATTAATTTAATGCATCCTTGATAAATCGCATTTTCTTTACAAAAAAAAAAAAAAAGTATCCCAAACTTCTGAATAGTAGTGCATCAAAGTTTCAACAAAAAAATATAGCAGCAAAACCGGAAATGTTTTTTGAGCATCAACTCAGCATATTAGAATGATTTCTGAAGGATCATGTGACACTGAAGACTGGAGTAATGATGCTGAAAATTCAGCTTTACCATATTTGTGCTTTGGATCCTCAGGACACAGAGTTTCCTGGTGTTGTGGTTCGTCCCATTGGAGAGTTTCGCAGTACTGTTGACTATCAGTACCAGCTCCTGAGGTGCAACGTGGACCTTTTAAAAATCATCCAGCTGGGTTTGACGTTTATGAATGAAGATGGAGACTACCCGCCTGGAACCACAACATGGCAGTTCAACTTCAAGTTCAATCTGACGTAGGTGTCCAGCATTACTTGCTTAACCCTTCTCATCTCTTATGTTGATCTGTGTCAAAGGCCTTGTTTACACCTGGTATTAAGATGCAATCAAATCACAAGTGGACGACGCTAATTCTGGTGTAAACGGGGTCTAAAACTTTGAGCTTTTCCACTTTCGACCACTTCCAGAGGGAGTCGAAAACAAATTCGACCGGATTGCTTTCATAGTGTAAACGCTCATGTGGTCGAATGTGTTCAAACAGCCGCAAAAGACGACCTCTCTGCATATTGACCTAATGCATAAACATTATGGGAAGCGCGCTAGCCAGACGGGATTTAAACTTTGTCGGATGGAGACCCAACCTTGGTTTGAAGACGAAAAACTTACCAAGCTCAATGTTCTCTCACCATTCCTGATTTCTAACTCACACTCACTGCGTTCTGTGTGGTCTTGCGGCTGTCAGAGCAGAAATGAAAGCTGCTGCTCTCATGTTTTTCCGTCGTCTTCTGTTGTGTTCACATATAAATTGTGCAAGCTTATTTGATCAAAAGATCTGAAAAAACACATTTCCCACTTCCCAAATCAGGACAGAAGTGGTTGAAAGTGGACAAAATAGACAGATTAACACACCAGGTGTGAACAGGAACGTGTCTCCCTCATCTGGTTGTGATCAGAACGACAAAAACGCATCTTAATACCAGGTGTAAACAAGGCCAGAGTGTTTTACAGATTTAGCTTGTGCCAGCATTGGTAATGTTGGTGTTGTTTGGCCCTGTGTTTTGCAGAGAGGACATGTACTCCCAGGACTCCATAGATCTCCTCCAGAACTCTGGGCTGCAGTTTAAGAAGCACGAGGAGGAGGGCATCGACACACTCTACTTCGCAGAGCTCCTGATGACGTCAGGCCTGGTGCTGTGTGAAAATGTCAAGTGGCTCTCCTTTCACAGGTAATAGAAAAATCTTCAATCTCTGCCGGACTCCAATCTATTGATTTATTAAATGTTTATACATATGACAATTATTATTTCTTAACAAAAATGCTTCACTGCTTTTTTGGGTCAAATTTGAGGAGCAAAAAAGTCCATTGTCAACACTGTAGCTATCGTGCTAAAGCACACATTCTATCAATTGCATTTCTGGCGCCGCCGTCCCAACATACTGTCCAATAGGGCTGTCACTTTGCGTTCGAAAATCGATTGCACAATCGATCGGACTAACCAACACAAGTTTCGAAAACAAAAATAGGGAATCAATTTTAACAGCTTTTTATCTCGGAGCGCGTCCAGCTCGTCACGATACGCCCGCAGCGAACGCGCGTCACACAGCAACTGTAGGCTCTGACAAACACACATAACAGCACATTAAACTTCTGCATAATGCGTCTCTTTTTACAACAAACATGTGAATTCTGCCGGTATTCAGACAGTCTCATGCATACAGATACAGATTCGGACTATGGGCTACTATTGCCTACGTAGGTGAAATTTGTTTGACATTTCTAATCGTAAACACAGCCATGTTGAAGACTGAGGTAATGTTTTTCATTGATGTTATGGCAGTCCACTCTGCTTATTGTTTTTCGAGTATGTTGCACTCCTGTTTGTCATTGTGCACCAAACTTCACGCCAATAAATCATCAGAAATATTGCTGACTTGTGCGCATCTCAAGCACCCTCTTTACGTTCGTCCTAATGCCTGTTAGTTGTCCGTGGATTTGCCCATATTTGGCATTGAAAATGGAAACGTCTTTAGACATGGAAAATCGATTTTACAGTCGATTCAATGAACACTTATGTCTCAAAAATCAAACAAAAGTGACAGCCCTACTGTCCAACATTCACATCACATGTTTAGCAACACACGTGACATTGAAGTTCTTTCCCATCACAAAAGCTAAAGGGGTAATAAACTGTTTTTTTTTTTTTTTTTTTTTTTTGTTCTCTGGGGTCCACTCAGGGCTGCAACAACTAATCGATAAAATTGATTGTTATAGGTAATGAAAATAATCGTCAACGAATTTGATTATCGATTAGTCGCGTCAAACAGACGGAGCGCAATAATTCTGAATAAAATAAAAAATGTTCTAAAATGATTTTTTGGGTTAGAAATTAAGTGTAGGTTTAAAATTCTGCATGTAACACAAGTAATCATATTTATGAGAGCAGTAACAGCAAAAACACCTTTTTTCGAATAGCACATTAATGTAATATAACTATGTTCAGACGAGTGAATGTGTGCGTTCTTCATGCCTCAAAGAAGTTAACATTGTGTTTTTGTTTATTGTAAATTTTCATTTAGTCACTTTAATATCTGCTTGAAAACAGTAAGCAATGTTGTTTTTAGGTTTGGAATGCAATGTTTATATTTTAACCTTTTTTTTTTTAATGTCAGCATAGCTTATATAGGAACATTTTCGCCACTGGCATCATTTTATATTACACATTGTTTGGAGGACAGCATTGGGCAGGATGTGGAATAATATTGTTTAAATAATGGATTAAAATGAATTTTAATGTGTAATAATCGTTTTATGTTTTCATCCGATTAATCTGGAAAATAATCGACAGATTAGCCGATTATCAAAATAATCGTTAGTTGCAGCCCTACTCCACTTGTGTTCTCAAGATTTTTAGGTAAAAAAAAACATCCTAATTTAGAATAAACTATTTTCTATCCTGATTTTGAGACATTCAAGACTTGAAAGTAAACACCCACTGCTATGATTGGGTAACAGTTTTGC
The DNA here is from genome assembly GCF_964197995.2 of Scardinius erythrophthalmus. NCBI lineage: Eukaryota > Metazoa > Chordata > Actinopteri > Cypriniformes > Leuciscidae > Scardinius > Scardinius erythrophthalmus. The sequence goes on along the minus strand of NC_138237.1, from coordinate 28,248,575 downwards.
ATATTAGAAATAATTTGCAAGGTCCCCGCCATTACACATGTTTGATGTTGAAAAAAAGATCTTGTTACATTGTTGAAACATTTGCCAACAGTGTAAAACATTTATGCATTTTACATAAGCTTTATAAGTCTTGGTTGTGGCAAATGTAAGTACTGAGTTACCTTACCACAGTTATAATTTAAAAATAATGACTTGCGGTGTTTTGTGTAACTATGAGTGAATGTGCCATTGTTAATACTGTCGTTCTTTAAGGCTATTCATAGTTCATCCTATTTGATAAAGTGAAAAACATATAGCCTACATTGTCATTTAAAAGTATTTTAGTGTTTTAAATAAAATTAAACTTGTCTTACTGATGACAAAACAGATGATGTCGCTCACTGAAGCTTTTATTCAGGATTTCAGTGAATGGCTAGGGTTAGGGAACGCTGCTTTTGTGACGGTTTTGATCTAAGTGCTTTCTTCCGATAATCCAACGCATTAACCTCATAAATGCTGAAGCAAAAATAAATGTTTGAGGGAATTTGCCGCATATAAGCGCGAGACCTGCGGGAATTATTACAATTATTTCAAATTAAAATTGAGTCGTTTTCTGAGCAATAAACTAACCGAGGAAGTTTTGAGTTCTAAAACTTACAGGACATTGTTTTAGCACAATGACAATAACTCTTTCTTCGTACGTTGTTCTGACATAAGCTGAACAGCCGTAGCGCGTGCACACTAAAAGCCTGTGACGGGAGCGCGAGTTGTGTCTTATTGCGCTTAAACTGTCAAATACACACAAGGTTTTAATAAACAGTTGTTTATGTCTTCAGTGAATGTAAGCGGGTTGGATGCGTATCAGTTTATTAGATCTGCGCATTTGGTCTTAAAGTGACCAACACCAATGACAGATGGCAGCAGGTTAGATTGCACTCAAAGGACGAAAGATGAATGAATTAATAATTCATAATATTTATGTAAAAACTTTAAGGTAAATTATTTAAAAATGTTTTTGATATTAAGATGAGCACACTTGTCGTAGGAGAGTCAGTGAGATCAGAAGACTGACGAAAAATAATACGAACCAGGTCAATATTGCATTGCTGAGAGAAAAAAACACATAAGTCACATCGGTGTACAACACTTTTTTTTATTACATACAGAAATAATGTAAAATACCAGTAAATAAAACAAACATGTATTTTACTTTCCCTCACACCAAAACAAATTTAATGGTATTCAGAACAGAAATGGTGTTTTTAATATAAGTTTATGATGAATGTCACACTAAGTCTAAATTAATTAATTTGAAAATGTGCTATAAAATAAATTGCTCATTCAGCAAATCCAAATGTGTGCGCTTTGATCAAATTTTGCACACATGACATTAATTTCAGATGATTAAAAAAACATGACTTATGTTTTGGAAAATACAGTGTGTTGAATGGCACATCTAGGGACAGATTTACTAACAGCTTTCCAGCGCAAACCCTCTTTTGGCGTGAAACTACTGTCTTGATACTAAAGACACATAAAGGGGTGAATAGGGTTATTTTTGCAGCTGACCATATTGCATATGTGTTTATAAGAGTTTCCCTTTCAGACGCAACATTTATGGCATGAGAGTATTTAAATGAATCACGCAAGGTGATTTACGATAGTCAATTTACTGGTATTTGCGCCATTATTTAAGCATGTCTTTAACCAGACGCTAATTTGCGCTGCTCTTGCGTCGGCCATTATGGAAATGATCCGGCTGCGTGTGTGTTCTTTAATTTGCTCATCAGCAGATCAGTAGACATCTGTGCTTTCTGGGGATTTCGCTCTCACGCTAATTTGCCCTGTTTAGTTAATCTGGTCCCTAGTGACATCTAAAGGTTTTTTATGTGTTCTCTCTGTCCTCATTAGCGGCTATGATTTTGGATACCTGGTGAAGCTCCTCACAGACACCCGGCTGCCAGAAGAGGAGCACGAGTTCTTTCAGATCTTAAACCTTTTCTTCCCGGCCATTTACGACGTCAAATATCTTATGAAGAGCTGCAAAAACCTTAAGGTGCGTCAAGCGCTGTAACCCGTGTTGTGATTGTCATTGTTCAAGATGATCAGTGAGTTTTGCTCCGTTTAGGGTGGACTTCAGGAGGTTGCGGACCAGCTGGAGCTAAAAAGGATCGGCAGGCAGCATCAGGCCGGCTCAGACTCGCTGCTCACTGGAATGGCTTTCTTCCGCATGAAAGAGGTTCATATTTTCTAAACGAGACCATAGCTGATGCTGGGAGTCTTAGCCGATCATTAATTCTGCTGTGGTGTTTCATTTCCTCAGCTGTTTTTTGAAGACAACATCGACGATGCCAAGTACTGTGGGCGACTCTATGGCCTGGGATCCGGTTCCACTCAAAGTCAGAACGGAATCTCCAATTCCTCGCAGGAGGAAGCCAACAACAAGCACTGACTAAAATCAAGTGGATGACGCACTTGTTTTAATCCCAGCATTGTTCTTTACAAAGATGATTTCAAATGATTCATGCATTCTAAAGGGACATTGGGACATGCAAACAAGCTAATCTCCGATTCTGTTCTGCTCTGTAGTCCATCACACCACGACGTTCCAGGACTCTTGTGCTCCTGTTCTTCCCATCGGCTGCTTTTTTGAAAATTTTATCTTTTGTTTTACAGTATTAAAAACACCATCGTTTTAAGCATGGGACCAGCGCTTGTGTATCTTACTGCTTACGAGACTCCAGGCATTTTAATATGCTCAGTCCTTTTTAGAAATGTTTTGATATCTTCTGGAAAGGCTCGAGATTGAATCATCACTGAGATAAGAGGAAATGCCTTCTCAACGTTGGAACACGTGACTTTGGGGTTGTGTTTTTAAATAAGCCAGCATGTATGTATATTAAAATGGAAACTTTCAAAAGAAATTGCTATCTTTAAGCATTTTTCCTGTAATAAATACATTTTAGATTGAGGTTTGGGGCATCTTTGAGAACGCGAGTCCACTGGTCCTATGTAACCGTTTTAAATTTGTTCGTCATGCGATCTCGACTGTTTGTGGTACGTGTTTTTATTGTATCTGTTGTTCGAGGCAGTTGTGTATTAAAATGTTTTCTATCGCCACAGTGGTGTCATGTCCAATTACAAGGCATGTGTACTGAAAACTGACACTTTGTTTACAGCCTTTAAAGGAATAATTCACCCAAAAAATTTATTTCTTGATTTAAGATTTCTCACCTCAGCTGAAGAGAAATTAAGGTTTTAGATGAAAACATTGGAGGATTTTTTTCTCCATTTAACGCCAGTGAATGGTGCTCAACGTAGACCGTTTTTGACGGTCCAAAATCCATATTTCGACAGCTTCAAAGGGCTAGCTGACAAATAAGGGTGTTCTCTAGCAAAACGATAAGACATTTTAAGAAAAATATGAATTCTACAAACGCTCACCTTGGTCCAGCTCTGCAAAGCAAGTTCATGATCATCAATTAGCGTAGCATTATTCATATATTTTAAGTTTTTTTTTTTGAAAATGACTTATGGTGGCGTTAAAGACCTTTATTCGTCAGGTGGAGCCCTTTGAAGCTGTATAAATATTAAATTGTGGACCGTCAAAAATGGTCTGTGTTTGGCACCATTCACTTACATTACATGAAAGCTAATTTCGAAACCTTAATTTCTCTTCGGCTGAGAAAAAAAAATCACATGCATGGTCTTGGGGTGAGTAAATAACCAGATCATTTTTGGGTGAAACATTCCTTTAAAGTTGGAAGGCTTTAGATTTGGTGGGTGTTTTCCCCCAAATCCCACAAGTTTGTTAGTAGGATCGGGAATAGAAAATCAATTCCAAATCTTGATATTCAAGCGCCAAAGAGTTCTGCATGCGAGCTGTTTTCTGTGCTGTGCCTCATATAGTGCACAGACAAATATACACACTTGCGTCAAAATATCCTCGTAAACAGTTTTGTCTTAGGTGAAAGTAAACATTTGAGAAAGAAAAACAGTATAGGCCTATTGGATCCGTACATTGACAGTTATACCTGCTGCCAGCATTACTGTTAACCTAAGAAAATCACTCCCTGAACTTGACAGAATAACTTTTGTAACTTTAATTAGCCTAATCTGTGTTTTATTTGCCTGTTCGCCGCTGACTGCTTTAATGGCAACTTGTGTCTGTGTAATGCGACTATATTTAAATGCTTTGGAGATGTGTTCCCTATCAAACATCATTTATCCTTTTGTAAATTTGCAGAATGTTTTTTTCTTGATTACACATTTATTTGATATTTCTTTATTACTATGTAAACTTTGCTATCAGGTAGACGATATAATCAGATATTACGATTATCGATAAAATAGCCTACATGCATTTTTTTGAGCATCAAGACTTCTCTATGATGATGTATCATGTATGCTAAACTTCAATCATTTAGTCTAATTAAACCCCGCCCCTTTCTTACAAGCTCGCATTCAGATCTGCCTCCAGCCAATCAACAACTGAAGGATAAAACCAAGTCCTACACTACTATTTTTTCCTCTTTCATTGTTTCATTCAGATGTACATCACAATACATAGAAAAAAATTTTTTTCGCTACTTGTTTCGTTATGATTTAACATTTACACTTTTTAAACTTGACTTATTATTGATTAAAATATATATCTTTTATATATAAATGTATCACAAAAGTGTCAAAAGAATTTTTAAATAAAAAACCATGTCGTGACAACTGACATCAAAGATCTGTGAACATGCAAATTGTTAAATTATTGAAACGTTAATTTAAAATATTAGCGGGTGCCTCAAATAAACATTTTAAGTCAACGGGGTTCGGCTGATAAAGTTTGGTCAAATAGAATCGATTGCTTCAATAAAAAAAGTAAACTGTGGGAGAATGTGTTTTATTACAGACATAAGTCAAGTGAATTTTACATATCAAACAACTAATTGCATTTTACATATCAAACAAAAGTAATTGCATATGAAAAACACTAAGTGCTATTTGGACAGTGTCAGTCTCTGCCAGGCTTTACAGAGCGATTCTGTAGTTCCGTATTTGCGCAACAAAGTCGTGGCTTCGGCACAGATGTGCTGCGGAAACAGAGTAAACTGTTTTTCCATGTGCAGAAAGACGATGCAACATTCCATGACGTCCGGAAATGGGTATTTCTAAAAAAAGAGGGAAAAAAGAAAAAAAAATCACAAACTGAAATCAATTTGCTCAGAATACATGGCTACTCTTGAATGGCTGTCAATAGAGAAAGCTCCATTTTGCCCCCATAATTTAAGCTAAACAGCCAAACCCTTTACAATAAGAAACTTAGCCTCCATCATATTTGATAAGGCCTCCAAACTGTCAAAATGTTTAAAACGTTGCTGAAAAAACCTGTTGTACGCAATTTACTACATACCTTCGATCATCTGATTGATAGTTTATAAATCAAGTAGAAGGTCTTTTGAAATCCTTATAGTGAAGCGGCTAAGTGCTTATGTTTGGCAGAATCGTTCAGTTTATGAAACAAGCGTGAAAATTGGCATGAGCAGTCTCCATGGGTCACTTGACAAGAAAATTGTCAGAGCCACTTGAAATTTCAAGATGGCGGCCATTTTTCAAGATGGCCGACACCTTAGTGGAGCAGTTAAGTGATATAGTGGTTTATTTGGTGATACAAGCATGAAAATTGCCATGAGCCTAATTGCTCCACTAAGGTGGTGGCCATCTTAAAAAAATGGCCGCCATCTTGAAATTTCAAGTAGCTGTGGGTGGCTTATTGTCTAGTGACCATCAGAGACTGCTCATGCCAATTTTCATGTTTGTATCACCAAATAAACCACTATATCACTTAACTGCTCCACTAAGGTGTCGGCCATCTTGAAAAATGGCCGCCATCTTGAAATTTCAAGTAGCTGTGGGTGGCTTATTGTCTAGTGACCATCAGAGACTGCTCATGCCAATTTTCATGTTTATATCACCAAATAAACCACTATATCACTTAACTGCTCCACTAAGGTGTCGGCCATCTTGAAAAATGAAAAATCTTGAAATTTCAAGTGGCTCGGACAATTTTCTTGTCAAGTGACCCATGGAGACTGCTCATGCCAATTTTCACGCTTGTATCATAAACTGAACGATTATATCACTTAGCCGCTCCACTATTACTGATTTTTATAAAGTAAAAGTAAGAATATTTTTTTATATTGTTAGTAATATTTCAAGATGAACAGTTACACTGCAGCAACTTAGGTTTACTTGATTATTCATCATATGCGAGTATAATATATGATACATCAGGCTTTTGAGGAATGTTTATTTGTGCATCTCTCAGATTTACATTTCAAGCTATCAGAATTTCATCTTACTTTTTGGACATATACAGTAGTCAACATTTGAAGTGGATCAAAACAAAGTTCATCAAAGTTGTCATGAGACAAGACCAGGTATTATTCAAAATTCATGTATAACTTTGATGAAAGGTTTTGACTACTGTATATCAGCAACTGCTCGAAATTGCATATTTTTGCTCAGTTTAATACATTTGAGGTGTTTTTCTACTCGTATGATCTCCGTTTTCTCCTATATCATACTTAATGAGCCATAAAAGCCTGATGTATCAAATATGATACTCAACAAAAAACACATATGCAAACTTTTTCTGACTATCATTTTCTATGTCAGGCATTATGGGGTTAAACGGATAGTTCACCCAAAAATAAAAATTCTGTCATCATTTACTCACCCTCAAGTCGTTCCAAACCTGTATGATTTTCACAAAAGAACGTCAGTTACCAAACAGCTGATGCTCCCCATTGACTTCCACAGCATTTTTCCCATACTATGGAAGTCAATGGGGTTCGTCACTTGTCTTGTTACCTAGATTCTTCAAAATATCTTCTTTTGTGTTCAGCAGAAGAAAGAAACTCATACAGATTTGGAACGACTTGATTTTGAGTAAATGATGACAGAACTTGAATTTTTTGGGCGAACTGTCCCTTTAAGAAAACTGAGTAGCTTACTCTGAGCAGCTCAGGAATGGCAGTGAGCACTTTATGGTGTTCAGCAACCTGGGCAGTCAGTGTAGAAAGCGATTCACTGCTAAAGAGAGACAAAAAAGAGCTGTTAGACGTTTCTTTGAAGCACCTGAATCAAAGATACAGCATCAGAAATACCTGCTTCCACTAGCATGTTCCTCTGAAGTTTCAGATTGAGAGGACTCTTTGCACTGGCTGTGCTGCTGAATCAGGCTCGTCACTCTCTTCTGAATCTCTGCTATGGCTCTCTGGGTGGCCTGAAGATTGGCATGAGGTTCAGAGAGAAGAACGTTCCAGAAGCCCTCAGAGAGAGCGCCTTCAGATTGAGCTTCTCCGTTACAGTCTGCTTCATCTTCGTTGTGGTTGTTCTCCGTTAAACGGTGACAGTTGCTGATGGTGTTATTGGTCAAAGCTGAAGTCTCATCACTGTAGTTCCACCATTTCTGATACATGAGCTGATAACAGACAAAAGCCTCCACGCTTTGAGAAATCATCAAGCTTCTCTCATCACTTGGGTCTAGTTTCTGTTTGTAAAGTGCCACCGACTCCAAACCTGCAACAAAAAGGACAATGAAAGATTTGAATTAGGGATGTAACAATTTCGGCCACCGTAGGACTATACGTTATTTGGATAATTGGTTAAAAAATAAACCTGTTAAATCTGATTTTGATGTATAGAACTTAATTAAAAATAATATACTGATATTTAATATTAATATATTTTATGTCCAATTTAGGTTACTTTCAATAGAAGTGTGGTTATTTTATTTTATTGGCTTGTATTATATATTTTTTTTCATTAAAATTGAATTTCATTAAAAAGTAATATTAATACAATTATACAAAAAAGCTACTTTAAAATAAGAAATAAATCATTTTTTAAAAGCAGTTTTGGTTTCGGTTTTTGACCAAGTGCATCCAGAAATGTAGATTTCGGTCCAGAATTTTATCCCGATTTGAATCGTTAACGTTAAAGTCTTCATGGAAACAAAACAGAATATTCTTGTATTTTATGGAATATTGCAGCATTTCTTATAAATGATTTATCCGTGCCCTCGTAATCTTTAATCAAAATAAATTCCCATCCCACTTGCAGTGACATCTCTTTTCTTCTCTGATGATGTGTTTACTGACACAAGGGCGGGTCATCCTGATCAACCAATAGCAAACAACCGCCATCCAATCAATTCCCAATGGACAAAATCAAGTCCTGCCCTACATTGTTTTTTGTTTGAGAAACCTTTTCACTGGGAATGTCATGATAGGGAAGAAAAAAACGATCGCGAATTCCGGTTCATGCCGACTTAAAAGTTCACTTGGACTGATTTTATTTTGGTGTTCAGTGTACATGTACCTCGTGTACCTCACCTTGTGGTAAAAGCAGCTGGCACATCTCCGCCATCAGCGTGAAGTGTCCCGCCTCTGAACCTCGACTCAGAGCTTGCAGTAGCTCCTCTAGAGTAGACGGCCAATCGCACAACAGCTGACTCAAAGCACACAGTGTCACGTCCAATGAAATGTGAGATAAGAGCTGAGGAATAAAAAAATGAGCGGAAGATTTGTGTATTTGACGATGACAGCAAACAGACTTCTCATAAAAGAGCATGCGCGCGCACACACACACTCATGCACACACTCAAGCTCACATACTGTAAATTTTTAAATAGTGGGTGCAGTTTTTTATTACTCGCTTTTGTGTTTCGCCTCCCTCCACAATTGTACACGAGTGCGGGAAGCGCATATGTGATGAAATGTCAGAGAAACGTCAATAGGCTATATTGGATTGTGGTCTATTACTGCATCGCGATGCATCGATGCAAAGATTAAGCAGTGCTTATATAGAGCCATAAATCACAGCCGTGCTTATATAGAGCCATAAATCCCAGCAGTGCTTATATAGAACCATACATCCCAGCAGTGCTTATATAGAGCCATAAATCCCAGCAGTGCTTATATAGAGCCATACATCCCAGCAGTGCTTATATAGAGCCATACATCACAGCAGTGCTTATATAGAGCCATACATCACAGCAGTGCTTATATAGAGCCATAAATCCCAGCAGTGCTTATATAGAGCCATACATCCCAGCAGTGCTTATATAGAGCCATACATCACAGCAGTGCTTATATAGAGCCATACATCACAGCAGTGCTTATATAGAGCCATAAATCACAGCAGTGCTTATATAGAGCCATACATCACAGCAGTGCTTATATAGAGCCATAAATCCCAGCAGTGCTTATATAGAGCCATAAATCACAGCAGTGCTTATATAGAGCCATACATCACAGCAGTGCTTATATAGAGCCATAAATCACAGCAGTGCTTATATAGAGCCATAAATCCCAGCAGTGCTTATATAGAGCCATAAATCACAGCAGTGCTTATATAGAGCCATAAATAACAGCCGTGCTTATGTAGAGCCATAAATCCCAGCAGTGCTTGTATAGAGCCATACATCACAGCAGTGCTTATATAGAGCCATAAATAACAGCCGTGCTTATGTAGAGCCATAAATCCCAGCAGTGCTTGTATAGAGCCATACATCACAGCAGTGCTTATATAGAGCCATAAATCACAGCAGTGCTTATATAGAGCCATAAATCACAGCAGTGCTTATATAGAGCCATACATCACAGCAGTGCTTATATAGAGCCATAAATCCCAGCAGTGCTTATATAGAGCCATAAATCACAACAGTGTTTATATAGAGCCATATCGCAGGTATGACATGGGACATCTGTATTACATATAGATTTTGCTCAGCTCAATATTATCATCCATTTTGTCTATGTATTTCATTAAATATATTATATCATGTTATATTATATTATATTATTCATCTGTCAACAGTGTCAAGTAGATCCGTTGGCATCTTAATTTCACACATACTTGCTTCATGGGAACACTAGTGGTGGCAGGAGGATTCTCGACGGCTCTCAGCTGTTGATGAAGTGTTTTCACTTTGACCAGGTCAGCAGCCGCCACTCCAAACTCGCTCTGCCACACTCTGTGCACCGCCGAGAGAACGTTCTCCTCACAGGGCTTAGACCAGGTGTGCGAAGAAGCCGCGGTCCAGGTGACCACATCTGTATCTGCCAGTCTTTGAGTGAGGATTTCATTAACACAGAACATCAGTCTGTGACCCTGTGAAGAAGAGGAGAGAAACATGCTTTTGGTACACTGAACACTGATAATGTTTCTATAGTTACAATTAATATGCTATAGGGAGAAAAAGGCAACATTTACCTTAGAATAATTGTTGGTTAGACAAACACACTATTCATAGTAATAATATTAAAGGAACACTTCGACTTTTTGGGACTTTAGCTTATTCACCTTATCCCCCAGAGTTAGGTAAGTCCATACATACCCTTTTTATCGTTTTGTATAGTCACAGCGTGTGCAAATAACAAGGTCACATGACACACAGCCATCTTCTAACCGTATACATTCTGGGAACTATATTCTCAGAAGGCGAAGCACTACTACTTGGGCAGAGTGATTTGCTCGCAGCACCTGAGAAGCCACGTGGTGAGGAGTAGAGAGTTCGCTCAGAGTTGGAGTAAATCACTCTGCAGAAGTAGCAGTGTGATTCGCCTTCTGAGAATATAGTTCCAAGTATGTGTACGGTTAGAAGATGGCTGTGTGTCACGTGACCTTGTTATTTGTACATGCTGTGATTATGTGTTATACAAATCACAACATGTAAATAGGAAAATGTTGGTGTTATTTTGTCACTTATTGGGAACAGCATGCTAGCTGGAGCTGTTTACCTCCAGTCTTAGTGCTAAGCTAGGCTAGCGGTGGGTGCGTCAGAGAGTTACGGCACGCAAGGAGATGAAAAGGGTATGGATTTATCTAACTCTGGGGGATACGGTGAATAAGCTAAAGTCTCAAAAAGTCGGCGTGTTCCTTTAATTATTTATCATTTATTAGATATTTTATTGTTTTTATATTGCTTTTGCCTCAAAAAAAAAAAAGACAGCACTTGAAAATGTATTTTTCTTCCCTTAAAAAACGTAAATTAATTTATATCAGTGCCAGTTTAGCTTACTAATTTATTGAGTATACATGTATATCTAAAAACCAACAGCTGGAAACAAACCAAAAGCGAGTCTTGCGTCCTCAGGACTTCCTGTGCTGTGGCCCAGTCCTGGGAAAGCATCAAGTCTTTGGCACACCTCAGAGAGAGAGAATGTGCGAGCTCACTTTCTCCTGATACCCACGCCAGATTAGCCGCTGTCTTCAGCGACATCACATCCCCTTTCTTGGCAATGACTTTAGCTGCATCAAAGCTTGAGTCTGCCGCGAGGTAACTGGCAGGTGAAGGAAGAAAATACTTTGGTATCAGTCCAAAAAAAAAAAAAAAATTATATTACCCAAATGACTGTATACAGCGATTTAAATCATACCACATTATTATACATGCAATATTATGATATGGTATATACATGTTGACTGAGATCCATTTAAAGGGATAGTTCAGCCAAAAATAAATTTTCCGACACAAATGACACACAGACATGCACTGAACATGTCAAAAACTTTAAGCCTTTTATGTTCAAACCGAAGTCAGACAAAGATGGAGAGACTCAAGAAGAAGTGACAACATGTAGACAAAATTTCTGAATGGTTAGTTGATGAATTTATGTAGCTTATGTGTAGTTATCTTCTAGTCATTGATTAGCATATTCTGTCATGATAATCTATAAATTGTGTTCCGGGGGCGGGGTTTATGTAAATTGTTGTGATGTCACTAACCACTAATCACTGTCCTTAAAAAACAATTTCTATAAAAGAAAAAATCTCCCTTTGCTTTGAACTTTGAGCATTGTAACTTTGCAGATGTTGTTTATGCTCAAACAGCAACATTACACACTAACTTAAGTTAGAAAAGTGAAATCCTAACCAACCACCCCTTTAAATTAACTTTATTACCAAAAATGTGATATTTAGCAGCCCAACATTTTGTATGCATAATTCATTTCACCCTATTAAAAAATAAAACAGACCATTTAAAGGGATCATGAATTGAGAAATCAAATTTTCCTTGATCTTGTGACATGTAAGAGGTCACAGTATACATATACACTATATATATGCTAATGTGTTTTCACTCACCATTTTGCCGCAGTAGCATAATGGCCATCCTTCTCCAGCACTGCAGCCCAACTCATGTACAGATCCTTCAGCACAGGGTCCTCTGGCTGGAGTCTGGCTCTGGCTAAAGCGATGGCCTCGCTGAAGATTTATTGCAAAAACAAAACGTGAACCTTCAACTCAGGCCAAACACCATTAACATGACAAACAATTGCTTATTGTGATGTTTCTAACCGGTAGAACTGGTGGCCCTTCAGAAGGCTGATGGCCTCATAGAGTTTATGGATGGACACGAGATGTGACGCTGCTTTGAGGAACTGCTCTTGGTGGCAGAGCTGCTTCACATACGCCTCTACAGTCCTGGCCCACACCTGGTAGCCCGCTGAGAGAGAGGGTCAATTACAAATAAAGATGTCCAGGAGAAAAGGAGAAATGTTTGTGGGGTTATTCTACTGGACATTTAAAAACCTACACAAAACTTGTTTTTCTATGATTTTCCTGTCACATGCAAGACAACAGTGTTTCCTGCATGCTGGTTACACCACACTGACTGGCCAATATTCTGAAAACTGCTTCACTGCATTTTTAAAAAGAAATTATAAAATATTAAAGTCCCCCTGTAGTCAATAATTTTTTCCCCTAAAACTCATATTACATCACCAAAATGACATATTTAAGCATTTTTTCCTTGAAAAAATCATTTCTTCATGCCTTAAAATAGCTTGAATGTAACTACACCCTTGCCTCATTTAGTATACGCAGTTCTATGAATATGCAAATTAGCCCCGCCTCCACTCACTCGCACCAGCTCAGAGATTCACTCGTTAATGATCACACGTTGACCTGATTGGTTACAAGGTAGTTTGTGACGTCAGAAACACCAGCGATTTCAAACCGCTGCAGTTTTAAGGAGAAAATACTCAGCAATGGTGTTGACTTATTGGTGTTGGCATATTAAAAACACTACATAGACATATAACCAACAGTAAAAGCTTGACTTTCACCACAGGGGGACTTTAAGCATTTACCCAAGATTTTTTCTTTTCTTTTTTTACAATCTCTGGACAGGTACACCACCTTGAATTTTTTACCCCACAACATTTTCTGCATGATGTTTAAAAATAATAAAAAAATAACCATTTATATAAATATATATTAAAATACTACTTTTAAAATAATCATACAAATAATTTCATAATAAAATGTATGTTTTTCTTAGTAAGTATTAGTAAGTATTTGAAGTAAAAAGTAAAACAATAATATACAAATATAATAATAATAATAATTGTATAAATTAAATTATAAAACTTTGAACTGAAAATGTGTTCAGCAGTCATAATACCAGAAAACGTCTCACCCATTGGAGCTAAACTGAGGAGGTGGTCAGTCAGCTCTCCTTTCTCCACAGCAACATTTATTGCTCCAATCACGTCTCCTTTCCACAGCCTCAGATACACCATTGAGTCATAATGACCAGCCTCCATGTGGCTCTCCTCTGTTCAAAACACCACAATGAACTTAACACTGCTTCCAAATCAATGATGCCCGATTCACCTCAGATCTTCAGCATCCGAGCAGATATTGGCCCCGCACTGGGCCCGACTCACCTTCCTCCTGAAACATCCTGTAGAGGGCATCCCTGTCCGTGAACAGGCCGAGCTGAATATGATCTCCAGATCCTGGAACACAAGCTCCGCTTTGCCCTGAGGAGCAGAAGGGAAAGGAAATGCGCTATACACATGACGACCATGTATTTACTCTCATTCTGTCATTGCAGAAGTTTAAATCTTTAAATTCCTCATTGATCTACATGAGAAGAAAAGCTTGTACTGCAGCGATAATACCATAAATGTAATTTCCATATTCATAAACCTACCATTCTACAAGACTACCATTCAAATGTTTGGGGTAAGAAAGACTTAATGTTCTTCATACAGACCCCACATTTTTTTGAACAGCAGTGACCATTAAAGTCCAAAGTAAATAATAGAATCCCATGGTATTTGGTAAATGACCAAAACAACATTTACATTTTTTTGTTATGATGTTTCAGAAAGTTCACAAATATCATTCAACTAATCTTGTTCCATTTCATCTGCCTTTTCTGCGACAGAAAGCGTCTCAGCAGGACAACTGCATCATTACACCATAGTAAACATTTAGCAGACGCATAAGCAAATCTAGTTTCTTAAGCCCGCTCACACCAAGGACGATAATTATAATGATAAAGATAAATATATATAAACATGTATATATGTGGATGCTAATATAGTTATAGTTCAAGGCTCCTGACTAACATTTGAGAGAAGTAGCACCGGTGATTTTTAATCATAAAATGACTATTGTTTTGCATTAATAAGTGCAGTAACTAATTACTATTACATGTCTATTTCTCGGAAATGCACATTTGACAGTAAAGCACTGAGCTTGAGTTGAGATGCTGATCAAATGAACTTTTATTAACAGAAGTAACGTAAAAAAAATAGAATTTTTTTTTTTAATCATCACATTAAAAATAACACTTAAATTGGATAATATTTAGAGCCTTGAAGTGCTGGAAAAAGTGTGAAGCACTTGAAAGTCCTTGAAAAGTGCTTGAATTTCACTCTCAAAAGGTTGTACGAACCCTGAACGAATACAGTAAAAACATTTGACTATTTCTGCCACAATACCATGGTTACAGTTAGCGTTACAACATTTGTGGACTGAAAAGCCTTTCATAACTCATACGTTTATGGTACAATGTTTCTCCTGGTTTCCAGGTCAGCACTATTTGACCTGATATGGTTAATAACAGAGAATTCTGCACTGAATTTGAATGTTTCTCATTAGATCTTGCAGTAATGTTCTTAATACTGCTGTGAATCCAAACACTTTCTCACTGGATCACCCAGCGCTGTGTAGTAACGGTGTCACATGATCGAGATCGGGATGCGCTGTCTAGTATAAACTACGAAAAGCTGATAAACTGTCCACGTGAAGAAGCAAGAAGCACGGTTTCTTTATGCTTTCGTTTGCCGTATGATGTTTCTCATATGCAACAGAAATGGCAGCTCTTATCAGTCGGGCATCGTGGTGGTCGCACCAGTGCAAACTAACAAAATTGAGTCACGCCAGCAAGAAAAAAGGTCCCAAATTTGACCATTTGGTCGCAGTCTGGAGCCGTGTAGTTATCTTGCCCTTTATCGTTCTTGTTGTGAATGGGCCTTTAATGTTTCTACTTGTTTTTAAGCTCCTGACTTACCATGCGAGTGTCTCACAGCAGCGAGCGTCAGGCAGTCTTGCTGAAGTTCCTCTTTGGGTCGGTGATCCATAGAAGTACTGAGCGGGAGAATGGAGCGAGGCTTTCTCTTTTTTAAAGACAGATCTAAAATGAACAACAAATGACATAACGTAAGAGCTTTTACAATGTTTTCATTTTCTCAGAGCAGGTTTGATGTCGATGACGACAAACAAACACCATAGGTTTTTAAAGACCCAAGTTATTTCATTATTTATTCATTTAAATGTATTAATTGATTAATTTGTTAATTAACAATAATAAATAATATTAAGTCATATGAGAAAAATCCACTTTTTACTGTTAATAATAATTGCTATTACAGTACGGTCATTCATTTTGGAGCATTTTTTAACTAATGTTTTTTTTTTTTTTTTTTTGCATGATACATTCAAAAAGAATCTTCTTTATCCCACATCAGTAACAGCTAAACTATTAGTACATTGTACCCAACAATTGTTTTTTGACGCAAGTACATAGTAGTTAAAGACATCCAAGTGGGAAAGAAGAAAATATTGACTGCACACATTAAGGCAGAGACCGACCTGATTTCTCTCTTTTCTTCTCCTCTTTGACCTCCCTTTTAACTGCATGGATGAACTTTTCTCCATTCTGAACCCTCTCAGTGCCACGCGTGTCCACACTGCTCTCTCTGGACCAGCCTGTGACCCCAATGATAAAGGTTATTCATCACACAACACCCAGACAGCCGGAGTGACATTTCAAAGACGGCGCTGGAATCACAAAAGCGAGAGGAAGCGGAAGAGACAGCGAGAGATGAAAGAGAGAAAGACGGACCGTTACCCGTGACGGAAGGAGCGTCTGTGTTCTCCTTCTCTTCCTCTTCGTCATTGTCAGACTGGCCCTCTTCTGCTCCGCTGCCTGCTGTCCCTTTCATTTCTTCACCTAAAGCTAATTCACTTTCTTCCGCCTTCATCCATCCTTTTCCTGGTGCCTTCTTTTTCTTCTTGGGCTTTTTCTGAGGTCCTCTCTTTTTCTCTATCTCAACACGTTTTTTACCTGTTGATGAAAACATCAAAGTATGTGTATTTTGATGTTTATTCATGTTTATGTCATGGTCTAGTAGTAAAGTGGAAGAAATGATTGGTTTACATGCCGCTTGAACTTAGGCTATACAGCGAAGAGTGACAAAATAACATTTATTGTTTGAATTTTGTGATTAAACAGGACAGAATTTGAATGCTCAGACTTTCATTTCAAAAGTAAAAAAGCTTACTGCAATTATTTAGTGAAGCTTGTTTCCACCACAGAATAAAAAATAAAAAAGGTAATTGCGACTTATCTCAGAATTGCGTGATACAAAATAGGGATGAGTCACGATTTTTGAATATTCGATTAGTTGATATTATTATAGAATATCGAATAGGTTGTGGGATTATTGTCTTTTAAAAAATCCCCATGTTTTCAGTGCTGATGCGGTGGTGACGCGTTCATGTAACCAGAGGGTGATGCTGTCAATAACGCATTTAAAAGCTGTCAATCAACTCTCAGACGACAGAATAAGATATGCCTACACATTTTCTCACACCAGAGTATGTGAGCGGAGTGGTAATATTTCCTCCAGAGCAGAGAGCGCCTTTATGAAGATTCCGCTCCGCTCGTTCACTCTGATCAGCGCCGCTCGCTCAACCCAGAAAGTCCTATGTGACATGCTGGTTCGAAAATATGTGAAAGGGCTGCCCGTGCAATAGTCTAATTGCATATTTATATTCATTTAATTACTGAAATATATATGGGAGAGAATACTAAACCATAATGAGCGTTTTCGTAATATATTGCCTATTCCGCACTCAAGCGCACGCACAAAGCTTGCCACAAAGAACCGGCAAAAGTAATGATTGTGCATTGTGTATTTAATAAACAAATGTTTTCTGTGTCAGTGTCGGCTGCAAAGATAAAGTTGACGATGCTGACTCGCGATCTTCACAGTGAACGCAACTATAGAGAGAAATGCACACTTCATACGGATTAGCCTACATAAGCAGAGAGCAGCCCATTTCTTTTCGTTTTGACTTTTTTGTTTAAAAGTAGACATTTCAAGCTTTCTATATATATATTTCTCAGGTCTGTGAGGAAAGTATACGCTGAGTTTCGGTTCATTTATGAGACGAGCTCCAGTTCACGAGCAATGCAAGTGATCGCGCCGGCGCCTCTATGTCCTGATTATATTGTCTGCTATATTCTTATTTATTAAATCCAGGCAATTGGTTGATGAAACATTGATTAAAATTAAGATACAATTTATACAAAACGAAACTCACTTTAAAAAAGGCTTTCTACAAAACAAAACTTAATGAAGTGGTCAAAATCATGTCTGACACTCCATATATCTCCCAATATACTGCGCATCTTATGATCCTATCTTACTCATGCTTTTCACTTTTCAAATAATCGACATAGATGAAATTAAAAAATAACATTATATTATTTAAACATAAATATGAAACTTGTTATATTTAGGCATCACACCGCTCAGTTTCGCTCCACTCACATGCTCTGGTGTGTGGCCTATATATGCGTGCATGTGGAAGAGGGGCGTGATTTTCGAATAATATTCGAATAATACCCAGCGATCTTCTAATATTATTTTTGCTTGAAATGCCCATCCCTAATATAAAATCGCAATTGTGAGATAAAAAGTCGCAATTATCTTTTAAAATGTTTTATTCTGTGGTGGAAACAAGCTTCCATAATTATTGGATGGTATGCGCTATAAATAAAGTTTAGTGAAGTTTTGTTCTTGCATCAACTGAAAACAGCATAGACTAAAAGATGTTGGTTCATCAAAATAAAGATTAAAATGAGAAATCGATATGGTCAACTCAGACACAGCTGACATGTTTACCTGTTGTAGCTTATCCATGTAAAGTAGTGTTAATTAAACTGATGTTTCCGTCAATGACTTTGGCTAGTTTCGGACCAAACCAAAAAAAAATTTCCGTTGAATATGTTTGTTTGGCGACGTTTTGGTGCATCACTAGTTGAATATAACAATATACATACTCTTGGGAGGTGTGACGTGTTCCTGCTTGGATATGGCCCATTCCTGGAGGGTGAAGTCATCTCCACCGGTCCAGATCAGATCTGGGTGAACAGCGGACCACTGGACGCACATCAGTCGGCCTGAGTGACCCCTGTAGTTACACACCGGCTGCTCTTTCAGCACATCCCACACCTGTGAAGAATGAGTTTTTACACACTAATAAAATTTAATTTGTATTTTTTCTAGACAATAGATTATCCAAAAACCATGACTATTTAAAGGGGTCATTACATAAGAAACCTTTGACATATAAGGTCTTTGTACATTCTGCAAGTTTCATAGCTTTAAACATCCTCTTCATTATAAACAAAGCACTTATTTAATACCGGATGTGAACACATTATAATCACTGATGCAGTTTACACTGGATATAGTATACAATACAGAATCGCATTCAATTTCTGACACTCCACACGCTTGAGTCTGCCAACAACAGGACAAATAGAAGAGTGAAATAGCGTTTGCATTGAATTTAAATGGCTTGTTTGTGGCTCTGTACAGTCTTCAGAAGGATCCCAGCATCGGAAACAAGTGGATGTTTTATTTTAATGGCGTCCCGGATTGCATTGAAGGATTATATGTTTGTTCGGAGCATTTTGTTTTGTAAACAAAGCACAGTGTTATGGAGAGTTAGCAAGTAAATGATTTCAGAATTCTTTCCGTAAATGACATTTTTATACCGATAATGTTTTCAAAACACTTACTCGTGCAATAGCGAGTGGGCGTTGATACGGTTTCCTATGCAATGATGTTAGCCAATCATAACAGCGGTCGTTTACTGACAAGCCTTAAAGGAGCCGCCCCTTAAAAACTGATTATTTCAGACAGAGGTTCAGAATAAAGGTTAAAAATTATATATATATATATATATTTATTTTTTATAAGTGAATTATTACAATTAGAAGTGAACCTCAAGGAACATAAAAAAAAAAAAAAACTATAAAATAACCTTGAATTCGATTATATTACTGCGACATAAAATGTTTTTAAACTTAAAAAAAAAAAAAATTATAATAATAAATAATAAATAAAAGTATAACTTGCCTGAGAGGTTCCGTCATAACATGCAGTCACCAGACGCCCATCGTGATGGGGACTCCAGGCTAGGCCGGTGATTTTGTTGGTGTGACCAGAGAGAGTTCTGAAAGGTTCAGTCACCAGCACTGGATTCTCTGATGGGGTTTCTGTAAGTGAAAAACCTTAATAAGAAAAACAAGCAAATTCAAAGCCCTGATATACTTCAAGCTAAATCGAAGAAAGAACTAGTGTGACGTCACTTCGAGCAAAATCAGGCCAAAACAAAGTTCATTTGGAGTTGTTTCTGAAGCTTGCCAAAGTGAACTTTCCAAAAACACCTTCGAACTACCATTGGTCAGTGGTGATTACGTAATAGGTGGGTGTGGCTCTAAGGCGCTGCCTTCTTTGATGAGGAAATCTTCTCTCTGGTTCATTTCTTCTGTTCAGTCCGTCAAGGTCAAACATGAACTACGGAGAGCTACTTTACAGTAGAAATATAAGTCGTAATTCTACTTGAAAGCAACAATAGCCAGGTTTCCATTCCATTTTTGCGGAAAAAGGTTTAGTTCTTTAAAATGGTTACTGATATATAACTGATAGTAACACAATTTAGTACAGTGTTTAAATTCAGAATAGGTCGTTGTTTCTCCCATTCTTTAAATTATAGGCCTATTACCAAGCCTTCTTTTCAATCTACAGTCTAATAGGCCAATAAATTAAACAGAAAAATAATACAAACCTCTATCTGTTTCTGAATATTCCAAGTATTGATCTGAATAGCCTAAATAATGAAGTACAAAAAAACCCATGACACTTGTTAATAAAAAGTAGTTTATATATTTAATTTAATAATGTATAATAAAGTTTCAATTCAATTGGATCTTGAAAATCTCTCCAGCTTGTCAAATGAAGGGTGTTCTGAAGGCTGACAAAAAGAAAAGTAAAATACAAAAGTAATATGTTACTTCTGTATATGAATAAATAAAGCAGTAATTAATATGTCATAAAATCACGAGTTTGATTTCATGGTCAGCAGCTTTCCTAGGCTACAAGACAAATAAAACTCACAAACATGACAATTGTAAATCAAATTATTTTTTAAATACCATTTATTAATATGTAATATAATTTTATCTCAAACAAATTAGAAATATAGTGCGTTGAAAAGACTGTTTGTGAAGCTGTTTCATGACAACTCTCTCCGGGTCAGCGGCAGCGCCAACACAGCTTTGAATGTTGCGATATGATTTTGTCAAAGTTTAATAGACAGAATTGAAAGATCGCGTGGGTGTTTGAATCGAGATCACAGTCTTTTAAAGATGAATCGTGCAGCTCTATTGTCTTATCTCTCTCTCAGCATATGAGTAGCGCGGGGGCTTTTCAGTGCTTTCAGTCTCACATCTCTTCCATGCGTCCACTTATTATGTCACTCAACACTCATAGATAACGACACAATTCATCCTCTGTTGGAACGAAAGTGGCTAACCTCTGTCAACCTCATCTACAAGCAAGGACAAAAATAAAGCAATTGAATTTGAATTAATATCGATTCTGGAATAAAAAAATAGATTTTAGAATCGCAAAAAAAAAAATCAAGATAGCTAGGTGAAACAATTTTTTCTCCCAGCCCTAGTGAACATGATAGTTATTGTAGTTCTACACTAAATGCGAGTATGCATTTACTCATCTCACTTGCACAAGAACATATTCTGTATTCCTGAAAGCAAAAACAGTGAAATGTAAATTCAAATAATAATAATAATAAACAGAGCAATTCCAATAGGGTCCTCACACCATCAGTGCTAATATTACGCAATATTATGCCTTAATATTATGCAAACCTGCAACAATTAAACAGGTTAAATTACACAAATATACTTTGTGTTCAATCTTTATGTATTCAAAAAGTAATCTGTCTTACAACCTCCTGGACAACAACCAGTCTGGTTTCATAAGCGAACACTCAACTGGGACTGCCCTGCTCTCGGTTATTGAAGCTCTGAGATTGGCAAGAGCAGCTTCCAAATCCTCAGTACTCATCTTGCTGGATCTGTCGGCTGGTTTGGACACAGTTAACCACCAGATCCTCCTGTCAACCCTCATGATGAAGGGCATCTCAGGAACTGCACTCCAGTGGTTCAAGTCTTACCGATCAGGTATGTCCTTCAGGGTGTCGTGGAGAGGTGTCTAAGTTGCAACATCTAGTTACAGGGGTGCCTCAGGGCTCAGTGCTTGGACCACTTCACTTCTCCATCTACATGTCATCGCAAGGATCTGTCATTCAGAAAAATGTTTTTTCCTATCATTGCTATGCTGATGACATTTCTGGCTGGATGAAGGACCACCACCTTGCAAAGACAGACCTGCTTGGTCCCGGCCAACCCAACACTACACTACAACTTCTCCATTCAGCTGGGTTCGTCAGCCAGAACTCCATCAAGGTAAGCCAGGAACCTTGGAGTTGTGATTGATGAGAGTTATACTTCACAGACCACATTGCTAGAACTGCCCAGTCCTGCATATTTGCCTTATACAACATTAGGAAGATCAGGCCCTTCCTATCTGAGTATGCTACACAACTCTGAGCTTGTTTAAACCCAATGCTCTCTTGGCAGGCCATCCAGCATCAACTGTCAAACCTCTGCATCTGATCCAGAAGGCTGCAGCTAGAGTGGTCTTTAACAAGCCAAAGAGAGCACATGTCACACCTCTCCTCATAAAATTGCACTGGTTGCCAATTGCCACCCACTCCAGACCAGCCACTGGCTCTGCACCCCTAAACCTTGTGTTCTGCAAGTGAACGGTGCCTTGTGGTACCATCCCAAAGAGGCACGAAATCCCTTTCACAGACCTTTACCTGGACTATTCCCTGCTGGTGGCGTGACCTCCCTAACTCAACCCGAACTGCTGAGTCTTCAGCCATTTTCAAGAAAATGCTGAAGATGCATCTTTTTACGCAACACTTGCACTTACTATTCTATATCTATTATAATGTTTTTTTTTTCTTGCTATGTGTACTGTGCTGTACTAACTAGGACTGGTCACAGCACTTGCACATTGCTGCCCGATACGGGTTGGTTTGACTGCTTATGCTCTCCTCATTTGTAAGTCGATTGAATAAATGTTAATGTAAAGTCAATCTCACGTTATTAACCAGTGCCTTTGCTGCTGACCTTTGATGATATAATTCAACCATACTGATAAGCAAAAATGACTAGATTCACTTTTTTTGTTTTCTTTAAGAGTGTTGAACTCCCTCTACTGTACAGGTTTGAAATCCCTTCAGCCTGAGGCTTTTTCATTTCACTTTTGGTGTGAAAGGATCTTTACATTTGCCAAAAAAAAGTTCTCAATTTAATTAAAATACAAACAAGCAAGCCCAGACCAGGTCAGTAAACATTACAAAAAAGTAAGGTAACACATTTCCTTCCATAAAAAGTAACTAAGTAATGTAACTAGTCACTTTTTAGGGAGTAGGGTAATATAGTAACGCATTACTTTTAAAAGTAACTTTGCCCAACACTGCCAGTAGTACATATTATGTATACTGTGCACAGTATGTCATTTTTTTATTTTGCATGCATAGAATAGCTAAAAAGAAAAATTCAACAATGATGAAGAGCCGATTCTCACCAATGGCGCTCCTGAGGTCATGGACGTAGACTGTGGCATTACTGGAACCGGACGCCAGCAGATACTGAAGCTCCTTCTGAGAGTGTTCATGGTGCCAGCGCAGTGAATTTATGATCTTATGATGCTGCTGCACTGTGCACAAGATCTTCAGCATGGGAGCCTTCAACACCTCTATAGACCTACAACAAAAACCCTTACGGAGTGAGACACTTAATATAACCTCCGATAATGAGCTTTGTTTGATCCATAATACTGTTGCATATGATATATTTCATATTTAAAGACTAAATTAAATCAAAATAGATTCTGGTCTTATTGTGCACAATTTATGTGTCATTTTTAATCTTACATTTCTCTGATGTTTTTTGATGTTGTAACTAAATCCATGTGGAATGAGAAAAATGATCTTAAATATTTCAGCCTCATGACACAATTAAATCCAGATGGATACACTCAAGCCCCGTCCTACATCATTTCCTACTGAATATTAAAAAAATGTCTCTCCTTATTCGAAAATGAACCAAAACAACACTTTATAAGTAGGTTCAATTTGTTAACATTAGTTAATGATATCATGAACTAAAAATACTTTAACAGTATTGATTATTCTAGCTTACAAGCAAATACAATTTGTAGACACTACTGTTCAAAAGTTTGGGGTTGGTAAGATTTTTTTATGTTTCATAAAGAAATCTAAAATTAAAAAAAAAAAAAATTAATTAAAAACAATTCTATGATTTCACTCCCTATTCTAGCTTATGCAACTTTTTGAGCACTTGAGTTTGTTTGCCTTTTCACAATGAATCGCTTGCTGTATTCCTCATTTGTAAATCACTTTGAATAAAAGCTTTTGCAAATTAAATAAATGAATAAATAAAAATACAGTAAAACAGTAACATTGCGAAATATTATCACAATTTAAAATAACTTTTCAATTTTAATATATTTTAAAATGGAATTTTAAAAAAGATACATTTTCAGCATCATTACTCCAGTCTTCAGTGTCACATGACCCTTCAGAAATCATTCTAACATGCTAATTTGCTGCTCAAGAAACATTTCTTATTATTAACAATTTTGAATGTCAGTTGTGATACTTAGTAAAAAAAAAATTTGTGATGATGATAAATGATTAATAGATTAATACAATTAATATTAATTCATTACTAATGTTAACAAATTAAAACTTAATGTAAAGGGTTACCAATTAAGGTAAATGATTAACAATGGTTTGATTAACATTATTACCCATCTTCATTTCCAATGGCCAAAACGCTTCCATCCGGCTTCCAGCTCAGGTCTGTGTGTGGGGGGATCTTGTGCTGAAGAACAGAATAAGTTTTTCAATATGACCAAATTTAATAAAGACGAATATGAACGGGCGATTTCTCATCTTACTTTGATGCTGTTAGTGTCTCGGATGAGTTTGTCAATGTTACTGGCCTCCCCTGAGAGTTTCCAGGGGTCGTGCTGGAAGATGACCCCCTCTCCGGCACAGCTGTATAAGCTGTAGGACGGCTTGTCTCCCGATCCCCCTGAGCCACACACACGTACACAATTATTAGCGGGAACATCACCATTACTATTGCTCATCCCTTCAACAAACCCCTCTAAACAAACAAAAGCAATTATCTCCAGCCCCTCGAGCATCGGAGATGGATACGGTGATGAACGTGTCATTTGTCAGCAGCAGGGTGAAATTATGTTTTCATTCCTTGATTACCCAACAAACTCCACGGAGGGAAAGCAAGCATTTTGTTCACCCTCGCTCAATTACAGAGCGCGTTAAAGAGGAGCTGGGCATCACTTATTGCTGATGGATCGTTCTTGGCGCCACTTCAAGTTCAATGTTTACTGGGTCATGCGGGTGTGTTTAATGAATTGACTTACCGAAAGACATGGGCGGCACAGGAGGGCCCCATGAAAGAGAGTAGATGGTTCTGCGGTGGTAAGTGCTTGAGATTTGAGGAGGTCTGTGCGTGAAAACAAACAATGAAGTCAAATGTGTAATTTTCCATTTTTTTTTAAATGTATTTTAAAGTTTAATTGAATTACGCTGCCATAACTCTAAAAGTATTTTTTTTTTTCTATGATTGACTCTTGCATCAAAACGAACCTAAGGAATCGCAAGGTTCCATATTTCATATGCATAAATACAGTTCAAAAATGCACGTCTGTTGCTCTTACTTGTTAGAGTAAACTTCATATATTCCCACTTTACCATCGTCGGTACCAAACGCCAGAGAGCCCTCTTTTAGTGGATGCCATGCCAACTGTAAGAGAAGTGAGCAAAAAAAAGTGGGCTTGATTTTAAACTAACTGAATGGCACTGTGGGAAATATAACTGTGAATTAAACCCATCTGACTCACAGCTGTGACTTTAGATTTGATCCCTTGCCAGAATGTCTTGATGTCATATTGGTTCTGAATAGACATGGTGTTCCAGACCCGAATCATGCTGTCTCCGACCCCTAGAGCCAGACAGCCAGTGCCCACCGGAGAGAAGCTGAGGCAGTACACAAACCCACCCAGAGTGGGCAGAGTCCAACAGCACTCCAGAGACGCCAGGTCCCAACACTTAATCTGAAATAAGACATCCATACAGAATAAATATATAAATATAAATCATCACAAATCTCAGAATAGAATTAAACATAATTTTTAGCATTAATAAGAATGGAATGTACACAGGCTTTGTCTTGGCAGACTAGATCTGCTACGCTGCTGCTGGCATGAGTGAAGGCTACTGCCGAAACATGGACATTAATATAGGGAATAGGGATACAAGCTGCTGCAAGGAAAGTAGGGAGAACCCCTTGGCAGAACTAGGCAGGTGGTGCTGGGAAAGTAGGGGGGCTAGGAAAATTCGCATGGAGTTGAGCCAGCTCGTGTTGGAAATAAATATTTTACGTTAGACTGATTGGCCCAAAATACCCTAGCAACCACCCAGAACAACCTAGCAACGCCCTAGCAACTATCCAAAATACGATAGCAACCACCTAGCAACAGCATAGCAACTACCCAGAACACCCTAACAACCGCCTAGCAACACCATAGCAACCACCCAACATACCCTAGCAACCATCCAGTAACACCATAGCAACCCCCAGAACACCCTAGCAACTGTCTTGCAGCCACCCAGAACACCCTAGCAACTGCCTAGCAACACCATAGCAACCACCTAGCAATGCCCTAGAAACCATCCAAAATACCCAAGCAACCACCTAGCAACAGCATAGCAACCACCCAGAACACCCTAGGCAACCACCCAGAACACCCTAGTAACCACCCAGAACACCTTAGCAACCCACTAGAAACACCCTAACAACCGTGCCGAATTTTGCCACTGCAAGCACCACTTCACATTTTCTTCAGGAAATGTACATTCTAGTTTAGTATTTATTTCTGAATTTGGGGTGAAAATACCCTAGATTCACTCACAACTTACTCCACCTTATTATTGTAATAGTAATTTGTTTAACAAATAGACAAATAATGGTAACACCTTATTTTATAGCCCTGTTCCCCACGTACATACTATGTACTTCTTATAGTAATTACAATAACTGGGTAATAACTAGATACTAACCCTGAACATAACCCTAAACCTAAACTTCTCACTAAGCTCTGAATGATAACCCCTGTGGTTACCTTATATTAACCAGTTCTTTCTTAGGTAAGTACGCTGCAAGTACACATATGTGAACGACCGTACTGTAAAATAAAGTGCAACCCAAATAATTATGCATTATATATTTACTTCTCACACATTTTTGGAGAATGTTACTAACAAAAAGTATTGTGGTGGTATCACAATACACTGATGATACTCATATACCATGATATTGAAAGATTATCACATTTAAATTCCATGGTAATATCATACCTCAGTTTTAGAAAATGGTGTTTTTGTAGGGAGAAATAAAGGTTATTTATTCTGTATTGTTGAAAATGGTTTACAAGCACATGCTAATGGAGGAGGATCTCACCTCTCGGTCCATTGAGGTGCTGATCAGAAGCTCTCTGTCCCCTGAGCGAAACGAGCTCATGTTGAAGACGATACGGCTGTGATTCTCTCCATCTGGGGAACTGCCCAACAGACTCCACTTCTGCTTGCCTGACTTCACGAGATCCCACATTACGATCTCACCGCTGCACGACAACATCCGCAGTGAGTCGACTCATGTTCGTTTACGACAAAACATCCTCCAACACACAATAACCAAACACAACATACCCAAAACAGCTGGACACAATCTGTGAAGGTCTCCCTTTAGGCCAGTGGACCGTCAGCCAAAGTCTTTCCTTCAATGCTGGATCAACTCCCACTCCTCGTCTCTTCAGGAAGGGAAGTTTCAGCGTCATTACACCTGAAAAGAGACACACGGTGACCTCAATGAAACCGCACCTGAAAGCTACAATAAACCAGTCTGTGCAATCTTTGGGTTATGAATCTTTCTATGTCACCTTTGCCTCTGGCTGTGCTCCATATCCGCACAGTCTGATCTCGACTACCCGACGCCAGGTAACACCCCACTTCTGCTCCTTCTGTCGCCAAATTGCTTCCATCTACGGAAAGAGTCAAGGACATGTCACTTGTTTTGTTTTTGTCCAATCTATTTTTGTCCAAAACTTTTTTGACAGCCAAACTCCTTAAACATCAAATATTTAATTTAAATAATATAGTATTTTAAGTTAATCTTTCAATAATTTAACGACACATTCGCATGTTCATGGTTCTCAAATGTCAGGTCACATGGTTCATACTTGGGTTCACTCTTTACAGGAACCAACTGACACTAGTTACAAGAGAAATACTGTATGTATGTCTTAAATTCTTCATTTTCAAACATATAAACGGACATACGAACATGTCACACTCTCAAGCTTTTACTGGGAATATTGAGGAAATCATGTAAACCGTGTGTGTTCGCACTTGTAGTTCTATTTGCTTGGTTCGTTTGGTCCGGACCAAAACAAAAAACATTTAGCCCTGGTCTGTTCAGTGTTCACATTTGCATTTTAACAGCGAACCTAAAGATACCAAACCTAAAGGCATAGGTATATGTTCACAACCTGATTGGTCGGATTTTATTACGCATATTTCGCGTCGGAACTTACCGAACATCCAAAACAATGAATAAATGCGCTTGTTGTTTGTGCGTAGCCTGCATGTGATGGTATTTTGACCAGCTGAGAACTCGTGAAGAGATTATAAAATGTGTTAAGGAGTCCAAACAGTGGCAGGAATCCCTCCGTCACACACACACACACACACTTGAAGATCTGCTGCAAGAAGGCGTCGTTTCTGACGCCTGTACCGAACTGTGATGGGCAACATCGCAACTGTGACGATAAAAAACAGGTATGCTTGAGCCTTCTGTCCTTTTAGGGTGGCATCTTGTGACATGTCCCATTTTTGGTTTGTTTACAAGTTTTTGTCAGTGTTGCGTTCAGATTTCATTCGAGCCGCACAAGAGTTCATTTGGTCCAAAGGAACTTAAGTGCGGCTCGAATAAAATATGAACTGTTTGGTGCGCACCAGGGTTCGGATGGCAGAGTTCATTTTAATTTAACCAAACCTGCCAAGTATGTCCACAAAAATGTTGGAACTTATGTGAACCTAGTGCACCTTTTGTTCCCAAATACACATTAAACTCACAGCACAAAGTAGAAATGTAATTTATAAGACGCAGCATTTACTGTGAACACAGTAGCTCTGAAAACACATCATTATAAGCTCATGTAATTCATGTAAATGAACGAGGTGATATTTTAGTTTCATTGACATACTATTTTAGTTTTTAATATTTTGAATACATTTTTATTTTCATATTTTCTGTTTTGATGTTTTAGTAATTTTGTTGTCTGTTTTTGTCATTGCAATTTTATCACCACTTATGTTTTATTTTGATTAATTGCGCAGCCCCATTTGTTTATTTTAATGTTACATTCGATTGAATTAACCAGCTTTTCATCAAATCACAAACCCCCTGCAGTTCCCTTCATTTAAAGGAACACTCCACCGTTTTTTGAAATAGGGCTTATTCACCTCCTTTCCTACATTTAGATAGGTGGGCAAATGCATCTTTGTCTCAGTGCATGCATTGTTTTAGTTTGACAGGGTCAGCGCTAGCTTAGCTTAGCACAATGAATGGAATCCTTTGTTGCCAGCTAGCATGTCTTCTTGTGGCCTGCCTATTCACAACAAGTACAAATAGCGATGCAGATTAACACTAGGCGATTTCCTAGGCAGATACTGACTTGGGACTATATTAGGGGGAAGCACAGGCGAAGATATATCGCGCAACACATGAAATCCTCGGTAGCTGTGACACAACTGCGGGCACGCTCATCTTGATCTGACACGTTGAGCCTGGTCATCGATGTCAGTAACTTGTCCCACTCGCCACAGCACAGACACTCTATTTCAGTCGGCATAGATTGGCATATTCCCCCACATTCACACTGTCACCAGTTCGTGTTGGCTCTAATCCTCACGTCCTCAGGCTGTTGAGCGATCGCAACCTCCTCCTCCTGTCGTTCTATTTCCAAAGCACGCAGCTCATCTTCTGAAAACTCTGGTTCATAGAGGTATGGTTCTGTATCTTGACTGTCTGAGAAGTCACCCTCTTCGTCTCTCACAAAATCAGCCGTGTTCATGTACTGTAGGAAAAATAGCCAGCTACTATTCACGCCGGTATGTTGACGGAAGTCGTGGGATTTCATGTGTTGCATGATATCTCTGCGCCCAAGTAGCAGTGCTTCGCCTGTGCTTCCCCCTAATATAGTCCCAAGTCAATATCTGCCTAAGAAATCGCCTAGTGTTAATCTGCATCGCTATTTGTACTCGTTGTGAATACGCAGGCCACAAGAAGTAATTAGGTGGGGGGTTTTTTATCACTTTTACTCAGGACATGCTAGCTGGCAACAAAGGATTCCATTCATTATGCTAAGCTAAGCTAGCGCCAACCCTGTCAAACTAAAACAATGCATGCACTGAGACAAAAATGCATTTGCCCACCTATCTAAATGTAGGAAAGAAGGTGAATAAGCCCTATTTCAAAAAACGGTGGAGTGTTCCTTTAAGAAACCCTTTATTCATTTATATAAAAAGACGCTAATTTTAAATTTTTAACATCACATGATGTTATATTATGTTAAATTATATTTTTTTATGTATTATATTTAAATATATATTCTGTGGAAGTCTCAGGACCAAAAAATGTTCGTCCAATCATTGCATTTGGTTGCTATTGCTAGACGCTCTGAAATGACCTACCCTACCTTTAATAGTAATAACTCACTGACTGAGGTAAGACGGATCTTGAAGTTCCTTACCTGCGTTTTCTTCTGACCGTCCGTATAGAGGCTCTTCTCTGGGACAAGGGCACCATGCCAACGCATGAATCTCATCATCATGCCCCCTCAGTCGATGAATCACCTCCCCTTTCTTACTGATGTCTATTACTACTATCATTCCATCCTTATACCTTTAGGAGGAAGCATATACAATTAGCAAGCATCACTAAAGAGTCAGGGTCTCTCTAGGATCACAATTAAATAATAAAATAACAAGCCTCTACCCCACTGCGATGTAGTTTTCTTCATGTGGAGAGCAGGACACGCAGAAGATTGTTCGAGGTTCAGGGAAGAAGCTCTGGGTGTCATTACTGCTGAACCAATAGCACACCACGATGCCCTTCTCATCTCCTGTGACCAGCAGAAGTTTCTGCACTGGAGACCAGTGGACCGCAGTGATGGTGCTCTGTTCAAACACAAACACACCATTTACATTTGTTGATCATGTACATGCAGGGCCTTAAACTAACTTTTTGCCACACCTGCCAATAGCCGGCGACTTAAGAAAATGTCCGGCATAACTACTTTTTACCAGCCATGAAACTGTTTTTGCAAAAATGGGTAGTTATGACACCAAAATGTTATATAGCCTACTAGTTAAAATTCACTATTTTT
This sequence comes from Scardinius erythrophthalmus, assembly GCF_964197995.2. Lineage (NCBI taxonomy): Eukaryota > Metazoa > Chordata > Actinopteri > Cypriniformes > Leuciscidae > Scardinius > Scardinius erythrophthalmus. Next base: position 28,217,499 of record NC_138237.1, on the reverse strand, counting down.
GCAGTTACAGAAATGTAATAAAGTAATCAAATGTAAAATAGCAGAGTCTTCACTGTATAAATTAAGCATAGATTAATCCTTATTAAAGTTACAATAGTTATTCAGTCAAGGGCAGTGAGTGATTTGTCTGTGTCTTTTGTTGTTTGATTAACAGGTAGCCTATAAATATAGGCTGCTGTCACTTTAAGAGATAATGCATGAATGCAATACTGATACACATGCGTTTTCTTTCTCAACTGTTTATGTTCACTTAAAGGGATAGTTCACTTTAAAATGAAAATTCTGTCATCATATACTCACCCTCATGTTGTTTCAAACCTGTATGAATTTCTTTCTTCTGCTGAACAGAAAGGAAGATATTTAGAAGAATATCAGTAACCAGACAGTTTCTGGTCTCATTGACTTCCAAAGTAGGAAAAAAATATACTATGGAAGTCAATGAGACCAGAAACTGTCTGGTTACTGATATTCTTCTAAATATCTTCCTTTCTGTTCAGCAGAAGAAAGAAATTCATACAGGTTTGAAACAACATGAGGGTGAGTATATGATGACAGAATTTTCATTTTAAAGTGGAGTATCCCTTTATAACTTTATAACCAGACATAACTGACTATGTTCACAAGGATACTCGCCAATACGGGCATATAAGCGCAAGAATTCGCGCGCTGTCTGAGACATGGATTTATGGGGGCGAAGATGTTTGCATACAGAAAATTTCCCACACAGAGAGTAACTAATTGAGTTCCCTTTCGCATCTGTTTGCCCTTGAGTATTTTAATTGGCAAGACTTAAACTTTCGTGATGATGCAGCAGTGGCCCGCTAACTGGACTGAGCGTCGTTCGCGTTTGTTCATGTTCTCACAACATTGCAAGTATTCATAAAAATATATTACCAGACAACTTGGCTTTTCATATACTGTACTCGCCAATGCTGATTTTTACTCAAATTTGGCACTTGGCAAGTGTTAATTTTAGGCCCTGTGAACATGTGTTTTATGCCGTGCAAACTTAAAAAGTTAGTATTTTGTCACTATGAAATCAGAATTGACAATTCTTATTTTTATGGAATATTGTAATGTTTATTTAAAAAATATATATATTATAATAATATATATATAAAAAAAAAAAAATATATATATATATATATATATATATATATATATATATATATATATTAGGGCTGTCAAAAGATTAATCGCGATTAATCGCATCCAAAATAAAAGTTTGTGTTTACATAATATATGTGTGTGTACTGTGTATAATTATTTTGTATATATAAATACACACACATGCATGTATATATTTAAGAAATATTTGCATACATATACTGTATATATTTATATATAATTTATATTATTTTATATAAAAATTACACATTTTTCTTAAATATATACAAGCATGTGTCTGTATATATATATATATATATATATATATATATATATATATATATATATATATATATATATATATATATGACCCTGGATAACAAAACCAGTCACAAGTTGCACTGGTATATTTGTGGTAATAGCCAAAAATATATTGTATGGGTCAAAATTATAGATTTTTCTTTTATGCCAAAATCATTAGGATATTAAGTAAAGATTGTGTTCCATGAAGATATATTGTAAATTTCCAACTGTAAATATATAAAACATTTATTTTTGTGAGTGAATGCAGCACAATCGCCAACATTACTGAACAACTTTAAAGGCGATTTTCTCAATGTTTCGATTTTTTTTGCGCTGTCAGATTCCAGATTTACTTCCAGATCGGCCAAATATATATCCTAACAAACCATTCATCAATGGAAAGCTTATTTATTCAACTTTAATATGATGTATACATCTCAATTTCAAAATTGTTTACCCATGTGACTGGTTTTGTGGTCCAGGGTCAAATAATTATATATATATATAATATAATTATGTTATGTTATAATTATATATATATATAATATAATTATAATTATATATATATATATAATTATTTAAATTTATATTTACACATTAGATATGTACTGATAAGAGTTATTTAGTTAGATGTGGAAACAGTGTAAATGTAGGTAAGGCAATTAAAAATCGTTATACTTTTGGTATATCTGGTAAAAGTGAAAAAGTGCAGACAGAGAACTACAATCTAGAACAACTTGTGAGTCAGTCACAAATCCATAAAATAAAAATATTCACTCACTTGGTGGACATTATGCTCTTTCAGTAGAATTTTCTGCTCAGAATCCCAGATTTTGACTGTCTTATCGTCTGAAGTGCTGGCACAAATGTGTTCTTGTCCATCATAGGAGCAAAATGCAAAACCAGAAACTCGTTCCGTGTGTCCACTGAGTTCACCTGCGGAAAGAACGACTGATCTGATCAGATCGATGTGATTTTGCAAGCGCTAAACACTGAATGAAAGCACCGGCTCTTACCTGTGACTGCTGGAGAAGCTGCGGTCACATTTAGCAGATAGATGTTATTCTTTGCTCCAAAACCCAGCACTCCCTTTCCATTTATGTCACTGCAGCGGGAACAGTACCAGTTTGGAGAGGCTGGCAGATGTCTTTGGTGCATTATAAAGAGCAAGTGATCGCTGCATCAAGATCAGAAAACTAATCTACGGATGGTGACAGACAGTGAATTCACTTCTCACATGTACTCATGCTGCCGAAAACACACCAGCTGCCGAATAACGACAGCGTGTGTTGTAAAAAATGATACGGAACGCGAGAAGGGACCACAGACACAGTCAAATCTTTTTTTAAGACCAACCTTCAATAAACATGTTGGCCGGAAAATATTTTAGTGGGCCTTATTTTTAATTTGAATATTTTAGTAGGAAACAATCCTTCCATTAATAATAAAAAGTATAACTTTAAAATCATTTGCAGTGACACTTGCCGTAAAGCAAAGCGTCGTAACGTATTCCCATATAATTTCCAAGAATCGGTTCTTTCGGATAGTTCGTTTCAAAGAACCGGTTCTAAACACAATTTTAGTGAGTCTTTTACACGAGTCAGTCCGTGATATCCTAGTTACCTACTCTAAAACGTCCCAGTAAAGCTAGTATGTAGGTACTTACTGATGTTTTTTTTTTCTATTACATTTGGAGTATGTTGTAATTTAATATGAGACTGTTCAGTTGTTGTTCAGTAAGCTCATAAAATGCAACGTCATTAAGAACCTACCTTATTAAGAAGGTAACACTTTATTTTAAGGTGACTTAGTTACACGTTACTACTTGTATAGTATAATAACAGAAAATGATGCATAATTAAAAGTAACTAACCCTAAACCAAACCCTCTGTAGTAAGTAGGTACATGTGGTTAATTAATATTACTCAGTACTTATTTGAGTAAGCTTGATAACTAAAAATAATACAAAAATTCACTTCAAATAGTATTTTTTGACTGACTTTATTCAACCGACTCATCTAAAAGATCCGAATCAAAAGGACGATTCCCTCACGAATCGGACATCTCTAACGATCAATATGGCGGCCTCCGCAGTGACATGGTCTGGTAAGTCAAATCAAATATACTTACGTTGTATTTATATTTATATTGGCATTTCAGTTGCTTTTGGTTTAACTGGGAATTATATGAACATTATCGACAGGTTTAGCCTCCATTGGTCGTGCTTGTGGACATATTCGCTCTAGGTAAGAACATCCCATGCAGTTGCTGTGCAAAGGAAAGGACACAGAATGTGTCTCAAATAGCTATCTAGATAAATAGTATTTCTGGCCGTCAAAATAGATCGCTAGGTTTTGAGACACAGCCTATGTATTCTCTAATGTTTTTCGGTCTGTCTTGCTCTTTTTATCAGGTTGCTTGGATCTACATTATCACAAGTGTCATGTCTTCACACAAGCCCAGAGTTAAACAGCAAACACTGGGAAAGGAGAAATCTGACTGTATATCCACCACAAAAGAAAGATGAACCACGCAGACCAGCTGTTAGTAATACACTTAATTCACTTTTACAGTTTGTGAATGAATGAAGTTCATTAAATTATGCTGGGTTTGACTTGTGTTTTGTGTGTGTGTGAAATAGGAGATCCATCACTGCAGACGTCAGATTAAATACAGCAAAGACAAGATGTGGTACTTGGCTAAATTGGTGAGTGATCGGTATGTGCTATGTTCACGGATAATAGGACTACTGTCAAATAAAAGAAAATAAAATAAGAACGAATAATCAAACTACAAGCAACAGCACAAATAAATACAATAGAGCAAAGCTTTTCAGGTTTTTCAAGCATCTAGCAGTAGTTTTCTGGTGCAGAAATTGAATAAAGTTATCAAATGTAAAATAACAGCATTTAATTTTCACTGTATAAATTAAATAAAGATGAATTAATAAAGATACAAAAGCTAATCAGTCAAGAGCAGGAAGTGATTTCCTTGTCTTTTGTTGTTTAATTTACAGGAATATTTAGGCTTCTGTCACTTTAAGACATGATGCACTGATCCAGTACTTGGATACTGTACACATGCTTTGTCTTTCTCGACTGTTTACGTTCACTTAAGACATAACCTACTACGTTTGCTAGGATACATTTTGGTGAATTTGTCCGTTCAAGCGCAAGACTTGAAAGAAAACTCAATATTTGTGCGTTGTCTGAGACGGCTGTTTAAACTGGCAAGGCTTAAATTAAATGAGTTTAGTTTACACCCAGATGACAACATGTGCAGTTCAGGTCTCTCCTGCGCTCGCGCGCTATCAACACCCGGGTGATGACGGCGTAAATGACTGGTCGTGTTCAAGAATACGGCACACGCATTGAACAAAGTTGAACTCTGTCTGTCTGTTTTACGCGTCGTTATTTTCAACAAACCAAATTATAGATGCGTCGTCAGATTTGAGATGAACCGCGATGCAAGTGTTTTATTTTATTTTATTTTATTAATTTATTTATTTAATTATCCGAGAATGTTGATAATTACATAATATAGCATATGGCGTAATGATGATGATATACTATAGAGTTGCATTATTTTAGTGATGAATGTGTTTTACAGCTCAGAGGTATGACCATTGACCAGGCATTAACTCAGCTCGAGTTCAACGACAAGAAGGGAGCTAAAATAATCAAAGAGGTAAAAATACAGTGATATGACTTGAAACTGCTCAAATAATATTGATTAAAATATGTTTTTGCTGCGAAAACAATGTGATCATACAATGTCACACTTCAAAATCTGTTTTAGAAGCCGTAAGGTTTTAAATGTTTGTGTTAAAGGTTCTTTTGGAAGCGCAGGAGATGGCGGTCAAGAATCACAATGTGGAATATAAATCAAATCTATATATTGGTAAGTCACAAACATGCCAAACATTAACATCAAAGTTATTAGCACTTTTTCTTTTACTAGTTATTTTTGTGTTTTTTGTGCATCCTTTTTTGATTTTTTTTACTTTTGTACAAGTTTATCTTAAATATTCTGTGAACATTACCCTGCTTTCATAAGCATCTGTCACTCATCAGCGATACAATCCATAGATATTAAACTTTTCATTAAACCATAAAATAATTCACAAGTGAACATCTTGACATGCTGGCAAAAAAAAGAAGAAAAAAAAGAAATTAAGTGCTTTGACTTGCTTGCAAAAAAAAATATGTGACTCAACCAAAAGAGAAAAAACAATTGGTGAAAATCATTTTGTTGAAAAAACAAATTTGAGAAAAAATAATGGGTGCTTTTTCTTGCAAAATGTTTTGGTAACACTTTACTATAAGGTCTCTGTTAACATTAGTAAATGCATTAACTAACATGAACTAAGTGCAAAATATAAGCATTTATTAATCGTTGTTAATGTTCACGTCAGTTCTCAGTGCATTAACTAATGATAACAGATACAGCTTTGGACCTTCGATATGTTTTAGTAAATGTTGAGATTTACGTTAAAGGGATAGTTCACCCAAAAATGAAAATTCTGTCATCATTTACTCTCCCTCTAGTTGTTCCAAACCTGTATGATTTCCTTTCTTCTGCTAAACACAAAAGAAGATATTTTAAAGAAGGTTGGTAATTAAACAGTTGCTGGTCCCCATTGACTTCCATAGTATTTTTTTTTCCTACTATGGAAGTCAATGGGGTCCATCAGTCGTTTGGTTACCGACTTTCTTCAAAATATCTTCTTTTGTGTTCAGCAGAAGAAAGAAAGTCATACAGGTTTAGAACAACATGAGGGAGAGTAAATGATGACAGAATTTTCATTTTTGGATGAACTATCCCTTTAACTAAGTTACATAAATGCTGTAGACGTAATGCTCATTATTAGTTCATTAACTAATGTAATAAAATAAACCCTTATTGTAAAGTGTTACCAATATTTTGTTGGATAAAGACAAAATAAATCCATATTTTGCATGAAAAGGCATTATTATTTTAGCTTAATTCCAATGTTTTATGTTTTGTCTGTAATGTATGCTTCTGACTTTTGTAATATATTTTGAGTAATATATTTGTAAAAATGGCTGTTGGATTTCAAAGTAAACCAGTCATTCTAACAGTTGAATTATATTTTCTTCGGTCTGACTTCTACAGCCGAGTCGTTCTCTGGCAAAGGAAAATACCTGAAGCGCATTCGTTTTCATGGACGTGGCATGTTCGGCATCATGGATAAAGTGCACTGCCACTACTTCGTAAAGCTTGTTGAGGGGGCGCCGCCCAACGTCGAGCAGAAGACCGGATTCGACCAGGCCAAGGAGTATGTTCAGCAACTGAGGAACCGAACAATTATTCACTCACTGTAGTGTAAAATTAACATTGATTTTTTTGGGTATTGTGTTCATGTAAATAATAATTGAAGAATAAAGAAATCATGCCAAGCACAGCTTTTGTTTAAGCTTGTGGTTCAATATGTATGTGTGTATATATATATATATATATATATATATATTAGTATGTATATGTTGGGGTCGAAGTAACAATTCGAAAAACAAGTCATTTTCTCAAGGAACAAAATGTCTGGGTCATTTTGACCCAAAATGGCTTTAAATAGATTTTTTCTTTCTCAAAAAAATGAGTGCTCAATTAGATGGTACAAGACCTTGCTTCATTTTCATCCACCTGAAATTGGGGAACATGCACAAAAAAACTACAGTCAAGGTGTTTTTGTGGTTGAAGAACAAAAACTCCCTAATCCAATGTCTCCTTGGGTCAATTTGACCTGTCATTGAAATGAATGGGAAATGGGGCAATGTTTTTTCTTTTTCTTTTCATTAATAAAACAAGACCTGGCACAGTCCAGAGCGCGCACACACACACACACACAGTTAGATTTGAACACATATACAATGCAAACCCTCATATGGACTAATTCTATCTTTATTATATTCATTATTAGGCAAGTCTTGGCAGATGTTTTCTGGAACTTTCTCAAATCATGCTGGTGAACATGATTATCATGTTTTACACAAGCTTCAAGAGCAGCTTAAGTGCTGCTGTCATTTCAGCAAAAACAATAAAAAGAAAGATATTAAAGAAACTTTTGTACTAAATCAGAAAAGAATGTAAAACTAGAAATGAATCACTGATGCTTGGATTCTGCGTTATATCAGGTAGGCCTATAAATTATTTGAATATATAAAACTGTTTCATGTGCGCAGGGAGGAATGCAATGAATTTTTTATTTGTAGAAAATGGATTCAACTCACCCAAAAATATTCAATGCCAAATTACCTGAAACCCTTCCAGCTCTGGTTGTTCTATCTGAAACAGGCACGGTCCTCTATCCTATTATGCAGTGTCATTAGTCCCCCTCATTAAATTAGGAGGGTGAAATTGAAGTAGCTCCTTAATGGCATATAATTTGAGGGAATAGTGTTGCTTTGTGCGTTTCCCTCATCTATCAGCCGAGACCTTGTACACCTTGAATCTGATCGTAAAAGAGTGTTCCACCCTTCCAAAACCAGCAAGGCCTTAATGTTTGACATCCCACCAGATTAACTAACAAAATATGAACTGTTTGAAAAGTATCCCTTGTGAAAAAGAAATGTGCCTTGGATTGAATATGCACACAGTGTACAAGTATTTAAAATATACTGTTAAAATACAGTATCTTCCTGTTTATCTCAAACAGTAAACCATGGCACTAGCGATGCCAAGTCATGGGTTTGCTTCCCATGGAAAGAAAGAACTGATAAAATGTTTACCTTGCAATGTTATTCGCTTTGGATGTAAGCGTCTGCCAAATGCTTAAATGTAAATGTTAAAGAACTATACTTGCAGGTAATATTCACGCTTAAGTACACTTTTTTGAAAAGTGCACTTTGCAATAATGTCAAATTAAAAATTTTACTTTAAAGTACATTTTAAATCATGTTTTAATCATCTTTTTTCAGGCTTCTGATGTGTTGCTAAAGTACTTGATTATAATTTTAACAGCAGTGTTATTTGATATTACATTTAAAGTTAATATATTTTACTTATACTAAATTGCAATTACAAATATATTTGAATATATGACATGCAAGTTTCAATAGAAATACAAAGTTCTGTCATGAAACTCTAGGTAGGGCAGACTGATCTGCTTGCAATCGCATCGTTCTCTATAGGGCACAGCTGATTGGTTCCTGCTGTATCAATAGCCAATGAGCACGCTGCTCAACCTTCAAATACTGGTCAGCATTTGCAGCACTCTTTCAGAAACCCTCCACCTTCCCCAGCTCCACCTGTATAGATCTGCTACGGGTAATTCATGTATGCTATATTGCACAGCAGCAGCACTAAGCTCACAGCAGCGTGTCGTGTATGTATTGGCATTTGGCAGTAGCAAGTCCTGTATTTTTCAAAGACAATAGAAGTAATTATGAAATTACATATAAAGATGAAGTTAAGTCCCATTAAAGTAGGTCAAAAAAGCACTCTTAAATTCAACTGCATTTAATATAAGTTTAAACTTTTATACTTTTTCATTTAATTGTGAGTAACAAGTGTTTGAAAACTACATTCTATAGTTTCCTTGTTGGTTATTTGTTGTTGCCTTGCGTAAGGCAATTGGATCCTACTCTGCTTCGTCTTTAAAGTTCACTGTTCGTTATACATTTACATTTAGTCATTTAGCAGATGCCTTTGTCCAAAGCGACTTACAAATGAGGAATACAGCAAGCGAGTCATCACGAAGAGGTAAAAATAACAAGAAGTACTCAAAATACAAAGTTCAGGCATTGCTTAGAGTAGCATAAGCCTGACAAGGAAGGATTAAAGGAAAATAAAATATTCACAAATTCGTGTTTTTGTAGTTTACACAGAGACAATAACGCTATTGTTTTCAAAAACTTGCACTTTGAAATCCGATTTTCAAAATTTTGCATTTTCAGGCCCCCAAATTGTCGTTGTCGTGTAAATGAACGGCCAAACAGCATAAAAAGTTTTCAATTTTTAGTTTAAACCACCCCTAAGTTTTCTTCTTCCATGAGGGGGTTTGGCTTTGTTTCCAGGCTGATCGTTAAAGAATGCGACACACACGTCTCCCGGGAAATCACATAGGATTCAACCAATCAGAAGACGACTCCGAAACTCCCGAAGCATTTCCCATTCCAATCCTGGTCCTAGAGGACCTCCAACACTGCACATTTTTTGTATGTCTCTCTTATCTGACTCACCCATCTTGGAGTCTTTACTAATGAGCGGACGAGTTGAATCAGGTGTGTTTGATTAGACATGCATCTAAACTGTGCATTGCTGCGGGTACTCCAGGATCAGAGTTGGGAACCACTGCTTTATGCATGAGACATTCAGCCAACGGTCTGTGGGTTTGACGTCTGAGTCGCGCTGTATACTGTTTACTGCAAATGTTGTTCAATTTCCACCACTGGAATTTTGGGGTTTGATGCTGCAGGCATACCATGCCCTTTTACACTGCTCTGGTATCAGGCTTGACATTAATCCATTAAAACCCCAGCCATCACTAAAGGAACCCAAACCTGGATCAGTGTAAGAGCAAGATTTCAGTGCTGAGGCGTTCAGTGTTGTCACTAATGTCCCCATAGTTCCATGTGGCTCTTGTTAGACAGCTCTGCTCCTGAGGCATCTGGTGTGGTCTCAAATGAAATGCTATCTCCTGGCCCCAATTTCAGCGGACAAGTGCCCTCAATTTCAGGTTAGAGCCCTGGTCTACAACTTCACTTCGACTGCTCAACACGTAGCACTACCAATACTGGTTATCTTCACATTTCTCTGAGTGTAGTTGGAAACCCTGTCAAAATACATGATGCATTTTGTATCCTATATTTAACCTGAGGGTTCAACTTTGATGTGTGTTGTTTCAAATAATAATTGACTAGTATGTTTGCATCACTAATAGGTCTATATTGCACTCTATTCCCCTTTGTAGAAAATCAATGGGGTTTTTACTTCTGGAAGCTGACTGCTGCACTGTATTATGTGGCTATTTACGAGTGCTATTACTTTCTAAGTGTTCCCGAAACACAATTTTTATGGCGGATGATAAACATAAATAAATCCAATAATCTTACACTACAGGACAGACACAAGTCATACCGTAAAATATCTGTATAAGTAACCAACTAGCAAATACACTGTGTGCGCTAATCACCACTCAGAGTAGCATCAGTAGCTACAGGTTTAGCATGGGCACTCACATAGCCTATACATAAACACAAATGAAAGAGGGGAAAATGTAAAAAAACATAATAATCAGGTGCAGATTAATGTTGTGTTGACCTCGAGTTAATTTATGTAAGTCTATAAAAAAATTATTAATCTGTTAACAGCTCTCTTGGAAAACTAAATATCATAGGCTCAGTGTTTCTTCTTGTTGAAAATAAAAAATACAGTTGGTTTGCAGGGATTTCGTCATTGGTTTATAGAGACTCGCCCAACATGAAACATGAAATTTAAATGTCAAGACAGGGCAAGAGGCTGATCCATCTCTAAACTTTTATATGCATGAGAAATGATGATAAATAAGACATGCACAAATATGAGCAAATGGCACTCAGCTGAGACATTTTTTTTTTTACCCAAAACCAATATTTAAGCAATTTAGTTGCCATGTGCATATAGCATTTCTAAGCACCTAATACATATAGCATATGGTTCAATGTGAAATGTGCATCTGAGGCATTTCAGTGGCTTTCAGTCCATTTATGTTAGCTTTCAGGTCATCTATAAAGTAACAAATCCCAAAATATTGATGACTTACCTTAGATATACAGATATTTTGTCCAATGAAAACCTCTCTAGAACTAGCATGTCCGCTGTTGCTGCAGGCCAACTGCCTGACTAGCAACAGCAAGTAAACTAAAGCCTACTGGGTATTTAAAAAAATAATATTCCTCCTTAACTTCTTTAGATTTTTTTTTTTTAATTCTTTGTAATGTACAGATTTAAGGTTGATGCAGGAAAAAAGAAACACTTTGCTGAGGAAAACACTTTGAGCTGTCCTCTGTTTTCAGGGAGTGCCTAGAGAAGTTCATTTATCAGCCTGTGGGGGTAACAAATGATTTCGGCTTACTAATAAAATCTGTGGCAGAAACCACTTGGCCCAAACCACAAGACACTATGGGATATTTTGCCCTTGAGGCCCAAAGTAAAAGCCACACCACTGTTTCACTTTTTTTCCACCTAAGTGTTCCTGCTTAGACCGTCCACCAAACTTATATATATATATATATATATATATAGAGAGAGAGAGAGAGAGAGAGAGAGAGAGAGAGAGAGAGAGAGAGAGAGAGAGAGAGAGAGAGAGAGAGAGAGAGAGAGAGAGAGAGAGAGAGAGAGAGAGAGAGAGAGAGAGAGAGAGAGAGAGAGAGAGAGAGAGAGAGAGAGAGAGAGACTCTTCTCTTCTCATTTACTCTTCTCATGTTGTCCAAACATGTACCATATTATAATGTCTTTCTTCTGAGGAAAACAAAAGAAGACATTTTAAATAATGTTGGTAACCAAACGGTTTTGGTGGCCATGGATGGAAAAAAAAATCTCAAAATATCGATTTACATCTTCTTTTTGAAAGGAGAAAGAAAGTCATACGAGATTGAAACTACATGGGGGTGAGTAAATGATGACAGAAATTAGAGTTGAACTACGTCGTTATGGAAACTGTTAGCTTTTGTTTTGTTACATTCCAAGTTATGCAAATGAATAATAATTTGCATCAGACGCAAAGATAAAATTGCAATCAGTTTAGTCACTAGTTTACAAGCTTAAAAATGTGTATGAGAGGAAAAGCAATTTATTCAGGTAATAACCAGTATGAACAAAGTGTTATTACTGCATTTCAGGGTTCCTGATTCTATTGTCGTTTTTCATTTGTTAAATTTGAAAACTCCGTACTCTCTCTCAAACTAATTAGAGGAATAAAACATGCAGAGCAACGTTCTGACTGTGAGACGCTTCCTCCTCATGCCAGTCTCTAGGTGTCGCTGTTGGAATTCGAGAATAATAAGAAAGCGTATTATTATTTTTTTATTTTATTTAATACACTAAATGGCACTGCAATGTCACGTTGAAGCAGGTGAATAGAAGACTGGCTGTTTAGTTGGCAAAATAGGCTGTCAGTTTCAGATTTTTAGGTTTTAAATAAGGTTGATTTTGTTTCATTAACCAATATATTTATCTTGTCACTCACTTGTCTTAAATCAATTGACTTTTCTTTTTTTTCTTTTTTCACTCCAAGCCACATTTCATTACTTTTGAAACTCCATGTTTTTACTGCTGAGGACATTACAGTTTTAGCAGTGCTGCTATGTGGAATGGCTGAAATGTCCCAATTTCTTCCATTTACAACATTTTTAACAAAAGGCTTATTTGATAATGTAACTGTTTTTTGTCACCTCAGTGCGTCTTACTGTCCTGTGTATCGCAGTATTGAACTTGCGGCGAAACAAAGTATGAACATTTCATCACCCTCAATGTTTCATTTCAGCTAAACTTTCAGTGTAAGTGCTGCAAAAGTTTTTATATTAACATTTCGCCTCTATCCCGTTAATGAAATATTGATTTGAGAATGTATTGTAAGCCATGGAAGTTTTTAAAGCGGTTAGTGCTTTAGCCCGGGAGCCATTTTGATCCTCTATTACGTTCTTCTGTGAGTGATAATGTTCCTCGGCTGGAGGTATTTTAGGGCTATTGTACAATAATTACCTCAAGCTATTTGCAGAACACAAAAAGGCTATTCAAAAGATTCATTATTGATAATGTAAGTTTGATCTCTTAGCTGAAGTGACACTTTAGAAGTTTTAGATGATGTTATGTTAAAGTTCGAATTTAAGTTTAATATGCAAAATTTAAAGCTATGTTTATATCCAGTTAGCAGATATGTTTCATTAACATGTTGCTAAGCTAACAATGCATAATTGCAATAAGCATAAACATTCAAAGTGAATCAAAGTTATCCTAAGACAAGAACGGGTTTTGTTCAAAATTTACGTATAACTTTGATGAAAGGTTTTGAGCTAGTTTAAATGTTGACTACTGTACATGAAATTATTTTTATGGACACTTTTTTTTATATATGAAAAACTGTTTTATATATCTTTTCTTGTAGATTACAACATATTTTAGGGATATCATATACAATATTGTCATATAATGCACTACACACATAATATTAGTTAACAGACATTTTTGTCCACAGATACTTTAAGCAATTCACTATTAACAGAACTTCATGTGGGGTTCAAAGCTTCAACGTTTCAGTTATCAAGTTTTCTTTAAATCAACACAGGCTTAGTTTTACAACAACAATGAAAAAAAAAAACTGATGGCAAAAACAAAAGATGATGGCCTCGAGTCATTTGAGTCTCGAGAGCCTTGAGATTCTCATCCTATTGCGACGATACCATCATCACTTAAGCAAACGGAGTCACTGCAGACTGTTCTTGAATAATTGGAAAAAAGCTTTTACTTAATTAATTTCAGTGCTGACATTTCTCACTGTCCCGAGGGGGTTGCTCTCTACAGGTGTTCCTTCACAATGACTAAAATCATAATCGCTTTGAAAATTTCTCACAGCTTGGCAAGAGAGGTGGCAATGGGATCACAAGGAACTGATGCTAATTGCTCTTAGCCCCAATAGGATAAATTAATTTATTGCTTTTTTCTTCTTCCTCTTCTTCTTTTTTTTTAAGTTCTGTTTTTTTTTTTAAACGCAGTCTTCCTAAAACTGAGCAACACTTGGTTATGATACGCTATGGTATGAATGTTAATCAATATAACTTCCAGATAATTTGTTTTTAAGTTATCAGGTTCTGAGAAGATTCTAATGGAATTTTATTTCACTTGTATTTAAGTGAAGACTGCAGACCATTTCTTATTAAATGCCATGTCCCATGTCAGTGACTGACAAGTCAGATTATTTGTAAGAGCAATTTTACTTGCCAATAAAATCCTATTCTCATTCAGATTCTCATTTTCTTGTCTTTAAATTACATTACATTATATCTCTGTTCCAAAACCAAGTGAGCTGCCTTGTTATCACAGCCACCTTCTAATCTTATTAGTATTCTAAGGTGTACATTACTGAATAGACACCTATGAATAGGCCCTAATTTATCTGCCACACAAGTAACACTTGCATGGGAGACTCATCTCACAATTGATTTCAATAAATTTTTTGAAGAGTTTGAAGTTAATATGTTGCTAAGTTACCATACTGCAAGCAAATAAATATATTAACTGGTTTTAATTGACACTTTTCTTTTGTATATTAAATGAAATAAATGTATAATCAACATGTCTCTTGCCTGGCTGTCATCTTGAACAATTTTTTTTTTTTTTTTTTTTTTACTGTGCACAATGCATTCTGGGATTGCATTCTCCAAGGAGAATACATGAGACTCGACCAACATAAGATATTTTAGAAGGCAACATAATGTGCCAGTCTTTTGGAACAAACTTTGCGCTGACAGCTATACCCTTGTGAAAAAGAAGTACACTTTAGCATACTTTTAAAAAGAGTACTTCTTATATAGGAATATACTATATAAGGCTACTTTAAACAATACAAATATCAAATACTTCAAGAACAGGAAATCACTATTCTATCCTATTTCCTATTTTTTTTTATGGAATATTGCTCTTACTTTCTATTTCTATTTCTATTTCTGTTTTATTTTTTATATATACTTTGCCATGTTCTGGTTTGCCAGTTCTGTTTGCTAGTTAGTTTCCATGGTCACTGATTATAATACACACCTGTTTTTAGTTCTGTGAATCGATCTCTGTGTATTTAATCCCTTAGTGTCAGAAAGAGAGTCGTAGATCCAAATGCAAGCAAGCAGTTTATTGAAGACAGGTTGAAACAGGGATAATACTCAAAACACCACGTATAGCAGGCGGGCGACCAGGATACAAATTCTCAGGAGAGGATGAGTGATATGAATAAACCCAGCACGGATGCCAAACTGGAACTGGATGAGGAGAACTCTGGAAACACAGACGAGATCGAGGAAATAACTCCGTAAGGAAACTTAGGCACCGGAACTGGGTAAGAGAGCACAAACAAGAGTGAGGAACCGACGCCAAGCAATAATCACTCCCGCTAGATATAGGCAGCTAACAACAGAAGTAACTAGCTGCAGCTGCGGGCTGATTAAGTGATCAGTTGGTTACTAAGCACAAACAAGCACTACTCACTCAGACCCCACACCCACAACAACCAACAGATACACAAAATGAACACACGGATCGATGAACCGTGACACTTAGTTTCCTCTGTTCATTGTTCAGTCTGGTTTATTTTATGAGTTTGATTACTGTATTCTCCTGCGTGTTTCCAAGATAAGACTTTGTATCCATGCATATCATTCTTTTTTTTATACATGTGCCCTCATAATCTTTAATCAAAATAACTTCCCCTCCCACCTGCATGTTTTTTTCGGCGTGAAGGTGGGGTAATCTGTCACTCACATGAGATCGTAGGAATAGCACAATTCAAAATCAAGTCCCGGGCCTACGTTTTTTCTTGTTTCGAGAAGCTGTTTCACTTGGATATACGTCACAATAGGGACGAAAATACTATCGCAACTTCCGTTTCATGCTAACTAAGTACAAACTGAATGTAATGTTTTCAGACACTTATTTGCATGTTTTTTTTTCACGTATTCATGTATTCTGGTTTAAATTTACATGAAATGCAATTAAGATGCAAGTTGAACTTTTGAAGTTTAAGTAGGACTAAGAAGTTATTCTGGAATTACATCTTTATATGTAATTTCATAATTACTTCTACTGTTCTATAATTACTTCTATACTTTGATGTCATTTCTCAAATAACACACAGCAGTTAAAATTAAAATCAAGTACTTTACATGTGCTAAGTTCAACACATCAAAATTTGTGTACTTCCTTAAATCACAACAAAATATAATATTTGATTTAAAATGCTTTACTGTAAAACATTTAATTTGACATTTTTACAGTGCACTTTTAAAAGTTTACTTAAAGGGATAGTTTGTGGTTAATGTAGACTTTTATTCACATATAAACTTTCAACAACTCAGTGATAAACAGAAGCTCAAGCATATGCTTGACATGCAAGAACCAGTGAGGTTCAACTTGTGTTACGCAGCATTGTTTGAGCTTCAGCGAGAACCAATGATGCATCAAGCAGGTTAGGTTGAGCTTCTGTTTATGTTCGCAGGTCAGTGTTTATATGTGAATAAAAGCCTAAATTCAATCTGTTCATCATATAAAGAGATCGAGTCTCTTCAGAATATTTAAACTAAACCGCTCAATTCATATGGGTTAGTTTTACAATCTCTTTATGAATGTTTTGAAGTGTCAAAGTGTTAGTTGCGAAGCTGTCAATGGAGGGACAGAAATCATCAAAAAGATCTTCATTTGTGCTTCAAAAATGAATGAAAGTCTTACAGATTTGCAACAACATGAAGGTGAGTAATTAATGACAGAATTAAAAAAAATTTGTGTGAACTATCCCTTTAAGCATACCTTTAATTGAGTATTCTCGCATATAAAACACTTCTATTCCCTATGCAGGAACGAGTAACACAAGGTGAGAATTTCATGGACATGATTGCTCATGGAGCAGTAAGGACACAGCTGCTGACTTGCCAAGTGCCAGGACGGAGTCAAGGCTGCATGATGGCGACTCTTGGGCATCATTAAAGCAGGTGATTACAGAGCTCAGGGTTGAAGAAAGCCCTGAGTGAAACACTCAGATTGATCCAACTCCCCTCTCTGACACACACTCTCCCTTTGATCAAAATGACATATGGGGCAGGGTGCACAAACACACGGGAGACACCAGGCATCGGTTATATACAACGAGGACATTTATGATGAGCACTTTTTCAAAATGCTGAGGCCTAGTCGTAAATGTTTACAAGCGTGATATAGAGATATCATCTCAGAGATTTCGCCCAGCTAGTCTGTTGGACTTCGATCATTGTGCCCTTGGGTAAAAGGTACAATATGTGCGATTTTTTTTTTTTTTTTTTTTTTTTTTTGCATTAAAATATCCGGTTGCAGTTTATTTTACAGTATGTGCACTTATGTGTACTTACAGTGTACTTACCTAAGAAAGCAGTGTTTAATATAATTAGGTAACTACATGGGTTAAGGGTAGGCTTAGGGGTAGGTTCAGGGTTAGTCCCTATTGAATTCTCAGGTATTGTAATAACTACAATATGTACATAGTATATACTGTACATGGGGAACAGGACTGTAAAATAAAGTGCTACCAAATATCCAAAAACCACTAGAACATTGTTGACTTCTATACTTACACTATCCCAAATGTTTTCAACAATGTTTAAATTTTAAAATTTAAAATTTTAACCAGTGACATGGCCTGTGTCATTGTGTCGTATGGTCATTTGGTAAAAAACATGGAAACCATGCTGAACATCAGTTATGACCAGCCGACTATGGTCGCACGTTATCACCCTGTATTCCAAGACTGATTTCTCACTGAAGCTAAGCAGAGTTGAGCCTGGTCAGTATACCTGGATGGGAGACCTCCTGGGAAAACTAGGTTTCTGCTGGAAGAGGTTTTAGTGATGCCAGTAGGGGGTGCTGCTCATCCTGGGGCCTGTGTTGGTCCTAACACCCCAGTATAGTGATGGGGACAATATCCTGTCAAAAAAGATCGGATGAGACATTAAACTGAGGTCCTGATTCTCTGTGGTCATTAAAAGTCCTAGGATGTCCTTCGAAAAAGCCCGGCATCCTGGCTCAATTTGCCCATTGATGCAACGGCAGCCATATTGCGCCAGAACACCCACACACCAGCTTACTGGTGGAGAGGAGACAGAGTGATGAAGCCAATCAGAGTGATGAAGCCAATCAGAGTGATGAAGCCAATCAGTATATATTGATTGGCTTCATCACTCTGTCTCCTCTCCACCAGTAAGCTGGTGTGTGGGTTTTCTGGCGCAATATGGCTGCCGTTGCATCATCCAGGTGGATTCTGCAGTATTGGTGGTGGTTGAGGAGATTCCCCCCTTCCATATAAAGCGCTTTGAGTGTTGTGAAAAGCACTATATATCCACCCCAGCTTAGGCTGGTTTTAGCTGTCTGTTTGTTTGTTTTCAGCAGGGTTGCTACCCAAAAAAGTATTAGTTGTTCCAAACCTGTATTACTTTATTTCTTCTTTAACACAAAAATCACGATATTTTTAAGAATGTTTCATTTTTCAGTAAACTCTTTAAGCCCTCTCATATTTCATTGCAGATATGAGGATGACATGCTAATTAATTATAAGCACTCAGTGTAACCGCCCCTATATATTTTCATAAATCAATACAGAGGGTAGGTCAAAGGACACTTTCCGCATGACTAAAGTGAATGAGTTAATCATGAATGTTGCCTTTAGCTTACATTCAGTGACCCTGCAAATCAAGTATATACAGTAAGAAAAACAACAATTATTTAGCCAGATAGTTGCACCCCCTTTTATCCTGTCGGTGAGAATTAATCTGTGACCCCCACACACTTGACCCCTGTGTATGTGCTAATGGTCATTTATCAAGTTCATCATAAACAGCTTGGCTCTATGGGTGGACTGCAATTTACTTGTGCACATATGCTAATCTCTGTGACTACAACAGGATATTTGCCAACTGTCTTTGTCCTTCTTTGTCATCATCTATTGCAGGACATTTCAAGATATTAATTGCTTTGTGTCAAAGTGGCGATGTATGATCTTATATCTTAGGACTTGAAGTATGCTGCTCTCCAAGTGCAGCTGTGTTAGAACCCGAAGCAGATTACCAAATTTAATGTCGATTCAGTTGATGTTTCCTTACAGAAATATGTAATGTTTGCACTCACTGCTGTTCCATTTTATTGCTCGCTTTGTTTTTGTGCATGGTCATCTATTTTGATGAACAATCAATGTCAGTAACCAAACAGTTGATGGACCCAAATGACTTCCATAGCATTTTATCAATGGGGTCCACCAACTGTTTGGTTACCGACATTCTTCAAAATATCTTGAAATGAAAGAATTTTCATTTTTAAGTTAACTATTCCTTTCAGGGTTTGTAAAAGTTTCGGAAAGTTTTATTTTCAATTATGGCCCTGTATGACATCATAAAGTTGTTTTTTTTTTTTTGGTCAATGTACGGCTTTGGAATGATATTTGGGTGAGTAAATGATGACAGAATTTTATATCTGGGTGAACTATCCCTTTGAAGCAGTGACTTACACAACCCCCTGCTTAACTCCTTACTCCCTTTCAGTTCCTTTTATATGCATTGTGTTTTGTCATATAAAAGCTTGTTAAAATCATGTGTCCGTAATCCCCCTGTGTCTGTCTTCCCTCCCCGCCACGTCGCGTAAACGCTACAGTAAAGTAAGGCTGCATTTTGTTGTCTGTGCAGGATTTGGCTGATATACTCTAACGATTTCTTGTCACAACTGGGCAAATTTTTCAACAACAGCAGGAACAGAAACCCAGAGAAAATGCTTTTGCCAGCATAAATGAGATTTGCTTGGAACAGAAGATCCTGAATAGGAACAAGTGCATCAGTCGTGTCCCTAGAAGCATCACATCATGCGCCACACTCTATGTGCTGTATGTAGCGTGAGGAAATAGATTCTAGAAACCGAGACTCTCTGGTACTGATCTTTATGGAGTCAGCAATCTTTAGTCTCATAAAAACAAGACCTTACCTTATAGCTGCCAAATTGAGCGGTGTCAAGCATTTCAGAATAGCACTTTACCTCAAAAGGCCCATTTTGACACCCCCAAATTGATCTTGCCCTTGTCTAATAGCAACAGCATTTTTAGTGTATACTCTAGCAGAGAATTTAAGTGTTTTGTCACTCAACGGGGATCCTGATGCCAAAGTGACTTGCTAAAACGACTTCTCCCCTTCCCATCCCCTTCACAAAAGTCTGGACTGAGTTTCTCAAAGGCTAAATGGTTCACCTGCACCTTAATGTTGTAATATTCATTATAATGCCGCATGCATTCGGGTTTGTTTGTCCTGATGAGTTTTTGCAGTATACTCTCCCAGCACTTGCTGAAAAAGAGCAAGGGCTTAACAGCTGCCGAATACAGGAGGTGTGCAGTCATCCACTGTGAGATTCCAAATGCAGCACAACACGCTCCCGGGAATTACTGCGGGTGGATGAGAACTCTCACCTCCAGCCTCTCCTCATTACCTTTTGTAATAGAAACGGCACAGAACTAGCTAGTCCAAGATTTGCCGGCCCCTTGCCCCGCCATGCACAAATGCGCGCAAGAGCTAAAGATAATGTTTACGATGAAAGCAGCACGGCCGATTTGTCAGAATATTGACACGCCGTGGTGACAAGTCCAGCGGCTGTAACTTGGACGGTTCTTTTCAGCCTCTTGAGATAATAAGCTGTCACTAGCTGTTTAGGCTTCGAACAATAACAGGCCTTGCTTTAATCTGTTATTGGGGGCTCGCCAGCTTGTGGCAAATTCATGCAACTGACAAGCAAATCATGCAAAGTGTCCATCAGATGCATTTGTTGTTCCTCCATTTCAGATCCCCAGAGCCGTTAGGCAAGTGTGCTGATCACAAGAAGTCATATAGCTGATTAAATATCGACAGTGGAAGTGGCCTATGTGTGACCGGAGCAGTATTTTTGGTGATGCAACTCTACACAGATAGCCTGACTACGCCACCTTGGGAATTACACCCAAGGAAATATAAAAAAGGAACCCAGGTTCGGTGGTGCAGAGAAAAGTCAGAGTCGTGTAATTCAGCAAACAAATAAATAACTTTATTTGTGAGGAAAATACTCTATTTGTATCTTTAAATAGTATAAATCACTGGCAAGTTTTATTGTAACAATGCTAAAAGAACATTCTTCCAGGTGTACATGATTCAGCAAATTATCACATCAGCAAACATCACAAACAAAAAGAAGAAACCAATAATTGTATCGTCTCCACCAAATAATAAAAAAAAGAATAAATAAGAAAAATTATATATAAGAACAAGGCTAAAGTTTACTTTGGGGGGGGGGGCAAACTAGCTATAAACAACTGTGCGCTCAACCATTTATGTGTGCACGGCAAACCACATAAGTCGAGGTGCTCAACCCTGGTGCTCCAACCTCACAGCAAATGTGTTCACCCAAGGTGACTAGCCTCCCCTTTGGCGCACTCAGCCTTGACTCAAACAAAAAGAAACAAAAATAAGAAAAATTAGTGGGAACGATACAAATACAAAAATCACAACAATCACATCAAACAAAGAGAAAGGTTAACCAAAGCAATAATTAATAGTCTCAACAGGTGATCATTAGAGAGGCGCTGATATCATATGATGTAATGTAATTAGCTACACCCCACGGCCGACGGCCCAAATCACACCGGTTAAACCACCCTCAATAAGAACGCAACAAAGATAACCCAAACCATAAAATAAAAACAGAACCAAACACGGCAATAATTAAATTATAGAACGGTCCGTCCACAAAAAGATAAGGAAACTAATCGAGTCATGAAAAACAGCAGCACGACCTGAATTAATCGCGTTGTTCACGGGAGACTGCAAAACAAAACATAACACTTAGATCAGAGTCTAACGTTACTCCAAAGAATATAGAACATGTACTAAATCATACGTACCACATGAAAATCACACACACGCACCTCACGAACCACACATAATACTTTCACGACATCAGGATGCACTCATTGAATGTCCAGCTAAAACACAATAAACCTCGTTAAACTCAACTAACCCCATAAAACCCACTTCGCAACAACACTTAGACTACTAATCATACGTACCAGACGAGAATCATACACACATCACGTTATCACGAAGCCAGGGTACATTCACGAATGTCCAGCTTAACGCTTCCAATGAGCGCTTAACGCAACTCCAGGGCATTCTGCCAAACACGTTACAGGAATCCTTCAAAGATAAAAACACATTCTCTAAACACTTTGCAATTCCATGAAACAGTGTATGACCTCCGTCGCTTACCTTGACTCTAATGAAACCGGAAGAGGGGCGGGGATGACGAAGCCTACATCCTAGAGATCCCAGTCTACGCATTTAAATATACCGGTACTAATTACCTCATCCTCCCATTTCCATATAAGGTTAATGACGCAAAGAGAAACCGGGAAATCCCCTACTGCTACATTCGCATACCATCAGTGGGTTTGTGTTCAAGAGGTGAAAGAATTTAATGAAGAGACAATACAATTTAGAAACAAGGTTGCTGTTGGCTAACAGATCATCAGGGACATACCAGTCGGTATGCAAAACCTACCACCCGCAAGTTATTTTATAATGCTGCGCACAGAGTATATAGCATATTTCATTGAGTAGCTTAAAAGTTTTGTAGTTTTGTAACTGAACTTAATATTTCAATATAAACTAATGGACAAAAATAAGCCTCATGCCATTTAAGGCTGGAATACACTACATGACTTTTGTCTCGATTTGCAGCCTGGAGAAGTTGACGTCAGTTGCCGAAAGTCAGAGCCAGTCTGCAGTTGACAGAAAATCACATAGGGATTTAGATGGATTTTTTGGTAACCCTTTATTTTGATGGTCCCTTTTGAACATTATGTTGGCTATAAGTAACTTTGCAACTAAATGTTCACTAACTCTCATTAGAGTATTAGTAGACTGTCTACTTAAAGGGATACTTCACCTCTGGAAAGATGAATGTGTATTTAAAATAGGTAATTTATGTAGAAGAAATGTGAAGAAAATTTTTAATTGGGAGCTTTCTAGACTGAGAAAAGCCAGAAAATGTATTTCTGGCTTATGTGGATGAAAGACAACAACTCCCAGAATGCACTTGCTTCGTTGCCCTAGGAGGCCACGCCTACCGGTAAGAGAGCGCAGTTGAAAACAACAAGGTTAGGCTAAAAGTGAGTCTCCGTGACGAGTCTGCCTGGGATTTCGGGATCGCCCAAAATGTCCGGGATTCGGCTTTTGCGTTCTACAGTCGCCATTCATTATGTTTACTGTGGCGAGCAAGACGAGGCTGACGGCCGCGGGAGAACGGCGCGAGGCCGGTGGCATCATTACTGAGACGCACCGGTCTCATATCTCTCATGGAGGAGCGGGAATTTTCTTAACAGTGGTAAAACGCACAGCAACCGATCACTTGTTTAGCGTTCATGTAAACACTACATTCAGATTCACCAATCGGAATGAATTCAGCTAGATTGAAACAAAAGCTGTGCATGTAAACAATGAATGTCGACTGCAGAAAGCAAAAGCCGAATCCGGAAAAAGAGGATGGTAACCCATTCAGCTTTCTCCTACTACTCAGCTTTCTCCACAGAACAAGAGCCTGCTAGCTCTGCTTAGCTTCCAAAGAAAGATGGCTGACTGTGTGTACATTCTGAGAGTGAGATCCCACCCTCTATGGGCGGGTTGAAAACATGCGGAACAGCGCCTCCTACTGGCTGTAGTCTTTAGCCTCTGGCCAGAAAATCCTCCGATGACGCAAAATGACGATTTTTGCGTCATCGGAGGATTTTTTCCAGACAAAAAATAACATAAATCTCTCCTCTCAGGGGGATATGAGGGTGGAAAGCACGGTAATTCGAAAATACTACAGGTTTTCTACTAATGCAAAGCTTAATGCTAAATCCTGAAGTATCCCTTTAATATCTGCTGACTCTTTATTGTGATGGTCTGCCAACATACATTCTACTGACTATAAGTAACTTTGCAATCCAAGTACGTCAACTAATTCAAACCCTAACCCTACCAGTTTACTAATACTCTACTAACACTCTAATGAGAGTTAGTAGTCAACAGAATGTGTTAAAGGGACCATCAAAATAAACTGAAACCAATATTTTTGCTTCAGATTATCAATCTCTCCATTTGAACGAAAACAAATGCGTCTGATATTTAAGCTGGTTTTAGAACACACATTGTTTTCATTTGTCATGCGTCTCCTAGCAATGAGGCGCAAGGTTCTGCATGAGTTTGTTTTTTTGGAACCGCTTGAAAGTCTGGTGGTGTGTGATCCTCAGTCGTTTTGTGCATGATGCCCAGTTTTTCCTTTCTAACCATTTACAAAGTGTATGACTGCCTAGCGTTTTAAAATCTGTTCCTATTTTAAAAGTTGTGTAGTGTATACCAGCCTTTACTTCTGTGCAGACTGACTGTCATCAGTGACGTGGGGTGTACTGATAAGTATTCCATACTCTTAAAAGTTTGCTCGCCCAGAAGTTTCTCTTGCGGGGACTCGAATTCCACGAAAACTCAATTCACTTTGCATTTCACAGGCTCAAGGTTACTGTCCCATTTGTGGCTGTTTTTTCATAAATCAGTGGGTAATGTAATTGCCTGAGATCGAGGTATGCAGCCTATGAATTTACTGTACTCCTCTAGAGGCACTTAAGGTGGCATTACGAATGTTGGAAATGTATTATCTCAAGAAGTCAACTTGCCGGAGATCCAGTTGCAGCCGACAGGAGATAAATAAGGAACAAACTCTCTTTACATCTGCAGGAACTGAGACTAATAATGTTCTCTCCTTGCCTGAGAGTACCATCAAGAATCCTCCTTTTATTGCCCTTCAAAAAGTAATGTGCATGTGCATCTGGATCACATTTTAGGCAACCCCATTAGGAGGAAAATTCTCAGTCTCGGTCACTTATTCGTTACGCTCTATAATTTTGACATGTTCCCTGCATTATGCACTGAGTGTTGGATGACACTATCATCAAATGAAACCACCCTCTAACAGCTATCACAGGGAGTTACAGCTCGGCTTACTGAGATCCAACAGAATCATTGACAGCTGGACCATGAATATTGACTGATAAAAAAAAAAAAAACAGCGTATGTTGGCTTTTGGATGCTGGTTTCCCTGCCAGGCTGTTTAACTGGTGACTACTATGGTGAACCAGCTCCATCCATCCATCCATCCATCCATCCATCCATCCATCCATCCATCCTCAATTCAAATCCAGGAATTGAATTGGAATTTAAATGCCGTTCTCAAATCGGAATGAAGCACAAACCTGTCCCAGACAATATTTTATTTTGTTTTATATTTTATTTCCAGGCTATAATCTTCTATTTATGAATCTGACTTTCTTTTTGTGTATTAAGGACAGCACTCAAGTGGATAATTTTTTTTAGAGTGATTTATCTCAACGGCAAGAAGACTTAATAAATGTTATGAAACATAAATCTTCAATGCTTAGAAAATAGCGATTTAAGTAAATTGTGATGTTACAGGTTAGCACTTGCCGTGTTTGAAAACAGCAGTGTTTTCATTTGTAGACCAGCTTGTGAGTATTCAATACAAAAGTGAACATGTGAAATACAATTGACATTAGCCTGAACGCTCTTAATAGTGTCTTCTTACATTTTCTGAAGAAAAGGTGTGGTCATGCATGAGTGAAGTTCTGCACCAGGCATACGGTTCTCATCACAGTCGTTCCAATTACACCGACTGTAATGTGGAGACCCTAGTGACCTACACGGAATCCTCCGTGATTTGGTGCAGAAGTGTAATGAGAGAGACAGAGAGAAGACCTTGATGGAGTACTCCGCTGACCACCCAGCAAGGAGTAAAGTAGGAATTTCTTATTCCAGCAAGAGATCATCAGAAATTCAGTGATTTGGAACTGCAGGCAACTGATGAAACTGCATAATCACGCTTTTCAGTTTTTCAGTGGGAGATTTGGCTGTGACTTCTGGTGGAAGGAAAGAATAAAAACACAAAGTCTCGTCTTTGAACTCTTTCACTCCCGATATCTTTCGGGAGAGGGCCAAAGTTTCATTGCCTGTGAAAAAAACATTCCGGCGGTTGCAGATGCCACAGCTGCCCCGGGCAATGGCGGACATGATCTCAGAAAGCAAAACAGTCCCTGGGAGAGCCAAGTACAAAGAGTCAAGAGCATTCAAATTTTATTTGCGTTCTCAGCAGCACGGATTATTCACTTCTGGGTTAAATACATCCATTTCAGTTGTAATTACTCGCCAGCTCACGGTTCTTCTGAAGTACTTTAACAGGACAAAGGCACCTCACCTGTGAGGTTCATGTCTCATGTCTCACTAGACTTAACTCGTACCGTGTTGAATAATGAAGTGAGGGGATAAGTGACTGCCATTTTCCAGCTCTCCATGGCAGAGTGCTTCTCTTTCTATCCCTGTACTGCTACTGGCAGCAAGATGGATATCAATGGAGCTGTAGGTTGGTCAAAAGCCCTGTGGCTCCAGACACCACTTAGATATTCATCAAAGGCTTCAAACTCCAGCAAGATGAAATACACTAATTTGAGCTGTTCGTCTGTTTGAAATGAAAACAAAAAGGCCTCTCAGAACGTACTGACATGAGATGACCCTCGCTGTCATAACTGTTGAGATATTATTCAGCTGAGGGATGTCTTAGCTGACAAAGGGAAAAGAAAAGTAGAGGAGATTTCTCTTTGAGAATTTGGTCAAATAGAAAAAAAAACCCTTTGTTCTTACAGTCTGTGCAGACATATTGTGCTGATTTTCTGTGCTGTTAAAAAGACGATGAGGAGTATCACACAATCAACAGAAAATAAGATAAGAAAATATACTCTATAGTAAGTTCAATCGATGTCATTCCTCATTAAAACACAAAATCAAGGATATATTAGAGATTCAGACAATACTCATCAAAATAGTTCACTTTATTTAAATAATTAATTTTGATTTAACACCATTGTATCAGTTTTCTTGTTCAAACACGATTGCATCATGCATGGTAAGCTGACTTGAAACAGTTTAGGTCCTTGAACACGGAGTCTGAAATGTCGTATGAGTTTTTCCGTATTCGTCATCCTAAAAATTCGTCACACACAGAAACCTTGCACACTGAGTCCGATCCGTATTAATTAATCCGTTGCTGAAAAAATCGCAAAACAATACAAAATGGAGTCTTCAAGTAGTGAGGATGAATTTGTTGTCCTCTCTCTTCTTAAAAAGAGAAAAATAAATATTGGGTCCATTATTGTGGCGAGCAGGACGAGGCCGAGGGCCGTGGGAGGACGGCGCGAGGCCGGTGGCGTAATTATGATGAGCTACACCTGTGAGACGCACCGGTCTCGCATCTCTCACGGAGGAGCGGAGGCATAAAGGAGGAGCGACGACAGTGAAGAGCGAGAGAGGACAGGCCTGTGTTTTAGTTCATGTTTTGTTTCTGTTTGTGTTGCCAGCAGTCGTCCGTGAGGGGCTGCTGGCTTTTACTTTCATTTTTGTATTTGTGGATTTATTTATTAAAATATGTTGAATGTTCGCCGGTTCCCGCCTCCTTCTTCCCGTACCAACAAACCTCGTTACACTGGTGCCGAAACCCGGGAAGGAGGAGGAACGCGCTGTCAAAGAGCCCTTGCCGCTGTTGGGAATCCGCGGTGCCATCGAGCATGGCGGGCACTTTCCGTCGCCATGGACGCTCGAGGCGGTGCGCTGGAGTGAGTTGCCGGGGGGACGGACGAGCTCGCTGCTGGCCGCCTGGGTGCTGGAGGGGCGGCTGCCGTCCGGTAGGGAGCGGAGGAGTCGTCGCCGTTCGCCGTGGGCCGGAGCCTGCTGCCATCCGCCATGACGGGGAGGAGCAGGGAACGGGGGACTCCTGCCGACTGCCCGAACCTGGAGGAGCCGTCGCCGTCCACCAGGCGGCGGAGGAGTGTCGTGCCGTCCACCGAGGTCTATCCAG
This sequence comes from Scardinius erythrophthalmus, assembly GCF_964197995.2. Taxonomy (NCBI): domain Eukaryota; kingdom Metazoa; phylum Chordata; class Actinopteri; order Cypriniformes; family Leuciscidae; genus Scardinius; species Scardinius erythrophthalmus. The sequence continues at coordinate 28,189,407 of NC_138237.1, read as the reverse complement.
CGTCACCGCCAGGCACCGCGGAGAAGATCGCCCAGCGGGTGGCGGGCCGGATGGCAGCGCGTTGTGGGAACCGGATCAAGTTTTTTTTTTTTGTTGTTGTTGTTGTTTTTTTTCTCTCTCCCCTCTCTCGTCCCTGTCGCTCCTCATGCTTCCGTCTCCTGTACTCTCGCCTCGTCTGTCCATACCCCCAGGTACCGCAGCCGCCGTGATCGGTCCCCCCGGGGAGGGGGGGGGGGAGTAGGCGCAGCCTCGGTGGTACCCCCCGGCCTGCGAGGGGCGATGGGGGTATGTGGCGAGCAGGACGAGGCCGAGGGCCGTGGGAGGACGGCGCGAAGCCGGTGGCGTAATTATGATGAGCTACACCTGTGAGACGCACCGGTCTCGCATCTCTCACGGAGGAGCGGAGGCATAAAGGAGGAGCGACGACAGTGAAGAGCGAGAGAGGACAGGCCTGTGTTTTAGTTGATGTTTTGTTTTTGGTTTGTGTTGCCAGCAGTCGTCCGTGAGGGGCTGCTGGCTTTTATTTTCATTTTTGTATTTGTGTCATTTTATTCATTAAATATTGTTGAATGTTCGCCGGTTCCCGCCTCCTTCTTCCCATAACATCATACCTCGTTACAATTATATTGGGTCAAGAATTTCAGACTCAGTGTGCAAGGACCTTTACTTTTTGTACTCAAAACTCAATGTTTTCACGTTAAAAGAACATTTATTATCTGGGTTTCTTCCCATCATGCTTTGCACAGGGCTGGATAGGAAGAGTAAATGTTGAAATAAAGTGCTATTTGATGCATTTTTAGTAAGATGAGAAAATGGGGAGACTTGTTAATGTTATACCAGGTATTTAAAAGAGTTTGATGGAAACATACTGTAGGATTAACTAAACTGAATGGAGTAATCTCAACTAAACTTGCATGTGTCTAAATAACTTGATTCAATGAAGTTCATCCTTCATGAAGTATTTGAGGAGATATAACATGTTTCATTTAGAACCACTGTCATGATTGATTCAAGTTCAGTTTTGTATGGCAATCCCCCAAGAAACCCAAGATGGACTCTGGCCATTTGTAGTGACAGGTCATTTATAGGAAATGGTGCAGTTTGTGCCCGAAAATCTCTCAGTCACACCCTTATCATTTCATTTTAAAAGGCTACTGCTGAATTTTCAAGAAATTATATTTTTCCAAAATCCCAGTGCTGTAACCACCAGAGACAGCATTTAATATTCATTTTCCTGAAAATCTGCATTGGTTTCTATGGCAATAACGTGGTGCTGGTAGGGCACATGCAAAAAATAACAGCAACAACAACAACAGCAACATGACAATGTGTAGAAATCGGATATGCCCAAAAATCTGATTTGGACTGATAGTCTGAATGAGGCTTAAAGGCTTAGGCCTATACACAGGGAATCCCAGAAAAAAAAAAAAAAATTAGATCTCTTTAACATCTCAAACATTTCTCCTAGACAAAAATGAGGTTATTTTAACATCAAATGGAGACTTTTGCTTAAGTCTCCTGCTTCTCACACTTGTCTCCTGAGGCAAAAACTCTAACACTCTCACATTTGTCTCCTTTAAAGTTTTAGAAGCGATCTTAAAAACATCACACACGGTGCTCAGATTTTTCTCCTTAGCTATAGACTCTGGATCTCTCACATTTGTCTTCAACAACATCACACACTGTGCTCATATTTGTTTTTCTTTAGAGTTTAAGCCTATATTAAGAGTGAAGTTATTTTATATCTGAGACACCGCTGATACTAAAAAGAGAGATATTTGAGAATCTCCTGAGCTTAAAAAGCTCAACCTCTCAGCAATAAAATAAGTTCTATCTCCATCTCTATCAGTCAATGGCATATCCGCGTTGTCCCTGGTTTCCGCCTATGGTTTCCGCTTGTACTGCCATGTTAACCAGAGCTATGAGCAGAGCCCTCTGATTAACCAAAGCGACAGACGCAGACAACTGTGGAGTTTGCAATGTCTATCTGCACGCTGTTGTTGTTTCGTTCAAACATTATGGACCATGGCAAGCAGACTTTGGATAAAAAAGGAGAACTAAAACGAGAATCAATATCAGCGCTGTGTTTTCGAGATGCTGAGAGCTCCCATAGACAGTATATAAACGAGAGCTCCACGTCCGTGACTTCGACCGCTTCTACATGTACTTATTAAACAGGTGAGCACATTTACATAAAACTAATCAATGTTATATAGTTCAACAATGATAAAATGTTAGAATATGATCTGTATGTTATTCTAATGTTGATCTAGCTTACTGCTAGTCTCATACAGACAAACTAACACTTTTCAACACATTCAAATGCAGTTTAGTGTGCTAATTTAATGTTAGACCAGGTGAAACAGCGCTGCGTTACCTCACAAGTTTAATTTGTCTAATAAACTGAGCTGTTAGTTGTAATTCTGTATGTAGTTCGGTAGAATGAAATGTCCGTATTCCTTTTATATCCGCGGGACTCGCGTGTGGAGCTGATAGCTGTCTCTTAGCAATCACGAACTGCTTCATATCACAGTCAAGATAAAAACATCGATGTATTTACTCATCCATAAACATTATTAGATCGGCCAGCTTGACGTTGACGACAACATCCATAATTCTTAGCATGTGTTGCGTCATCAAACTACGCCTTTGTTATTGTAAAGAGGTTAGCGACCCCTAGTGGCGAAAAATTCCATACTGTACGTTTAAGTAGGCAAACGTCTCTGTCATGTCTCTGTTTTCAGCTCCTCCCCGACTACAAGCCGCACATCAAAGCTAAACTAAAGTTGGCGCTGATAGCCTCGTGGGCGAGTGTGCCGACATGTAGCGCCGTGGCGCTTTGGGCGACCCGAGTTCGAGTCCCGGCTCGTGGACCCTTCCCGATCCCGTTTCCCACCTCACTTCCTATCTTGCTATACTGTCAAAAACGCCAAAACTAAATATTTTAAATATTTTGAAACTAAACTCAAACAAACTAAACATACATCTACCAATCAGCATAAAGGAATGATTTCTGAAGGATCATGTGACACTGAAGACTAGACTAATAACTGCTGTAAATTCAGCTTTGCCATCAAATTAATAAATTACATTTTAAAATATATTCAAATAGAACATTTTTTAATTCAAATCATATTTCCCAATATACTGTTCTTACTGTATTTCTGATCAAATAAATGCAGCCTTGGTGAGCATAAGAGACTTCTTTCATAAACATAATTAAATTGAACTAAAATTTAAGATTTAGGTCAAATTAGATTTAAAGGTGAACTAAGTAACTTTTTTATCTTAACCGAACAGCTTCGGAGTAATTGGAATGGTTATATGACTGTTTTCGGGTTGAATGGTGGTCTTCTCGCACCCCTCGAGCGCCTGTGAGACGAAAAACCACCCTTGCAACTTTGGGCTGGCGGGCCGCCGGCCGCAGCATCAGGAAGTATCGCGTGATATCAGGTCTCGCGATGTAACAAACTGCTTTACGGCACTGCACACATACACTATCTAAACATTTATATGCTAGCCTTCTGTGTATTATACATACATCAGTGGACATGGCTCTGTGCATTCGCCGGGTTCTTTGAAAACAAATGCACATGACCAGCGGGAGAAGATGGGACGAGCCAACGAGTTTTAATGACAGTGTTGTCAAATATCTATTCCGAAGCTGTAGGGGGAGCTCTATAGAGAAACCCGCGAGCAAAAAGCGAGAAAACAGCGAAGAAGTCGGCAAAGCTGCATAATTCAGCTTTAAGTTCTATAGGCTATAATTCTTTAAAATAGTTATGATTATAAAATGGCCAGGTAAAACTAACAACAAACAAACAAACATTTAAATATAAAATTAATGTTTTATTTGAAAATGTATTTTGCATTACACACTATAGAGTCAAATCACTGTCCTGTGAATTATATCAATAATAAGTCTGATTTGATTTGATTTGATTTGATTTGATTATTGGTTTATTTAAAAGGGGACAGTGCAATTTCATAAAACACATGAACCAACATGGTTAAAAAAGCCAGAATTAGCCAAAAGGCTATTTTTCATCTGGTGGTGTATGATCCTCAGTCGTTTTGTGCGTCAGACCATCCTCTGAGCCAAGTCATGGCTCAAAAATGCATTGGGAATTTTAGCCTTCCTTATATGACTAAAAGTAGTGATGCTAGCATGCCAGTAGCTCAGCTGCTTTCAAAATAGTGTAGCTTTTACAGTAACAACACACTTTGTTCAAAAAACAATGGTGTAGCATGACAAACTACATTTTTATTTTAGTCAGCTTTACGCAAGCTGAAGCAATACTTCTCTCATATCATATGTAACACTGAACAATCCAATTCATATTGAATTTTCTTCCATTCAATAACTTGAAACAATTAAAAAAGAACATTTTCTGAAAATAGGCTTTTGGACCAATTATAAATATGACAATGATGTTGTTAATAAAAGGGAAAAATCTGCAGAAAAGATTCTAGATTTGAGTGCCTGTCTATAATCTATAGTTTGCATCACAGGACAGCTTCTGACCTATTAAAAGCATATCTAACCAGGATTTAGTTGGTTTATAATGCTATATAAGTTATCCATTACACTAGTGGTCACCAAGAGCCATTTTAGGGGTTAAATTCACAGAGCATGAAAGTGTCCCAATACAGTGGACTCAGAGTGCACTTTATTGACAGCCACAGCGTGCAGGAGGCCATAAAGATGATTTCAGGTTAGGATGGTGACCTCTGCACACCACAGCATGAATACACAAGGTGATGGGTGGGAGGCTGGGGGTCTCACTCAATCACCTTCTAATGGCAGGTTTGTAGCCCCTGTTTAGAGAGATAAACAGAGAAACAGCTCATGACAGCCTTGAGCTTTGAGGATAACCAAGAATAAATTGAACACTCTGTTCTATGACTCTCTCATAATCTTCTATAGATTACGTTTATATACACAATGTTCTGAGTTTGAAACTACCTGATGTGTTCACATTGCTTGTTGGACCTGGCACTAGCAAAAAATAAATGATTTTTAGAGTTTAATGACATAATATGTAAACAAGAAAATTAAATAGATACACCGAATGATTGGTTTGCTGATAACTTCTTTTGTTAAAAAAATACACTTGAACACCCCCCCCCCATTCAAAAACAGATATATGTAGCACTGTTAGTTGCATGTACTTTTATTAGTAGTATTTTATAGATTACATAAAAGGGCAATGTTACCAAATGCAACAGGTTTATAATTTTCCTGTCAATATTTCAGAATCAGAACTGAAATATAAAATAGCAATGTCCGCTTAACCAATGAATCTCTCTTTTGAGTCAGTTATTTTCAATGAATTGGTAGGCTACATGGAATAGTGAAATTCTTGTAAAAATACCTTGGGCCCGTTGGGCCCTCTTTTTCACCCGGTTTAATTTCTTTGTCACTTATCGACCTGGACACAAGAACTGCAAAGCCGATGCTCCCTCCCGTCTGTACCATCCTGAACTTGACCCCCAGGAGGTCCTGAGGGGCATATCTATGTACCATCCGCCCTACGACTGTCCCTCATGGACACATCACATACGTCTCCGGGATCTGGACACCCAGGCAGCCAGCGAACCCTCTCGCTCCATGACACAAGATGTCTCCCGATATGTGAAGGTTTGCTCAGTCCGTGCCATCTCCAAACACAAACTCCCGGAAGGCAAACTGGTTCCACTACTCATTCCTCACAGACCATGGTCCCATATAGGAGTCGATTTTATGACTGACCTTCCCACACCTGCATCCTCGTCGTGGTAGACAGATTCTCCAAGGCCTATAAATGAATCCCTCTAAAAGGTCTTCCAACAGCCATGGTGACAGCGGAACTATTATTCCATCATGTGTCATTTCGGCCTTCCCGAAGATATTGTATTGGACCGCGGACCCCAATTCATATCCAGAGTCTGGCAGTCCTTCTTTCTTAGCCTATCATGCGGTTATCACCCTTAGACCAACGGCCAGACTGAGCTGATGAAACCTACTAATGAATATATTTACTAGTTTGAATTCTCTGTGTTGTCTCCTACTATTACTGACACCACCTTTGTCTACTACAAATAAAACTCACTTGGACATGTAGGCCTACGACACAATCACAGATTATGTGTGTTAGTTTTAAATACAAAGAGTTCTGTTGTTTCAACCTATCCCACTCCTGGGGTGAGTTGCAACACTAGCTGGGCAGAGATGTAACAATGAGAGGTAATTTGATAAATAAGATTATGCAAGAACTTAATTGAAGAACAAAGAAAAATCACTTTTGAATAAAGTGAACAATTTAAAGTGACAAAAAAACTAAATTATATTACTTTTAGACTACAACTGCTGTATATGTTTGTGTGAGTGTTCATGTGTGATGTATTCCTGTCACACTCAGGAATGGCTATATTGCCATCCACTTATTTTTACGTGAATTTTGCGATATCACATAAAAAATTGCTGGATGGAAACGCCAAGATGCGCATAAATTCTACAAATGTGCACAAGGTTAAGATAAGGGTCAGGTATCCTACCTGAATACTCACCTTTGTTGTTCCTCCACTTCATGTTGGGGGCAGTTGTGGCCTAATGGTTAGAGATTTGGACCCCAAAGGTCGACACAACATTTTTTTACAAGAATTGTCCATTTTGATTTGATGGTGATTTTATGGTCGGTCACAATTGCCTCTGCTCCAAGCATTCACAAAATCACTGTAACAGAGTCAGGTGTCGCAGGATTTACCAAAAACTCAACTATTACAGCTTAATGTCATCTACATGACACACCTATTGGCACAGAACATGATTTACAGATGGAACCACGGTGTAAACATATGACAAAGTGCAACATGATATTTAATGACCTTTACACAAGGCATTTTAAAAACCTCTGAATGCATATTACTCATAAATAACTGTCTTATCTGTCACTTTACAGTCGTTTATTTATTCAGCCATTACTTTGCCCTCCTCTGCAAAATCTCAGACCAAAACGGCGGAGAATGTCAAAGTGCCCCGGCTCAATGTGAACTGCGGGGGTGTGTTCGCACTGTGAGCAGTGAGTGACTGGCAGTGGTGTTTGGACAGGTGTCCCTAATTGGCAGGTGGAGCTCTCGGCTGCAGCTGTGGCTGCTGGGACTAATGATGACTCGGGCCGGACGGGCAGCAGAGAAGCGTCTGGAACATCTCTCTCGACTCGTGTGGTGACAGAGTTGCCGGGGATGATGCCGTTTCAGGCTGATTAATTTGAGTGGCGGGTCCGGCTGCGAAGAAGGAGTTTAAGTGTGTGTGTGTGTGTGTGTGTGTGGTTGTGTGTGTTTGAGGTAGGGGGTAGTGGAGCTGTGTGGGCTGTGACATTGTCCTTTATTATCAGAGAACCTCGGCGGCAGCAGTATCAAGCAAATGAGACAGTCCCCCTGGGAAGGATGGCGGTGGAGAGCTTCTCTCCAGCATGTCATGTTACAGATGCTAGTGTGAAAGAAAGCCCTTCAGTGACAGGTGAGAAAACACTCAATGTATATGGGCGTGGGTAGGCTTAGAGGTTTAGGTGGGCCCAGAGTTTAAGGTGACCCATGTGAAAGTCAACATGAAATCAAAATGAACCCTATTTACTTTCTTAAAGGGATACTCCACCCAAAAATGAAAGTTCTCTTTTCATTTACTCCCACATGCTGTCCCAGATGTATATGACTTAATTTCTTTTGTGGAACACAAATTGAGATTTTTGAAACAATAATCCATCTCTGTGAGATCCATCTCTGTGAGACTTGTTTATACAGTGCAAGTGGATGGGACCTCCAAAGTTGGCTTCAAAAATGACAAAGTGAAAAAGTTTCGGGTTACTCAACTTAACCGTGGTTCCCTGAGAGGAGGGAACGAGATATTGCATAATAGCTTACGCTTTGGGGAAACTCCTTTCTCCAAAATTCCTGAAGCCTGATAGAATCAAGCGATTGCACTTGCAATAGCCAATGGCGTCCGAGCGCTCTGGCGGTGGGCGGGCCTAGCGTCTATATAGCCAGCGCTGGGCGCCAATTGCTTCAGAATCTTTCTCCTTCACGCAGCTATGCTTTGAGAAGCCACCTCTAGTTCACCTTTGATGTAAACTCTTCAGCGGACGGTGCCTGGATTACCGTCCCCTGCAGTGTTCTGGTGAGTATTTCATCTCTTATATGATGGAAACAGATAAGCTGTCCGCTCACTTCTTCACACCCTCCACCGCCAGGAAGAGGCGGAGACAGAATCCACGGCAGTTTGAAATATGAAGTTTAGGTGCATTACATCAACAGCGTAGGAGAATGACACAGAAGAGAAGAAATTGTTGAATAAAGTCGTTCTTTTTATTAGTTTTTTGCGCACAAAAAGTATTCGAAACTTCATAACATTAAGGATGAACCCCTGTTACTATTTTAACAATGTCTTTACTACCTTTCTTGGCCTTGAGATTGCAATGACGTTGTTGCCTACGGCTGGTTCAGAAACCTCTCGGATTTCTTCATTTATGTTCCGAAGATGAACGAATATCTTACGGGTTTGGAACAGCATGAGGGTGAGTAATTAATGAAAGAAATTTCATTTTTGGGTGAACTAACCCTTTAAAGGTAAGATAAATCATGTTTTTTCATTATAGAAATAAATTTGTAGGTGTGACAATTAAAATTGATATAACTATATATATAATATTGTGCGCAATCTGTCACGCCCACGGGAGTCTCATCAATAGGTCGCGCATGCGGTGAACACCTCTGAAGGAAACCCTGAAGCAGGTTATGTTCAGAGAGTAACTTACATACCCTGAAAGTTACCTCTGTTTTTGGAACCCGAAAGTTGAGGTTATCCGCCTACATACCGAACTGGCTTTCTGGAATACCCCCCAGAAACCTTATTTATGTTTATCTGTCTATAATTATCTGAATTTATGATTTTCACTGACTCAAGAGTGGATCTGTATGTTAAGTGCATCGAATCTGTGAATTCTGATGATTAATCACTCAAAGCACATTGCATGAATACCTACCTGTTAGTTTTTTTTTATATCTGTTTAATAAATAAACTCCTGCACTTGAATCAATATCTCTCTCTATAATTTTTTATGATTTTTACCAACACAATCCCATGGAAATTCGTTATTATTTGACATTTTTGTGAATTGGTGGCAAATTCGTATTCATTTGTACAATCTCATTTGTACGTTTTTGTATACTCTGCTCACCCTCACTGATAGTTAGGTTTATAAGGGTGGGGTTAGGGCAACATGATGGAAGATGCCCCCCTTAAGATGGATTTACTTTTAAACTGTAACATATTTAGGTCGCATCAGCTAATGTGTTATTACAGGAAATAAATATAAACATTTGCTGATTTAGTTGTTATAACACAAATTGTAAAATATTAAAATAGGGGTAATAGAGCCCAACCATTGATAAACTTTTACATAATGTATAAATTAATTTTGATATAATTCTTATTTATATTTATATATATTTTTTACTGTGAAGCACTATCGATCAGAGTGCTGCGCTCCCGTCTGGCTGCATTTCATGAAGCCGGCCAGGCTCGCGCTCCCCGCGGTTCGGGTCCTGCGATTCGGCTCAGATCGTGGGGCTCGCAGAGAGAGTTAGCAGAGGGGATTGAGACTGCTTCGCCACTTTCTCTGACCTTATCTGATAGCTCAGATCCCTTCACTCCCTGTGCGGAAGCCCGCCCCGCGGCTTCTTCCGCTCGGGTTGAGAGCCCGGTGCTGCAGCTGTCTGACTCAGATGTAGATGTGCTCAGCATCGCGGCGGGGATCTAAACGAATCACACGTGCCATTTCAATCTGCACCTGTGAATGAGGAGCTCGTGGAGGTTGTGATGCGTGCTGAGCGCTTCCTGCAGCACCGATCACAGCCTTCACGCCTTCAGAAAGGCAAAGGGAAAGAGGTCCTAACTCATATGAGACCTCTGAGGGCTTCACCCAGAGGTGGTGGAGTCGATATTCGAGAGGTTCGGCCCAGTGGAAGTGGATCTGTTTGCGTCTCGAGAGACGACACACTGTCCACTGTGTTTTTCTCTCACGCATTCAGCCCCTCTGGGTTTGGATGCCATGGTGCAGGCGTGGCCGAGGCTCCATCCACCAGGAAGCTGTATTGCCTAAAGTGGAAGGTTTTCATCACTTGGTGTAAAAAGCACGGCATAGACCCAGTTAACTGTCCGGTGGCTTCAGTGCTGGAGTTCCTCCAAGACCGCTTCTCTGCTTCCACACTCGAGGTGTGTACGTGGCTGCCATTGCGGCTTTCCACACTCCTCTGAGGGATGGGCCTCCTGGAAGACATCAGTTGGTCGTACGTCTCCTCCGTGGGGCCTGGAGGATGAGACCTGCAACTCGGACCAGAGTTCCCACATGGGACCTGGCAGTGGTTCTCGAAGGGCTGGTTGAGGCACCCTTCGAACCTCTGGAGTCAGCTGAGGCCAAGAACCTATCGCTTAAGGTGGTCTTTCTCCTTGCCATCACCTCTCTTTAGAGAGTAGGAGATATCCAGGCGCTCTCCACATCTCCGCAGTGCCTGGAGTTTTGAAGGCCATCTTGCATCCTAGACCGGGCTATGTCCCTAAGGTGCCATCTAATATGGCGAGGTCGACGGTTCTGCAGGCATTTCATCCCCCACCTCATGTGACGGTGACTTAATTTACTCTGCCCTGTCAGAGCACTAAACATCTATTTTCAGAGGTCTTCTCAGTGGAGGAAGGCTGACCAGTTGCTGGTGTGTTTCGGGTCACCCAAGAAGGGGCTTCCCACATCCAAACAGACCATCAGTAACTGGATTGTTCAGGCTATTTCCCTGGCATCAGGTGCGCAATTTGCCTTCACCTTTTTCCATGAGGTCTCACTCTACCAGAGGCATGGCGTTCTCTAGAGCCCTCCTTTCAGGGGCACCTATTCATGAGGTATGTGATCCGGCTGCCTGGGCCACTACGCTCACATTCATGAGATTTTATAGTCTAGACCTCACCTCTACACCCAGCGCACGAGTGACCTCTTCCTAGTTGTGCATGAGACAGCTTCACACTGGGACAGGCAGGTTTCGTTGTGGCATAGTGGGTATTTCGTTCCCCATAGTGTCGTCATCGACACAGTGTCTCGTTCCCTTCTCAGGCAACAAGGGTTACAGTCATAACCCAAGACGTTATTACTAACGTATTACTCCACAAATCCAAAAACGTTGTGTCCACAAATCCCCAATTAACAAAAGACACAAAAAAATATTCATCATAATACAATGTATTTTCCAGAGACACAAAATTAGATTAATTAACCTCAAAACTGTTTCAGCTAACTAAATCTCACAAATATTAATATGACAAAATTCATGCATACGTTTGCATGTATGTTTTTGAATGAATCAAATCATGCAAATTCATAGGAGTTTACCAATAAATGTACCAAATCGTAAAAATAGTTTCTAATGAGACCAGGTTGGATTTTTCTTTTTCTTCACATATCATATGTAACAAAAAAAGTTACTGAAAAGTAGCAAAGCTAAATGATGGTCTAATCAAATGACAAGATAAAAAGCGGTTCCTTTTAAAATCAACCCCCTGGGACATAAAAATATGCTAAAAATTGAAAAAAAACCTTTACAGCGGTCCACACTGTTGTGAAGATCTACAGAGGTTTCAAAGTAAGTTATGTTATTTTTCATGATTGCAACGCTAATATTTGTCTGATCCTGCAAGTTATCTAAAATAAATTTGTAAAGCGATTGTCTTGGCACGGTTCTCCATGCCTTTACACTGTGGTGCTGATGTTTTAAACGTAGACGCATGTTGAAAACCAAAGAGAATTTGCTTTGAGTGATACCACGACTTTCATCTCCGAGCTGTTTGTATTGGATCCTGACATGAGTGGAGCTGCGAATTTCATTAATGCGTGGAGCGCACTTCAAGAGCCCACTGAGATCAATGCGACATTATTCATAATGACAATAGCAGGCAACGGTTGTGCTGGAGCAGAAAACAGCCTTGGTTCTAGGTGAGGAGTCATGCTACATGCTGTTGCCTGGCTGTATTTCCACCACTGGCGTGCAGTGTTGTTCTGAAATGAGGAGGCAAGGTCCTCACAGTTTTGTTTTTTAAAAATCAAATGTAAATTTATTGTCCCAGTTACACTTAATGTTGTCACATTTTCCTGGTTAAATAAACATTACTTTAAATAACAGCAAAAATACAATTCTATTTTGTATTTTTACATTAAAAGGGTGGTTGATTATGATTTCACTTTTCTAACTTTAGAAAAGTGTGTAATGTTGCTGTTTGAGCATAAACAACATCTGCAAAATTACAACGCTCAAAGTTCAAAGCAAAAGGAGATATTTTCTTTTAAAGAAATTGCTTTTTAAGGACTACAACAAACGGCTGGTAGAGACTACATTGCATTCTTTCCAACCCTAAAATTTACATAAACCCCGCCCCCGGAACATGATTTATAGATTATCAAGACAGAATATGCTAATCAATGACTAGAAGATAACTACACATAAGCTACATAAATTCATCAACTAACCATTCAGAAATGTTGTCTACATGTTTTCACTTCTTCTTGAGTCTCTCCATCTTTGTCTGACTCCGGTTTGAACATAAAAGGCTAAAAGTTTTTGACATGTTCAGTGCATGTCTGTGTGAGGTAAAAGGACACAAACTGTTGTAGCTCCGCCCTCTGTGCTGGGAGCAGCAGCTCATTTGCATTTAAAGGGACAGGCACGATGCGTTTTTGCTCACCCTCAAAAAGTGACAACTTTAACATGCTATATAAAAATATCTGTTGGGTATTTTGAGCTAAAACTTTACATACACGCTCTGAGGACATCAGAGATATATTTTACATCTTGTGAAAAGCGCATTATAACACCCCTTTAACAATGTAATTAATGTTCTATTTATTAAAACAAGTATAAATCTTTTTACACATTTTTACATTTATTGCAAGCTAATAAATAAAGTCAGTAACAAGCAAAAATATAGGTGTCACAGATTAAGGAGTCCAAAGATGAAGATGAGTCGAAAGTTTCCAATACGAATGACTTTAATAATAAAAGAAACTCTAATAATCCATGAAAGCGTAACAGTGTGTGCCAAACACAAACAACAACCGACAAATAAAGAGTGAACAATGAGGAACTTAATTACACAGTGATTATGAGATAATGACAAAGAACTGTGATGATAATCAGTGTCCATAGAAACTAACGGTTGGCGGGAAACTTAAACAAAGACAACAGGAAATAATGAATACCAACTAAAAGTCCATGAAAACAAAACTAACAGAACATATCTGTGACAATAGGCTTGGCCTATTTTATTTGTGAACTGACAGCTGTTCTTTTTAATAGTCTTTTAAATAGAAAAATTTATTTTCATCAAGTACGGTAAACACTGGTCACAGACACAAAAGTGTATCTTTTTTTTAACCAAACTGACTGCTCACTAAAAAAACCCCACAGTCATCCTGTTTTTAGGTCATTTAAAGTTTTTTTTTTTTTATGTGATAAAGGGGTGATATCTAAGTGGGTGAGTTGTTTACTTACTTTTTAATTAGTCTTCCCATTAGCATCATAATTTTTTCATTCTAACTCATTCGCGAGCGTGCACGAAAACAAGAGGCAGGATTTATCACTCTAACTAATCATATCAAACCATAACCAATCAGAGCGAGATGGAGGCATTGCCTCCTCTCATGTGACTTTCCCCCATTCATTCTCAATTACCCCCCACCAAACCCACCACACGCTTTAGGGGGTCTAAGGCAGTGTCCGAAATCAATCCCTATACCATTAAATAGAGCACTATTTAAGGGGACAGCCATTTGTAGTGGTGTTTGAAAGCACAGTGGACGTTATCGAGTGCACTAATTCAATCCCACAATGCACCGCAATAATGAGTGTACAACTGATGTACGCCATAGTCCCATATCTATAGTCTTTGATGTACGCTCAATACCCATAATGCACTGTGAAAATCACGCGCCGAACTAATTCCAACGTCTCACTGGAAGAAGATAGTGGCCACAGCTGAATCATCCATCCATGCATTTTTTAAACTGGTCCAATGTGGCTACAGCATAACATCATACAGGTATACATTTCTTTTTAATTGATTATTAAATTGCTTACTTAAGGTTTATACATAATTTCCATTACATAGTTCAAGATAAATATTTGCATTGCTACTGGAGCTGCCAGTTTGCTAAATAAAGTTTCAAATAATGAAAACGCTCAAATAAGCTGCAGCCCTTCTGGCACACTCAGTGTCTGAATTGGCTCATTCGATTTCATTCACTCCCTCAAGTGAACTATATTGGTGGAGTAATATAGGGAATTGTGAATGAAGGTACAGGGGGCGATTTCAGACACAGCCTAAAATTCAATGGTCTCAGAGGAGGCAAGAGAGATGCTGCTTCCCGCTGTAACTTTACCTGCTGGTGTCGCTGTTGGACAGTGTTACTTTAGAAAAACGAGTGATTTATACATGTTTAAATGTCACATTTTGTAATATTTGCGCTTTTATTTTTGTAATGTGGATTATTTTTTCATCCAATTTTTTTGATGAGGCATTCCCTCCCTTGCCTCCTTGGATGAAACATCCCTGATTTCCACACATTCCTTGAAAGTCTGGTGACAAAAAGAGACATTTAAACATTTCCATTTGACTTTTTTTGAATCTAGAATCCTGCATACACTGCACTCTCACTAAAATGTCTGTGAGCTAAAACATGGTTGGGCCATGCAGCAAAACAATGATTCAGAACAGTTGTTGGAATGAAATCAAAATGAAGACCAGATTACAACCAATATCCAGTAGAAACACTTTAGCAAGATCGGAAAAATGCAGTTAGGCCAGAGGGCTAAAAATACAGCTATTTAAATATTACAGGCACGACGTGTTTACACAAACAGTGTCACGTTCATTTACAGAGATCCCAATTCTTATGCATTAGCTTTAATAATGACATAAGATTGAATAAATGTGCCTAAAAACCAAAAGAATGACAAAAGATTTGTGCAATGCTGCATGTTTTCTGAAAGTATCACACTGCTTCAGTTAGCAATCATTTGCTTTTAATCTCAAACTTTTTATTTGACGGCAGTACTACCAATTTTGTTGAGAGCTATCCCATAATGGACTGCAATGAGCTCAGTGACTAAATGAATCTAAGATGGAGGACAAAGCAGCAGCTTACTAGGTTTTGGAACAAGGACTTTTTGTGAATGGTTTTAAATTATTATGTCATGAATTTATGAAGTTATTTTGGGTGAAATAAAAACAAATTAATATATATATATATATATATATATATATATATATATATATATATATATATATATATATATATATATATATATATATATATATATATATATATATATATATATATATATATATTGTAATTCCTATATATGCTCATTGGCTTGAACATATCACACTTTATAAATCCAAAAACTGGTGTGCTCATTTTTTTGCATGGGTATAGTTGGGCAGTTTGGTTCCAGTCATTACAACCTGAGGTTACAGTAAGTGTTATTGTGTTTTTAAGTGGATAGGAGATGTGGGTGTTGAATAGCTTTGTAAATTAAATAAAATAGACTAAAATAAACAGGCATTTTATTTTTGGATCCCTATCCATTACAGGACTTTGTCTAGAGATACATTTTGTTTAAAATAAGAAGGAAAGAGGAAATTCATTAAATAATGTACAAACATTTAGTATTCCAAAATCAGCATCATTTCAGTGGTAATCCAGGATTCATTTCAGGGATTTTTTTTTCTGAGAAGATGGATGTAAAGCATACAATAACGACTCATTAACCTCCTGATAAGTGTTCGGCTGCACGATACTGAAGAAAAATGCGATATGCGATAACTCGTTAAATAATGCGATATTTGCTATGCGATACGATAATACAGCCTGATCTCACGGCAATTCGTACGAATTCTACGAGGTGGCTAATTCGTACGAATTCATACGACCTCACTCGTACGAATTAGTACGATTTTTGCTAAATCGTACATATTTTACAAATTGCCCAATTCGTATGAATTCATACGAATGACCTACCCCTGACCCCGCCCCTAAACCTACCCATCACATGGGTTTAGACAAATCGTACAAATTCGTACGAATTGGTCGTGAGATAGCGTTGGATAATATTTTAAGTGTCTAAAATAAATGTTAATTATATAAAAAATTGATTTTTTCAATTTAATATAATTAAATTATATAAAAAATGTAAAACATATTTAAAAACTGAAAATGATATAACCAACATACATGTTTCACATTCTTTTTGTTAGAGGAAAGCATCCCTACAACTTCTGAAAGTGAACAGCAGTGTTTTACTAGCCTGACTACGTCAGACTTCGTACTTCCGCTCAATTTCATTTCGCTTCTGTAGTCAGTCTGAGACAGCGTAATAGCTTTCCGTTTTCCTCCGGCCTGAAAACAGCCGGGCCAATCAACGAACAGAGGGTGGGTTGAGAGCCGTGACGTAGACACTGATTGTACCGTGGATGCGTAGATTTTTACTTCACATAATCTGCAAAAGTCGCGCACAGCCATGTTCACTCCGGTATTTCGCTCGATGGTTTTGTTTTCGCATCATACATGTGTTTACAGTGGAAGTTAGATGCGGCTGAGCATGCGCATAACACACGCCATCCAATGATTTTAAACTTCAGACAAGCGACCCCCGCGAGAGAGAAAACACTTCTCTATTATGCCATTCCAGACTCTGTCTATGAAGCAAAGCGAAGTAGCAGAGTTTGGTATTACCAGGCTAGTGTTTTACAGGCTCATTGTGCCAAACGTACCTGTGGCAACATTTTTACAAAACGCAAAATACATATCAATACACTACAGTTGAACACTTGAGGCAGTAAAACAGCAAGCACTTTTAATCGTTTTCACACACAAATACTGAATGATTACAGGTGCAGATTATAGATTATTAAAGACTTATTTTCACATCTCCTTGCTCAATTATGTTGTGACCTCAAAAAACTTTTTTTTACCATAGTACATGTACAGTGAAGACTAAGCAGTGTTTTATTTTTACATTTGACTTAAATTTCTGTTGTTAAATAAGCTTAAGATAATAATAACCTGAAACCCTAAACCCCTCCTGGTTTACACTGATGTTAAAATGACACTTACTTTTTATGTAATGCTAGTAAAACCAGCTAGGTTCATTAGAAAAACATACCTGTGGCAACATTTTTACAAAATGCTAAATATGCTGCGTCGTGCATGTTTCGCGACAGTTTCAAAGTGAGTGGCGTTTTAGTTTTGAACAGATGAACGTGAATATGGCAACGTTTTACTATGTTGGTGTTTGTACGTATCACCACAGTTCTGAATTGAAATGTTAGGTGAGTGGCGCTAGAAGATTAATGCTCCATCACATTTTAAAATAACGTAGACATACACTAAACCCTAAACCTAATAGTGTTAACAAAAGCAAATGCCACATAAAATCACAATCGTAACCATGGCATTTTAACTTGTTTTTGAACTCTTGTCTTTGAGCTCTTTTATTGTGATTCGTCATTCACAGGATTCGTACCCGAGCTCTCCGCTCCATAAGTACAATTGGAGAACATATGGAGCTGGTTAAGTGATCTCCAAAATATATTAGTATACAAATCATGTATGAATTAAATATATTCTGATTCTTATTAAAGCTACAAAATTTATTCAGTCAAGAGCAGTGAGTGATTTTCTCTTTGTCAGAGATTGATGACATTAAGCACACAGACGGAAGCAGGTTTATTAGGCCGCTGTCACTTAAAGAGCTGCACGGACCCAACTCGCGCACTCAACTTTTTACTCCACGTAAGACATAACTGACTGTGTTTACGTGAGTACTCACCAAAACAGGCATTTTGACATAATTTTTGTGTGCATTTGGCCATATAATCTGTGGAAGATTAATGAGTTTGCGATCACATGCTGTCCGAGAGGTGGCTTTCTGCGCATATGAGTACTTTGATTATTGCATTTACTAGTAATAACATTAAGCATGTCACACGTATGTAACAGCCATTGCGCCCAGTCTAGTTTCCGACCTAAAACTTGACCTTTTTGTAATCTTTTGAAGTATTAAAATCATGCAGATATCACAAACCTTTGCAATGCATATCGCAATTGTGATATTTCGATAATTCCGATATATCGTGCAGCCCTGAAGAGTATATTTCATAAGAGGTTTTTGGCTTGAATCTTGTAATTATATACAACATCATGCTCAACTAGTTTCCCCAGAGAAAACAATACAATTAAAAAAAAAGATATTTCTCACCCTGAAGTTATGGGTAATTGCATAAGACAATTAGAGGGAAATGTTCTTGGGAAGAAACAAATATGGAATGCGACTATAATCATCTGTAAATTATAAAGTTGGATGAGCATGATTAGAACATCATACAGTCTTAGCTTTCTTGTGGTTAGGCATTATCTCAAAATTTTTGCTCATTTCATGCATCTATTGATAAGAATATTCTTTTGTGTACATAATTGTCACCAGTGGCAAAATAATATGCACGCACAAATGGACTTCCTGTTCAAATTAAACACGATTGCTATTAATAACTAACAATATCATAATAAACCACAATCAGCTTTCACCTGAAATCAGTATATACATCAGTATCACTATTATAACAGCTCTAATCTGTTAAATGTGACTAGAAGGCATGCAGATATAAACATTAACATCACAAGTTTGAATTGCAGCTTTGAAACAATGCGTATTGTGAAAAGTGCTATACAAATTAAAGTCATTTTTTTTTTGCTAAATTAACTAAATAAGATTCTGATCACCATGCCAGGTTTTATGCTTTTATTATGACACCAGTTGTACATCACTTAAGACATTTAAATGTTTAATAGTCCTAGAATAAGCTTTCAATGAAGGAAAGTAAGGACTTTCAATGCTTTCAAACAATGTCCACTTGATTCAATACCAAGAGGTCAGCTGTCATACTCCAAAACATTTCAATAAAATCAAAGTGTCTCTCTTTGCAGAGAGGCAGCTAATGGCTTATTGCTGGCATGAATGTAGAGGAAACATCTAAGCGATAACACAATAACTCCTCAAGAAAAGTGCCACTCAGTAACGTCCTTCCCTCCAGCTGCTTGTAAAAGTGTTTGACCCTGTGTGACAAGACTGAATGCATTCAGAGTAGACAGAAAAGATCTAAAAGCTGTATTCAAGCATTTACTTTTATGAAGTTTCGTCAATGGCAGCAATTCTGAGAAGTGCCCAACACCCTCTTTTCTCTGGAAAGAAATGGTTTGTTAAGTTTTGGAGATGGCATCTGGACAGTGACATAAAATAATTCTATCTTTGGCATATGACGAGATATCCTCAGAATATGCGACAGTATATCTGAGCCGGGGTTTTTTTTGCAGCTGCAAATAGCACATTCATGATCATTTTCAGTCATCAAAGCTTCATTTATCTCCCTTTTATGAGAAAAATGAACCATTGTTAAACTGTCTGATTGTGTTGCACTCACTTTGTAGATTATCAACAGGAATTTCTCGGGGCAAATTCTTGTCACTTTAATTTGCTCTCCAAAAATGCATCTCATAGTTTGTGGCCAGATTAAAAAGTTAATCACATACACCGCCGCAGTTCTCGTCTCGTTTAATTGAGTTGTAAAATGAAAGATGCGGGGGCTTTCGCTAATACCCCTTGAAGTTTTGCATGCCACTCAAACATAAAATGGAACCGTGAATTACAAGCTTTTGTGCTGATGAAAAACAACCAGATTTCATATGGCATGTAGACAATGCAATCAGCTGCACAAAAACATCAATACCATTGAATGGTTCTGCATTATTTGCATCCTCCAGGCCACAAATTACCACATATTACAGGTGATTTATGAAGCATGGGCTCATATAAATGGAATATATACATACGCATCCTATTCATATATTCTGTGCCATTATGGAGGCTGCTCGGTTGGTATTAATCATGAGCTCTGGGGTCCTTCGTACATGCTCTATAGATTTGGGTGTGCGGCCAATTCACAGTCCACCGGCCGACTGATTTATTGGTCATTTGAGATAAAGAGGATTCGCTAATTGGTTTAAGCCCACAGGAACCGCAGAGGTGAGAGAGATAGTAGATCCCAGGAGTTTAATGATGACGTTCAGTGCAACTGGAGGGTGGGATGGGTCCCATATACAGTAGATTAAATATAATGTGTGAGATATAGGGTTTTACTTTTGGGGGAGAAGTAAAACCCTAAATCTCACACATCAGGCCTGCAGAAAGAATGTACTAGTTCTTCTATCTTTCCTATACACATATTTACATGTACAAACAGATTCAAGAACACTTTTTTTAACCACACCTCTATGAAGTAAAATGCATATAGACAACAACTTGAGTACACCTCTTATAAGATGAAAAGGTTAGAAAATTCTAAATGTTAATCCATAGGCTGAAATTTCATTTATTTTTTATATATTGTTATCATAAACCATGAATGATATTAAAGAAAGGATCTTCGTAAACCCCCAAGTCAGAACATTTCTTAAAAATATGTAATATTTTGACAGTTTTTTAATAACATGGCAAGGTTAGTTCAGGTTTTTAATGACCAAACCCAGGAAAACTTCACAATATTCATTCAGATTCGAAATTTCCCAGTGCTGTGTTAATGTCACGTATGGTTTCAGCAAGGATTAGTTGAGGCAGATGCAGCAGTCAACTTTAATTAGCAATGGATGAAAATAACAAAAATAAAGGATTTAAAAAGCAGGAGAGAAACAACCACTAACCATTAACATAGATGTAAGAGCGGACAAGGAGCTGAACTGAACAGGGAGTATATACACACAGGCTGTGTCCAAAATTGTCCCATACCCCTAAATAGGGCACTATTGGAGGGGACGGCTATTTGTAGTGGTGTCCGGAACCATAGTGGACATTATCGAGTGCACTCATTCAATCCCACAATGCACCGCAATTACGAGTGTACAATCAATAAATGCTCAACGGCTAGAGAATACCCATAATGCACTGTGAGAGTCATGCGCCATATGAATTTCTTTATCTGGCCAGAAGATGGCGTCTACAGCTGAATCATCCATCCATTTTCCAAACCGCCGGTCCAATGTGGCCACAGCCTAATATCATACAGGTATAAATTCCGTTTTAATTGATTATTAATGCAAAATCTGCAGCCCTTCCGGCACACTCAATGTCTGAATTCACTCTCTTGTTTTCATTCACTCCCTCAAGTAAACTATATTAGTGGACTAATGTAGGGAATAGTGAATGAGGGTATATGGGGGCGATTTCTGACACAGCCACAGACTAAATGAGAGAATTAACAAGGGGCAGGTGGACAGAATTGGTTGCTATGGTAACTAACAGGATTCATCAATCTAACAGAGAAACAAGCGCAGATCCGAGCGCATGAAATCATCTTACCACAGGGTTCATGTGTGATTCATGAAACATTCGTATGCTGCCAATCCCACGAATGATCGTATGTTGATAAATGTGGCGGCTAAAAAACAATCGTCATTTAAATATCACACCCCAAATTTTAGAAGCCTTGCCCCCTAGATTATACGACATGGAGAAACGTAACCCGGCCAAGAAGAGGAAGTAATCTCATGAAAGAGAAATATATCTTACTTCAAAAACAACCATTAACCTCGCTATTTTATTTCCCCTCACTTTACAACAAATTCTTTAAATTGAACGGTATTCAGAACAACAAAAATAAAAAAATAAGGGGTATTTTTAACCCTCTGGTGCTCCTCATTTGGGAGTCACACTTGTTATCTTAGCGGTGTAATATATTTTTGTTCAATAATATTTTTTCTTTTGTATTTTGAGAGGATTTGATGGTACCTATTAATATTTATGCAATAATTATGGTTCATTTTTGCCATTGAAAATAATAATAAAAAAAATCTAATTTATTTTTAATATTTTTTCAATTAATGCAGTATTTTACCCTGGAAATCCAGAGTTCTTGCAAGAGCACAAGTTGAATTTGCTCAGCGAGTTTACTCTGGCGTTGAGTAATGATGCTCATTAAATATGCCCTTGTATCCGAGCTGCACCAATCACATCGGGTTATCTGATATCGGTGGGCCAGAGGCGAGCTAAACAGATGACGACAGCGCTGTGACGTCAGAGTCATTAGTAAACATTGCAAGATGGCTATGGATGAACACCAGTTGTTTGAAACGGCTTTGGCCGCTACAATGAACGAGTTAGACTTGGATTTTTATCTAAAACAGGAACAGAAGACGGCGCTCGAATCCTTCCTTTGCAAGAAGGACGTTTTTGCTGTTTTGCCGACCGGATACGGCAAGAGTCTGATCTACCAGTTAGCTCCGCTGGTAGCTAAGCATATGGGGCTTGTTGTGATTGGTCGTAGTGTTATCCAATTGCGTGCAGAGAGATTTTCAAACGCATGCTTGGTGCCGCCCCTCGAGCTGGCTGATTTTCATTAGTCGATGCCAGACCATTAATCTTTCAGATTTAGGTCTGGATTTCCAGGCTAGCAGTATTTCAGATTAATATAGAGACTAGGCCTTTTAAATCCAATTTTTGATGTCAGATTAGTGCCATCTCTTGAGAGAAAATAAAATAAAAACATGTAATTTAATGGTGTTACCAATAGATGCCTCTATGGAGAGGCTTGTGAATTCTGTAGTAGTTTTTGGACAAAATTACTTACTTTTAAGATGTGGATTTGAATGTTTTTTTTGTTTGTTTGTTTATTTTTTTATTTTTTTATATAATACTTTAAAAAACAACAACAAAAAAATTAATTTGGATTTGAAGTGTACACATTTTTGCATTATTATTACTACAGTCAAATCTGAAAACAGAGAAAGCATTTTGTTACACATTAAAATTCAATAAAAAAAAAGAAAAAAAAAGAAAAATAAACAGGAATGCTTTATCACAGCTTAATCCATCTGGATCTAATCTCATTTCAACCTCTTATTTCAGTCTTCTGACTCATTTATGCTGTATAGTAATTGCCCTACCAGTTCATTTGTGTGTATAATTGTGTGTTTGTTTGTGTGTGTGTGTGTGTGTGTGTTTGTGTGTGAGTGGGTGGGTCTGTTTTGCACTATTGATGTTTTAGAGTGTAACCCCTTCCTTGCTGTCCACTTTTTTACTGCATTGTGGTTGAATTATTGATTTTATTTTACATATTTGTTCTATTACAGTCACACCAATTCATTGGTGTGTTTGTGTATAAGTGTGTGTGTATGTGTGTGTGTGCGCCATAAAAGTCACCAAGTTCACCTCGCCGGCCTCCGCCTCAGTCAGTCCCCAGGTTCTGCCTGCACTGTTCACCAAGGCTCCACTCTGGCTCCTCCCTCTGTCTGCTCCGCTGCGTGTTCTTCCTCCGCTGGTTTCCCAAGGGTTCCGTCCTCCGTCAGCTCGACCACATCCATCCACCAAGACCCCCGCCCTTTGTTGTCAGCTACTGTTTGCCATATCTGTTTAGTTTTTGTTTCCTTGTTTTCTGATTACTGTATGTCCTTGTTTGTTACCGTGGTTACTTATTATTTGCACCTGTGTCTTGTTTATTTTCCTTTGTTTATTCCCTGCATTTATAGCCCTTAGTTTGCACTTTGAGTTAATCGGTTATCGGATAGGTTTTATGTGATTGTGTCTCTCAGTGTTGGGGATAACGCATTAAAAACAACAACAACAAAAAAACGGTGCTAAAAAAAACGTTGTAATTTACAAGTAACACGAGTTACGTAATCAGATTACTTTTTCAGGTAACGAGTAAAGTAAAGCTTTACTTTTTAATGCTTTACTTTTGTACCCTCTCGTTCTACAATCCAGAATGGCAGCACAACTGAAAGGTTTGTTTTAGCGGCGCCCTCTACTGTGCAGACGTGCATTTGCATTTACTGCAGCATGAGGCTTATTCATTTAACTTTTGGTGTGAAAAGACCTTTAAATTTGCCAAAAAAATATTTGTTGTTATAAAGCAAATGAGAAAGTCCAGCCCAAGGTAGAAATAGTAATGCAAAAGTAATGTAAAACATTACTTTTGTAATGTAATAGTTAACATTAATAGTAATGTAAAACATTACTTTTCATTAAAAGTAACTAAGTAATGCAATTAGTTACTTTTTAGGGAGTTATGTAATATTGTAATGCATTTTTTTAAGTAACTTTTCCCAACTCTTATTATTACTCCTGTGTGTTCCTTGTGGAATGATTAATAAAAACTGTGTTATTTAAATACTTCTTCATGTTCGAGCGATTACTACAGCCACGCCGTGTGACAGTTGCGGTATCAAATCATTTCATCAACACACTGTAAATGAAAGCAAGTCATTTTAGATAAAAGTGTCTGCCAAATGCAGTGCATAGAGGGAGCATGTGATTCTGGGTGTCATCAACAGGCCAATTGTTTTATTTCAAAGCTATTTATCATATCTGATAGCCAATATTTGTTTAACATTTAAATGAAAACCATTGTACTTTCCACTCAGAGGCAATGAATATTGTTTTTTTAACTGGCTACACTGATGTCTTTACCTGTCCTCCATACAGATGAGAGTGAGGTGACATAGTAATAAGTCTCTGTGAACCCAACAAGGGGCCACTCAGACAGCTGAGAGACTCATTATCAGCTCAAGCAGCCACTGGTCCTTCATCTGACGCCCTCTCAGCTCAAAACAACACTCTACCCGCTTTGTTATATGACCGTCACATCTATATGCTTTCCATTTTGTTATTCCATTCAGAAGGAAAAGTGTTTCTTGATTTGGAGTTGGAGCACAGTAATTACCGCTGTGCTGTTTTTGAATGAAGGCCTTTCTAGTTCTGCAAACTAATTGCCTTCAAAACATGTAAATACACTGCATTATTTATTAGCAGAAAAGTGAGAGACATTAGCTGACACAAATATTTGCAGAATTGTTATTAGATTAGTCGGCAGATGTATAATGATAGAAGAAATGTCAAAATATGCCTATTTAGATGCTGTTTGCTACTTTCTTTTAGTAGTTTAAATAGATTAGAGAACTGTCTGAATTTATTCAGCCCATTTTACCAAGACATATCACTCATTTTTGTTTAACTTGCAGTTGCTGTCACGTTGTAAACAGGAAAAAGAAATGTGCTAATGATTGGTTTTTATGAGTAAGCCATTCGTTTTCAGAAAATTCACAGAATTGCTTCTTTGCACCACACCAGGTGTGGGTGGAACTGGAACCTACAAAGCCCCTCCCGCCATTCATAATTTACACACAAATGATTGGATGGTGATGCCAAGGCCAAGAGCAGATCAAGGTGGAATAAAAAATGATACGGACACCACCATTTTGTGACAGGAAGAAAGGGAGGGAGAGACATAGAAGCCTGGAGACACCAGAAATATTTAACATTTGGTTGTTGAGACATGCAGAGTCTAATTAGTGATGGGTGAGGGCAATTTGGCCACCAGCATGCCAATGAATATCAAATAGATAAACCTCTAATATCATCCGGACAAGAGGTTCCTTTTTTTTTCTCACAAGAGCTTTGAGTGTATTGTATAATTTAAGCTCAATATCACAAGCTTAAACAAACAGCCAACAGAAAGGTAAATCTAAAAAAGCACAATTATTGCAAATGTGAAATAATATAGTAATAAAGAAGTTCTTCAAAAGATATTGTAATTAGACTACAGTATGTATGTATGTATGTATGTGTATGCTCCTATAAAAGGCCCTGTTTGGCACCTGGGTGAAGAGAGATAATGCAAGAAACCCTTAAACGTATTATGCTAATGGTTCTATACATTCAAATAACACCACCTTGAGGATCACGACTGATCCATTGCCCTAGCATATGTCTTTCTGTGTGATCCACAATGAAAGTGCCAACCTGATGGATTTGCCGGTGAACTTTCGGTTTCCAGAGAGTGTAACTCACTCTTTTTTTTATTTCATTTTACCCAGCGCCTGCCATGTCAAACCCAAATACTATTATGCTTGTTATAATTCATTATTACTTCACTGACAGAGGTCCTGCTCTGAAGGTGACTTCATTACATTATAGGTTATTGCCTCATACATCATACCTATGGGGCCACAATTTTTAGGTTCTGCTAGGTGCCTGACTGTGAAATTGACTGCTCTCTATCAAAAAGTAATTAAATTAACCTACTGCTTATGGATAAAACAAGTGGGGGGAATGTGAATCCCAGGGGCTGGGAGAGCTTTTCTTCTGTCTGGATGAGTTCACGAGGGTCATGGAGTTTCATTTTTGGAAAGGAAATGACGGGGAAAGTTTATTTCAGTCTCGATCACAGATTTCATCAGAATTTTATAGATAAAGTATATAAAGACTTTTAAAATAACGTTTTTAAGGATTGTTCATCCAGGGCAGTTTCACAAGAGAAATGTTGAATTGGAGACTTTTATCCTGCGCCATTAAAAAGTTACTGTGTTACTGTGCAAACTTTAGATGTTAACTTGTGTCTGAATGAAGCAAAATTTGTCATTTTTTGGTAACACTTTATTTCGATAGTCCACTTTAGACATTAACTAACTTTGCAACTACATGTCAACTAACTCTCATTAGAGTATTAGTACTAATACTTTAATGAGAGTTAGTTGACATGTAGTTGCAAAGTTACTTATAGTTAGTAGAATGTCTAAAGTGGACTATTGAAATAAAGTGGAGCCAATTTTTTATTAGCTTTTTTCTCTGCCTGTAGTTGGTACAATGAAATGATGTCTTGTCATATTTCACTTCTTTGATTTAACCTTATTAAGGCAGATTATTAGCATGCGAAAAAATCACCATATGATTGTTAGACATGACAATATTTTCTTTCCTTCTAGTGCATAAAAAAAGTCTAGTGCATAAACATACTTAGCCATAAAAAAGGAAGAAAGTGAGAAAAAAACAAAACAAGGTGACAATTATGAACAACAGGATAGCCGCATTACATCTTATATGATCAACATCAAAATCTAGCCACTAGCAGGAAACAGCAAGATCTAGTTAGAAAAGTGTAACAAGCCAGTCTCATTAGATTATAGCTGTTGTGAAGAATACGAGTCAGCTGGAGGAGCTGAACCGAATGAAACACTACTGTAGTTTCCTACACATAATTAATGTTCCTGCTCTGAGGCTGAAAATGTTGATGTTTAGTTTAACCATGGGAGAAAGATGGCATCACTGAATTAACTATGTATTGAATTAACTATATACGGACTTATATATTTAGAAAATATGATCAAATTCTTCATGCCAGTTTAAAATGTATACTTCTCTATTCTGTTCGCCAGAAATTCACTGCAAAAAAATAGCTGAAAATGTATCACAGTTTTATAAAATATGAATTTAAAACATGTATGTCGGGTCAGAGGTCACTCTTCCACCAGAACTCGACTTATGCCAACCGTTACAGTGATTACAGTTTATAAAGTTATAAATATGGATATTTTTCTTACAAAAACACATCTCTTTGCTTCAGAAGGCATTTATTAACCCCCTGGAGTCATATGGATTACTTTTTGGGCTTCGAAATCTCAGTTTCTATTCACTCCCATTATAAAGCTTGGAAGAGCCAGGATATTTTATGTAACTCCGATTGTGATTGACTGAAAGCAGAAAGTCATATACACCTACAGTAAGATGACTTGAGGTGGAGTCAATTATGGGATATTTTTTATTTGTATTTCTGGGTGAACTAACCACTGGGTGAAGTTTTTACTTGCAGTACTTGCAAAATGAGTGTTTTGGAAAAAGCACATGTGGTTGAATTAGCAAAACAGAAAGCATCGCTTCCAGCTCCTTTAAGATGTTGGACTAAAATAACGCAAGAATTACAGAGGAATTTATGTATGTACAAATAAGTGCTAAATATGAATCTTTTGCTCAAATTATATGCATAACCAGACGAATGCTCATGTCTGACAAAGCGCTGTAATCCAAACACAACATACCAATAATAAAAAGGTTGTGGAGCGAAGCATCCCACACAAGCAAACTTCCACCTCTTCACCTAAGCTCTCATTATTTCCACGTATCCTCCACAGTCTCACCTGCTCCCTACCTCTCTCGCCTTATGGTGCTCTGGTGGAACAAACCTGGTGAGAGATGTGAAGGGAAAGGGGAACAGATGGCGGGCATCAAAATGATAAGGCAGAGTGAAGAATGGCTCCAGAATTCGTAGAGGCAGCATTTTCTTCACACCGAAATGAAAAACGTTTTGCATTTCGGTCTTAACTCAAGCACATTAAAGCATATTGAGGGTTTGTTGTTGTTGTAAGAGCTTTCGTCTTTGTTATATGGCCGTGTTTTTTCTTTTTTTTAATTATTGGCCATGGAGTGTTAACGCACCGTTAGGGCCTGCTAAGAATATTTTTACGCTTTGTGAGCTCTTTTCAAGCCCAAGTAAAATTATCAGTGGATCAAAGAACATCAAGTCCTGCTTTATATGTATTCATGTGCCTCTGTGTCCTCGCACCTAGAATTTTTATTAAAAAAAGTAACAACACGTCTGCTAAAATATTGCCAGGCACCTTTGCAAAGAGAATGACAAATAACCGAGTCAATAAAGAGAAGAGGAAATTCCATGGTGTGTGTCTGGAGTGAAATATGACCATGTGCCTGCAGTAGAATTATGTGGTTTGGCTCTTATCAGGCCTGTTTCCTGACTAAACAAAGACACACAATTCTTTTGAGTACAAATCTTTTGCCAAGTCAATTTCATTTGTAGCACTTTTTAACAATACACATTGTTTCATGGTGTTAAAGATGGACATACTTATAACTTTATTTAAAGAACTGGATACATCTGTGGATACATCTGAAAACCTAGTTTTCATGTTGTAGTGTGGAATGTGAAAACAGTAGTATTCGAAAATGATGAGGCATGTTTAGTCATATTGTACCCATATAAAACAATGGTTATACCAGCCTGTGCCTTCTATGTGCTATTTACTTTCACAGTGTTGCTAAAGATACTTTGTACAATCCTTCTATTATATTCCTGCAAAGATGACTGAAAATGTTCACTTGCAGTTACGAGTATCTCAATTTTGCCTAAAAAAACGAGGGTAATTGCATTTTTATTGCATACATGGAATGGCGATTGAGTGTGTCCTGGATGCATCAGTAAGTAGTGGGATATTTTGCTTATAAAATGATCATGTCAGAAGAATAGCATGAGACATTCATTATGTATGGTCTCCATGTATCATCTCAGGGAGCTTTTATCATGTTTAACGCATGCATGATTTAAGCATTTTCACACGTTGTTCACCAGATGTATAAAGGAGACTGTATGAAAGATTCTATCATGTGAGTGCTCCTTCTGCCACAAACCTGTGCAGAGATTAATCTGAAATTGAGAGAGCCGGCTGTAGATGAAGGACAGTCTGCATAACTGACTGCTCATTTGAGTATATGTTCTACCTCTCCAGAAGTATGGTCTCCATGTATCATCTCAGGGAGCTTTTATCATGTTTAACGCATGCATGATTTAAGCAATTTCACACGTTTCAGTGTGAACGGAAAATATTTTGAAATGAAAACAACCATTTTTTTATGTATCTAGATGAATGTAGACATAGCCATAGTTAAATTGTTGTAGCATGCCAATTATTGGGATGCAATTTTTTCTAAACTACTGTAAGTCACAATGCAGTCAGTTCCATTGGCTTTGGTGGGGGGGTGTCAAATCACACTTGACTTCCTCAGGAGTCCTGAATGAACGCCGACTCAGAGATGTGATGGCGTTCAGTCAGCATCTTTTTATTGCTCCTCCAGGATGCTATTAATCTGGCCCAACATTACCGCTCACTGAGAACCTTCCTGTGGATACTGCGACCCGCATCAAGCTCCATTTGGGTGAATGGCACACGGGGAGGATATTACACTCTGCTATTGCATTTCACCGGGTCACACCACTGACTGTAGGTGTTCTTTCTTCACTCCGCCAACCTGCCATTAGTGTGTAAATAAGCAGGAGTGGGGAGTTCTGAGGAACGAGAGGGGTTGGAAATCTGTTTGAGACAGGGAGGAGGCTGACATTTTTCTGCATGGGTTGGTTAAGCTCATCTCAGATGTCGCTGGAGATGTGTAGGTTGCGTTGTTGAAGCGATAAAACAGGAAATTGACAGCCGACCCTTCCTATGACCATGTTCCTTGGCTGCAGGCGGCACAGAGTGCCTTAGTTCACAGGATGTATAAAGGAGACTGTATGAAAGATTCTATCATGTGAGTGCTCCTTCTGCCACAAACCTGTGCAGAGATGAATCTGAAATTGAGAGAGCCGGCATGCTAAAAAACACAATGAAGGACAGTCTGCATAACTGACTGCTCATTTGTGTCTATGTTCTACCTCTCCAGAAGTAAGAAGATACGATCATTTTAACATTTTTTTTTTTTACTGCAGTCTTAAGTGTCACACGATCCTTCAGAAATCGTTCTAATATGCTGATTTGCTGCTCAAGAAACATTTCTTGTTATTTATCAACCGTTGCTCTGCTTAATATTTTTGTGAAAACCTTGTTTTTTAGGATTTTTGATAAATAAAAAGTACAAAAGAACAGTATTTATTTGAATCATTTTTTCATAACAGTTTTATTTTTTGTCACTTTTGATCAATTTAATGCATCCTTGGTAAATAAAAGTATTAATTTCTTTTAAAAACATCTTACTGACATCAAACTTTTGTGTTATTTATATAGTGGAGTAATGTTCTAAATTTCAGCAAAATAAAGCATGTGAGGATCAAATGTCATCATGAGCAGACTGAATAATTTGTGGTATTATGTTAAATGAACAAAATGGTCATTTTCAAAACATATACAGACTTAAGCTGAACTGAAAGCTAAAATATAACACACAATAAGCTAGTTAAATAGCCTTGCTCCACATGAACGCATGTGGCAGCATGTTGATTATAGCTACAAGCTTTGTATATACCATAAACCCAGCAAATAGTTAGTCATAAAGATCTTATTTAGAGGGCCATAAATGTCAAGTAACATCAATTTGACCACTACAAACCTTCATTCTGGATCATTTATGAGTAGGTAATGAATGTGAAAGTTTAAATAGTGTTCCATGTGACATTAATGTTTTCTGATTTGCACAAATATTTATTCCTGCGTGCCATAAAATGTTCAACCTCATATTTTCTTACAACTATTTTTCTTCCCTTTTCATCATAAACTATAATTTATTCACCTAATGCTTCTGTTGTGCTGTCCATTTACGTGCCTCGTTCAGTAAAAGAAACAGGGCGAACCAAAGACAAAACAAATTGATCCACCCAGTTTCTCCCAACACATTCTCATTAAAACCACTCAATCGAATTGAAATATCACCTTTTTCCGGTGCCGTGACATCAAGAATAACAGCCGGCCCGCAAGGTTATCCAGAGGGTGGGAGGGTACGATCGCTCGACTGCAGGCCCCACAATGGGAGGTGAATGGTGAAGAATGAGGCTTATCTTGATGGAGCCAGCGTGGTGGCAGAAGAGAAGGGCACGACCTCTCGATGCCCTGGCGTTTCCTGCCGACAGTCAATCAATAATCAAAGGCCTTGAAGGATCTATGAAGGGCCGAGAAGGCAAGGATCATGCTGTATTTTGTGCGACAAGGGCGGGAGATAAAGGCAAGAGCCCATCATTGGTCTTAGCCTCAGCATTCATCACCAGCCCAGTGGCCTCATTAACGTCCTGGAGAATTACAGATTGGTCTATCTTAACCAGGGCCACCTCCCTCTCTCCATCACCTTCAGACAGAGAGAGATATAATTAGTCGCCCAATCTTGATGTCTATCATGTCTACCCCCAACCCCCCCTCCCCCAATAAAAAAAAAGTTCTGTCATCATTTACTCACTCTCCTGCCATTACGAAACCATAAGACTTTCATTTATCTTTGAAAAACATATGAAGATATTTTTAATACAATCTGAAAGATTCTGCGCCTCCATTGAAAGTCTATTCACCCAAAACTCTGATAGTTCAAAACGTTCATAAAGAAATAGTTAAATAAATCCATGTAAATCAATAAGTTTAATCCAAGTCTTCTGAAGAGAACAGATCACTGTATTTGATGAACAGATTTAAGTTAAGCTTTTATTCACAAATAAACATTGTCGTGGGTAGGTCCTCAAAGGATGACAAAGAAGATGTAGCTCGATCTCTTTTTCTTTAATATAACAAAACAACAGCAGTAATCCAATGAGAGTATACAACGCAACAGTGTGTACTAAAAAACATCCAACACCAGACAAAGAACTTAACGAACTGAAGGGCTTATAAACACAAGATAACAAACTCAAATGCAAACAGGTGTGATTTAATTCATCATATAATGAATGGTAACTAATGACAAAAGGGAACATAGAACAACGGAAACAGGAAAACAAAGAGAAGCAAACTAAAAATCCTTCACTGTTAAAAAAAACCCTGTGAAATTTACGGTAAAAAAACGGCAGCTGTGGTTGCCATTATTTTACCATAAAAAATATGGTGGCAACCTTTTATGTTTTACGGGACTTAAATTTACGGGCAAAAAAAAAAAAAAAAATTAAAAAAAAAACCCTGTGAAATTTACGGCAAAAAAATGTCAGCTTGGTTGCCAGTATTTTACCGTACAAATTATGGTAGCAACCTTACTTTGGACTGAAATATATGCCAAAAAAAAAAAAAAAAACATCAGCAGGATTTAAATGTGTGGTAAAAAAAAAACATCAGCTGCGTTTCCCAGTAATTTACCATAAAAAATACAGTAGTAACCTTTTAGTTTTTTACGGGACAACCCTTATATTTCATTAACCGATAAATGTTATGATTCAATTTCACTTAAGTATTAAAATCTGCTTTATACCTTTGTAATAAATCGATAACCACCATAATAACACAGGTGGTAAAAAAGAAAACCACGTGATGATTCATAGTTTTCCACCATAAGTTTTCCACAAATTGAGGCACATATTAATATAAAGGAGGTGCACAGTGTCATACACACAAATACAAAACTCCTTCATGGTGACACACATAGCTCCAAATAATGCTATACACATTCAGTAAACAATATATAATGTAATATATAAATGTACATAACTTATACAAAAACAAAGAAGAAACATACTTATTTAAATGAAATAACATCAAATGTGAAGTGTCACGCAGGGAATTCTGGGAATTTCAATTTCGAGAAACAACAAGAACAGAAAAAGAGAAGAGATGAGCAGAAACACAAGAATTACAACTGACTTCAGACACAGCCTTAGATCAACTGAAAAAAAAAAAAAAAAATCTCTCAAGATCTCATCAGAGGATTAAACAACTCCACAAAGAGTATTACCAGCCTCACTTTATTACTAACCAGATAGACTTTATTTCACAATTTAAAGTTCATCAGATTACCTGTTTGTCACTGTTGGCTCGCATGCGGTAGGGTCACAGAGCTATTATACACAAAAACGTGAAATATATTAGTATTAAACATTCCTCATACAATGAAAGATAAGACTCTTTATGAGATCAGTGAATCAGGCCACTACATGATGACTATGTCATCCTTAATAAATAGCCAACAACACCTGATCACATTTTCTTTCTGATTTTCATGCCATAACGAATGTGTTTTACAATCACACAGTTAAAGCAGCCAGAGAAAATCTAACGTTAGAAAGTCAAGGGTCAAGAGTCCAACTAAAGCAAAAAGCTGCCAGTTTTTTAACCATAATTTTAGTTTATTTTTACGGTAAGGTACGGTAAATGCAACGGTTAGGATTTTTTTTACAGTTTACTTCCAAAATCCGTATTTTACTGTAAAATTACATGAAATGTCTTGTGAGAGCTACTACAGTTTTTCATTGTATATAGTAAGGGTACATACTGGTAAGCAATTAACATGTCTTTTCCGTTGCTTTTTTACAGTTTTTATCGTTAAAATTGCGATTTTTTTTTACAGTGTTGATAATGAATCTAAAACTATGACTCATTGTAACAATTGATCAGTGAACATTCACAAAGCACTCTTGCAGAAGCTCAAAGTGCTGGGCTGCGTTTCCCAAAAGCATAGTAAGCTTAAGTTGATCGTAGAACAATTGCAACCAATGGTATCTACGATCAACTTAGGCTTATGATGTTTCTGGGAAATGCAGCCCTGGAGTGACATGCAAGAATTAACCTGATTGGTTATCTCTTGTCAAGCAAGCATGCATGAGCATCCATTTACCAATTTTGAGTGCTCTATGTGCATTTACTGATCAATATTTATATGTGTTGTCACTTAATACAACTTCACAATTTCAAGCTGACTAAACGTAAAATTTTAAGGCAGCATAACACTTTAAAAATATATATATTTTTTTTACATTTAGCATATGTTTTCTCAAGGTTTTAAAATCTACAGTCTTTATCTTCTGTGAAAAAAATATATTGATGACACATTTCTGTATTCGGAACATACCCATATTTTTGTCCAATTAAATGCCCTCTAGAATGAGAATGTTCCACCCTCTTGTCATGATCTTCTCTTGTTTGGTTTGATGGTTTCATTGTCATGTTCTGTTTAGGGCCTGTCCAAATACCCCTACTTGCAGTCTTGGCCACTTGAGAGTATCTGCACGAAACAGGAAGTGCGAAAGACTGTCCCAAGTCAAAGCTCTGTGCCCTTACTGCACACTAAACCCAAACTATCTCTAAGGCTACATTCACACTGTGAGTCAGATTCGTTCAGCTGGAGCCAGCGAATTTATGCAGAGGCAATATAAAAAAAGAGTTTTTAAACATTTATGATACAAGCCTTCATGTTTTGCTTGTATATAGAGCTGTCACTGTAATACTTATAAGTTCTGACACATCACTGTCCTTCCACTGACTACCTTTCATGTTCGATGCATCATGTTCAGGAACTCACGTGCCCCCGAAATCGTGAGATGTTCTGGAAAACATTCTACTGTAATTTTTAATTCATTAAATATTACATATAAGTTGGTAGAAAAACATAAAGTGTCGCACATTTTTGTGCGAAGTTGAGTGTATTTTGTACAACATTTGCAACTGCTTTTTATCACTTAATTAGTAGCACCACAATTACTAAATTGTGTCGTCTGTTACATAGGGACTACTGAACAGACATTTAGAAGTTTATTTCAAAATGCATATTGTATTGAAATTCAAAATAAAGCTCTGTAAATGCTTGCATTTTTTACAACACTATAACTGTGACCCATCAGGTAATAAAAAGTTTGTTACCATGGTTTATAATACGTTTTGCACCTGTTCCCTGCTCTGTTGATTATCATCCTTGTGTATTTAAGCCCTCAGTTTTCTCAGGTCTCTGTTCGGTGTTGTTAATGGTTAATGTGTGTAGATTTTCTTGTTCTTGGTTTTCATTAAAAGTCTCTTTATCCCATTCACTCTTTCACACATTCTTGGATTAATACAATCAACTATTTTTTAGCAATAACAGTGGAGCTAGAAAAATGACAAAAAATGTCAATTGAAGTGACAATAGTTTTTGTGGTGTATTTTGTAGTTTTAGGTTTTAATTTTGTAGTTAAATTCCAGACATCTGACATAAAAAAAGTATTATTTTTGACATTTGTTTTTTATTGATGTGTTTTAGATAGTGGCAGTTCTGAAGTTCTGAAGTCTGAGGTGAAATTATGTAATTATAAAATTACATCTTAAAATGTTCAGATGAAAAAGAAACGAAAAAGAAATAAAAATCCTAGTTTAAAATTCTAGAAATTCAGATAGACAAAATAGGTCAAATTTCAAGCTTTATTATCAGAGGTTATTAGAATAGTTAAACATCATGGCTCACATGATGTGAGCTAAAGCCTTTTGCATAATTTCTTAAAATGAAGCTGTAAATTATTTTTTGACCGGTCATGTGATCTCTAAATGGCAGCCTCATACCCAAGGCGTCACTTTTTAACACTTTCAACCATGCTTCAATATCTGACGCTCAAAGCAGCCTTTAGCGTCCATTTGAGACGCATAACCCTACCACAGACCTAAACCTACCCAACCGAAGCGTCACATATGGACGCTAGGGGGCGCTTTGTGCGTCGAATATTGACGCTTCCGAAAGCGTCAGTTACATGACGCCTAAAGCTACCCATAACCGAAGCGTCACATATGGACGCTAGGGGGCGCTTTGAGCGTCAGATATTGAAGCATGGTTGAAAGTGACAAAAAGTGACGCCTTGGGTGTGAGAATGTGTTGCCATAGAATAAAAAAGCTTTTTTTTTTTTTTTTTTTATATATATATTCCCCATGTCTTGTCAGGACTTTTGTTTTATTTCCTGGCTGTTTCTAGTGTTTCTGTCAGGTGTGGGGGTGGTGAAAGGAGAGAGGACTCAGGTACAGAGCTGAGGGGCTTTTATTTAATAAAAAAACTAAAAAAAATAAATAAAAAAAAACTACCCCGAGGGGGAAAATAAGAGACTAGACTGACCTTGACCTTGACCTTGATTAAATAGATAACATTAAACAATCCAGCACAGGACTTCTTCTTCTTCTTCTTTGGTTGTTTAACGGCGGATGCGGACTCACTTAGCGCACTACCGCCACCCTCCAGATAAATTGTGCCTGATCATCACTATGACTTACATCTTTGGAAATAATGTAGCCTGCAAGCTACAAAAAAAAAAAAAAAAAAAAAAAAAAAAAAATATATATATATATATATATATATATATATATAAATAAATACAAATAAAAAATAATAATAATAATCTTTTTTCCTCTCTTTTTAAATAACTAAATGTCCTATATTCTATCAATGAGTCCGGTGTACCTTAAAAATTCAAACATATATTTTATTATTCTATGATCTGAAGCCTTAGACAACAAATCTCTAAAGATAAAACTTTCCCCACTATCCTCTATTTTCCTTTTAATTAAAACCCTTTCTCTATTAAATTTCCTACATACCATAAAGACATGTTCCACTGTTTCTGGCACATTACAAATCTCAAAGTTTCCTGAATTATGTTTTCCTATTAGCTGTAATGTTTTGTTTAGTCCGGTGTGCCCTATTCTCATTCTTGTAAAAATTGACTCTTCTCTTCGACATCTTATTACCAGGCGACCCTGACCAACCTCAGGATTTACAATATAAAACCCCCTCCCTTTATCTCCCCTATCCCATTTATCCTGCCACAACTTTTTAACATGTTTTTTAATCATTGATTTAGCCTCTGATTTTGACATCTTACACTGAATAGACACATTTGTTGCTTTCAAAGCCTGTTTAGCAAACTTGTCTGCCAACTCATTTCCGGCCATACCATCATGAGCCGGAACCCAAACAAATTTTACATGCGTCCCCCCATTTTGAATACTATGAAGCAAAGTCAATATTTCACACACAACATCATACCTTTCATTCGAATTACCCGATTTAAAAGTTTCTAAGGCTGACAACGAATCTGAACATACAACTACTCTTATTGGTTTAATTTGCTCTACCCACTGCAGCGCCATTACAATTGCTATCAGCTCTGCTGTATACACTGATAAATGATCCGAAACTCTTGCAGAAAACTTAATATCAAACTCTGGTATCACATATGCGATTGCCACTTTCCCTGTGTCTGGTTGCTTTGACCCATCAGTAAAGATTTGCACATATCCAGCACAGGACTGAAAACACAGGGAGAATAAATAGGGAGCAAACAAGGCAGGTAACGAGGGAGGACAGGTGGGGAAAATGAACCAATAATCAGGTAACAAGATGGGCGGGGTTAGACAATCGACATGAGTGCACACATGGCACAAGGAAACACATGACAATCCATGTGCTCACACCAAATGTGACAAACACATGAGCACATGGCCAGCAAACACAATCACCAGCCATGTGCCCCAACAAAACAAGACATGAACACGCAGCTAATGAGAATACTCTAGCCACGTGTTCACACAAAACATGAAAAGCACGCAGCCAGTGATAAACAAAAGCTGCATGCAACACTGCACAAGACAAAACATGACATGAAAGCACATGAAACAAGGCACAGACAAGACAAAACAGGAGTTTCAGGGCTCTGTCACAAAACCAAGAAATACTGTATACTAGACAGAAGTGACAGAACCCTGACAGTTTCTAGCTGGTTACCCCAGTGTTTCCTATGTTCATTGTCGGTTGTTGTCCTTCCATGCATGTTGTGTGTAGTTGTTTTCAGTTTTATCTCCATGTTTCTTTGTGTTACTTGGTTGTTACCTTCAT
The DNA here is from genome assembly GCF_964197995.2 of Scardinius erythrophthalmus. NCBI lineage: Eukaryota > Metazoa > Chordata > Actinopteri > Cypriniformes > Leuciscidae > Scardinius > Scardinius erythrophthalmus. The sequence goes on along the minus strand of NC_138237.1, from coordinate 28,151,144 downwards.
TTATATTATTAAAGTAAACCTGCATTTTTATCTGTCTCTCCTGGATTCTTAGTCTGCCTGCACATGACAGTTTTATTATACTTTATATATATATACTTTGAGTCTTTATCTCATGTGAGTGTACATGATTTAAAACATATTTTTTCAAAAGTAATGTTACCTTTTTATGCCTTTTTTAATTTATTAGGAACACCCATGTTATTCAGACTTGCATAAAATAAAGTATGTCCTCATCTCTAGTTTCCATACCATAGCTCACACTGAGCTGCGGCGCAAAACTTTGTCTGATCATCACTATTCAAACTGCCAGAATCTCGGCATCTGCTCACGGCAGTAAATAAACAGCTTTTTTTTTTAAACGGCTCGTGCTGACAACTCCATTGTCTATAAATCAAATAAACTTTTTCCCAACATCTGGACAGACATGCAAATTCCTGTTATCTATATTCTGAGTGGCATACCATGGACACAACAACTTCTCATGGCATAATCGATCTCACTTTCTAGAAAATATAGAGTTTGTTTACCTTGTTCAACGACAAGCCTATTACAACCTAAATCAAATACATGGAATGTAACTCTCTGGATGGTTGGATTTATTTTGTTGTGGCTGACATCCAAGTTGTATATGTACTGTAGTAGTGCATATACAACTTTAGTCTCCTAAAGTTTTTTCCTTTTTTTTTACAATCGGGTCATTTTTTCAAAACTCTTTACACATTCAATGACTTCATCTTTCAAATAACATGACTTATTTTTACACAAACACTACCAAAACACTATATCACCAATTTGTACCATTACATACGATTTTCAAAACTGTTAAACTTACTGTAAGTTCAAAACCTAATCTAATACAAAAATTAATAAGGTAGCAATTTGCTACATTTATACAGTAATTTTACAGTTCCCTTTCTGTCTGTCACGTTTGACATTGTGTCGAACCGGCAGTTTGAGGGTCACTTTTGGGAGCCCCAATCACTTCTAAGAGTATCAGAAATGGCCAATGAAATTGGTATGCAAATTTTGCATACAAGGCCACACCCCGTATGGGTATATAAGGCGGCCAGCATACGATGCACATTTCAGCTTTGTTCTTCTGAGTCGAAGCAGTGCATCTCTTGTTCTCTTGCATGCTGGACGCCTTATATACCCAAGTTCAACTTCAAGTTCGGTTTATTTCTAAAGCACACAGGCCGACCAAAGTGCTGTACAATAAAAGCATAAGGGTACACAGTAAATAAGAAACATACAATTAGAATCACCATAAGAACCAGACAGAACTATAAAGCCAAGGAAAAAAGATTAGTTTTAAGACAGGATTTAAACTTAGATAAAGTGGAAGCCGTTCTAATATGATTAGGTACTGTAGGTTATTCCAAAGAGTGGGGCCAGCCACTTTAAAAGTTCTACTTCCTCTGGTCTTTAGGCGGGTTCTAGGGATCTGGAGGAGGAATTTACCCTCCGATCTTAGACCTCTTGCAGGAGTGTAGCGGTGGATTAAGTTTGTCAAATAGGTAGGAACAAGATTTATTAATGATTTGTAGACAAGTAGCAGGATCTTGATAAAAGATTGTGGCATTATAATAAATTTCATGACCGAACTTTTATATTTGTGAGGATACTGCATTTTCTTACCCTGGAAATCCAGAGTTTTTGCTGAAGAAGGGCGTTTTTGCTGTTTTTCCGACCGGATACGGCAAGAGTCTAATCTACCAGTTAGCTCCACTGGTAGCTAAGCGTATGGGGCTTGTTTTGATTGGTGGTTGTGTTATCCAATTTTTAACAGAAAAGGGAGATTTGAGATCGGTCTGTAATTAACTAGTTCTCTAAGATCAAGTTGCGTTTTTTTTTTTTTTTTATTAAGTGGCCAGCTCAAAGGTATTTGGTACATATCCTAATGACCATGATAAATTAATAATATTAAGAGGAGGATCTCTGGCTTCTGGAAGCATCTCTTTAGTTGGTACGGAGTCTAACACAGTGTTTCCCAACCTGGTGGTCGCGACCCCAACTAGGGGTCGCTAAAGATTTACGAGAGGTTGCCAAGGTCTTTGAGGGTTAGGGATGAAACAGTAACCAGTTTGACAATAAACCACAATGCAATTTACAGCAGTTAGTATTACAGTTAAATATTTTAATCAACATGATTGCCAGGATTTGAAAAACTCACGGTAAATAAAGCTTTTAGTGTAGCAGCTAAGACTCTAATGCCACATCATTCATTCATACTAATAGGTCTGGCCATTCACTGCTTGACAACTGGAGTATATAAGCACTGAACTCTCTGTTTCATGTTCACAGTTGATGATGCTGACGTTCCCCTCAATCCTCTCCACCACCACCAGGTTGTCCCCTGTCCATAGCAGGTAGACTCCACCCCTGACTTCAGGCAGGATTAACCGAATCTGCATCCCATAAGGACGGGGCCTAAGCCAAAAAACTTTTCTATACTGCTGAACACAAATCATTGTAGCTCACTACCATCTGTTCATACTTAACGGAATAAATACCATGCAAACGTTCACCTGCCCTTCTGGTAGAAATACTGTCCAAGTATTAGGCAAAGCAACAGTCTCACACAGCATGCAGCATAGGTTTCGTTTTATTTGAAAAAATGTCAAAAACAAGAGAGAGTTTTTCAACCGAGTGTCGAGGAAAATTATGAATTAAAGTATGAATGATTCTATGAATGTATCTCTGAGGGGAACTGACTGCCTTGAGAAGTTTTGATAGCATTTTCTTTTCATCTTCCCTCCATGTAACGCGTAGTGTTTATCAGCACAGCGCTGCTATGTTTACAGAGGTTACCGGGGAAACCGCTCTATTTACTGTTCCATAAGTGCCACCTACTGACAGAGAGTCGATTTAGGGCGTTTTTCCACTGGGTTCGTTTGCTGCGATCCGAACCCGAGTGCGCTAGTTCCCGGCGCCCCCCGCAGCGTTGGTCTGGTTTCACACTCAATTAGTTGTATCGAACCCAGGTGCGTTTGCAGTGATCTTACGTCATCGCAAACGCACACGGAAAACGCATGGAGAATACAACTCGACAGAGCATAGCTGTAATTTGTCGTTTTTTTTTGGTGCTATTATGCACAACATAGTGAGAGACAACTACGTTTATGTGCATTACATGGTGTAATTCAGCACATATCCAGGGGACGCCGTGTTTCTGCTGCTCGTAGAAGATTTTTTTGAATGAGGAATGTTTTTTGAATGAGATTTGTATGAATTTGAATGAGGCACCTCACCTCTTCAGTGTCCCACAACGTTCCCCTGCCACTCATTTAAAAAAAAAAACATGACTGTGATAGCCTTTAAGATTGGTCTGATTTCTTCAAGCGTTCGCTATGTTTTTTTTTAATATGCGTATCTTCAAGCGTTTACTATGTTTACTATGGTAACGGTTAGCGCGCATAGTCTTTTGCATCACAAACAGAAGGCATTCAAACATGAACGCGATTTAAATTATTTTATTTTGGTTGTCTTGTGTGAGGAAACAATGATATCGACAGTGATACGCATGCGCGGGATGCTATACTTCCTGAACAAGCGCGCACCCGAGTCCGTGTTGCTTGCACATTAACGCGAACCACACCACGGTTCGGGAGCAACCGAGCTCAGACCACCTCCTCCAGGTAGTCTCGGGTTCGGTACTCTAGTGCGCACCCGGGTCCGATGACAGCGTTCACATTAGCGATTTTTCATGCGAACCGTTCCCCGGTCCGCACTAAACTGCCAGTGTGAAAGCGCCCTTACATTTTCATTCAGCCTGTCTGTATGCAGTTTTTGTCTGTGAAACTCAGATCACATTTTTATGCACTGATGTTCATTTTAACCAGTTAATGTAAAATAAGCAAATATGCATTCTAAAAATCTAAAGAATTTGGATAAGGTATCTAGAACTATTCATTGAGCTGATAAAATACCTATAATCATTTTGACTCATCCTGTTTTTTAAAAATGGTTTAAAGGCTGGAATTGTCAAAGGATCAGTCACACCAACAGCCACACCATCAACACCAGATCACCCAGCTCCGCCAATCCAATCACAATCACCCGATTACTGACACACAGCACCTGCACCCAATCATCACTTGCACTATATCTGCAGTCACCATCCTCACATCAGTTGTCTGGTCTTGTCTACACTATAGACACTTAAGTTACTGTCCAGTCAGCTCGTCTGGCTCCTGTTTTGCCATCGCTTCTGCAAACACATCAAGAAGATACCAGTTATCATCAAGCTAAGTTTTCCACAAACTATCTGACTTCAGTTTTACTCACCATTGACTCTCTCCTGCTCATGCCTCCGGTTCCTGCCAAATAAACACCAGTGTTTCGCTACTTACCTGTGTTGTCTCCTTCTGTATTATGACAGGAATATTAGGTTTATCATTTTATAAAACATTTTGGTCAATATTTAACTAGTACATGTTAGTGGATAACATTATGTTGTAGGTCAAATCTGGCTGCAGTTGTTAATGCTATTATTTGAATGTTTCTGCTGTTGTTGTATTTATTAATAACAAAACAACTGATTGTGTAATCCCCATCAAAAAATTAAATGTGCGTCTGCAAATGTGTTGGTGGTGGGTGGTCTAATTTAGCCACTGTATCAAATAAATATCTGCTGTTGTGTTTTTGCCCCTATTTGTATTACCCTGATTAGTGTTTCATCAGTTTTGTTACAAAATGTTTACACATGGATAAATGTGTTATTGGAGTTCACATTGTGACAGCTTTAGTTAATTATATTCTGTACTATTCTATCTTCTGAATGAGAACATAGTTAAACCTTTCGCGAACAGGTTGAGAAAAGTATTTATGTCCTTGTTGTGGCCTTGAAGCTCATGTGTTCTGAGTGTGTAACATCTGACTCTTTAATCTTTTGCTCCACCTGCACAGTGATGGCTTGCCAAGACAAACTGCCACAGATGCCACAACACATCCTGTGACAGGACATTAGTGGGACAAAAAGGGCAGCAAAATTTGAGAAGGGCTACAGTCGTTTGTATGTTATAATGGCATTCATTGATGCATTAGGTCTCATTCATTCATTAGGCATTCAGACTGATGACATTGTTATTTGTCTGAGCAGTGACCTAAATATGTAAAAGATCACATTAATGGACGTCCATATGCAGTTCAAAAGCATTTGAAATATATATATATATATATATATTCCATAAATGGCTTGTTAGCTTTAATCCATTAATAGACAAAGAGAGAAGCAGAGTGTGCTTAGAAATTAGTGCTAATACAAAATCACTAAATGCTAAAAAATTAAAGCGTGACCCCATCTCCAAAACAAAGTTAACATAAAAGATTTGGATCTTATCAGTATATATTATTTTACATAAGCATAATTATGCTTCAATGTTTCTAACAGCATTTCAGTAACCTCAAAAGTCAGAGTGCATTTAATAAATATTGTAGCTACAGTATGACACAATCAATTAACCCAGTGGTTGTCAACCTTTTCCGCAGGACCCCCCACCAAGTCTCTCAGCCAACCCTGGGACCCCTAATATATTCCTTTGTTTTGCTAATAAATCGAGACTTCCGATTTATTCGTCCCTAGGTAAATAAATAAAAAGGATAAAAAAGTGCAATAAAATGTAAAACTATTTGTTCTACAAATCTGTGTGTTTACGATTATGATAATAAATTAAATGAATATAATAACACATATCAGTTTGCAATATCACACAGCATAATCCAACCCTGATTTATATAGTCCTACGATGAAGGTTAAATTGATCTTGTATCTGAAGCAAACACTAAACCTACCCCTTACAGGGGATGGGGACTTAATTCAATCCTAGTGGAGATAGCCCTGGAAGGAAGGTCAAGTTAAGCCTATATCTGAAAAAAGCACTCTTAAGCCTGTTTTATACTTCTGCGTCGAACTCACGCCGTAGGCTGTGTGTAGCGCGCGTACCCTTCGGCGTACCCTGACGTGCACCTCTCCAAAAATGTAACAACGCGTCAACTCTACGCGGACACAAGCGCTGTGATTGGTCTGCTAGAACCCTTCCCTCGGGTTTCACATGCTCCCTCTGCAAGTGTAAACGCGGACAACGACGCAGAAGTATAAATGAAAACCAACGCGTTGCCTACAGCGTAGAGGCTTCGGCGTAGGTCCGACACAGAAGTATAAAACAGGCTTTACTCTGCTTCCCGATTTTGGTTCTACTTGAGTTGGAAGGCTGTATTAGGTTAGATCCCATCATCTATCTGACTAAATGGGATCTGAGTTGGCTGAGTACGGAAAGTTTCTGAATGGATGTCAGTTACAAGGTTAGTTGTTTAGGGAAGGAGGCGAACATTCAACGAAACTTAAATCATATGAAACAAACAAACAAACAAACAACAAAACAAAAGTAAAAGCGGCAGCCCCTCATGTACGACACACATAAACAAAACATAACATAAAGCAGTCCCGGCTCCACAAACTACTTGTTTTTTTTTTTTACAATTCTTAGGGGGGCTTGAGTGAACGCGGCGGCGGGAGGGGGATAACGGGATAATGGGCCTTTCACATAGGACGCTGTATGCGCGGCGCTGCGCTATAAAACCCATTCATCTCAATGGCTTGCGCCGTGCAAGGACGTTTTGTTGCTGCGTTGATCAAAGCGCAAGCGCAGCGGTGCGCATCATTGGCGTGCTCACGCGCACGCCACGGTCAAAGTTCAAAATAGTTCAACTTTTGCCACTGCGCTCTGTGACGATTACCAGCGCGGCCAATAGAATCAGGGGATCCAAACAAGCACGGAAATCAAAATGGATGATCGTCTCATAGACAGACAGATTTACATAAAAATAGTTGTGTTTTAACAGTCAGGTAACTTGTAGGTAGGCAATGTGTGTAAACAGTTTTTTAATATGTGTCCCTATATAAGTTTTTAAAACTCTGCCTACGTCATAGCGCAGCGCAAATCGCATTGTCTCTGAAGGGCAACACTGAACCCAGCGGCAAGCCCCGCGCATACCGCGTTCTGTGTGAAAGGCCCATAAGACGTGTGCGAAATGTGATTGTTGTCCATCATTCTGTGCAATTGTTGAAAAAGAAAAACGTCACGTCGCAATATTGGAAATATTTGCGTTTTAAACCATGCGTTGCGTTTTATGTCGGTGAGGAAGTACTATCAAATTCCATTCAATTATTCACTATAGAAAGTGAAAGTAAAAACTGACCGATGAGAGCTGAATCTACTCAACATGTTCTGATAACGGTATATAGGCCTAACTTTAATTTATTTTCTTAATATTTCTCTCGTGGCCCATGGTGAAAAAATGTGAATTATTTCGTGTTAAACACATTGTTTTTTAAATGAGGACTAATATAACATCATCGCTGCGCGTCGGTTATGCAGCGATGTGCTATGAAATTATAGTGGGGCTAATTAATTGTAATATTGATTTGATAATAAAAGTAGCCTCATAATAATAATTGTAGCCTAACAGACCTTATGTTTGATTGTGTTATGATGCATTAATTCTGGATGTGCTGGCGCTCGTTCTATGTGTGTGTGCAATGCATTTTCCCCTCGGGGCTTGCCGTAGATAGGCAATTAAGGTCATGCATTGCGTACTTGGGGTGTTGACTCATGCGCCGTTTCTCAATACCAAGTACGCAAAATTCGGACTTGAGTCCTTGGTAGTTCGGACTTGACAAGTTCGACTCAGGAGAACGAACTCCCGAGGACGGGAGGACGCAAGTCCGATAATTCTGAAATGGAACAGCGGCGTACTTGATAAGTGTCACTCAGCTCGCTCTGGCTACTCCAGTTATCTCTTTATGTATATCTAGGCTACAAATAAAACAAAATATGTTATAAACCACCACTCTGCCTCTTTTCATTTTAATTGAAAAAAATCTTAAACATATTGGCCACACAAATGTGGTTCAGGCAACTTATCATTTTAAAAATATGATAAATAAAAAACATTATAATATTGATCATTAAAACTAGCCTGGATGCCAGCCGAACTTAGCCCCGCCCACAATTTTTTTAGGTCGGGAAGTTCGGTCTGGACTCGATCCGTTGAGGAGCTATAGAGCTGGTAAGTCCCGCCCCTTCCGCTAATCCCCCTGGACCTCTAGGTTGAAAAATCAACAAGCAAGTGACAATCAATGCAAGTGAATGGGAGAAAATAATAATTTTCTGGTCCCGTTTGAATTTTGCCATGAATGTGAACATATGTTGTCTGTGAATTTTTTATATAACTTTTTGTGTAAAGAATGCTACAATTTAGCGGGTAGAAGTTTGATACGGTTAGACTTTGTGTGAGAGCACTTTGTGGACTACAACTCTTCGCTGCTTTCGACGCATTTGAAACGTCAACACCACTCGCACACGGACACTAGCTCACGGATCCCGCTAAACATGGCTGTGTCTTTGGTGCACTTCACCGCCTTCTTTCAGGGAGAGGACAAAATCGTTGAGGTTGGTGAAAACCACGGGTAAGTCAACTTTATGGGGTGACGTCACATAGGCGACATGTAGTCTTTCTCGTTATGTCTTTTCCACAACTGCTAGCTGAAGAATCATACCATATACTGTCAAACTCGTAACATGAAAAATTATATAAAAAATTCACAGACAACATATGTTCACATTCATGGCACAATTCAAAAGGGACCAGAAAATAATTATTTTCTCCCATTCACTTGCATTGACGATTTTTCAACCTAGAGGTCCACTTGGGGTTTTACGGATGGGCGGGACTTACCAGCTCTATTATGCCCGAACAAAAATTGTTCGGACCAATCAAATTGTCAGGGCGGGCTTTATACGATGATGGACAGATGAGCAACGGTAACGTAATCATCCACGTCATCAACGAGCGCTTGGGTTGAATTCAAATGACTGTCGCTGGAGAATTGAGATTTCACGAATTCATGCTTACAAATAAGTCCGATAGAATAAATGCATATTTGGCGTGCTGTCTGAGGAGAGGCTCCGGGCTCGGTATTCGGCCCGAATCCAAAGTACTCCCCCGTATTCCTGGCTATTGAAGAACAAGCCGAGAGTGAGTGGAGGGATGCTGAAAACTGTCAAGGAATGTTAGGTGAGTTGACAGAGTGAATAAATATATGCTTCCTCTTATGCTGATAGTGTAGACCTATACGGTTGATTGGATTGATTATTTGAACGTGCTCCTACTGAACTTTGTTTATGAAACATCATATGTGTAGATTCCGCCATCCGCGTCTGTTATAGAAGATATCGACAGCGCATTAATTTTAAAAGAGGAACAGAGAGGCATTTGTCGATCGGAAACATTAATGAAAAACATACGTCACTTACTCCGTTGCTCTGATTGGTTGTAGGTCTATCCAATTGAGTGCAGAGGCATTTTCTTTCCTGGTTCGGTTGAAACACGCCCCATAATCAAAGCCCAATGGAGCAGTATCAGACTCAGATTCTGACTAGAATCGGAGTATGACGACGTCAGGCTACATTAAAACTAACATTTAGCAAAAAGAGACAGGGTTGTGTCATTTTATTTTATTATATATGTACATACAGTGAAGAGAATGTAGGCAAAATGTATAATAAAATATTTTATGTTTTAAATATATAAAATAAAATGACATAACCTTTTTTGTTAAATGTCAGTTTTAATGATCAATAATAGCCATTATAAAAGTATAAGTAGCCTAAAAGGTATAAGAAGCTATACAATAATAAAGCAAACGATTCAGTCAAACATAAGTCAGCTCTCTAGGCTACAACGTTAAAGTTAAATAGACTAAATAAAGCTATGAAACTTCACTTTGCCCTCAGCTTAACGTTTTGCCGGGGAACAAATTATAGATTAATGAGACAAATAAAATAAATAAATAAATAAATCGTCCGTTAGATATACACAAGACGTTTTATATCTCATGTTAAACCACTAGACTAGAGACATCCGAGCAAGCGGCAAACGTCAGCAGCACTAACTGAGGAAAGGCTGTTCTCGGCGGGGTACATGAGCGCAGAGCGCCCGACTGCCTGGTTCTCACAACTCCGAAAACGTCAGTTCAAATTTTCAAATAGGCGCTATCTTTATAAATAAACCAAAGATTTGAGCTTTAAACAACTACATTCTCGCCTGAAATACTCTTAAAACTACATTTCATGACACAATTACAGCAGTATTTTTAAATTACGCGGGGGTTTCTCCTCTGCTATTCACGCTTGCTGGTTGGTGTGAGATGCATTCTGGGATACCTGGCTGTCTCCAGTCCGCACAAGTCACCTCTCGATGCATCCTCTGTAGAAAGGGCGGACCAAGAACACATCCGGGGATTTGAACTGGACTTGGCTAGATGTGAACTTTGAATTGGAACAGTACTTGGGCAGCGACTGATGACGTTTCACAAGTCCACAAGAACACAAGTACAGACAAGAACGCATATTGAGAAACGGCTATGGTCTGCGGGTTTTCCTCTCACATGTGTGTGAGACGTTTAATAGCCTAAAGTCGAGAACAGTTCAGACAGTTCTCGTTTATTGTTATCTTATTCATAAAGTGTTTAGGCGAACGCTCAGTCACACGAACGCTCAGTCACAAAATCATCATTCAGATCACCGCAAGGGGGGCTTGAGATCATCTCCCTTGACGGAGGGCCTGACGTAAAGTTCAGACCTGGTTCTCTCTTGTCCTTCACTGTCATCACTCCTCCTTTCATCAGTCCGGAGCTCCTCCATGAGACAATTGAGACCGGTGTGGCGCGCAGCTGATGCTCATTAGCAATCACGCCACCGGCCTCGCACCATTCTCATGGCTCTCGGCCCCGTTCTTATGGCTCTTGGCTCCGCCCTGCTTGCCACATACAACCATCGCCCCTCGCTGTAGGCCAGAGATACCCTCGAGACTGTGCTCTACTCCGTCACGGTGGCCGTAAAACCTTGGGGGAAAGGACAGACGAGGCGAGAGAAAAGGAGATGGAAGGATGAGGAGAGACAGAGAGAGGAAAGCAAAAAAAAACTTGGTCCGGTTCCCGGACACACTGGCGACACACTTAGCCAGCTGAGAGGCTCTCACTCGCAGTGCCATGCAATGGTTTTGGACATCCTCAGTGGATGGCTCGATACTCCTCTGCCTCCTGGCAGCTGGTAATGGCTCCTCCGCTATGGTGGTCCGACAGCAAGCTCCCTGTTCCCTCTGTCTGCCTGCTCCTCCCCGTCATGGCGGATGGCAGCGGGTCTCCGGTCCCCTCATGGAACAGCAGCCACCCCACCTCGACCCAGGAGCATGGCAGCGAGCTCTCTGTCCCACCTGTTGTTCCATCGCTCCAGCACCGCCGCCTCAGGCAGCCACAGGTGGTCACAGCTCTTTCGTGCTGTCCTACCTCCTTTGGGTACGTATCTGGGGCTGGCCCGAACTCTAGGTGCTCCACCCTCTTGAAGGAACCGAGCGCGGTCAGGAGCGCTGTCTTTAAAGACAGGATTTTAAGCTCAACTGACTCTAAGGGGCTCGAATGGAGCTCTCTGTAGACCTGAAAGGACGACAAATTGGTCCCAGGAGGGGATAAGACGCTGTCTGGGAGGATTTAACCTCCTGGGACTCCCAGGAACCTGATGACCACATCGTGCTTTCCCAGTGATCACCTACCTGTGTATTCCTGAATCGGGTCCAAATCAGCTGGACCGCCTGGGGATGGAGTCTCCATTCCGACCACGGGCTCAATGTTTGGCGACAGCTCAGTGAGATGGTCACACAGAGCGCACGGAGTGCACCCAGGAACCAGTCATTCAACCGCAAGCACTCAGGACATGGTGGAGGGTTCCACTCGAGCCTGATGCCCGCTGTGGCTCGGGTTAACATGGCCGTCAACTCTGAATCCGATTCAGTGTAAACAACCACCCTGGAGAGGGCAGCTCAGTTTCCTCATCCTCTCCATAGGACAAAAGCCCACTCCCCGATGCAGCGATCGCCATCCGATCGTCATCCGGAGCACCGAAATGAGACTCAAGGTGCTTCCCATGAGGGACCCACGCCAGCAAGCTGAAAGCAAACACCCCTGGAATGCGCCTTCACACCGGCAGAGAGATCCCACTACGAGCTGCAGGCAAAGTAGCAATAAAATTGCTGTTTTCTAAATTTTCTCCTAATAACAATTAAAATTGCTGTTGTTTACTCTTTAGAAATTTACTCTTCAGTAGAGGTGAATTGGAAAGAGCGATCACTGTGCAACTGCTCGGCTCCAAGCAAAATATGAATGAAGTGAGTAATGCCGGTCCTATTTATACCCATATGTCTGTGTAGGTGTGACTCAGCATGCAAATCTCACTGCATGGGCAATGTTCACTGGCTCATTCTGTTACCACTTGAAGGTGATTGGGCTCTCAGGCAAGACCCCATGACGTCAGTCCAACGTAACGTTAAACATGAAAGACTGAAATGGGAACCAAGGTGATGCTAACTTACAAGTTGGCCTACAAAAGTACAGTACATAATCACTGCTGTAATCATTGTAATAATAATCATTGTACATGCTTCTACAATTGATGGCACAGTACTTTTAATTTGCCCGCATCCTCCTGCAGTTTAAAATAATTAAAATTATATTATTTATTATATGTGTAAACATACATTCATTCAGTCCTGAAAAGTATAAAATACCCTGACATTTTTAAAACTATTTTAGTTTTGGAATATTTTATTTAATACTTGTAGTGGCATGCATTTTTATTCATATTACAGTATCACAATGCTGTCCTTCCTAATCCATAGTAGTATGGATAGTACGCAAATTGGGATTAACACATAAAAATAGCAATACATACAAATAGTGTATCTGTGTAAATATACTATTTTTTTATTTTTTTGTAAACTGCATTGTAAAATGTTACTTATGTGACTCTATATACATATACAGACCCTTTCCAAAAAATTAGAATATCATGGAAAAGTTAATTTATTCCCATAATTCCATTCAAAACGTTAAACTTCCATAGATTATAGATTGAGGGCCCACAACTTAAACGATTTCAAGTATTTAGTTGTTTATTTGTACATAATTTGGGCTTCCAGCTCATAAAACCCATGAAAACAGGATTTCAAAAAATTAGAATATTACATGAAATCACACAGTAATTACACAGTGATACCATGGTCATTGAACCAGGTTTTGGTTCTTTTGGCAGTGTGGGCAGGTGCAAATCCTGCTGGAAAATGAAGGAAGCATTTCCATAAAGCTTGTCTGCTGAAGGAAGCATGAAGTGCTCTGAAAATGTCCTGGTAGATGGCTGCGTTGAGTGGACAACACAGTGGACCAACACCAGCCGATGACATGGCTCCCCAAACCAACACAGACTGTGGAAACTTCACACTGGACTTCAAGCATCTTGGATTGTGTGCCTCTCCATTCTTCCTCCAGACTCTGGGACCTTGGTTTCCAAATGAGATGCAAAATTTGCTCTCATCAGAAAAGAGGACTTTGGTCCACTGTGCTTTATTAAATCCAGAGTCAACACAGCCGTCTACTAGGACATTTGCAGAGCACTTCATGCTTCCTTCATTTTCCAGCAGGATTTGCACCTGCCCACACTGCCAAAAGAACCAAAACCTGACCATGGTATCACTGTGTAATTACTGTGTGATTAATTCATGTAATATTCATGTAATATTTTTTTAAATCCTGTTTTCGTGGGTTTTATGAGCTGGAAGCCCAAATTATGTACAAATAAACAACTAAATACTTGAAATCGTTTAAGTTGTGGGCCCTGAATCTATAATCTATGGAAGTTTAACGTTTTGAATGGAATTATGGAAATAAATAAACTTTTCCATGATATTCTAATTTTTTGGAAAGGGTCTATATATATATAAACAGAGATTGGTTGTTCATCTGTATCCATGACTGAAGTACTTGTCTGCACTGCTTCCTCTTGGTTTTGACCATGATTGTGGTTTGAGTGTAAAGATTTCCAGTGTGAAAGCCTGATTCAATGTTAAGGATAAGATGCTATGAAATGGATGTTGACATTAAAGTGTCAGGGTCTGGGAAGCAAGATGAAAGGGGGAATGACAGAGCAGCCCCTTCGGATCAGTTAAACTAAATGTGATGTGATCATGCAATAAAGGTTTCTCAGAAAAAAAAGAAAAAAAAAAAAACTCTCAAAACAGTGAACTGGAGAGAGGGGTGAACAAGCTTTTTTACAGGTCAGGTGGGAACACATTGAAATACATAAACTATAGGGGTTAAAATAAAAAGATAGCTTTTTCTTAAAAAATTAAATAAAATAAAAACGTTCTTAGCCTTCATGTTGGCTGCTTAACTGAGTGTTCTGAGAGAAACCCTGAGGCTTTTCTCAAAATCATCAAAGTCTTTAATTTTTAAAGGATTAGTTCACCCAAAGATGAAAATTCCGTCACCATGTACTCGCCCTCATGTTGTTCCTAACCAATAAGACTTCCTTTCTTCTGCAGAATACAAAAGAAGAAGTTTTGAATAGTATACCGGTAGATATAGCTATGAATGATTACTGGAGCTTTAAAGTAAAAAAAAAAGGTCCATATGACTTTTTGTGTTACATTCCAGGTCTTCTAAACTTTGTGTGCAAAGATCAAAATCTAAGTTATGTTAACTGCTGCAATTGGATCAAGTCATTTGAACTCAAGAACCGAATCAGGCCGACTCAAAAACAAATCATTCTGTCCGGTTTACATGTAGATATTGTACATTACATGTAGGTGTTTAGTGTTTTTAGCCCCCAACGGCGCCTTCCAGGCAGCGAGGGGATGGGTAGGTTTAGGGTTGAGGTTAGGGTTAGCCTGGAAGGAGCCATTGGGGGCTAAAAACACCATCGATGTTACATGTACAATACATGTAGGGTTGTCATGTCGACGAGGCCTTCACAGGGGATCTTTCTCTAGGGCTTATATAGTTGTCATGGTCTCTGCTGACATTTAGGGGTGTTGTGGTTGTCTCAGGATGCAGGTCCCCCATCTGCTCTGGATATGGACCGGATCTAGCTGACTATAGTAACCTCAGGATAAGAATGAGACAGACTAATATTAGCGTAGATGCCATTCCTCTTACAATGTAACAAGTACATCGGATGTTATCACAGATAGCATGATGACATTGATACAATGTTGAGTTTTGATCCAAACCATCATTTTGGTTGAGGTTGACATTTCAATGTTTAAAGTGTGTTGGAGCAGCATTGAAATTTTGATGAAAGCCAACAGCACAGACGGGTGGAGACAGTGACATTGAACTAACAGTGATTAGTAGTTGATGAGCACAAGATCATTCAGGCTGAACTCTAGTGGGTGTTTCTCAATCAGTTGGGCGTTTTCAAACCACAATAGGCATTTTCAACCGCTTTACCCGATTTGCTGTAATCCACTGGGGGCTTGGTTTAAGGTGGGCCTTCATGATTTTAGCAAGTCTGTTGAAAATGGTTGAAAAACATTTATTGTAGTTTGAAATTGATTGGTAAACACCAATTTTGGTTTTGCATGTACACTTCTCAGTAGTCTAATGCTTCCTCATTAGAGAGAAAACAGAAGTCTTGTTTGTTGAAGCACCTGACATACTTACATGACTTCTCTAGCACAGTTTCAAACAATGGTGCATCTACCTCATTTCTCTGTTCCTTTGTTTTGCGTGCTTATTTGCATTTGATTTGTGTTGTTACTCACTGTAGATGAAAAAGTTATTAAAGTGTTTGAATAAAGCATGTTTTTTTCTACATTCTTAAATGCATCTTGCTTTAGTAAAGTTTATTAGGAATTTCCTGAATAAAGTTCTAACGTCATTTAACAGATTTCTTGAAATGCAAGAGACATGAACATGAGCAAGAATGTTACACTGCAAACATAGCCCATGTCTTGCATCCGCCAGTGCTTGCATGCAGAGCACATTGCTCCTTTATTTGGAGTGAAGGCATATGAAGATGGACAATTTAAAAAAAAAAGCACCCTCCTGATAATGCTGACGTTGATCATACACCGAGTTGTTGACGACAGCATAATCACCTGACCTGGGACTTGATGATATCCTGTGCCTCATCACTGCTTAATCAGATAAACATTCATATTCCTGAATCTGTATTAAATTTGAGAAATGTAACTGATTTCCATTCAGTTTAGCTTGTTTCCACTGAAACACAATAACATCTCGTATTTATTAAGAAAGTGACTGACATGGCTATTTTGTGATATTTATAGAGATTAAGGTCTACATAAGGTGAATCTGCAGCTTAAAAAGGAATAGTTCAGCCCGAAATGGAAATTATGCCATCAATTATTCACCCTCAAGTTGTTCCAGACCTGTATGAATTTCTTTCCTCTGCTGCACACAAAATAAGATATTTTGAAGAATGTTGGTAACCAAACAGTTGGTGGTTGCCATTGACTTCCATGGTATTTATTTCCTATTATGGAAATCAATGGCCACCGTCAACTTTCTGGTTACCAATATTCTTTAAAATATCTTATTTTGTGTTCAACAGAAGAAAGAAACTCAAACAGGCTTGGAACAACTTGAGGGTGAGTAAATGATGACAACATTTTCATTTCGGGCTGAACTATCCCTTTAAAGAAATTTTCATTGAAAAAACCTAAGCTCTTTTATTCAGATTAACTTGTTACTTGAATGCTATGTATTTTCAAAGAAAATGAACTGAGATATAGTTAATGGCTATAGCTCAGAGGTGTTTGTTCCTCTTCATGAAGAGTTTAATTCCAACTCAACTGCCTGGAAGTTTTCATTGATCCTAATGACATTGATTAGCTGCCTCAGGTGTGTTTAATTAGGGCTGGAGACAAAATCGGACACCCCTGCCATAATGCTTTCTTTTGATATTGAAGCATTAATAGATTTTAGAAAAATAAATTAAATAAACAGAATTTAACGATACTATAATCGTAGTTATAATATTTTGTGTTCAGCAACTTTTTTCAAGTGAATCATATTGTTTAGTCTTTTAACATTCTTGAATGTGAATGTATGAATGACAACTGAATTGACTCGTTCTTGAGTAACATCATGCTTTCTTTTTCATATTTCAGAGAACCCAAAGGAAATGAGTCAGTAGTCTGATGTAAGACATATTTTTAAAAACCTGAACCATTGGACCACCTGTAGTTATGACAGACTTCTGAAGCCAATTTTATTTTTAAAGGTTAAAAAGCTTTAGTCCTATTTCTTCCCTTTTCTTTTTTAAAGAATGATCTTTTAAAACATGTCTTTCATTGATTGAATAAAATAAATTGACTCAACTGCTGGAAAGGTGTCATTTAAATTTTTAAAGGTTTTCACCAAATTTTGAAATGGTCAGGAATTTGTTGACGCACCATTGAAGTGTAGTTGAAATATTAATGTTGTTTCAACATTAACTTGGTACATCAGATGGCAACATTGTTTGACATTCCTTTTCAGTTGTATTTTCAGTGTTTCAACAAACTGTATTTAGAATCAACATCACATTGTAACATTGATCAAACCATATTACCATTGATTATTTTTGTTAATTTCAGTGTTAATTCAACAGCAGTGATGTAGATTCAACATCTTAGTGTAAAGTTGATCCAACAATATTACCATTGATTATTTTTGTTAATTTCAGAGTTGTTTCAACAGCAGTGATGTAGATTCAACATCATAGTGTAACATTGATCCAACAATATTACCATTGATTATTTTTGTTCATTTCATAGTTGATTCAACAGCAGTGATGTAGATTCAACATCATAGAGTAACGTTGATCCAACAATATTACCATTGATTATTTTTGTTAATTTCAGTCGGTGATGTAGAATCAATCATAGTGTAATGTTGATTCAATAGCATTACCATTGATTTTTTGTTCAACATTAACTGAGGGTACAAACGTGATGTTGATAAAAGATCACTTTGTAATGTTGAATCAATACTATTACCATTGATTTTTGGTTGACATCTCAACATTGCTTCACCATTAAGTGAGGGTGCAAGAGTGATACTAAACCAACATCACTTTGCTAAACAATTAAACATTTCAGGGCTTTATAAGTAGACATCAATATTTTAAAATGTATGCGATGTTTAATAGAGAGCCAATGCAGAATTGCAATGCAAACAAGGAGTTTTGTTTATTAAGCATGCAGGGCAACCACCCAGTAAAGCATTACAATAATCTAGCCTTGAGGTCATGTAAGCATGAATGAACCTTTTTGCATTTTACATTGAGAGCAGTTTAGAGATATTTTTAAGATGGATGTTAGAAATGTGGCTTTCAAATGAAAGATTTGGTGCATTACTGAAAGATTCTAACTTTAGAATCCTATCTTATCTGTTTGGTAACCATGGCAATTTCAGTTAGGACCTCATTTAGGACAAAAGCTATTACAAAATGACATTCAGTATTCAGTATTATGCACTTCAAGTGCATAATCTTATTTTAACTATGGATAGGAAAAGGGTATTACAGAAGCACCCTAACTCCACAAAAAATCCTAAAAACTGTCGTAACTTTAGGACAACCCTAATGGTGTCCTAACTTCAAAATTATTTGTGAAATTAATTATTACTGTAAAAATCACATAATAATAGCCCTGTCTGAGAATGGCGTCACATTTATTAATGATACAAGATCAAGAACAGCGATGTTTGATGGAAAGACTATGTGAACACCCAAATTATGTCCTGCATATTGATGACAAAACAAATAATTTCAGACTCCTATGAAATAAAAGGATTAGGCTTTTTCTTTTCTACCAAGGTTATCAAAAGTTCACTTAATGAAAAGCACCACTTATTTTGTTTCTCCATTTTAATCTCTAGTTTTTCCATTTTACTTCACAGCAGCTGTTTGCGTGTCGTTGGTCGCTTGGTAACAGACCTGAGAGTTGATTACCGAACTCGATGGAGGGGTTTAAGGTTTCCTCACTACAGATAAAATGAGATTTTGTAAGATACAGTAGGATGAGAATCCTAAATCAACTTAAGATTTTCTTCTGTAATACGAATTTGTGAAAAATGAACTACTTTAATGTTGCCAGGAACTATTTTAAATGAGCAAAGATCATTATACACTCTTAAAAATAAAGATTTCAAAAAGGAGTTTTTGCAGGGATGCCAATTTGGGACCATTTTTGGTTTCCAAAATAACCTTTCAGAGAACAGTTCACTCTATTTATTTATTTATTTATTATTTATTTTTTTATTCTGTTTGTTTTAAAAAGTTTTAACCAAACTCAAACCTGAGGACTGAATAATTGGCCTGTGGATACAGTACATGGAGAAATGGAGCATTTTCAACTGGCTTCTTAGGATCTGACACGCAACACATCTTTGTTCTTCATTCTGTTCGGTTGACACAGATTCTTACCCTACTCATCTTTGAAACAGAGGGCCGCATGAGCTCTTTGAGAGAGGAACGGTAATTGGGGCATGCCTCAGTCGATTCTCATGTTGTAAGAGAGAACAGCACCCAGGTTGTTGATGGCGCCCCTTCACACTCATTAATTCGTTTAATCTTCAACCTTGCCAGGTCCTTCTCTGAACTTCCCCACTTCAGTTGTTTACACAACACTTTCCCGAGTATTTTCCATCCAATTACTTTTGGTGACACAGCACCTCCTCCTTGTTTTCCCATTCCAAGCTGTCCTTGAGTAGTTAGCTAATTAGTTTCGCAGCAATTACCTGCCTCACTGCTTTGCCACAGCCTTTTTTGTTTATTTATTTATTTTGGTTTCTCATACTGTCATACACACACACAAAAAAAAAAACAATAATAGGAAAAATGGCATCATTCATCATTTGGCTTCTGGAATTGTAAACAGCCCAGTAAAATGGCTGCCAATCTGTAAGAGAGAAGAGTGTTTCAAACACAATAGAGGCGGGAGACTTGTACGTCTTCGAGGACTCTTATTAATGGGTAATATGTTTAGCCATTAGTCTTTCCTTTTTTTGTCTGGGAAGGAGGTCACCATCTGTGGCTGAGACAGAGCCAGCCCTTCTACTTAACTTATTCATGACTGTACACCATGTATAGGCCAGTGTTTCCTCTGCTGCCAAAACAAATTATACCTTTAAAGAGGACTGCCTGAGGTTTCAACTGAAATGTAAGTCAGACAGAAGAATGGAAATATAAATGTAATCACTGTACAACTGCAAAAGGCTCCACTTCGGCAGTGCATAAAAGTGCAAAAAGACAATGGGCCCTATCTTGCACCCAGCGCAATTGACTTTGTACACCGACACATGTATCATTCCTATTTTGCACCCGCGCAAAGTGGACTTTTCCCTCCAGAGACGCACGTCGGTAAGTTAGGAAATACACTTGCGCTCCCCAGGGCGGTTCAGCGCAAAGAGGAGGCGTGTTCCGGCGCAAACGTTCCTTCATGCTATTTTGCAGGTTTAGAAAACGATTGCGCCACTAACCAGGAAAAAATAGTTTAAAGTCAGTGTCGCGTTGCGCATGTTATTCATATGCTATTTTAAGGGCGCATGCTTGGCCATAATCAATGTAGCGTGTGCACAACGCGCACTTTGATTCATCTACACAGAAGCAGCAGTTTTCATTTTTGCGAATCATACATTATTACAATAGATAGATAGTGTTACGATCCGTTTTACAAAATATAACAGTGCATTTTCCTTAATAGTGCAAGAATTAGGACTTAGAACCACACTACTTCAACTCAAATAAAAGCTTTGAAGCAGGTGTACAAGTACTCTCACAAGTTCCATCAAATACTGTCAAAAATTTGGAGATTGGCCAAAAGCACTCCATTACACACCTGTATGTCTTGACTTGTAAGTGACCAGCAGGTTCATTTACAAACTTCTGCACTTGAGAACTGTGCACAGTGGGTAAGAAAACATGGATGTCACAACAATTAGACAAGTCAAAATAGGCTTACACTTTCAAATTGGAACTTATCAAAGAAGTAGTTCCGACATCTGCTCAGTTTAACACCACATCAGAACACAGAGCAAGGCAAGAGTCTGTTCTCTAAACTCCACTTAAACCCTTTACCAACCTATAGTTTGAGTTTCTCCATTCACATTAGTTCCTTCACTAATTTCAGGATTAATCCTCTTCTGACCTCTGGGAGGTTCAGAGGGGGCTTGCCACAGTCAATAAGGTCAACAACGTTTCTGAACTCCATCACTGGCAGGTGCGCCACTGCACACTCCAACATTTCTGAACTCCATCACTGGCAAGTGCACCACTGCACACTCCAACGTTGCAGACAAGGTGTCACCAGAATTACAGTCATTAACCACAATAGGTCTGGGGAAAACCTGGTCACCTGCTAGATCAGTGGTTCCCAACAGGGGGGTCGCGGCCCACAAGGGGGCCTCAGCGAGCTCTGTGGGGGGTCGCGTCATATTTTGAATAGTTTTGAGCAATGAGCATTAAATAAAAGTCCTTAACTTTTTTCTGTTCAAAATTTACAAAATGTATATAATGAGCGAGTTCATCATGAATCCATTTTCCAATCCGTGTTTTTGTCTTATCCTAAACCACTATGGTACACCTATGATAAGTGTTTACATTGGGACTATTTCACACTGGTTCGGATCGCTGCAGCTGCGGAGTAGCCTAGTACCTGCGTGACCCGTCATAGACGTACACAGAGAGAAGTAGTTCCGGCTACAATGTTCTTCCGAAAGACGCATTATTCTGTTAATAAACGCATGTTTATTATCACTCGTTATAGCGCCAAAAGCGTCAAAAATAAAGCCTCACAAATAACATGCAAGTATTGAGGTCCCAGACAGCAGTCATTTAGTAATAGCCTATATATATATATATATATATATATATTTTTTTTTACCTACACCTACCTGAATATTTTTGTTATTGCATTTCAAATAGGGCCACTTTATAGGCTACTCCTAGGCTTACGTTTTTAAATTACAAAGGGCCTACTGATGTTTTTGTTATTGTATTTTCAATATTATAGGCTATTATTTGTTCATAAACATATCTGGTTGTAGTAAACATACCGTTTGCTTGAAAACAACATATTCTGTCATCCTTGCTGCAAGTTTACAAGAGCGATAATATCATTAAATGTGAACTTGTGAAGGGGGGCCCTAAAATATTTTCTTGGGAAAAAGGGGGTCTCAGACAAAAAAAGGTTGGGAACCACTGTGCTAGATCATTCCCCAGTATGAGACCTGCTCCTTTAAACGGTAATTGGGAACACACCGCAAGGTTGACTTTCCCAGTCACAAGGTCTGACTTCAAGTGTACCTGATGGAGAGGAACACAATCACACCCCATCTCAATACCACGTATTTGTACGTCAGAACCGGTGTAGGAATTCTGCGAAAAGGGAAGTAACACTTTCAGGATTAAGGACTGTTCTGAACCAGTATCTCGCAAGATCACAACAGGTTGATGCTCAGTGTCAGACAAGGAAACCGTGCCAGCCTGAATGAAAGGTTGCATGGACTTCTTTTTAGTCGCAGGCATTGTTTGTACAAGAGCAACATCCTTAGAGTTACTATCTACATTATTTTTCCAAGCCTGGCAATCTGCAATTAGGTGATCTGATTCAAGGCAGTAAAAACAGACACGTCTGCCTCTTCCACCAGGGGCAGGACCTGTTGTCTGAATAAGCAGGGTCTCCTGATGCACCTGAAAATACACGTGTCGAATCTCGTGTCACAGTGTTTGGATGGAAAAATTGAGTATTCGACGGCCGAAGAGATGGAAAGACCTTTCGGTGTGTCAGGATAAATTCATCTGCTAACACAGCAGCATCCAATAGCGAAGTTACTTTTTGTTCATTCAGAATGAACAACAACACTTTCGGGAAGACAACCCTTAAAATCCTCCAGCAAAAGCAACTCCTGCAACTGGTCTAAGGTAGTGGTCTTGCTGGAGAAACACCACTTTTCAAATAATGCTCTTTTCTCTCTTGCAAAGTCATTGCATTTCACATGCGCACGAAACTTTTGGCGATATGCCTCAGGCACCAATTCATATGCACTGAGAACAGCAGCTTTGACTATGTCATAATCGAGACTCTGTTCAATTGGTAACGACAAACTGCACTGTAGGAGCAAGGCCCACATATCGGTCGGCCACCTAAGCTTACCCGCAATACGCTCAAAAGCAACAAAGTACGCATCAACCTCGGACTCGCGAAAGGGAGGCACAAGCTTGATGTATTTACAGACATCAAATTCCTGACTGTTTTGCTCTTCATTCGAGGTAACAGGTATAACAGGAATGGATGCGGAGGAAGAACCAGAGGAAGACCTCGAGCGCGGAACAGCTTTAATTTCCATAGCTTGCAGATCTAGACACCGCAGAGTAATATCACGGTCAGCTTCTACCTCAACAACTTTGAGTTTCAAGCGCAAATTCTCACTCTCCTGTTGTTTAACTTTGAGTTCTAACTCTTTTAAACGAATGGCCTGCACTGGATCAAAATCGGCACTTTCAATTACATCTCTACCAGGAGGAATTTCCTCAGCCGCAACTACAGGACTACCCTTAACATCAGTGTCTGGTAAGATGCCATCACGCACAAGCTGCTCAAACAATGAATCCTTAATTAATTGTTTTGTCGCTTCTTTTGGTACATCCAAATAAAACAAAATTGCAATCAAAAGTAGATCCTTTTTTCTACACTTATTGAAGACCTCTGTGGTGGGAGAAAGAGTAAATGCTAATAAATCAAACTCCATTTCTATCACCTCAGAGACTTCTCCTGCCCAAAAAGTGAAGACAGCGAAAAACAGACTTTTAGAGAGAAAAGAGAAATTGTTCTCAAATAAATTACCTAGCTTCAAACAAAAATTCAACCAAAAAACAAACACTTCCCTTACTTCCTCTCTATACAACACAGGAGAAAACTAATTCTCAAAAAAGAAAATAACATCCACCTCCCTACAAATTGTCCCAATAAACAGCCAGACAGTATAGAAAACTCCAGTTAGATATTACCTACAAACACAAGGTTACCACCAAGTCACATAGAAGTTAGCACACAGCATACCTTCTTTTAACATTCACTTATCCACTATACTGATACCACACACACAATAAAACCAACAAGTGCTGGGACCGGAAGATGACAGTCTCTCAGAGAAAAGCCTCAGTCTCTCTCTTGGGTTGGAACTCTCTGGGTTCTTATATACTGTTCTACTCACACCTTAACGAGCTGGAACACAAATCAGGTGGCACTCCCAAACCTGTGAAGTGGATAGTGGGAGGAGCAACAAAGAAAGAATAGAGACAAACACTACAACAGCAAATAAAACACATGTGTCCCTTGGGACGTAACAATAGATAGATAGATAGATTCACGTTACGCCCAAACCACACCTATGAATAATGAAGCTACTTCAGACCAACCCCTTTTAGATTTGCGCCGGGCGCAAGAGTCATTTATCCCGCCCACAAAGTTACTTGCGCTTTGTGCTTGACACTTGCGTTTCAGATTGTTAAAATAGGGCCCAATATGTTGTACAAATCAGAGCCACAAATGCACTGATGGATCTTACGTCTTACAAGCTGGTTACACAGTGTAATCTCATTGGTCCAAAATCCTGCTCCAAATCACGCTTCATTAAATATCTTCTGATTGGAGTTTAAGTACTTAATATTGAGTTACTTACATTCTAGACACAACATTTTCACAATATTTTAATTTTAGATTTTTTTTTTTATGAAATCAAAGCTTAATTAGAACACACAATATTAATATGTTACCTAATAATATGGAGGCAGCAATGTGGTGTTCTCTACCAGGGTGGAATGAAAGGCATCCCAATACCTGATAAAAAGCACTGAGACTGCATCAAAATACAGGAACTAGACACCTGGGTGGTCCCCTGAGAACGTACTTGGTTACTTACGTAACCTCGGTTCCCTTAGAGATAAGGGAACGAGTACTGCGTTGCAAACGCTGTGGGAAAAACTCCTTTTCTCGAGAATATTGAAGCCTTTATTTTAAAACGCATTGCTGCAGCATAAGCGAGAGCATCAGGCTCGCGCGAGCTAGCTGATAGGCTATGCTGCATGCAACTGCACGAACCAATGGCGAGAGAGCAGAGGCGCACGAACCAATCAGAGAGCTTGGCGCCCTGCCATACTCGAGCGCGCCAAATAGGGCGTGGCAGAAGAGTATAAATACAGAGAAATCTCGCCATAAAACAGGTCTAATCGACTGAACGAAAATACCTGATGTTCGAGGATAGCACGGCAGGGCAACGCAGTACTCGTTCCCTTATCTCTAAGGGAACCGAGGTTACGTAAGTAACCAAGTACGTTCCCTTACGAGAACGTTCTCTCGTACTGCGTTGCAAACGCTGTGGGAACACTTTTTAAAACGCCGTGCTAAGTCTCGTGGCTACTCTAATCCAGGAATTTCCGGGATAGAAAGTAGCCAGAATACCACAGACCAGAACATCGGGTCTAAAGATACTTGGTGTGTACATAGGCTAGGGCGAAAGGGGCCAGCCCATGTAAAGTTCCCATACAACTTAGAAATTTAACCCGGATCGGAGAGCCGAGGTTAGATTGAGAGAACCCGTGCTTGTAAAGCAGGGACCTCTAAGTTATAAAATCTCGCAAATGTGGACGGAGCTGACCAGCCTGCCGCCGCACAAATGTCTTCAATAGAGACACCACTAGTCCAAGCCCACGAGGAGGCGATGCCTCTCGTGGAGTGAGCTCTGACACCCATGGGGCAAGGAAGGCCCAGTGAGGTGTATGCTAAAGCAATAGCATCAACTATCCATCTGGATAGCGTGAGTTTCGTGACCGGCAACCCTTTGGTTCGGCCCCCGAAACAGACAAAGAGCTGTTCGGACTGCCTAAACGAGGCCGAACGCTCCAAGTATAATCTCAACGCTCTAACAGGGCAGAGCGTATGAGCATCACTGTCTTCTCCCGAAACTGGGAGGGCCGACAGCGAAATTACCTGCGCTCTGAACGGAGTAGAGAGCACCTTAGGCACGTAACCGTGTTTTGGCTTCAAAAGGACTTTAGAGTCGTTGGGGCCAAACTCAAGACAGGAAGCGCTTATGGAAAGCGCATGTAAGTCCCCTACTCTTTTGACTGACGCCAGTGCCAGTAACAGAGCAGTTTTCAGGGAAAGGGACTTTAGGTCCGTGGACCCCAAGGGTTCAAAGGGGGGTCCCTTGAGGGCCCGTAGAACCAGAGAAAGATCCCAGGCCGGCACTGAGGGAGGCCGAGGCGGGTTGAGCCTCCTGGCTCCTTTAAGGAAGCGAACAATAAGGTCGCATTTTCCCAGAGAAGAGCCAGCCACCAAAACGTGAAAAGCCGCGATGGCTGCCACGTAAACTTTGAGTGTGGACGGGGAACGTCCCGCGTCCAACAGCTCCTGGAGAAAGGAAAGAACCAACGGTACTTCACAAGAGTGAGGGTCGAGGTTTCGAGCCTGACACCAGCTGGAAAACACTGACCATTTAAGGTGGTAGAGACGTCTAGTAGACGGAGCTCTAGCCTCCAGAATAGTATTCAGGACGCCCTCTGGGAGGTCCTGGGGTAGCCGTTGAGCGGCCAGGCATGAAGGGCCCACAAGTCGGGACGGGGGTGCCATATCCTTCTGTTCGCTTGAGCCAATAAGTCGCTCCTCAGAGGAATTGGCCAAGGGTCTGAAACTGACAGCTGCATCAGCTCTGGGAACCAAGATTGGGACCGCCAGAGAGGAGCTATCAAGAGGATCGCACACCCCGTGTTCCTGATCCGTTCGATGACCTGAGGCAGCATCGAGACCGGAGGAAACGCGTAAAGGGGACGATTGGGCCAGTCGTGGGCCAGCGCGTCCTTTTTCTTCGAAAAGAAGATTGGGCAGTGACAGTTGTCTTCTGAGGCGAAGAGGTCTACCTCTGCCTGTCCGAAGATTTCCCATAATAGGAGAACTGTCTGGGGGTGGAGAGACCATTCCTCTGGGGGAACGCTGCCCCGAGAGAGCATGTCTGCTCCTGTATTCAACGTGCCCGGCACGTGAGCTGCTCTGAGCGAGCGCAGATTGGTTTGAGCCCAAAGTAGCAGCTGGGTAGCTATGGCGAGCAGATTGCGGGATCTGAGACCGCCCTGGCGATTTATGTAGGACACCACTGACATGTTGTCCGTCCGGACCAAGACATGGTGTCCTGCCAGGTGTGGAAGGAAGGTTTTTAGGGCCAGAAAAACTGCTCTCATCTCGAGGCAGTTTATGTGTAGGCGTTTCTCCGAGCTCGACCAGAGGCCGGAGGCAGGCCTGCCCTCATACAGGGCTCCCCAACCTGAGTTGGAGGCATCTGTCGAAATGACCCTCCTTTCTGAGACCACTCCCATGCTCACGCCCTGCTGATACCAGCTGGCGTTCATCCAAGGGGCCAGTGCTAGAATGCAATGCTGGTCCACCCTGATGTTCAGGATACCTGTACGCCAAGCGTGAGGGGGTACCCGAGGTGCTAGCCACAGCTGAAGAGGACGCATGCGCAGTAGACCTAGTTGGAGTACTGAAGCTGCCGAAGCCATAAGGCCCAAAATCCTCTGATACGTTCGAAGGGGTACATGAGTGCCCTTCGTGAACGACGCGGCGAGCTGTTGGATTGAGAGAGCGCGGGTAGAAGTGGGCCACGCTCTCATAAGTACGGAGTCTAGAACTGTTCCCAGGAACGTAATACGCTGACTGGGGGACAGAATACTCTTGGAGAAGTTCACCCTGAGCCCCAGGCATTCTAAATGACTGAGAAGCCAGGCTTTGTGAGTATTGGACTCCGCCTCTGACTGAGTCAAAATGAGCCAGTCGTCGAGGTAGTTCAGGATGCGCATTCCCCGCTGTCTCAGGGGGGAGAGAGCTGCATCCATGCATTTCGTGAACGTACGAGGTGCCAGTGCCAGTCCAAAAGGTAGAACTGTGTACTGGTATGTCTGCCCCTCGAAGGCGAATCTCAAGAATGGCCTGTGGTGGGGGTTCACTTGGATGTGAAAGTACGCGTCTTTTAGATCCACTGAAAAGAACCAATCGCCTGGGCGAATTTGCGCCAGGATGTGTTTGGTTGTAAGCATTCTGAACGGCCGTGTCATGAGGGCTTTGTTCAGATGCCTGAGATCTAAAATGGGTCTTAAGCCGCCGTCCTTCTTCGGAACGAGGAAGTAACGGCTGTAAAACCCTGACTCGCTTAGTGCAGCGGGAACTCTCTCGATAGCCCCCTTTGCCAGCAGACCCTGTACTTCGGTGCGGAGGACATGAACTAGTGTGCTCCTTACTGAAGTTTGAATAACCGCTCGAAAGCGTGGTGGTCTGCGGGAGAACTGAAGCGAGTAACCGCGCTTTATGATGTTCATTACCCACTCTGAGACTCCGGGTATGGCCTGCCATGCCAGAGCCCGATGAACCAGAGGTATGATCATATCTGAAGACTGAGCGCCCGGAGACGGGGGCTCGACTAGACATGAAAGTGAAATTTTGCTCGATTTGTGCTTTTTGTGGGTCGCTGTTAAAACAGCGTTTGTGTGCAGAGGTGCATGACAGATAGCAGGCCCTATTTCTGCATTTAAAACTACTCCAGCCGCCTGAACTGAAGAGGGGGCTGTGAGCAGTGTTCGAGCGATCTTCGGGGCTGGTCCGGCCGCGGCGGGACATGAACCCCTCTTTCTGCCGGTTAGGACGGCTTCTTCGGCTCGAGGTCGAGCGTGAGCTTCGGTCTGGGTCCCTGGCGCTTAGGGAAAGGGTAACGTTTCGCTGGCTTTAAGCGCTGACCGGTCTCAGCCGCTGGGCGGGGCTGATGAACCTGAGGAACTGACTTCTCTGGCCGCGGCGCGCTCTTGGGACGCCGTGAAGCCGAGCTGGAGCGTTTGGGGAGAAAGTGCTTCATAGCACTAGAAGCCTTCTGTGCTTCGGTGAAGCGCTCCGCGAAGCCATTGACAGATGGGCCGAAGAGACCAGATGTGGAGATCGGAGAGTCTAAGAAGGCGGTTCTATCTGCGTCCTTGATCTCCGTCAAGTTAAGCCACAGGTGGCGCTCAAGCACAATCAAACTGGCCATGCTGCGGCCGAGAGCTTGAGCGGTGGTCTTCGTGGCCCGAAGCGCCAAGTCTGAAGCGCTACGGAGGTCTTTCAGGGTGTCCGGGAAAGGGCCTGACTCATCCATGGAGCGGAGGAGTTTGGCCTGGAACGCCTGAAGTGTGGCCATGGCGTGAATCCCCGAGGCAGCTTGGCCAGCGGTGGCGTAGGCACGGGCGGCCAAAGCTGAAGTGGCCCTGCAGGGCTTAGACGGCAGCGTCATCTTAGACCTCCAACTGCCTGCAGTGGGAGGACATAAATGGACGGCGACCGCTTCTTCGATGGGGGGAAGAGACACGTAGCCCTTCTCTTCAGCGCCGTCGACAGAGGAGAGCGTGTGAGAAGCGGAAGCGCGCGTTCGCGCTGAAAAGGGCGCGCGCCAGCTTTTAGTGAGCTCCTCGTGGACCTCCGGCAGAAAAGGAGCGGCGCGCTGACGGGGGGCCTGTTGGCGGCCCGGCAGGTACCACTCGTCGAGGCGGCCTCTTGCAGGTTCAGCTGGGGAAAGCCAGTTGAGTCCTAGTTCGTCGACAGCGCGAGACATGACACGGAAAAGTTCGGCGTCGATGTTCGCACGTGTGTCAGGACGATCGCTCAGAGAAGAGGGGGCGGGGTCCACAGAGCCCGACCATTCCTCGCTCTCGGATGCCGCCACAGAAACAGCGTCATCCTCATCCGCCGATCCGCCAAAAGAAACGAGTCCCGCCGCTTCGAGAGAGGGGCGTTGGTCGCTTCTCGCGAACAGAACCGGGGATTGGGAGGCGGGTGAAGCACGCGGGGAGAGACCCGGCGTGAGCTCTTCAACCTCACCGCTTTCGGGGATCCTCTGATCTCGTCGCTTCTTCCTACGGGGCTCGTGGGGCGCCGAAGACGGAAGTGAAGCGGGTTCGCCCTCTGAAGTAGCGAGGGCGAGACGTGACCGGAGAACCGCCATGGTCATGCTGTCGCAGTGTGGACAGCCGCCTTTAGTGAGCGCTGCCTCGGTGTGCTCAGGACCGAGACAGACCGCGCACAGTGTGTGTCTGTCAGACACATGCAGGGAAACCCCGCAGGACTCGCAAACAGACATTTGAAACAACGCTGTTCGCGCGCTGTGAAAACAGCGGTACGCTCTTTTAGATAGTGCAAAAAGGATACTCGTCGGATGCCACAGGGAAACGCTCAGCCGGCGATCTGCGAGGATGATCTGCCAAAACCTGAAGCTGTTCCGCTGAAGGGCTTCTCAACGACGAGCGGCTTCTCTCTGGAGATTTCAGCGAAGAGGTGAGTCTCGAAGCTGAAGGAGATTAGATCTGTTTTATGGCGAGATTTCTCTGTATTTATACTCTTCTGCCACGCCCTATTTGGCGCGCTCGAGTATGGCAGGGCGCCAAGCTCTCTGATTGGTTCGTGCGCCTCTGCTCTCTCGCCATTGGTTCGTGCAGTTGCATGCAGCATAGCCTATCAGCTAGCTCGCGCGAGCCTGATGCTCTCGCTTATGCTGCAGCAATGCGTTTTAAAATAAAGGCTTCAATATTCTCGAGAAAAGGAGTTTTTCCCACAGCGTTTGCAACGCAGTACGAGAGAACGTTCTCGTAAGGGAACTAAATTTCCCTTTCGATGTTGAACTTCTCTGCATCGTTAGTCGACACTATCGAACACTTCGTCTAAGCCAGTTTCGACATGTGAAGCATGAAGCATGCATAAACAGTATTCAATACTAAAGACAATTTACTAAACAGTAATAATACACACAATGTCATGTGGAAATGTATGCGTCTGCTTCAGTAGGGAATGCCGTTGAGAGCGAACACTTTCTCCACGTTCTTTGGGTTGTAAAACCACCTTATCTTTGCTGGTTTATCTTTGTTGCCTTGGTAACCAGGGGTCTGTTCTGCCTTTTGGGGAGGTTGTTCACACCTTGTCACCTAGATTTGTTGCGAGGGGTCTTGTTGGATTTTTATGACACCGAAACACCGGGGAACATGAAATTTGGTGGGCATGTAGCCCCACTAGACTTTTACGGAAAAATTCCGTTTGGTCCCCGGGGGCCACTCCCCCCCCGCGCTGGGCCCCCCCAAACCCAAAAAATGCAGTTTTTCCTAAATAACTACCTGAACCGTGGCACCGAGGATGAAAAAATTGTTATGGTATGTTGGTCTTAAGGGCCCACATCAACCTAGCCCATAATCACTCATTTGTGATTTGCGCCCCTTCCCATAAAAAATGAAAATGCAATATTATTCTGCTTTAATCGCCCCTATCTTCAGTTGAGATGTTCAGAACTGCACCATATTTCATGTGTATGATTAACTTGACATCCTCTGGGGGTATGCTAAGTTTCGTAGAATTTCATCCATGGGGGGGTATAAAATAAATTCATTTATGTGCACATTTAGTGACTGTACACTCATCGGCCGGTAGATGGTGCTGTTGAGCGAAGGGTTGCTGGTTTAGGATGATACTGTCACACACACACATGCAGGAATACAAACAAACGCAAGCATGCACACACACTGACATCCACACGCACAGACACACACCCATACACACACATACAAATCCACACGCACAGACACACACACACAAACACATACGCACACACACATGTACGCACGCACACACACACACACACACACACACACACACACACACACACACACACACACACACACACACACACACACACACACAAACACACACACATACACACACACACAGACTCGGTTACGAGTCATCCAAAAATATTTTTAATGATATTCGGGTCGCGGTCGGTCGGATCGTTTGAAATAAAGATGCCAATTAAACCTTTGTAATTGATATAGTTCTAGACACAATTTTCTATGAATACGTTTTAAATTTAATTTACACTTTATTGGCTGAATAACTGGCGCGAAGATGACGCACGAGCTCAGTCTGCAGGTAGAGATGGAGGCGGCAAGAGAAAAGGTGAAGACTGGGGAGTGGAAGCTCCGCAAATACACAAATAGAAAGAGCAAAGTGTGGGAGACATTTGCCGAAATAATGAAAGATGATGACCAAAGTGCTGGCTTTGTCATGTGTAGGCTACTTCTTGCGATGCTATTTACACATTTGATAACCACAAAACTGGCACGACCAACCAGGCACGGCGCCAGGATTCCAGTTTTGGATAAGCCAGACCAATTGTGGGTGGGCCTTAAATTAAAAACGTTAAATAAAAATAAAATAAAAAAACGTTATCCAATCACTGAATAAAAAATATTTACTAATATAGCCTACTGTTATATTATCTGTGCGTATACATAATATAGATTGTAATAGCTTGATGCTCTTTAAATATTGTGTTGCATTGTAAAAGTAAATCCGCGATCGCTCTCCATGGTTCTGACCAAAGAAGAGAGCTTTGGAATCTCCATTATGAATATACCTGGGCTGCATTTTCCGACAACATTGTCTCTTAGCGCGCTGCGATAACTTAACTAAAGGTATACTACCACTAAAGGTGTATCATTGCTAGGCGTCTTCAGGGCTATCATCCACTCGCGAGGCAGAGGCGCTGAGAGGCAGAGGCGCTGAGAGGCAGAGGCGCTGGCGCCCTCCTAGCAACGGCGCTGTTTTTGGTAAAACATGATTTTGACGACTTCATTAAGTTTTGTTTTATAGAAAACTCTTTTTAAAAGATTTTCGTTTTGTATAAATTGCATCTTAATTTTGATCAATGTTTTATCAATCAATTGCCCGTATTTATTAAATAAGAAGCATATAGCAGACAAAATAAGGCGCCGGTACGCGATCACTGCATGTGAACTGGAGGGCGCCGAAACTCAACTTGTGCCTCACAGATTTGATAAATATAGGCTATATATTACAGAAAGCTTGAAATGTCTACTTTTAAACGAAAATATTCAAACCAAAATAAATAGGCTATACTCTCTGATTATGTAGGCTAATCCATATGAAATGTGCATTTCTCTCTGGCGTTCATGGCGAGTCCGCAATCTCCGCATTGTCAACTTCATCTTTGCAGCGACACAGAAAACACCAGTTTATTACTAAACAATTAAATGTCTCCTTGCTAATTTAGACACATTCATAATCATTACTTCAACCGGTTCTTTGTGGCAAGCTTTAAGCGTGCGGTCATTACGCGTATTCCTGTAGGCTAGCCTTTAAGTAATTAATTTAATATAAAGGGGCGATTTGTCCACGAATGGCTTAAATGAACAACTAGTCGACAAGAAAAAAAAATAGTCGGAGGCAGCCCTTATTCCACATATTTTCGAACCAGCAGGCCATCTGGGTTGGGCGAGCGACCATGAGCGGAGCGGAATATTCAGAAATGCGCTCTCCGCTCACGAGCTCTGATCGGAACAAACCCGAACCTCACTGTCTGCTGAACTTGCGCAGAAACATCAAAATAGACAATGCCAGCTTTTTAAAATTGTTTTTAAAACTAAACATTTAGACTATTTTAGTTCAAATTATGAGCTTATATTGAC
The DNA here is from genome assembly GCF_964197995.2 of Scardinius erythrophthalmus. NCBI lineage: Eukaryota > Metazoa > Chordata > Actinopteri > Cypriniformes > Leuciscidae > Scardinius > Scardinius erythrophthalmus. Next base: position 28,117,698 of record NC_138237.1, on the reverse strand, counting down.
GATTTTTTATAATTCTTGACAAAATTAGAATATTAAGTTATATTAATAGCTACGATGAGCATTATAGCTACTTAAAAAAAAATGCGGGTCAGGAAGCGGGTCGGGTACAATATTTTCTTTTTCGTTTTTTGCGGTCCGAGTTGCGGGCGGGTTAGTTGAAAACGTCGGTCGGGTGCGGTTTGTTTATACATTGACCCGCGCATCACTGACGACAACACTCACGGCGAACTATAGCTTGCAGTCTTAAATACAACTTATATGAAAAGCATTAAGATATAGGGGTGTATAATCATTGTAAAACAAATCTTACCTTGACGTTGTCTTGCCGAGACACACCGGTCTCTTCACGTTGGGTTGTAGACTGTACTAGACTCAAAACTGACGCGACGTCGGTTCAACGAATAACGTGATTGGCCAAATCTATTCAACAAGGTAACAACACAAGCGTTGATTGGATCTCACTCCGGCCAACATTTGTGATCAGCTAGCGAAATGAAATCTATTTTTATACTTTAATGTGCAACAATTGGCGTTGGAAACAATCATTAATCTTTTTGTGAATTATTCATACAGACAAAAATGAGCCACACAGCTGCTGAGTAACTGTCAAATCAAAAACTAAACGAGATAGACGGACTTGGCCCACCGCCTAAGAAGCCGGTCTAAACCAACTGGCAGAACTCCACCCACCTCGCTCTAGCGCTCGCGCCCACACTTCATGTGATTGGTTTACAAGTAAACAATCTCCCACGTGGGGTGCGTTCTTGTGATTGGCTAAAACAAGGGACGTATCTGATTGGTCACAGGTCATTCCCTGTTTAAAAAAAGGCATTTGTGTGTTGAGCCAAGTCAGGGGAGTCTCAAAATTCACACACAAATGCAGTGAAGTTCACAGACCGCAAGCAGTTTGTAAATCAAGATATATTTGTGTGTGCATCAGAAATACATTTCTGAATCTTGTCCTGAGCATTTGTGAATCTTGTGTGCATTTGTAAATTTTGTTTTCATTTCTGAATTGTGTGTGTATTTATGAATTTTGTGTGCATTTCTGAATTTTGTATGCATTTGTGAATCTTCTGTGCTTTTTAAATTCTGTGTGTGCATTTGTGAATTTTGTGCGCATTTGTGTATCCTGTGTGTGTATTTATGAATCATGTGTGTACATTTGTGTATCCTGTGTGTGCATATGTGAATGCAGTTTGTGCATTTATCTTTATTGAGACTCTTCTAGCTCCATAAATAATAACATACGTGATAAGAATAAAATGAAATGAAAGAAAGAAAGAGAGAAAAAGAGAGAAGGGAAAAGCTAGTAATTGTTACATACAGAAACCTAAACAGTTGGACCCCAGAAAAGCAGCTTTTATCAGATAAATATACTTGCAAGTCTGTTCTCTGTTTGGTTGATGCTGAAAGCGCGGACGAGGTCCTGTTTCGACTGCGACTTCCGGTGTCGCAGGAAGCTTGAAAAGGCTCACTGAAATGTAACGTTACCGAGAAAGTTCGTCTTCATCTTCCGTGAAGGAAGAGGCAAATATAACTTAGTTGCAAAGGAACGGCTGCTACGACTCGAACATGTGTTTGTCCGAGGCCTTCCGGGATGTTCCTCGGGGAAGCGTCGCGCCGGTAGAAGAGGAGGAAAGATGAGAGCGAGGTGAGAGAGAGAGAGGTGAGAGAGCCCGCTGTGTTTTGAAGGAGCTCAAGTCACGCCCCCTTGCGTGCGTGACCCAATCGCCTGGGAGGACGTATTGTGGTCATGTCCTTTCATTTGGAAAGTACACGCCTCTTCTAACTAATGCTGGCGGAATAAACTTCGTTCATAAACATTTATAAAACTGGTATTAATCAAATAATGCATCCTCTAATATTCTGTGCTAAATATTCAACACCGTTGTGTTCTCCTGAACAAAACAATACCGCGAATGACAATTCTGTTAGTCAACAACACAAAGAAACAGGATTTCTCGTGATTACATGCATATTAAACTGATTACATATCAATAAAGCTTATAGATATCGTATTTCGGGTATAAGGATCATAAGCACAGCAAGAAATACATTTTAAACATTTTAAAAAGGTACTTTTGACCACAAGTGGTCGGGCATGATAAGGAGTCTGTGTTTTGTGTGTGTGTATGCAGAGTCGTGCACACGTGGAACCGCGTGGCGAACTTTGTCCTTCCTTTTCAGTGTGAATATCTTCTTGAGTTGATGAGATTAACTCAGGGGACCTGACCGAGCATCTGCTAACACTGTTGTTTTGTTTTGAGGGGTTAATCAGTACCTTTTTGTTTGTTGATTAGATTTGATTAATCAACAAAAAGGCAGACCTGATCATCTGCTTTCCGTTACAGTCCCCCCTTGATGAGTTGATAGGGCGTGTATGGGCCTAGTTGACTCATCACGGTAACAATGGTCAGATGGCAGGTGGTTGCTAGGCTGATGACTCAGCTCAAATGAGGTTGAGGGGGTCGATAGTGTGGGATCCCCCCTTTTCGGGGTTCCATAGGAAACCGCCGGACACGGCTTTGTGAGCTTGGCTGTGGATGTTCACATTTCGTTGAGGTAATGTGCTCTTTCGATGTTGCTGGGTTTAAGTCGAATGTACACTTTCGGAGTGTGAGTCCTGCTTTGGTAATCAGGACTCGGGGTTGCTCTCTCTCCATGCGATGCCGGATGCCGGATCTGGTGATGTCCGATTGTGGCTGCTTTCTAACGAACCACCACAGCATCCTGTTGGAGGAAAAAGAGAGAGAGAGAGAAAGGGAGGATAAACTTCAGAGATGGATGTCCTTGGTTGGCTAGGGCATCTTGTTGCTTCGCTGAGGTTGGTGTGCCACATGCTTTGGTGTGCCATGCGTGGGTTTGGTGCTGCGGTGTTCAGCACATGATGTGTTCTCGGCACGCCTGACCCCCCTTTGTGCGCTGTGGCCTTACAAGCTGTGGCGCTGTGATGGCACAGGTGCACAATGCGTACTGAAGTCCTGTGAACGCAGCTTGTGCGTGGTGGCAGACAGTTGTCTGAGGCACTGGCTGCCAGTGAGCTCAGATGGCTTGCGAGGGTGGTGGAGGGTTAAGTGGCGGCATAGAAAAAGTCTGTTCTTCAGAGGCCCGCATGACCTTTTAACACAGCGGAGGTAGCGTAAGCAGCTCTGAGGCGTGCAGTGTAGTTGGTAAAGTTCGTTTTTGCTGTGTAGTCACTGCAATCGTGAGGGTGGTTGGTCTGTGTGGTCAAGAAACTTACGCACATCTCTATTTGCGGTTATTCGTAGCAGGTACAATTTGTCCCAAGCTGTCACGTTGGGGACAGTTTGCAGGTGAAAGTCAATGTCTTGAAGGTAAGAATGAACACTGTGGTCTCCGGCAAACGTAGGAATGTTTCTGGCCAGCTTGTCAAGGCTGGTTGGACGAGAGCTGTTGCTGGGGGCCCAATCCGTCTGGAGAGGATTCTGACCCTTTACAGCTCTTGGTGTTTGGCTGACAGGCGAGGTGTTGTGCAGTGGGCTTTCGTTGAGTTCCTTCTGGGTGTTTTCAACTTTCAGTCTTTCAACTTCCTGTTGTAGCGTGGTGTCCGTCTCGTCCTCTTCCTCGTTCAGGAAGAGTAGCTGGTCTAGACGGCTCTGTGTGTGTGCTCGGTCCTCCAGGGCCTCTGTGGCCTGGAGCTGTAGTGCGGCTGTCTTTTGCTCCAGTTCGAGGGTGGTTCTTTCACTGTCCCGGGCCTTGACGACGAGTTTGAGTGCGAGGTTTCCGAAGATTCTGGACAGCTGCTCGTGGCTGTATGTCTGGGCTGGATCATGGGACTCGAACTGGCTCAGGTCTGTGTCCCGTTGCTCTTGGCTCGAGCGATGTGAGTCCTGGGGCAGCACGGTCTTTGTTATGTCTCTCAGCCATGCCTCAAGGTCGTCCCAGCGGACTGCAGGACAGGGTGAGCTCGACATCTCGGCTCACTGTTGGCGAGAGAAGCACAGCAACACAAAAAGAGACAAAATGCAAGTTTGTTTTAGGGTCAAATGAGCTATACTCATACGGGCTAGGCCGTTTATGAGAATTTCGGGGCTAACTGATGCCGACAGTTTGCGGAGCCAATTTCGTGGGTATGGATAAAGCCCACAATAGAGATTTTGACAGGCGGTAGCCTGGGGGTCGTCTAATGACGCCGGCTCTGATCGTTACTCTATTCACTTTCCTGGGGTCTCTCTTAGGTTCTGTCTGTCAGTGAAATGAGAGAAACAAATCACAACAGAAATGGAGAAAAATTAAAATAAAAACAAAGTTGAAGGTAGGGAAGATCAAAGGGAAACACAACCCAAGGAAGTGAATTGGTCTGCAATGAAATGTCACAAGCAATAACACGGGGAGTGTTATAAAATAAAAATAAAGAGGCCTAAGCCTATAAACACTGACTGAGTCCTGCCAATAGATACACAATAAGGGATTAAGATGTTAGACTTAATGTAAATTAAGGCTTTCTGGTGTCATCAAATTGAGTAAATATGTATGCAGGGGTCCGAGGCAAAGGTTTTACTAAAATAGTGATACAACAAAAGGGAAATTATGATAACTGATGGTGATTTATCAGTATAACCTACCCCCCCCCCCCCCCTTTGGAGAAAAGAGGGAAGAGAAAAAAAGAGAAAATTATCAATGAAAGAAAATGTGAATAACAACACAGGCTTGAGACGCAGGCAGAGGGATAGGCCCCGGCAGTGGGTTTGTGCCACTAGGGTGAGGGCCGTGTGTCTTCTCAGTGGTCTTCCCTGGCTGATTAGACACAATTTTGAATTAAAATTCAAACTAGTTTGAATTGGAATTCAACTAAGCATGCAAGGGGAGGTTCAAAATAATAAAAATAAGGAAGGAAAGAAAATTAGAATGATGACAGTGATGTATCAATACTAAAATTAATTAAACTGAAATTCAGAATGACTTCCTATAATCCCTACAATAACACTGAAGTTATTAGTATTGATTATAAAAATAATCAAACGAAAAGGGTAGCAATGAGACACTTCAATTGCAGACTGGGGGTTAAACAGATATTGATAAGTCGACCCAAGATGGCCACACGGTGGCGTGCTTCTTCCTAGGTGGACCTATCAATGGACTGAGTGAATCAAATCTAAGTTTTTAATTTGAAAAGTTTTCTTTTTTTTCGAACTTAACTTAAAGTGTGACAGTCAAAAACAGAAAAAGGAATTGTCTAATTCCAAATAATATCAGCATAAGCTAAGCTTGAATGCAGTTAAGTATTTGAGAGAGAAAATGAATGCAGAGAGAAAAAGAAATTGAAAGCAGGTATTATCTTATAACGCCACGAGATGGCGTAGTTGCGCTCGCGCAGGCTGACGTCAGTGGGAGGCGACACTCACGCAGGATGACGTCGGTGGGGCGCGCGTGATTTGAGAACTGCCACACACCTAGAGGCTGCCCTCTAGTGTCGGTGACGTGATTCAGCAATTTAGACAGCAGATTTTTTTTTATCTGTGGAAATCACGAGTATTTCGCGCTCTGTTGCATGCGGAAAATTACACGAGTTTCATAACATGTGACTAACAGGAATTACACATCTATTTAATTACACATTATATATGAAACGGTTTAAATAAAACAGGCATTAAAACTTCCGTTTTTAATTAATCGAGCTGTGAGTAAACAGGCATTAGACTTCGGTTTACTTACACATTATACATGAAACGGTTTGAATAAACAGGGATTATCTTCTGTTTATTTCAGCTGTGAACAGGAATTTTCTCTTCTGTTTACTTACAGCTATGAACAGGAATTAAACATCTGCTCATTACAGGAACAGGAATTATTGCATCTGCTCCTCTCCCATAAGCATTAATCAAAATAGCACTTTATGATAATGCGTAGGTTTACGAAATTGGATCGCGAGGCCAATTTCTGACCAGGAGCTTATCGTTAACGTATTGTATATAATAAGGCCTATTACGACTGAAAAACTGAGTCACTGCTCAGGTCAGATTTACGTCTTCGTCCTAAAAGAGATCCTTTCGTCTTCATTTAGTCGGTTTAAATCGTATTACATGAACTAACTGTAAAGAGTTTTGCTTCGTCTTTACAGAGACAAATGTAATATCATGAACTGCAGTTTTAGCACTTAACAGTGATTAAAAATGCTTAGACATTTTTGAAACTGTTAATTTGAAGAGCTGAGCTGGCTTTGTGCCTACCGTCAGCTGAGTGAGTTCGCTTTATAGCGACTTACCTCACAATTCAAAACGCGCGTGTAACGTTACAATTATTAATACCAATAATACACATTCACTGAAACTGAATTTTGCCCACCAAATAAAGTTTGAAACTGCCTAAAATAACTCCACCAAAATGTAGCGAATACGACTTTGGGTAAATTTGAATTAGCTCAAGAATATAGGGAATTTTGGAAATATTAATAATTATGACTCATGGTCATAATTCATAAGTCGCATGTACATTTATTTTATCAATTATAGAGATTAACTGGTTCTGTAACTGATCTAATCGTTATTCGTCCAGCGAGTAAAGGTGAGATTATCACAGTTAAGAAGGGTTATCTCTTTACAAACTCCAAGAAAGTTTGATCTCCTGGCCACGGACATCAAACCTTCTGAGTTTATTAATTAAAACTACTGAATGTAGTCTAATATCGAGCTTGTAGCTTAAGATCTTTCGTTTCATTGACTTTAGAATGGTGGGTTTTCAAACACAGAGACAGTGAAAAGTATAAATGGATTTTAATAAATGTGACTAAAGATTATATGAGCTACGAATAGAAACGTACGTAAAAATGCAAACAATAAACACAAACAAACATTTAAACAATAATAACATACGTGATAAGAATAAAATGAAATGAAAGAAAGAAAGAGAGAAAAAGAGAGAAGGGAAGAGCTAGTAATTGTTACATACAGAAACCTAAACAGTTGGACCCCAGAAAAGCAGCTTTTATCAGATAAATATACTTGCAAGTCTGTTCTCTGTTTGGTTGATGCTGAAAGCGCGGACGAGGTCCTGTTTCGACTGCGACTTCCGGTGTCGCGGGAAGCTTGAAAAGGCTCACTGAAATGTAACGTTACCGAGAAAGTTCGTCTTCATCTTCCGTGAAGGAAGAGGCAAATATAACTTAGTTGCAAAGGAACGGCTGCTACGACTCGAACATGTGTTTGTCCGAGGCCTTCCGGGATGTTCCTCGGGGAAGCGTCGCGCCGGTAGAAGAGGAGGAAAGATGAGAGCGAGGTGAGAGAGAGAGAGGTGAGAGAGCCCGCTGTGTTTTGAAGGAGCTCAAGTCACGCCCCCTTGCGTGCGTGACCCAATCGCCTGGGAGGACGTATTGTGGTCATGTCCTTTCATTTGGAAAGTACACGCCTCTTCTAACTAATGCTGGCGGAATAAACTTCGTTCATAAACATTTATAAAACTGGTATTAATCAAATAATGCATCCTCTAATATTCTGTGCTAAATATTCAACACCGTTGTGTTCTTCTGAACAAAACAATACCGCGAATGACAATTCTGTTAGTCAACAACACAAAGAAACAGGATTTCTCGTGATTACATGCATATTAAACTGATTACATATCAATAAAGCTTATAGATATCGTATTTCGGGTATAAGGATCATAAGCACAGCAAGAAATACATTTTAAACATTTTAAAAAGGTACTTTTGACCACAAGTGGTCGGGCATGATAAGGAGTCTGTGTTTTGTGTGTGTGTATGCAGAGTCGTGCACACGTGGAACCGCGTGGCGAACTTTGTCCTTCCTTTTCAGTGTGAATATCTTCTTGAGTTGATGAGATTAACTCAGGGAACCTGACCGAGCATCTGCTAACACTGTTGTTTTGTTTTGAGGGGTTAATCAGTACCTTTTTGTTTGTTGATTAGATTTGATTAATCAACAAAAAGGCAGACCTGATCATCTGCTTTCCGTTACAACGCTTTCAGAAAATATATAGTTTATATAGTTGAATCAGTTTTCTCTTCATGGTACAGACCAAAATGTATTATGTGTACACTTTCTTCACCTAAATCCATAAAATCCCATTAATTTCTTCACCTAAATCCATAAAATCCCATTAATTTCAATGGGACATTTACTTAAGTGTTCTACTAGGTACAGTGGGAATGAGTTTAATTTTGTTAACATTGTTTTTTTAAAACTCTGGGACCAGGGCTACAAGATAAAACCACTTTTTTGGGGAATTTTTTTTTTTTATTTCAGTAAAACACAACAAACCCATGCCAAAGTCAGATAACGTCTCGGTTACGGATGTAACCCTCGTTCCCTGAGTAGGGAACGGAGACGTTACGTCGGATGACGACGAATGGGGTTTCGCTTAGAAAGCCTCTCACCTTCGAGTATATAAAACGAGCCAATGGCAATGAAATGCCATGGGTCTGCGGAATTTGCATAGCGTATCTCCGCCCACCGCAGGGGGTATATAAGGAAGTACGCTGCAATATGCAGATATGTCTTCGCTGAGGAGCCGAGACTGAACTCAGGCGTTTTTCAGCGATACAGCGGAAGTGGCAGGAAGACGTAACGTCTCCGTTCCCTACTCAGGGAACGAGGGTTACATCCGTAACCGAGACGTTCCCTTTCGTGGTCACTCCGAGTTACGTCGGATGACGACGAATGGGGTTCCAGTCTAATCACGCCACCTCGGCTGTCATCCAGTGCCCTGCGTAAGTCTGAGCTCCCTGTTGTGAGAATAGCACGAACGAAGGAGTCCTACTTAACACAGGAATACCAAGGTACACTGGGAAGCATATCTCAGGAGAAATATGCCATTATGCCCAACCATTAAGGGGGGGACTTGAGAGACACATATGACCCAGAGGGATGCATATGGGGTATCACTGAGGTGTCCAGCCGCAGGTGGAATATTTAAACCCCAGGGGTGGCAAGGTGGCTTGCCAAGGGAAAGATACACGCTCAAAAGAGACTTACAGTGGAATACACATGTGGGGGTCGCCCAAAGGGGGGACCATGCACATGGAGGCACCTAGTCAAGCGCAAGAGCTGTGTTATGGCAGATTGGCATAACTCAGGCGTTGACGTAACCAGTGCTGGAGGAACTCAGAGCTTATCAGACTCACCTGAGAAGATGATCGCACGTATCCCGTCCGTGGAGAGGAATGGCGAGCAAGCGAAGACACCTGAGCAGAATCTAGTACCGGCTGGTTGAAGCGAGTACATGAGAAGAAACTGGCTCTACTCGGAGATTATAGAATCTCGCGAATGTGTTGGGTGTCGCCCAGCCTGCAGCTCTACAAATGTCTGTTAGCGAGGTGCCATGCGCTAGAGCCCAAGAAGAAGCCACACTACGAGTGGAGTGGGCTTTCACACCAAGGGGGCATTGACGACCTTGCTGCTGGTATGCCAAAGCAATGGTATCCACTATCCAGTGAGATAACCTTTGCTTTGAGAGAGCCTTTCCCTTCAGCTTCCCACCATAACAGACAAAGAGCTGGTCTGAGGTCCTGAAACACCGCGTTCTGTCTACGTAAGCACGAAGGGCGCGTACTGGACAGAGCAGTGCCAAGGCTGGGTCTGCCTCCTCCAAGGGCAGCGCTTGCAGGTTCACTACCTGTTCTCGAAAGGGTGTGGTAGGAACCTTGGGCACGTATCCAAGCCGGGGTCTCAGGATCACGTGAGAGTTAGCCGGCCCGAATTCCAGGCACGCTTCGTCAACCGAAAATGCCTGCAGGTCCCCTACCCTCTTGATGGAGGCCAATGCAACCAGGAGCGCTGTCTACATAGACAGGAACTTAAGCTCAGCTGACTGTAAAGGCTCAAATGGAACACTCTGCAGGGCAGTTAGAACCACTGAGAGGTCCCAAGAAGGTACGAGGGGAGGACAAGGAGGATTTAGTCTCCTCGCTCCCCTCAGGAACCTGACGATCAGGTCGTGCTTCCCCAAAAGACTTACCATCAACTGCTTCGTGATGTGCGGCAATGGCGGCAACATACACTTTCAGGGTGGAGGGAGACAGCCTTCGCTCCAACCCTTCTTGCAGGAAGGAAAGCACGACACTGATCGGGCATTTCGTGGGTTCTTCGTTTAGAAGAACACCAGTTGACGAAGAGGTTCCACTTCAACGCATAGGCATGTCTCGTGGACGGTGCTCTAGCGGAAGTGATGGTAGCCACCACCGCAGGTGGTAAGGTACTCAAACCTGCCTCGTCCCGTCCAGGAGCCACACGTGGAGGTTCCAAAGATCGGGATGAGGGTGCCAAAGGGTGCCCCGTCCCTGAGAAAGGAGGTCCTTCCTCAGAGGAATTGGCCAGGGAGGTGCTGTCGCGAGGAGTACTAGTTCGGAGAACCAGGTCCGGTTGTGCCAATACGGGGCAACCAAAATGACCTGCTCCTCGTCCTCCCTGATCTTGCGCAAGGTCTGCGCAAGAAGGCTCACTGGGGGAAACGCATACTTGCGTAGGCCCCGCGGCCAGCTGTGCGCCAGTGCAACCGTGCCGAGCGTGCCCTCGGTCAGGGAATAAAACAGGTCGCAATAGGACGAGACGTGGGAGGCAAACAGGTCTACCTGTGCGTCGCCGAACTGATCCCAAATCAGCTGGACCGTCTGGGGATGGAGTCGCCATTCTCCAGCGAGAGGCCGAACTCGAGACAGCTCGTCGGCCACCTGGTTCAGGTGTCCCGGGATATAAATGGCTCGAAGCGACCTCAGATGCTTCTGACTCCATATGAGGAGGTGGCGAGCGAGTTGCGACATACGGCGGGAGTGTAGACCACCTTGATGGTTGATGTACGCTACTGTTGCGGTATTGTCTGATCGGACTAGTACGTGCTGACCCCTGAGCAACGCATGGAAGCGGTGCAGGGCGAGACGTACAGCCAGCAACTCGAGGCAATTGACATGCCAAAGGTGCTGGGGTCCTGTCCAGGAGCCCGCGGCAGCATGACCATTGCACATGGCGCCCCAGCCCGTGGTGGAGGCATCTGTTGATACAACAACATGCCGGGAAACTCGTTCTAAGGGCACTCCGGCCCGTAGAAAATTGAGGTTCGTCCACGGGGTGAAGGTCTGATGGCAGGCTGGAGTCACTGGGACTTGGAGCGTGCCGTGTTGCCATGCCCACCTCGGGACTCGATCGCGAAGCCAAAGCTGAAGCGGTCTCATATGAAGCAATCTCAGCGGCGTTACTGCGGCTGCGGATGCCATATGCCCCAGGAGCCTCTGAAATAGTTTCAGTGGAACCGCACTCTTGCCCTCGAATTGGCTAAGACAAGTCAGCAGTGACTGCGCGCGCTCGCTCGTAAGCTGCGCGCACATGGCGACCGAGTCGATCTCCATACCGAGAAAGAGATCCTCTGCACGGGGCAGAGTTTGCTCTTCTCCCAGTTGACCCGAAGGCCCAGACGAGCTAAGTGCCGGAGCACTAGGTCCCTGTGTTCGCAAACCTGGCCTCGAGAGTGAGCTAGGATTAGCCAGTCGTCGAGATAGTTCAGGATGCGAACCCCGTGTTCCCGGAGGGGAACAAGGGCTGCCTCGACGACCTTCGTAAAGACGCGAGGAGACAGGGCTAGCCCGAAAGGGAGAACCGCGTACTGGTATGCCTGCCCCTCGAAAGCAAACCGTAGAAACGGTCTGTGTCGAGGTAAAATGGAGACATGGAAGTAGGCGTCCTTCAGGTCGATCGCTGCAAACCAATCCTGCGGCCGTACACACTGGAGGATGTGTTTGGCCGTTAACATCTTGAACGGCAGCCTGTGAAGGGAGCGGTTCAAGACGCGCAGGTCGAGGATTGGCCGTAACCCACCGGACTTCTTGGGTACAATGAAGTAAGGGCTGTAGAAGCCGGACTTCATCTCGGCTGGAGGGACAATCTCGATCGCACCCTTCGCCAGTAGGGTGGCGACCTCCGCTCTCATGACAGGGGCATTGCCCCCGACCATAGTGAAGCGGACTCCCCTGAAGCGGGGAGGAGATATCGCGAACTGAATCGCGTAGCCGAATCTAATGGTTCTCGCGACCCAGCGGGACAGTCTGGGAAGCTCTAGCCAGGCCTCCAGAAAGTGCACCAGCGGGGTCATACGAACCACAGACGTACCGTCGGTGGGGCAGCGAGGCGGAATGACCGGCACCGGCGAGGGTGGCATAGCGGCCCTGTGCGGGGGCACGGTCATAAACCGCATCCTGCCAGAGGAGGCCAGGGGAGGGCGCGCGTCCCACGGGGGCGTGCTCTGGCAGGGGTCTGGCGACAGAGGGGGGATGAGAGGAGCGTGGCCCATGGGCGGCGCGTGCTGTCATCCACTGCCTCTTAAAGCTCAGAGAAAGAGCATCAGTTCTTTTAGAACAAGATTCTCCCCCAGCCCTCCACTGGGGGAAGGAGTGGTCCTGCTCCCAACTCCCCGAAGAACTGAGCCCTAACTCCAAGCTGCCCATCTCAGGAGTGCTGCTTAGCCAGGTGTTAGCCGGCTAAGGGGCAGAGACAGGCGGTGCCAGCCTCCAGCGACCTCCTCGTGCTTGGACCGGTGAAGGCTCGAGGGAAGGAGCCGCATGGAGGTGGCGTCGGCGGGAAGCGGACTAAGCAGACCACACCCACGGATGACCGTCAGTGCATAGCCTCAGTCCGCTTCTGGAGTGATCGAAGACTGTTGGGCGCAGTCCTCAACCACACCGCCGACCAGGCTGCCCGCCTCAAGGGTGCTGCTTAGGCTGATGTGGCAGTCTAAGGGGCGGAGACGGGCAGTGCCACCCTCCTGCGACTTCCTCCTACTCAGAGCTGGTGAAGGCCCGAGGGGAGCAGCCGCATGGAGGGGGCCTTGGCGGGAAGAAGACTAAGGAGACCGCACGGATGGATGACCATCGGTACAGAACCTGAGTCTGCTTCAGGTGGCCGAAGCCACACCGCCAAAGAGCTCAGCCTGGGACATGGGGGAGCTGAGAAAATTAATTCTCAGACCCTACCACATCAACCTGGCTAAGCCCATGTCTGGACCACATAGTGGACATCACCTGACCCAGGATCACGCAGGTACCGATGTCGCCCGAGAGCGAGGTCAGTAGTGTGCGCGGCGGAACAACCAGGCCGGGCATGGGAGGCATAGCGTCCCAGCATAGGGGCGTGGTTAAAATTTTCCGCGTTCTGCCAGGGTTGGCCAGGGAAGGACTAGCGTTCCACTGCGGCCGGTTCGACAGAACTCCCGGGACAGCACTGCATCGAAGGCGCAGGCGACACACAGTACTGCATGACTGTGCCACGATAGTGACAGGGAACATACAGACCATGATCACCGTGCGATCGAAAGCAGCGAAGGCGGAGGACACCCGCGAGCCGCGAAAGTCACGTGGAGTCTCGCGCAGCGCAGGCGTCCTGATGCACGTCCGGGAGAAGCTTACAGTGCTCGGGGGGAGGGCGGGGCCACTCCAGCCGATGCTTTCAGCTGCCCGGGAAAGCATGGCTGACAGCTCTGGATCGGTCCCGGCAACGATGGCACTCCCGTGGGAGGCAACGCAGTCGAAACTTTATTTCCAGAGGAATCAAGCCCGCCTTGTGATGCTGTGAGTGCATGGTCTGCGATGTGGAGGGGGGTGTGGCCCGAGGAATTGACTCGTCGGTTGTTGTGCCACACCAAACCCTCAGATCACCCTGGCCACCAGCCAAAGTATCCCTTCTCGAGGAAGAGATAAATTGGGGTGTGGCAGAGGGGACTCTACTCACATGGAGATCATTGAGTCTTGATCTATAAACATCGCGATGGTCATGTTCCCTTTTTTTTTTTTACAATGAAAACATGACTCATCAACGAGCGCTGCCAAGCGTGATTAAGCCCAACACGCAAAACAGCGCTCGCGACCGTTAGGTAGATGACCGCACAATGCGCACACACATCCAGAAAATACACGGGCGAACCGTCTTGAAAAAGACGTGCCGCGTGCAGCTCTTTTAGAGAGTGGAAAAGCTCAGCAGAGTGCTGAAGCGCCCAGGGAGAAACACACTCACTGTCGGCAGATTACTGCACAAATCAGCAGCAGGAAATGCGATCTCGCTGGAAAGCGCCGTCACACAAACACACTGAAGAGCCGCTCGTCTCGAAGAGATTTGAGATGACACTCAAAAGGCTTATGGAGTGAAGTACTGAACTTGGCTCCGAAGCGAAAACATATCTGCATATTGCAGCGTACTTCCTTATATACCCCCTGCGGTGGGCGGAGATACGCTATGCAAATTCCGCAGACCCATGGCATTTCATTGCCATTGGCTCGTTTTATATACTCGAAGGTGAGAGGCTTTCTAAGCGAAACCCCATTCGTCGTCATCCGACGTAACTCGGAGTGACCACGAAAGGGAACTGACTTTTACCATCAACAGGCACCTCAACCGTTTGGTAGAGGTTTGTAGAAATTGTCTGTGAATTATTAAACAAACTGCCGATGTAGCATGAAAAAGACTTGCTTGAACACAATAAGTGTGTTTTTGAAACTCATTTTTGTAATACATTATGTAGGGAAAACCACTGTTATGGATGTGACGTTTTCACATTATGGATGTTAAGTGTCTAAACTAATGACTTTTGATATAAAACTTAAATAGTAATGGCAAATAATTACAAAACTCTAAATTATCCATGATCCACAGGAATACTCCAGACAGTCTTTTAAAATATACAACTTATATACATAAACATGCAATACAGCCAAATTGCTCCACGTCATTTATTTTTGTGGAAAGCCAGTGCAGGCCTGAGCGGCGGTCATATTTTGTACCGCCATGCGGTACATCTAGTTCAATAAATATAACAAATAATTGTGTGTCCAGCCGCTACAGGAACAAAAAGCTGACGCGTTGCCATACTTCTGTATGCTTGTATGTCTTCCTTCAGATATTTTTAAGCTGATGGATGCGTTTCCATAGTGTCGACTGACAACGCAGCGTCTCATTCCCTTTCTCAGGGCTAGATGTTTTCCCTAGGTCCATTTTCCTGGTTGCATTCACACAGTCGCTCTGGTTGTTGTGCAGGATTTTGACGGCACTGAGAATGTCAGAGTATTCCCATTCTCCATCTTCATTAGCATAAAGGTTGAGAAGTGCCTGCACTTCAGCATCGGTCCATCCATCCATCCATGGAAAATTGATTCCAGTTCTGGAATCGGATACTTGTTATAAAATAAAAATTTCGATTCCTCTTATCAATTTCTTTGTGAGCATTGTATACGACATTCAAGCGCAAGAAGTCCTGCACGCAGTTTTCTGTGCTGCACATACTGTACATCCAAAGCGCTGGCACAGAAAAAGTGATTTTAATGTCTCCGTGTAAACAACAAAAACCCAAATCTCGGAAGACGATGACGTCATGCACATGCATATTATGTCCTATGCCCTACTATTAAGTAGTGCTTGCAGGTTGCAGACACATCCAGTGTAGTCCAATTCATGAATATATCTAATGAACAGTCCTTTTAATGAGTGGTTCAAAAGACAAGCAAGTCTTGCAGAGAGATGGCGAGGACTCAAATGCAGTGTGAAACTTCTTTTTTATTTAAGGTTAAAAAAACCCACACAGAAAAAACAAACAGAAGAAAAACAGTAATCCAGGGCAGGGAAACAGCAGGGATCACACAGGCTGGGACTGGAAGAACTGACCAACAAGACCGGAAAACCCCTAAACTGGGTAAAAACCAATGAACCAGCACAGGACAAAACACACAGGTAGGGAAGGAAACAAGGCACATAGCGAGGAAGAACAGGTGGGGCAAGTGAACCAATGCCCAGGTTACAAGTGGGGTCGGGCCAAGACTGAAGACTGACAGAAGAGCGCATGTGAAACAGAAACAGATAAAAAGCCATATGCCAAATGCACATGGCAAAACAAACATGCAGAAGCCCTATGTTCTCACAAACACACACAGGACAGAAGAGCACATATCAGACAAAAATCTGCCATGTGCCCAAACAGAAAACAAGATACAAGACAGATAGAAGTGCATAGAGCATGGATGTCAGGACCCTGACACCGAAAGTGAACCTAGACTAGACCGAAGTGTCAGAATCTAGACACCATGCCCCAAACACTCAAGACACCGTCATACAGTAAGAGCGCACGACCCAGAGTGCAGCTCCAAAGCCATATGCTCACACGAACACAAGAAAAACACATGAGTGTCAGGATCCTGTCACCAAACCAAGCACAAGACCAACCAAGGTGACAGGACCCTGATACAGAAGATATATGTACAGTATTATGTACATATGATTAAGATATATGTACAGAAGATATATGTACAGTACAGTACAGTTTCAATTGAGAACGCTTTTTGTGATCAATTTTAATATCACACACGGATAGACCTATTTGCGATTCAAATAAAAATCTATAATTATAATCAATAATAAATCTAATAATATAAATCTAGACATTTGGGCTCTGTTGATGTGTTTAATAGACAATGTCTTGGTCCATTGGATATTGTAATATTTTATTTATTTATTATTTTTAAACGGTTAGAAAATTACTTTGTGGTCCCTTTGAGGAAATGCAACTGTTTGACATTCATGGACTTATATATGTCCACAAGAACTATGCATTAATGTTTACTTCAGCCACCCAGCATAGTCCTCATGCAACTTGTTTGCATAGCAGATGCAGTATGTTATCCAAGTATTAGACATCCTGTTTACAGTATCTGACTGGGTAGCAAGGAAATGCACAACTCGCACATAGGTGGACTTGACTACAGCCCTACTACTGTTTGAAATATTTATTCTTGCATCATTATTGTGTACTTTTGCCTACTATTTAATAAAAAGTTCTAAGCAATATATTTTTGTAAATGCACAGCATATTTTGCATATTAACTCAAGAATTTTAGCAGCCAAACAAATGAGCCTTAACGAGATAAACCCAGACTCCTTGACTAAAAATACACTTCACACTCCTGACAGATAAACAGTTTTTAACTAAATAAGGCCATGCACTTTACTGAACTTTAATTATCTTCCACAGGACTGTCTCATTATCAACTCTAGCTTGCGTAAACATGTTTATTTTTATTTTTTTAAAGAACTGTGGCCATTTTGATTCTGCTCAGGTGTTTGATCGTTTTCTTCACCCATAGCCAATTACTCATGTAGAAACCTCTGAGTGAGTTAGCTGAAGTGTGAGAGTAGGAGGGAAGGGTTAGCACATTCGGCCTCGTGCTGAAAAGGTCTCGTTTATTCCAGCCGTAATGTTAGTCAAGCAGTCGCCTCCACTACAGACTTCAACCGCGCTGAACTCTTGTCGCTGGTTTTAATGAGGGCAATCCATGGAAATTAATTTCAAAAGCAACCAAGTGTGAGTCTGAAGGCTGTGTATGGCAATTGAATTCGCTCAATGTCTCTCAAAAGTGTGTTAGGAGACTGAGCTTTTTGATATGCAGAACATAAAATCTGGAGTTTGCCAGTCAGTATCATTTTAAGATTTTAATTTCCAAATATCAGCCAATAACACTTATTTCATCATCAAAAAAATCTTTTTTGCATAGAGTTACAGTTTCATCATAATGAATGATGATGACAGATTAAAAAATTGTGGGCTAACTATGTCTTTAAATCTATTACCAGTATTCATAAACAAATAATATAATTATTATGACCGCCGCTAAAGCGGAAGCGGTCATATAGGGATTGTCAAAGTTCTTTTTTTTTTTTTTTGGCATCTACTGAATTTTTCGTCAACGATACCAGGGACACCGAAACACCAGGGGAACATGAAATTTGGTGGGCATGTAGCCCCACTAGACTTTTACGGAAAAATTTCGTTTGGTCCCCGGGGGCCACTCCCCCCCCGCACTGGGCCCCCCCAAACCCAAAAAATGCAGTTTTTCCTAAATAACTACCTGAACCGTGGCACCGAGGATGAAGAAATTTTTATGGTATGTTGGTCTTAAGGGCCCACATCAACCTAGCCCATAATCACTCATTTGTGATTTGTGCCCCTCCCATAAAAAATGAAAATGCAATATTATTCTGCTTTAATCGCCCCTATCTTCAGTTGAGATGTTCAGAACTGCACCATATTTCATGTGTATGATTAACTTGACATCCTCTGGGGGTATGCTAAGTTTCGTAGAATTTCATCCATGGGGGGGTATAAAATAAATTCATTTATGTGCACATTTAGTGACTGTACACTCATCGGCCTGTAGATGGTGGTGTTGAGCGAAGGGTTGCTGGTTTAGGATGATACTGTCACACACACACATGCAGGAATACAAACAAACGCAAGCATGCACACACACTGACATCCACACGCACAGACACACACCCATACACACCCATACAAATCCACATGCACACACACAAACACACACGCGTTAATAAAATTCAATCAACTCTGAGAATTATTAAACAAACTGCCGATGTAGCATGAAAAAGACTTGCTTGAACACAATAAGTGTGTTTTTGAAACTCATTTTTGTAATACATTATGTAGGGAAAACCACTGTTATGGATGTGATGTTTTCACATTATGGATGTTAAGTGTCTAAACTAATGACTTTTGATATAAAACTTAAATAGTAATGGCAAATAATTACAAAACTCTAAATTATCCATGATCCACAGGAATACTCCGGACAGTCTTTTAAAATATACAACTTATATACATAAACACGCAATACAGCCAAATTGCTCCACGTCATTTATTTTTGTGGAAAGCCAGTGCAGGACTGAGCGGCGGTCATATTTTGTACCGCCATGCGGTACATCTAGTTCATTTTTATTATTAAATATATTTAAAATATATTATCATATAGGCCTATCGATTTTTTGAGGGAAAACTCAAAAGTTAAGTTTGGTAGCTTGAGAGAAATTTAATTTTACTTTAGCATTGCTAGAACATGTTAGTGCTCTGGATTTCGTCTGTACTAACTTGAAAAGTTAATTTCATTAACAATGATATTTATTCAAGATAATGATATTTAACATGTTTGCCAGTTTGTATCCTGGGAATCGAGCCCACTTTGGTGTGCCATACTCTACAAATTTAACTACAAGAATAACCTAAATATTGTAATACATGATATGTGAATGACTTTCTATAATTCCAATGCTGTATTACCACACATCTAGGTTCATAACACAGGTTGTAGTTTCAAAACCCAGGAGAAATCTTGGTTTTGTACCTACAACCTGTTATCTACCACCATTAAACTCTTGAGCTAGGCATTTATTTTCACCTTGATCCAAGAGCAATGGTAAAAATTTGTACGAAATAATATAATATCTATGGGGATATATCATTACAAGCCCCATTTGGACACAGTGTTCTTTTTAAAGTCGCATTGTGGGAATATTACTGTTAAAACACTCCTGCTGGATTATCTATTGTTGTGAATAAGAATGTGTGGGTCATGTGTTAAAGGCACACTATGTAGTTTCCGTTTTTCTCAAACAGCGACCCCTAGAGTCGCTGTGGAGAACTTGTATTTAACGTTACTGTCGTAAATACCACTCACACAGAGCCGTCTTTGCACTCCTCTGACCGCGCTTTCTTCGTTTTCTTCGTCGACTCTGCCATGATTCACGTCTGAAATGCGTGCTAGTGTCTTCCATAGAGGCTGCTTCATATGTTGCTGATGTATGTGACGTTGTGCCGTAAAGCAAGTCGTGATTCTCGCGAGATTTGTCGGTGCGCCACCTCTCAAACTTGCATCGCTTGTTCTGCCAGCGGCGTCCCTCTCCCCCCCGCTTTGCTATCGGGATGATTCGCCCTACTACGAGTTAATTTACCATTGAAATTATTTCAAAGCTGATATATTAATGTACAAATCTTGCACAGTGTGCCTTTAAGACATTCTGAGAAGATTGCGCAAATGTCATAGTGTTCTCTTAGACATGTTAAACATTCTATAAAACATCGACCTTTGAAGCACCGACTGCTTGATATTTGCAGTGACCAGTAATCTGTTCTACTGCACTGTAGATTATGATGCTAAATCAATGTAGCAGTACATGAAAATATTTAGCGCACACAACCCCAGGGCGCGTGAGG
This sequence comes from Scardinius erythrophthalmus, assembly GCF_964197995.2. Lineage (NCBI taxonomy): Eukaryota > Metazoa > Chordata > Actinopteri > Cypriniformes > Leuciscidae > Scardinius > Scardinius erythrophthalmus. Next base: position 28,097,694 of record NC_138237.1, on the reverse strand, counting down.
AGGGTCTCCTCCCCTTTAAGCTGTGAGCAGGAAATTGCAATACGATTGACAATAATGTGAAAACCAACAACCCCTAACCAGATATTCATAGTACATAGTATCTTTCATTCAGAAATGCTCTTCAGAAAACAAAAACAAAAAGAAAACCCCCCACAAAGACAGAGACAGTTTACAGGACAGATGGAGCCCTGATAGCACGTTTGTTAATGGAAGATGTCATTTTGAGAGCGTATGCTCATGTATATATAAGTCTCAGAAATTGACACACGTTGGCTGAAATCAGTTACAGAGCTTCCGAAAGTAGAGCATACTATTTTTTTTTCCTTCATTGAGCTGTTAACTTAAGAACTATTGTGACTGGATTATTGAGAAGCAGGTCACAATAATTTTTTTAAAACGTCAAGGTCAGTAAGGTCAATAAGCCTCTAAAAATGTATATATATGTATAAAATATATAATTTTTTTTAATATAATGCGTATGCCTGCATATAGTCTAGATGTAAATAAAATATGTTAATTCAATTGTTACATGAAATTTTTTTATCCATTCAATTCTATTAGTCTATTTCTAAGAACTTGGAACATGTGTTTTAAGCTATTTTTAAGATTTTCCCTTTACTTTATTGTGACTCAAGAACATATACAAAATAATGATTAATTTATGAATCAAATTCAGTTCAGTTAAATACCAAGTTCAATTTACCAAATCAATGATCCAGTGTTAATGGCCACTACTTGCTAGGTTTTTGGCCAAATTAGCTAGAACCTGTTATTGCTCTGGATTTTGTCTGTGACAACTTGAAATGTTAATTGCATAAATTATGATAATTATTCGCGATAATAAGATTTTTTTCAAGGTTTACATAAATGCCTGTTTGTATCCTGTGAATCGAACCCCTGACGTTGCCATTGCGACTTTACCAGTTGAACTGCAAGAACAACTTAAATGTATACAATACGGAATTACCGATATATGAGTGACTTTCTATAATCCATACACTGTGTCGTCAAACATCTAGGCTCATAACGCAGGTTGTAGGTTCAATTTTGTTCCATATTGTTGTTCGTACAACAAGCCTACCCAGTCAAACAGAGATTTTTGTGTTTTCATAATGTTTATGCATTTCTTATGAATTTCTTTCCAAAATAGCATGTGATTCTTTCATATGATGCATGATGATTTTTCAGTGAGGGTTAAGCCTGTTTTTAATATATTGTGAATGTCTTTGAATGTCACATGTGTCCATAAAGGAAAGACAGTCATAATCATTTGTCTTACTCCAAAATGGAATATGATGGTGTTCCCATATTGAAGCACATAAGCTTCATGGTGACTCACCAAATCTCTAAAACTTCAACTGCTTCACAAAAGACAAGACAAAAAAAAAAAAAAAAAAAAACTTCATAAAGTATGTATTTAAAGGGGAAAAAAATTAAAGCCTTTCTGCTGGTAGCCACAGAGAACATGCAGGAAATTCAAGAGCTCTTGTAATGCGGCCCGGCGGATTCCCTCGGGTGATCAGACCGGGCTCCATCAACCTGCATCACTTTTTAAAAAGCTGAGCAGCTCAACCTTCCTGTTCAGATTAAAGCTCTCATCCTTTTTGTCCTGTATTAATATGGAAGGATGAATGTTATAGGTTTTGCTTTTGGCTTTTTCTTCAAATCAGATGTGCTGTGGGAATCCAGGGCTCTTTATACTGTGTGTAGTGGATCATGCAGTGTGAGCAGTTTTGTGGGGAAAGAGGAAATGAAGAAGGCTGAAATAAGGATGACTGCAATGGAAACAGAAATGAGCTTCTTTTTCTTTTTACATTTTCTTCCAGTGCTTAAAGCTGTACCGCAACCCATGGAATGATAATCATTAATGAATGGCTCACTGGCTGCAACAGACTTTCAATTTTTTTTGTAATTTGGATCTCATTAGCTACAATTGTTATTCATTTATTCTTGAAAATAAAAGTGACTTTATGCTCATAAAAACAAAAAAATTCTCAAAACACCATGACTTTTCTGAAATCTTGGTGGATTCTTTTACCACTAAAACCTATGTTGTACAGTTCCATTATGATACAGTTTCCAGGTTAGGAGTGTAAGACTGGAAAAACTGGAAGAGAGGGCAACTCTCTGAGAAAACAAAGGAAATTAACATTTGAATTCTCGCTTGTGAAGTTAGCATCACCATTTGAGAAGCAAGTCTCACCTAAGAAAATATCTCTTTCCCTCTTATACCACTCCTTCTCTCTCATGCTGAGATCACCAAAATTCACCCAAAAATCTATATGGTTTAATGTGAATAATCATCATACAGTATTATACTGTACATGTTTGGTATCATTTGAAATGTCTCAGTGCAACTGGTACAAATTCATTCCCAAAAGGTAATAAAGTTTTTAAGAGTTTAGAGATAACTTGCACACAGAGGAGGGTGTGTCTTCCATGCAAATGGCATTCTGCTCCCAAAATGTGTAAACTCTGAATGCAAATTCCCATTGTTATCAAATGTTTCCATGTGAAAGAAGTTTCTGTCTATATAAATGCAACAAGAGGCTCAGGACGATTTGTAACTCAAATTAGCCCGTGATGTGGAGTGTATGCAAGATACTCTGCATCTCCTCTCTTTATTCTAGAGCATCTGATGTTTTGTATTTATTATCTTTGAATTGCTTATGAAATTGGCATGATACATTTACCTCACATAATAAATTGTTACATTTGATTTTGATTCTGTATTACTCTGAGATTATTTTCTCAAGTAGATTAAGTGAAGTCTAATGTTTCCGCAAATCTGCATCCAGGGTTAAGTACATACTAGATCCCAGTTTAGATGGAGCGTGAGATTCCGATTCTGTTCCTGACTAACTGCTTGACTTTAACTAAGTTGTTATGCAGTCACAAATAGGGGGCTAGATAAAAATGCTATTGAGATAATAGCAGCGTTTGCAGTGGCATTATCTTAATGTACTAGCCATAACCTCTGGTTATTTTTTGGGCTTTAACTAAGTTGTTTTATGGGCGACTGTAGGGGGCTACATGGGTACTTTTTAACAATACTAGCGTGTGCAGCATTGTTGAACTGCTTTAGTTATAACCTCTGGTTGTATCGATCAGACAAGGCGAGTTTGTGATAGTGAGATCCGCGTATAAATACGGCCGGCACAAGACTCTCTGAGCGACATAGATTCCTAATGAACGAGTAATATATAAAGTTAAGAGTTAAATAGAATCATCAAATGTATTGCTAAACTATTATATAATTAACCAACAACCAATTGGCAATCTAACCTAAATTCAAGGTTGTGATCAAATGGAGTCAGATAAAAGCTTAAATGGAATTAAATTACTTTGTCACGTGGAAAGACAGTAACGCGGAAAGACAGAGACCTTCACCCGTTCTATCGGATACCGCCTTTGGACCGATTTAGACGGGCTTACAGGAGCATATGAAGCAAATACACTGATATCTTACAACAGGGCAGGTTGTCGCTTTTGCACTATACCAAAAAAATTAACCCAGCAAAGAGAAAGCTTTTACTGTAATAAGTGATAGTTGTATCACTTAAAGACCATACACGCAAAATTCACTTTTACGTGTTTGAACATAAACGTGTGTCGCAGTGTGTGTACAAAACCACTCCTTTTTTATATTCCTCATAAATCATAAACAATTTCACACTAATCAAAAGTTCCTTAATGTGGCACTTTTGTGGACATGGGAAAACAGTCATAGTCCATTTAATCAAAATAATTTCAAAATAGGTTAAAGTCTTTTCAGCTAGCCCATTGAAAATATAATCAGTTGAAAATAAGCATTGCAAATACCATGAATTGGCCCATTTTAGCATTGAGTTCTCTATCTGACTCAATTAAGTTATAAAGAATTGACTAATAATAAGTGATATTGGTAATGACTGCTGTCAAAGAGGAAAAAGACAACAAATATTAGTGATTTAGGATAAATATCTTCTGAATAAATGAGCAAATACAGTACCAAAACACCCTTGCACATCAAAATGATAAGGAACAATAAAAGTCTGGTAAGGTGTTTAAAGCTTGAGGTGATGTATACAATTAAATACTAAATTTGAACTTATTAGGAATCATGGTTTTTGGAATGCACAAGCAAAATCAGTCTTAAAAAGTCTTAAAAAGCCCCATTATTAGTAGAGATGTTTACTGCAGCCTTGTCCTGTTATTGTTCTTTAATTAATCGCTCATTAAATCCTTAAATCTCATTTGTAAAAGCAGACAACCTTGAGATGAAGAGCTCTTGATTGCAAATGCTTATGCTCTACTCATCTCTCATGAAAACACATATTTTGCCACATCCCTAGTTAATACTTTATCTTTAACTTCTTTGAATAGTACTAACCTAATTTGCATGGAGGTCTTGCATAGTCCTTCTTGGAATATAATAGGTATGCAGTGTAATCTCACTAGTTTTAAATGTAAAGAGTCTTAAGTCTTAATGGGGATTTAAGATGATTGAATATGAAAGTCCTTATCTGCCTTTCATGTTATTCAATAAGTGTTGGTGGTGGTTGACATTCTTTTTAAACACCCTAAATTTCAATGGCGGCACCATTGTTGATGTTTTACGTAAATTTATATATGACTATCATACAGATGCACCAACCTCAAAGAAAATCATCAATGAAATATAGATTTGAGTTATAATTATTTTAGAATCTTACCTGTAAAATGTTATGTTAAAGCTCCTGTTATTAGAAGAAATAGTCCATTACAATGTTCAGAACAAACGGCCTAGCAACAAGATACAACAATATTATAGTAATATTATTCTGATGGCCTTCTGAAATTATTTTACTGCAATCTGTAACTGAGATGCAAGACAAAGGCAGTTTAGTTTGTATGATCTAAGAGAGTGTGAGTCGGGCAAAGATGTGAAAGTAGTGTCGGCTAAATGTGCAGTCACATTTACTGTTGATTCGCTGGCGAAATTCAGTCATTCTGATTTATGCAATAGGGATACTGTGTGAGCATTTCTTCATACATCTCAGTGCTATTGACAATTGGTAGTGTGCCCGCACCTATAGTGTTCAATGGTGAAATCCAGACACTTAAATTAATCTCCACGCAGATTTTTTTGTTGGGTTCAAGTTGCTTGTCAATCGAAAGAAGATCTTGGTCTGAAAATGATTCTTTGTGAGCTGTGCTTCAAACATTGCTACACTATTGACAATGATGTTTTTTGCTTGTGAAATTTCACAAATATTTAAATTGAATTGAATTTGTTCTTATTAGGCCCCTGAAAGGGCGAAGGCCCTATTGTTTCTGGAAGGATAATTTTTTTTCTTCATTATTTTTTTTTTTAAGTAAAAAAAATTGGCCTTTTTGCCACTTTTGGGGCCCTTAACATGCTCAAAAACTCTTAAATTTTGCATATATATATAAATATAGCTGCGAGCAGCGATGGAGGGCCCTGCTCGCAGCTATATTTTATCATTGTTATAAATAACAACAAAATAACATCAGAGAATCCTACAATATAAGTGCAATAAAAAGTCTATAAAGTGCAGTCAGTTATATCTCACACCATTTGGCTCACCAACTTAGTACCAGTCAACAGGGACATAAAGATTATTGTCCATATAAACAATATACTACGGATTGTGAGATGTGGTATAAATACTACAGCAATACATACACCAGTTCCCAACTATTAAAGCTGTGTAGAGAGAGAAGTGTGGTGTATGTGGTGGGTTGGTTGTAAATTGGAGGAATGCTCGTTCAACAGTCTCACTGCACTGGGATAAAAGCTGTAGGCCAATCTAGTGGTTCTCGCTCTCAAGGCCCGGTATCGTCTCCCTGAGGGCAGCAGGTGGAACAGGTGATGGACTGATCTCGCAGGATGTTATGCACTCTCCGCAGACAGCGGGTGGTGTGGACAGTGTTTATCTCCAGGAGGTTAGTTCCGATGATTTTTCCCGCTGTCCTCACCGCCCTCTGGAGGGCCTGCTGTTCGGCCTTAGTGCAGCTGGGAAACCACACCAATAGTCCATAGGTCAGCATGCTCTCAATAGTGGTAAAAATTTACAAGGAGTTGCTTAAGGAGTTTAGCTCTCCTCAGTTTCCTTAGGTAAAAGAGGCGTTGCTGTAGCCTGGGTTTCCCCATGCTCCCTTGCGCGCAGTGAGATTTTATTCACGCTGCTAGGCAGCCTGGACACCATGGACCAGATTTTCCCCTCAAAAAGGGAACCAATCACAGAACGGGGAGGGAGCAGCAAGTCGATGAAGACGTCTATGCGACGCACCGAAGCAGTTTGTTTATATCTATGGATCCAACATGGCATCAGATGCAAAGTTACCTTTCGATGCAGCCTTGGATAGTGTTCTAAGTAGTTTAGAACACAAGTTTATTTCGCCTTCTTCCTCGTCGAATTTCTGTCGCTCTACATACTTCATCTGGTATAACTGAAACGATTGGCTATGAGCTACGTACAGGCGCATTTGATAGACATTCGTAGCGCCCAATAAACGGCTCTTTGCATTCGTAAACCACGCCTCAAATACGAGAAAATTAACATGTGGTTCCCAGACCACGTCTCAATGAGACGAGGTCTGACGTTAGCCAGGCAAGCGTTGCTGTGCCTTTCCCACAACTAAGGTGGTGTTAATGCCCCAGGACAGGTCCTCAGTAACAGTCAGTCCCAGGAACTTAAAGCTTCCCATTTAATCAACAGACTGTAGAAGTGAGACTTCCACGAGTCGCGACACAAATCAGCATACTGCCAAATGGTTTTGTCTCATTATAACAACTTAAAATACTATCCAGATAAGAATAAGACATCATTTGAATCTGTAAAACTCAAACCATTGTGCTTTTGTAGAAAAGAAAACAAACATAATACCGCTTTCTGCTGTCCCGGTTTTCTTTCCATTAAGCTTGTGGAGCACGTCACAAAAATGAATCGAAACATATATACTAGAAAGCTCTTGCGTGCCATCTGAACTTGTTTTTTGGGTTGGTGGATAGATTGTCTACTTCTGCTCTGTTTCCAGTTGTGGAGGTTAGCAAACAGCATTGCATTACTGCACACCCTCTTCTGGACTGGAGTGTGGATCGCCTGTGACTGACTGTATGTACCGAACCGTGACGTCCGTATAGTGATGGTTCGGGATAAATAAATCTACCAATATACCCCTAATATATGTATATATCAATTTAAATAATTATAAACATTTGTAAAAGTGCATAAACACAACTTGCACATAACAATTTAGGTCTGTCTCAAAGCAAGCAATCTACAGGTCTGAAAACTCCCTATAAAACTTATATTTACCTTTTTTGGTAACACTTTATAATAACGTTCAGTTGTAAATCATTTATAACTGGTTTGTAAATGATGAACTAATCATTTACAAAACATTCATAAATGATTAGCAAGTGATATACTAACATTTTATGCATGTTTTGTAAATTCCGTTACAAGTCATTTACAAGTGATTAGTAAATGATTAACTAATTATTTACGAAACATGACTAATCATTCATAAACAGTTAATAAGTGATATGTTCATTATTGCATGTATGTTTTGTATATTCAGTTATAAGTCATTTACAATTGATTAGTTAATGATTAACTAATAATTTACAAAACATGAATATGCGTTTCATAAATGTTTAATACATTTTTTGTATGTACAGTATGTAGCAATTAGAGGCTGCAGAAAGTGTCGTAAATGCCTTGTATACACGTACAGATCATGTGTAACAGGTCAGTAACAGTGTTCAACACGATGTGCAAACTATTCATCACTTGTAAATGTGTTACACATCATTTGTAGATTACCACTTCAAGAATCAATGAGGCATAAGATCAACGAATCGTATCTACGAATGATGTGTAACACATTTACAAGTGATGAATAGCTTACACTTTAGATTAGGGGACGCAGAAAGTGTTGTAAATTATTTTTTCATGCGTTTACACATCTATAACAGGTGTTGAACACTGTAGTGTGTACTGCAGTGTAAGTGCTGACTGGTGAGGGTATAGACAGCTGTCTTCTCTGACACACATGGAGTCTTTAACCACTGTGCACCTGATGTGAGCAAAACATACAAAAATGTTTTAAAAGGAATTAAACATTTATGAAATGCATAGTCATTTTTTGTTAATGATTAGTTAATCATTAACTAATCACTGGTAAATGACTTGTAACTGAATTTACAAAACATACATAAAATGTTAGTATATCACTTGCTAATCATTTATGAATGTTTTGTAAATGATTAGTTCATCATTAACTAACCACTTATAAATGACTTACAACTGAACGTTATTATAAAGTGTTACCCTTTTTTTGTTGTCTTTTTATAATTGTAATTTTTTTTTCTTTTTAAGATGACAAAGCTGGTTTATATCCTCCCTGCCTCCAGTATACCCACTCGTGAACCATTCATTTCTATTCGACGAGTCTGGTACCAGAGCAGGTTTGACAAAGTGACGTGTCATGCGGTGCAACAACAGGGCACTGTGAATCAGAACATAAAGTGAAAGAATTCTTTTTTCCTGAGAGTGATTCCTTTAATATCCACTCCAGACTTCTATAGGGCTAGGGTGGGTCACAATGCCTGGATGACTGACAATGAGCCTTCTGTAGATCAATCTACCTTTGATCAACTTGCTTTGGCCTATAGCACTATAAATCATACAGCATGGATAGGAAAGATATGTTTGTTTGCATTCACTGTTTTAGGCATCAGCGACTTTGGGACTGTTTAACAACAGCATACAGAAAGCATATATTACACTTGTATAATTTAAACAGATATTTAGATCCATAAATGCAACAATATATATTTTAAAATTTAAATGTTTGCATGGTTCTAGTTTAAATGTGTGACACGCTTATATTGTAACGAAGTTGATCAATCTCAAATAATGCCAGTTAAAATATATAATATCTGTTTTCACATCTACTGTATCTGTCCATGCGTATACAAAAAAAATATATTAAGCAGTTTAAGCAGATGATTGAGCATCTCTGAAACTGTTTTTATATAAAAGACAAAATCCTGAAGGATCATCTGGAGATTGTAGTAATGACTGCTGAAAATTCAGCTTTGCCATCAATCATTTTACAATATCTTCAAATAGTAAACCGTTCTTTTGAATTTTAAAATTTGACAATATTATGATTTTACTGTATTTTGGATTAAATAAAATAAGAGCATGAGACTTTTCAAAAACATTTCCTGAACCTATGTTTGGAACTTCATAATTTTGCCTTCAGAACTAACTTAATTCTTCAAGGCATAGATTCAACGAGGTGCTAGAAAATTCCTCATTCCTCATCCCTATTTTGGTATATATTGACATGATAGCAGCATCACACAGTTGCAGCAGATATGTCGGCTGCATATCCATGATGTGAATTACCCGTTCCACCAAATCCCAAACATGCTCTATTGAAATAAGATCTGGTGACTCTGGGGGCCATTTCAGTATAGTGAACTCTTAGTCATGTTCAAGAAACCAGTTTGAAATGACTTTAACTTTGATTTTGGCTTCAAGGTTCAATGTGTTGTGTTCTCAGAGATTATCTTCTGCAGACTTCGGTTGTAACAAGTGGTTATTTGAGTTATTGTCACCTTTCTATCAGCTCAAACCAGTCTGGCCATTCTCCTCTGACCTCTGGCATCAGCAAGGCAAGGCATTTTCACCCACAGAACTGCTGCTCACTGGATATTTTCTCTTTTGGAACACTCTCTGTAAACCCAAGAGCTGGCTGTGAGTGAAAATCCCAGTAGATTGTCAGTTTCTGAAATACTCAGACCAGCCCATCCAGAACCAACAACCATGCACTTTAAGTCACTTAAAATGAACTTGCTCAGTTTGAATTCCAGCAGGTCATCTCAACCATGTCCAGGCTAAATACATGGAGTTGCTGCCGTGTGATTGGCTGATTTTCATTAACAAGCAGTTGAACAGGTGTACCATAAAAGCAGCAGGTAAGTGAATATATATTAAATCTTATATACATCTTTAATACAATTTTCCCTATATTTTTTCTTGCGGGAGCAAAACTTCTCTATTTGGTAGACATTTTGGACACATGAGCAAAAAAATTCTTTATACCAGACCTGTACAGCATACACACAAAAGGTGGTTACATCATGCAGTTGTAACTATTTTTATTTGATTTGACCCTTGATGTAACTTGGGGATATTAAAATCATATTTTTGAAAACAAGCAGTTAATTCAGAAGTCGCTAAATAAAGCACATTTACCAAGAAAAACAAACCATGCAGAACTACTATACTACAAATAGACACTGAGAAAGAGGGTGAGTTAATCCAAACAAGCTTTATTGGATCACACAGTGGGCACAGGAAACAAAGAGGCAAGCAGATATGACAGTTGATGGATGGCAGAATGATGTTAATGAAAGTATTTGTCTTACAAATGGTGATGGTTAGCAGTCCGGTAGAATACACCTCAGTATACTGGTGGAATATGGTGAGCAGGTTGGTAACGCTGGGGAGAACAACACACTAGGAGAAACAGGAGGGAGAATCACATGTACACTGGAGATCATACTTTTAAACCCTTTGGCTTACTTGCCTGTTGTAACTGAATTAGCCTACTGTAAACACATTTTCTGTTCTTTTTATAAAAACCAGGGGACTTTTCAAGATTATATCCACTGGTAATCAACCACAGATGTTGGTCCACAGATCTATTTATCTTCATAATCTATCCACATTATCTGTTCTAGGTCCTTTTATTTATCCCTTCATCAGCAACTTAATTTTCCCTGTCTTGTGTGTTTTTTTCTTTTCTTTTTTTTGGGTTCAAATGTCATGTGTGTGAATTGATTTATATTAATAGTGTTCATTATTTCTTAGAGTAAGTAAGTAAGTAAGTAAGTAAGTAAGTAAGTAAGTAAGCTTTATTTCTATAGCACCTTTCACAGACAGAAAGCCACAAAGTGCTTAACAACAGAAATTTACATCAGAATATACACATAATATAAAAAGGCCAAGACAATACAAGATCATATCAACCCAAAAGTAGCTCATTAAAAGCCTGAACAAATAGATGAGTCTTTAGTTTGCACTTGAAGGTATCAACAGAGTCAATAGAGCGCAAAGAGGGCGGAAGATCATTCCAAAGCCTAGAAGCAACAGCCTGAAAGGATCGGTCACCTCTAGTACGAAAACGAGTGCGTGGAACCTTCAGCAGATTCTGATCCACAGACATCAGAGCCCGCACAGGGGTGTAGGTCCAAAAGAACTAGAACAGTTTGTTTTCCAGAATCAGCAGACATCATAATGTCATTTGACATTTTCAGTAAGGCTGTTTCAGTAGAGTGTTGTTTACGGAAACCGGACTGAAATGACTCATGGATGTTACTTTTGTCCAGGAAAAACGTCAACTGTTCACAGACCACCTTCTCAAGGATCTTGGACAGGAACGGGAGCTTAGAAATAGGCCTAAAACTATTGAAATCGTCGGGTCTAAACCTGCTTTTTTTTAGTAAGGGCTCCACTATGGCAGTGGTTCCCAACAGGGGGGTCGCGGCCCACAAGGGGGCCTCAGCGAGCTCTCAGGGGGGTCGCGTCATATTTTGAAAAGTTTTGCGCAATGAGCATTAAATAAAAGCCCTTAACTTTATTCTGTTCAAAATGTACAAAATTTATATGATGAGCGAGTTCATCATGAATCCATTTTCCAATCCGTGTTTTTGTCTTATCCTGAACAACTATGGTACACCTATAATAAGTGTTTACATTGGGACTATTTTACACTAGATCGGATCGCTGCCGCTGCGTAGTAGCCCAGTACCTGCGTGACTCGTCATAGACGTACACAGAGAGAAGTAGTTCCGGCTACAATGTTCTTCCGAAAGACGCATTATTCTGTAAGTAAACGCAAGTTTATTATTGCTCGCTATATAGCGCCAAAAGCGTCAAAAATAAAGCCTCACATTGATTAAGCCTCACAAATAACATGCAAGTATTGAGGTCCCAGACAGCAGTCATTTAGTAATAGCCTATATTCTTTTCTTTCTTTTTTTACCTACACACCAGTGTGAATATTTTTGTTACTGTATTTCAAATAGGGCCAATTTATAGGCTACTCCAAGGCTTACGTTTTTAAATTACAAAGGGCCTAATGATGTTTTTGTTATTGTATTTTTAATATTATAGGCTATTATTTGTGCATAAACATATCTGGTTATAGTAAACACCGTTTGTTTGAAAACAACATATTTTGTCATCCTTGCTGCAAGCTTACAAGAGCGATAATATCATTAAATGTGAATGGGGGCCCTAAAATATTTTCTTGGGAAAAAGGGGGTCTCAGACAAAAAAAGGTTGGGAACCACTGCACTATGGCATGCTTGAAAGCATTGGGAAACACACCAGTAGACAAAGAGAGGTTAACCATTTTGGTAAAACAAGGGCCAATTACCTCAAACACTTTTTGGAAGAGCCTATTAGGAAGGACATCAGATGAACAAGAAGATGGCTTCATCTTGGTCACCAGTTCCGAAATATCAGCAAACGTCACAGTCCTAAATGAGGACCACATGCTGGAGACAGGCTCAAAAACAGCAGGGGTACCACACGGAAGGGGCGGGATTTTATCCTTAATCATCTTAATTTTATTGGTGAAAAATCCCAAGAAGGCGTTGCTGTCAGCTTCACAAAAAACAGGGGTAACTGGAGCAGCAGGACATACAAGTGCATTGATTGTGTCAAACAACACTTTAGGATTTCTTTTATTCAATGTTACCAGTTGACGGATATAGTCAGATCTGGCATTTTTCAACCATCACATTGTATGATGACACAAGATCCCTGAGATAGAGCCTGTGCACCTCAAGACTAGTGGATTTCCACAGGCGTTCAGTCTTTTGACACAGTCTCTTAAGACTTACGATATCTTCATTTATCCAAGGGCACACTTTTTTCTGAGTAGACAAGTTAGATTTAACAGGAGCCACCTGATCCAGAATTGTAACGCAGTGATTATTAAAACAGTGAATGAAATCATCCACATCGAGGCAATCCATGACTAAAACAGGATCAAACATATCAGAAAAAGTATCTACAGTATTAGCAGTGATAACACGCCTCTGAGACCTAACTGCTGAAGGCTTTGGCTCAGGACTGAAGTGCAGATCAAACAGAACAATACTATGATCACTCATATGGACATCATTTACAGATACATTTAAAATGTCTAGGCCAAGCGTAAAAACTAAGTCTAAAATATGGCCTTTTTGGTGAGTGGGCTCAGAAACATGCTGCTCAAAATTAAAAGCTTCTGTCAATGTTAACAATTCCATTGCGGGGCAAGATGAGCTGTCATCAACATGGAGGTTAAAATCCCCAAGTATTAAAACAGATTCCAACTTTATCATAGAGGACAAGAAGTCACTAAAATCCTTTAGAAAGACAGCAGCAGGGCCAGGAGGATGGTAGACCAACATGCAGTAAAAAGGGGATGAGAAACCCACTTTGACCATCTGCAATTCAAAAGAAGAGAATTCTTGGGACTGGATCACCTGTGCACAATAGCCAGACCACCACCACGACGACAAGGGCGGGGCTTCCCAACAGCAGAGCAGCCAGCTGGGCAGAGCTCATTTATATGAATAAACTCTTCCTCTCTTTGCCATGTCTCCGAAAAACACATGATATCCTGGCTTTCTCTTGAGAAAAGATTGTTCAATGAATGAGATTTATTCGCAATTGAACGAGCATTCAACAGGCCAATGTGGATTTTAGATGATGTCACGAAGGCAGTGTCCATATTGCGCAGGGGGATTGGTCGAAGGCACGTCCAGCGGTCACGTGGTCTCCAACCGGTCCATGCCGGAAGAGCCGGCACGAACACGGAAGTAGATGGTGGCGACGAAAACCCCTGACCACAACTCCAGCGCTGTGAAGGGTCCAGGACACCCGTTGTAGTCCGAGCAGGCGGCGGCGTGGACACGCTGTCGCACACATCGAGGAGAGGAATCCGGCGCAGGCACCGAGCGCGGTCCCGGCAGCGGAAGACAACGGAGCTGCGGCACGCCTTCGCCTGACCTGGCAACCTGATCTCACGGGAAAACGTACAAATTCTACAAGGTGGCTAATTCGTACGAATTCATAAGACCTCACTCGTACAAATGAGTATGATTTTTGCAAAATCGTACATATTTTATGAATTGCCCAATTCGTATGAATTCATACGAATGACCTACCCCTCACCCCACCCCTAAACCTACCTATCACGTGGGTTTAGACAAATCGTACAAATTCGTACGAGTGAGGTCGTACGAATTCGTACGAATTAGCCACCTTTTATCATTCGTACGAATTTGTACGAATTGGTAATGAGATAGTGTTGGACCTGGATACCGGGCCGTAAGCCTCTTCTCCTGGATCTCCTACGGACCCTGCCTGGTGCCCGACACAGCAGCAAGTAGTCAGGTGAGTCGGGATCGATTACAAAAGGAGGAGGAAACGCCTGTTTGTACCTGTCGTGTTTATCAAACCGGCCCTCTGACACAGCTGAAACAAACAGGCCCTCTTAGACACAGCTGAAACAAACAAACTCATAATGACAGTGACCATGGTAACAAAGGAGTGGCGGGAAAATCAAACAAAGGGAAACCAGGAAATAAAGAATTACAAACTAAAAGTCCATGAACAAAAACGGTTTCACATATTTAAATTACTTCTGACAATTGATGATTACACAAAAGCCATACATACTATGAATTAAATTAATCTGGATTAGATGTCAAAAAAATATTTAAAAATGAAGAGTAATTGAACACACACAATAATGTACCATGCTTGTTTTTTTGGGAAAGTTATGCAGTAACATAGTCAGTTGTTCAGTTCCAAGTCAGTGGAAACGTGGGCCGGTTTGCAGATCCTCTGGCTAAACAATGGCACAATTTCTGCTGAAAATCTGGAGCAAGGGCTTGTTTCCAACAACATTTTAATAGTCTTTTTTTTCTGAAGTAGATCTGTCAGAAAACTTCTTATGTACAAAATCAGCACTTTTCTAACGTGTCACTAACGCGTGTAACTAACATCACCTACGTGCAAACTAAGGGATTTGAAGGCCTGCATATTTCCAGATGCCTGTGCCTCACTGACAATCATACACCATGCAAACTACAGAGCTGACGGTTCTGACATGTGGGTAGTTATTTATCAGATTTTCAAACTGACAGGTGGATTTGTGTTGTTCCAAGAGCCTACAGATTTAAAGTGCACAATAATGATGGGTTTCTTTTAGTAGTATTCTAATAATATACCCAAAATGTTTGCCAGCATATATTCAACAGCAATATAATCTGCTTGTCTGTCTTCTACCTCTAACCATCATAATCAACAGCCACAAGGAAATACGAATTACCATAAGCATTCTAAATGCATAACCATCAAACGCTTCCAAACACAATGAAATCTTTGTTAACAAGATTGTTTTACAGTATAAGAGTTTGGCTTTCACTTGTTTCTCTTGTTTGACTTGTATGTCCTACTGTTTAATGTTAGCTGGAACTCAATGTGATTTAATAAGATAATATCAGTTTTAAAGCAGCCTAATTGTTGTGAAATCTCTCCCTCAAGTATTAAGTTGGCTACGTGTGTGACGTTTTAAGTTGCGTTGCATGCAAATTACGTAGTGTCAATTTCATTGCACTATGCAGTTTGTTATTGCAGACTCATAATAATATATTTCTCGATTTATATTTCATGTAAGTTATCAGTGCACTTTGAGTTTGCAATCTCTTAAGTTGTTGAATATATTTAGACAGTGAGTATTTATTTCTGTTATATTATTTATTTCAGAAACTACCTCAAGTACACTATTATATGGTCACTCTTGTGCATGATTTGATGACTCCGACACCCTGGCCAGAGTTCTGCAGCGGTCAATAATATAATCCACCAGCTTTCAAATGGGGCAATCCCCAACACTAATATTGATGAATATATACACTCTGAAAGCAATTCTAACAATTACAGTCAGCACACTCTTTTTTTGTAAGATTACAACTGCTGTGTAAGTAGTTTATTTATTTTAATAAGTCATTGCTGGATGATATTCTCAAAGGGCTAGACTTGAAAATGATAGGCTATAAAACAGAAATAGGCTACTGAGTTTTATTGAAGGGACAGTTCACTCAATAATAAAGATTCTGTTACTCACCCCCTTCTCATTTTAACATCATGGCTTTAGACTATGACTACAATACTCACAAATGCGACAAAAAATGCCACAATATTTTAAAATGTAGCCTATAGTTGGATATTATCATGTGAGGTGGGGTAAGTTAATTAAATAACCAATGCCAAATTAGTTATTCATGTCTTTACAAAGCACATAGGTATTTCTTCCATGTTACAGCAAACACAGTGTGAGACATGAATTGCTCTTCATGAACAAATGACTGTTACCAGGTTATTTTAATGAATTCATTAAACATCCTTCAAACATGTTTGTGAGTTAAATCAGAATCACTCAGTTACTGAATCGTTCTGGGGTGCGTTTCCTTTACAATGATGTAACTCGCTGCTTAACCACCATAGTACGATGCATAGTTGTAGAAACTAACTAGCAAGTTGTGATTGTTTCCCAAAAGCGGTTGCACCTCTGTCAATGGTATTTCAACAATATATGACTGTCGGTAATGACATCACGTGCAGGTTATGTAATAACTTCTGCCAATTAATCGATTTGAGATTGCAATTAATATATTTAACATTATTATAGTTACTTTACATAAACAATAGAAAGCTGGTAATTTTTTACTCATGTTAACATGCAGTCGGGTGAATTCAGGTAAAGTGGGCCACTTTTTGTTACCTTTAAAGTCTAGCTGTTATATTTCAATTTGAAACAGTTCATTTGCAAGGTATATACCAATAAACATTTTGAGATCATGCACTCCAGATGAATTTCTTTTCAGGTAAAGTGGGCCTTTATCAATAAAATGATCCTGTATCTTAATTAAAAACACATGGTTTATGAACACATGATCATTCAAACATAATCAACAACGTATTTAACAAACCCTATATAGTAGCCTATAGGCAGAGTAAAATTCATAAGATAGAACTTGTTGGAGTGACATTAAATTTGATGAAATATCAGAATTATTCAAACTAAAAACACATGCCACAACAAATGGGCTTACAAAAAACTGAATAACCAGTGAATGTCAAATTATTTAATGAATTTGAGTATAATTACTGAATTACTGACGTTTAAAGCCGTGTAGTCTGAACTAGGTATTAGAGGTGTGGCTACACCCACCAATGTCATAGACCATTTGAGAGCAGACGTCACAGTTACGTCACTGCAGCTGCTTGCGCATTGTGGCAACAAGTGGAGGGAAATGGGCGAAATCCAAGGAATAAGAGATTTTTTTTTTTGTGCCTTTGGATGTCAGAATCTGAATCTAAAAAACAATATGGTCTTCATTTTTATACAATACCGTGGTCAAAGACGCCATTTGAATCCAATGGTTTCAAGCCATTAAACAGACAGACTGGACTGATTACCCATATTAAAACAAGAATTGTATGTAAACAATAGATCTACATATCTACAAATTTTACAATTCGGACTTTTTTTCTCCCAATTGTGAGATATGAAGTCCGAATCGAGATATAAATTTGCAGTTGCGAGGAAAAAAAAGTCAATGTTATAGTTTTAAAGTTCCCCTGTAGTCAAGAATTTTATCCCTTAAAACGCATCTTTGATCACATAAATTACGTATTTAAATGTTTTTGCAGTGAACAAAAATATAATTATGCCTTAAAATACCTTGAATGTAACTACACCCTTGCTTCACTTAGTATACGCGGATTCATGAATATGCAAATGGCCTGGCTTCTCTTGAGAATGCCCTGCTTCAGAGATTAGTAATTGATATGCTAAAGCCCGCCCCCCTCGTGACTGAATTGGTTACAAGGTTGTTTGTGATGTAAGAAACACAGTCGATTTCAAACCACGTTTTTGAGTCTTTGCAGTTTGGAGGAAATACTCAGCAATGGTGTTGACTTATGAATTTGTACATGGTTTGTCGTAAAGCATATTAAAAACAGAAAATCTAGATTTTCACCACAGGGGGTCTTTATATGTTAACTATGTGAAATGTTATAGGCTTAAATATTATTCCATGCTTTTTCTGTAGGGCTAATACATTATGTAGGCCTATTGTTTACATCAAATTCATGCTTTACTTGTATGGGTAATAGTATGGGTAGGCCAGTATCTGATGTGGCCACCAGCTGTTTTAAGTACTACAGTGCATCTCATCCTCATGGACTGCAGCAGATTTGACAGCTCATTATTATTATTATCTGCAGTCCTCATGTCCCTGCAGCAGGACTATGACATGACTATGGCTTAACACTAATGTACTATGATATGCGTGCCGGGGCCTGCTTTGACAAATGGATTAACATGTAGTGGCTTGACTTATGTGTATCTGGGCTAGCAAAGCCAGAATTATTTAACTAGAGACTTTAACAATGTAAACCTTGGTTCCATACCCTTAGGTTTGTTTAACTATTGACCTAAACCTGCTATGTGCCTGAGCCAATATGGCTCAAAGTTATCTAATTAGAACAGACACTGTGTGACTTTAACAAATGATATCACCTGAGCAAGCATACATGTGTTGCAGACATCGCCCTGGAGGTCAACTCAACAGATGAGAATGTGTTTTTTTTTTTCAATAAAAGAGAGAGAGAGAAGAGTTTGCTCTTAGTCAAGCGGTCCTCTGTGTTGTCTTTATTTAAACATAAATTCAAAACCATGAATAAAATGCAGTGATATTAGAAACAGTATTCTTAACTGTGAATAAATATATAAATATACATAAATAAAAAATAAGCAAACAAACAAATACATAACAAATACAGAATGAACTCAGGTAAGTATAACTTGGTTAAGTTTAACACGTATCATCCGCAATCACACGCTGACGGTTTACCCTATTACAATTATTATCATTAATTATTATAATACAACTATTATTATTTTTATTATTATGTGTAAGCCTAATTGAATTCTTAAATTGAAAACCAATTGCGAACTCCTCTGTGATGAAACAGTAAAAAAAACCTATTCAATAAAAAACACATACATTTACTTCACATACAAAGGATGTGAGTGATTGGTTTTCTCTGAAACATAATAATTTTAACTAACCTTTTTCAAAAAAAGAGTGAGAGAGACAAGAGTTTGCTCTTGGTCAAAGGTTGTCTGAAGGGTTGTCACGGCAACTCAAGCTCTCAACTCTTTCACCCAGAAAATGCAGTTCTATAATCTTACACTCATTATAACACATTTTTGTAATAAAGTAAATAAAAACATATTAAAAATGCATGTGAATTATAGTTCACCTATATGCACATTAAACAATATATGTATATAAAAACAATTTACTACACTCCTGACTCAATGTAATGTTGGGGTAACACTCTTCCAGACAAAGAAAATAGTGCGTTCTAATTTCCTTAAGACTCTTTGGTTACTTATTGTCTCTCAATAAGCACATACAGGTTAAGTAAATGGAGTAAATGTAGTGTAGTAAATTGTTTGCATTGGCGTGGTTCAAATCATACTTATCTGACCGGTATCCATTTGTAGCAGTATATGAAGAGGTGTCATATCGATCACAAGTTCAGTATGGAGTACCACAAGGCTCAATACTAGGACCAACATGCTGAAAAAAATCCTTAGGAAGCACAGACTTAGTTATCACTGTTACGCTGATGAAACCCATCTCTTTATTTCTTTGCGCCCTGACGAATCATACCAATTCCCAAAATTAACGGATTGCATAGCTGAAATAAAAAAATGGATAAATAGTAATTTCCTACTTCTCAATTCCGAAAAAACCCCAGAGATTTGAATTTTTTGACCAAAAACTTCTGCACGTAATAACTCTGAATACGGCTGCTCTGTCAAGTCTTCGTCATCAGTTAGGAACCTGGGTGTGCTCTTTGATATCAATCTTTCATTTGAAAGCCACGTTTATAGCATCTGTAAAACAATATTTTCCATCTTAAAAGTATATATCTAAATTACGGCATATGCTCTCAATGACAAATGCAGAAAAGGTAGCTCATGCGTTCATGACCTCAAGGCTAGATTGTAATGCTCCTACTGGGTGGTTGCTCTGCACGCTTAATAAACAAATTCCATCTGCTCCAAAACGCAGCAGCTCGAGTTCTTACCAAAACCTGGAAGCATGACCATAATAGCCCGGTTCAAGCAACACTGCATTGGCTCCCTATTAAACATCATATACATTTTAAAACCTAGCTAATTTCTTACAAAGCACAAAATGGTTTAGCTCCTCGGTACTTGAGCGAGCTCTTAATGCATTATATAGTCATTCACGTTTATTACAATCTCAAAATTATGGACAATATCAAAATCAATTGCAGACAGTACATACTTTTATGTAGCACCCAAACTCTGGAACAGTTTGCCTAGCCTTGATCGGGACAGACACAATCTGTCAGTTTAAATCTAGACTAAAAACACATCTCTTTAACCTGGCACACACATTATCAAATTCATATTATTCAAATCAGTTATTTGATTGTTAGGCTGCAGAAATTAGGTTAGCCGGAATCCAGTCCAGAATCCGGTCCGTATCCAGATCAGATGGTGGAACTGCACCTAGACATGACCACAATGCAGCCCTGAATGTCAGCAGAGATCATGTCAACTAGACAATGCCTGGTGAATGACCCTCGTCGACAAGATCCTCAGCAAAGACCGCAAGAACCAGACAAGTCCCCTGTACAGACCCTATGACCAGCTTTGTCTCCATACTGGTGTGATGAATCCGATCTTCAAGCTAAAGGAACTCGATTAAATATTTGAATGCTACCGATCCACAATCTGATTTCTGAATTATAATCACACCGCATTTCTTTGTTGACCAGAGGAGAACCCCCGACTGAGCCTGGTTTCTCCCAAGGTATTTTTTCTCCATTCTGTTACCTGATGTCGCCCATGGCTTGCTTAGTTGGGGACACTAAATAAACAACAATATTATTGATTTGACTGCACTGACACTATTGGATGAGAACTGAACGGAGCTGGACAATGACATCACTGTTTTCTGCAGAACTGCTTTATACAGTAGATGAAATGAACTTGCTCTTTACAATATAAAGGGTAAGGGGATGTTCATGAATGGTGCATCCCGGGAAGCAGTTGAAGATATAGGTTTTGTGATAATGGAGATGGAATGTAAATGCACAATTTATGCAACTGAAAGAGCAAAAAATGGGGTTAAGCGATAAAATCTTGCAGTGTTACCAACGCATTCTCATCCTTGGGCGTTATATACTGACGCTTTTGACATTTCGTCGACATCGAACGCACATGGCACACTTTAGCGTCAATATGACATGCACAGAGCTTTGTTCGGTTATGGGTAGGTTTAGGTCTGGTGTAGGGTTAGGGTTAGACCGCTAAGAGGCGCCTTCTGGCCCATTTCTATCTGCGTCTCATATTGACGCTAAAGGGTGCCATGTGCGTTCGATGTCGACGAAATGTCAAAAGCGTCAATATATGACGCCCTAGGATGAGAACGGGCTGGTGTTACATACTGTATCATCGAGGCTGAGAAAAAAAAAAACACAATGCTGCAGACAACAGGTTAATAATAATAATAATAATAATTTGTTACATTTATATAGCGCTTTTCTGGGTACTCAAAGCGCTTTACATAGAAGGGGGAATCTCCTCAACCATCACCAATGTACCCGGATGATGCAATAGCAGCCATATTGCGCCAGAACGCCCACCACACACCAGCTTATTGATGGAGGAGAGACAGTGATGAAGCCAATCAGTATTATGGGGATGATTAGGAGGCCGTGATGGACAGAGGCCAAGGGGCAAATTTGGCCAGGATGTCAGGGTTACACCCCTACTCTTTTTCGAAGGACATCCTGGGACTTTTAATGACCACAGAGAATCTGGAACTCAGTTTAACGTCTCATCCGGAGGACTTGTTAATGCCGTTATCTTATTTTCCATGTTCTTGGAGTAAATATGTTTATACGGCTTTTTAAAAATGCGTGCCATTGACATGCATTTGGCCAATCAACATACACTTAGGCCTATGTCAATGGTAATTCCTATATTGTTGGTTTAGACCCTACTCTGAAGTAGGAGCTAATTTAGTTCCCCCAAAAGGAGTTTGTAGAGCTAAAATCATTCATAGTTCCTGCGGTGTGAACACACCAAAAAGCGGGTACTTCTGCCAATAGTTCTACACTGTAAAATCGAATTAGTTGGATTTACTTAAAAAAAGCACGCAAACCGATTGCCTTAAAAAGTTTCACAAGGTGTTTAGGACATAAGTGTTAGCAAAAAAATTCTAAAAGATCATTAATTGACATGAAATATAATTATGTTATACATCATTCATTCATTCATATATACTTCTCTTCCTTTGAAACCGAATAACTGATTTCTTGTTGCAATCGCTGCATCAATGGGAAGATAATTACAATAGTATAAATTAAGTTCCAAGTGCCCAACCAAAGGGATCACTAATCGCCATAATGGTGACTAAAATCATTTTAGGAAAACCAACATCAATTTATGAAGTCAGCTTGTGCGATGTTCTCTCAAATTTTTCAGTTGTATTAAATTTCAACATTCAAGATGACTTTGGGAAATGAGTGAATGCAAACAGAGAAAAATAACTGCAGAAGTGGAGGAAATGAGTGAAAAGTCCATTAAGATTTTCCCCGTCTCAAAACCCACACTCAAACCAATCAATTAATCTTAACTTGGGGTTTCTTAGTAAACAAAACATAGTATGTGAATAGTGCAGATTACTAGATTTTTACAATTAAGTTAAGACATTAAGTAAAGTTAACTAAAGAGTGTTAGAATCACTGGAGGATTTTACTATGAAAAGGTTCCCCCAGTGCGAAATCCCCTATTAAGTTGGGTCACAAGTGTAGTAAGTTGTTTGAATATATGAAGACTTCAGATGCATGGCCTTAGTGCCATCTGAAATGTTCTTCTAAAATGAGTATTTTTATCACGATTGTATATTTAGGTTCAGTAATTTCACTTTATTGACAATTAATAGGTAATTTTCATTGCCATTAAAGTGAAATAACTGAACATAAACATACAAGCTTGATAAAAATGATCATTCTAGAAGAAAATTTCAGATGGCACTTAGAGGCTTTTGAATCTTAAGTCTTCATATATTAGTTATATTATTTATTGTATATTTATGAAGACTGCAGATGCAAAAGCCTCTAAGTCCGTCTAACGTTTTTCTTTAATATCAACATTTTTATCAGGCTCCTATATATAGGTTTCTACCTAAGTACAGACATTTCTGAATGGGCTGTGGCTGGAATTTAGTGAGTTTGAAGTGAAAGTATTTGATGAACGTATACTATGTGTGGAGAGCTTTCACTCAATATTATTATCTCATTTTTGACATAGGTGGCTTTTAGAGACTTTTTCATCGGAGGTCTTCATATGTGTACTATTATTCACGTCTTTTTATACGTTTTTTTATTTATACAAATCTGTGTTATAATCAGTGTATTAAGAGTATAGAGCTCTTGCTCTCTCTCAATGTAAAAAAAAAGATGTGTTTTTTATTGAATAGTTATTTTATTACTATTTTTAAATGGATGTAATGTCACAGAGGAGCTCGCTAGTTTCGATTTAAGAATAATAAAAAAAAAAAAATTAATTGAGCAAAGTGGTCAAGTTCATAAATGGGCTTACAAAAAATACTGCATTTTCTTCACGGTTTTAAATACTATGTAACAACACAGAGGAACGCTTGACTAATAACAAATTCTTATCTTTCTCACTCTTTTATTGAAAAAGACAAATTCTCATCTGTTGAGTTGACCTCCAGGGTGATGTCTGCAACATTTGTGGGGGCTCGTCCGGGATCTGCTCCTGAAGTCAGCAGGAAGTCGATCCAGAGATTCTTGGGACTACAGATCTGTTGCAGACCTCGCCCTGGAGATCAACTCAACATATGCTTTATGCATTCATTTATATTTTGCCATGTTCAAACGGTGCCCAAAAGCATGGTCATGCGACAAACAGCAAAACAAAGGTTAACATGCAAACCTGAACATTCTTCATTAAAAATACATAATTTTGCTTAAAACATGTTACCATGCAAGCTGCTTGTCTGTAGCCTCACAGCAAGGTTGCCTTCCTTCTGTTGCTGCTGTAGTTGTTATTGACTCAAAATGCATGTTTTAATGCTAGCTTTGCTTATGCTTAATTATTTACTCCCTGCATCATTCACAACTTGTAATACAACAAACATGATTTTGAACAGGTGTATTTACTACCGCCATTGCTGCTGCTATCCACTCAAAAAAGCATACTCATGCTAGTTTGCTTATATGCTTAATTGATGATTTTGACCATGTATGTTTGTTTCATGCAGATCATGCAAAATTGTTTACTGTTTTGAAATAATATAAAAAAGACAGTTCACTTATCTTAGTAGTTAAATTTCAGAGGAACTCTGCAAGACTAGCTTACAAAAAACAATGAATCAGACTATTTGAATGTTGAGCAAGCAATATGATTGGCTGCAGGATCAGCAGAGGCCAATCAGATTGTACCATGCAGTAATGATGTGATTGCTTGCAGATTGCATGTAAAGGACCGATCAGCCTGCACCTTCTAGAGTTACATAGATATACAGTACATGGTGGTCTTATTATATACATACTTTACTCAGTGCTGGTGTAACCGGTGGCTCACGATGCTAAGCATGATGCGCGGCCAGCAACACCAGTTATGAAACACTTTATTCTGTGTTGTATAGATTTGTGGAGTTAGACACGGGATATTCCTGGAATGTTCCTGATATAAAGAACACATAGGTAGCCGCTAAGTTAATTGCGCTTAAAGGTATAGTTCGGCCAAAAATGATATTAAACCCATGATTTACTCACCCTCAAGCCGTTCGAGATGCATATGTCGATCATTTTTCATACGAACATATTTTCAGTTATTTTAGAAAATGTCTTAGATCTTTCAGTGGTTATAATGTCAAGTTATGGGGTCCACTCCTTCAAGTCCCAAAAAATGTGCATGCATCCTTCACAAAAGTAATCCCACTTTATAAACGAAAATAACTGGCTTCCGGCAACGGTCGACGCGCGTTCACGGGATATGGATGCTGGCGTATGACGTAGGACGTAGCGTAGTAAGCGTCGTGACGTAGAGCGAAGTAGCTAAATCAAACGCTACGTCCTACGTCATACGCCGGCATCCATCTCCCGTGAACGCGGGATATACATTAAATATGTATATTTTTACGACAAAACCGCACGGATTACCCTCAGAAGACCTTCGTTAATCCCCCTGGAGCCGGATGGATTACTTTTGTGAAGGATGCATGCACATTTTTGGGACTTGAAGGAGGTGGACCCCATAACTTGACATTATAACCACTGAAAGATCCAAGACATT
This sequence comes from Scardinius erythrophthalmus, assembly GCF_964197995.2. NCBI lineage: Eukaryota > Metazoa > Chordata > Actinopteri > Cypriniformes > Leuciscidae > Scardinius > Scardinius erythrophthalmus. Next base: position 28,072,179 of record NC_138237.1, on the reverse strand, counting down.
TTCTAAAATAACTGAAAATGTGTTCATCTGAAAAATGATTGACATATGCATCTCGAACGGCTTGAGGGTGAGTAAATCATGGGTTTAATATCATTTTTGGCCGAACTATCCCTTTAACATTCTCTCTCCCATTCAGTTACAATGCAAAAGAAAAAAGGAGCATGGAACATAAATTGAGTAACTTGAGAAATCACATTAAACAAGGAAACAGTTTAAAGTGCACCTATTATGCCCCTTTTTACAAGATATAAAATAAGTCTCTGATGTCCCCAGAGTGTGTATGTGAAGTTTTAGCTTAAAATAAAACGCAGATAATTTTTTGCAGTATGTTAAAATTGCCACTTTTTTGGGGTGAGCAAAAACCCAAAAGGCCTGTCAAAAACTATCCGACCAATGAGAATGGCACTTTTGCTCACGTGTCTGGAGTTTCTGAAGTTACAGTAAAACACAACTTGGGGGCGCTCAAACACAAAACGGTCTTGCCGAGCACACATACGTAATGGCGAAGAAGATATACGCAGAGTAGCGTCTACATTGCCGGGAACAAATAAGACGAGGAAGATGCAAGGCAAGATGAATGTAGAGCTGCTGGTCTCGTTGGTGTCGGAACATAAAGAACTATATGACAAACGCGACAGCGACTACAAAAATCTTGATAAAAGAGAACTGTTATGGAGTGGTATTAAGCGCCATCTCATGTCAGGGAATGAATTTGCATGTTCACTCGGCTCATCGTCTGTGTGAACACAAAAAAACGCGTTGAAAAACGCTGGCGAATAACGCACGCCGATATTCATCCTGGTGTGTACGGCCCTTAAGGGTGAGGGTTTTTGAGTGTATCCCTTCAAATGCAAATGCAAATTAGCTGCTGCTCCCAGCCCACTTTCAAGAAGAGAAGAGTGGAATGAAATTAAAATATCAGAACAGAAACTCTCAGTAGCGGTGTTCATTTCGACCCGGAATTGGACAATAATGCCCACAGAGCCAGAGAATATATGGTGTATGGAGATAGAACAGGTATAGTTTAGTTTAATTACAGTTAGAACTTCATCTTGCTTTTATCGACTATTAATACAAGCCTGCTGTAGCGGACCACGTCCGAATGGTCGGAATCGTATATCCCAAAAATATACTGATGAGTTTAATGAAGTTCATTGTAAACAACATTGCACACAAAAGATGAAGCATCCGTTTTACTCCAGAAAATCACTGAATAAACACAGTACAAGAAGTGCGTATTAAAGTCTTATCCATAAACTCTCTCTCTCCCTTGAATTATCATCAACATAAACAACGAAATTACACTACATTACTTGTTACAACTAACAGTAAACAAATATATACAGACCTTTTCAGGGGTGCTTAATAAACTGACAAACTTTATATCCGTAAAACAACTCTGATGAACTGTAATAAAGTGTGCGCTCTCTCTTTCATTACTGCCGTGACCAGTATCACTCCAGAGACTATAAGCTGGATCACGAACAGTTGGTACAGATCCATCCTCGAGTATCAACGAGAGTACATGAAGACTGCTATGTTCATTCTTACATCCAACAACAAAACACCTCAATTGCTTAGGGGGCATTCTTGTCTACACCTTCTCCGGCGTTGAAACAATGGCGGACTGTGTACAGCTCACTCAGGGCGGGTCTATGCTAAAACTGCAATGTCAGTCAACAGTCGTGGGACGGGCCTGTGCAAATTGACATCTATATATTTTTTTTTTTGGTCCGGACCAAACGAACCAAACTACAAGTGTGAATGTAACGAAGTATGTTGTTATAGGAAGGAGGAGGCGGGAACCGACGATCGTTCAAACATTTTAAAATAAAATTAAACAAATACAAACCAAAAGGAACTGAACATACATAAGCCGTAGACTTTTTTGGAAAGGAAAATACTTCTTTTTAATAACAATTATGAATAATTTACTGCCATTGTGAAAATACCATGGAATCATGGAATCTGTTACAATGGAGGTTGCAGCAGAGACGAAACTGGATCTAAGTGCAGCAGTCTTTTATTAAACAAACTCGGATCAGGATCAGGATCAGGATCAGGATCAGCCAACAAATTGCAACATTAAGAACTGACAAAGAACAAGACAGAACACAGGGTTTAAATAGATAGGGTTTAAACAAGACACACCTGAATTGAACTAATAATCAATCAGAAACTATAGAAACAAACAGGCAGGGGGCAGAGGAAGACAGAATTGAACTAATTAACAGATAAACCAAACACAGCCCAGGGGTGCGTTTCCCGAAAGCATCGTTAGCCAACTATGGTCGCAAGTTCCCTCGTTACCAATAGAGTTCACTGGACATTGCGATGAACTTGCGACCATAGTTGGCCAACAATGCTTTCGGGAAACGCGCCCCAGAATAGAAATCAAAACAAACTGACATTGTGACACAATCAAAAAAAAAAAAAAAAAAAAAAAACATTTCAAAAAGTATTTTAAAATTTAACAATCTAATTACAAGTACTTAATTTTTGGAATCTGATACGTAAGCACTGACTATACTATTATGTTAAATGTTCCATAAAAAAAAAAAAAAAAAAAAAAAAATAAAATAGGTAACACTTTATTTTGATAGTCCGTTTGTTGAGACTTTACTAGTTATTAGTAGCCATTCAGTAGCTTGTCAACAGTGTATCAGTTGACATTCAACAGCACTGTTTCAACTGACAAGTAACATACGTTCAACTGACTGCCTATAGACTATAAGATACAATTCAAGTGTTAATCTACAGATTTTACAACAAAGTGCCTGTTGACTGTCAATGTTATTTTGCAACAGGTTATTAACCAATTGTCGACTAACTTTCAATTGTCAACTAACTTTCTGTAGATTGAGTACCAACAACTCAAGATCAATCTGTCAGTTAAAAGTCAACAGTCATGTCAGCATATGAAGTCTATGATACTGTATATCCTACTCAAGGGGTCTCATATGCATCAAATTAATGATTATTTTAGCTGATTTAAAACTGTTTTTAAAAAATTGAGACTTTACTAGTTTGTATATAATCTGTTGATAGTCAACTAAAGATTAGATCTGTTGTTTGTCAACAAATAAATTGTTTATGATCAGTAGACTATTAATAGACATTATCCACCAAGTGTTAGTAGATAAATTTTAGGACTATCTAATTAAAGTGAAAAACAGTTTATATCAGTAGAAAGTCTATAACCTATCAACAGATTGAAATATACTTTTTTTGTACGTTTGGATAGATGCTGAAACGTATGATACAGACATGTCTGCAACGTAGAATTATTACGAATTAACAGCTACAAAATGTTTACGAATCATAAAGATATCTGTATCATTTCCCTTATACTGTTTTATAGATAAATGTAAGTTCTCTTAACCCTACTCCCAAACCTAAATATAAATTACTCATTTTATACAGAATTTAAAAGAATAAAACACTTTATGGACAGAGATGTGTAGGGAAATGCCAGTTTTATTAATAGCATTAAAATATATTTTGAGCCACTAACATTAATCCTACCCCTGCCCCTAAACCTACCCATAACCATTTCTTAAAACTATGCAGGCTAAAATTATGAAGAAAAACAACAGATGTGTAATCATTATAATTTATTGCGAAAATATAAATCGGTACCAAAAGTCGCTCAAATGACGATGTGTTGCAGTCCTCTCTGGCAGTATATAATAGTTTTGTATAAGAGACAGAGCAGAATTTAAGTTATTAATCCATGAAAACGTTAACCCAGCTTCCCTCTGCGTGAAGACGGCACGCGCGCGCTTCTTCTGCATTTCAATGTTGTTTCAACTGAAACACGGCATGCTGCAATCTGTGACGAAGCAGGTGAGAGCCAATGAGCGTTTGATATCACTGCCGTAAAACATGTCGTAACGCTTCTTGAGGGTGCAATTTTTGAATTCATCACGAGCGCGGGATTTGAGATACGGTCGCTTATGGCAAGCCATTTTAACATTTAAAAGCAAAATTTGACTATCCGGAATTAACATTGTAGATATCAACAATGTCTTTCTGACTAGTCGTAATTACATTTTGGATAGTTGGAATTGTCATTCAAGATATCTGTAACGTAATTGTGACTAGTCGAAACGACAGATAGAGATATCTGTAATTCAGTTTTGACTAGGCAAAACTGAATTACAGATATCTGCAATGACGTCATTGAAAACGACATTTTACTCGTCACACATCTTAAATGACAATTGCAGATATCTGTAATTCAGTTTTGACTAGGCAGAATGAAAGTTAAAGATATCTCAAACGTCATTATGACTAGTGCAAATTATTGTGCATGACGTTGCTCTATTTTACATATCCATTTCCCCTCCCCACCATAATCAATGAAAAAGTGGGTTAATTTCCTTATTTCTATGAATGGAAGAAGAAAGAAGCAGTCATGGCGTTCGCTGTAATCGAAAAAAACACCAGAAAATGTGTTTTATATACAAAAAAAATAAATAATAATTTTTACAATGCTATGTTTATGTTCATGCTTAAAAGGTTGTTGTTGCTGTAAGATTTATGCATGAAAAAGATTCACACTAATTCACTTTAATAAAGATGCTTACATGCATGCTATTCTTGAAAGTACAATAACATTAACTTCCTTAGATGAGAAACAAAGTTCTTAGTTCAGATTAGTTCTTATTTTTTATTTATTTTTTCAGTTTGAAACAGTATCTAACAGCATGAAAAAAGACGATTAAAAACTCTGGTTGCTCCGACATGGTGCTAATCAGTGCTAATTAAAGTTAACAGTTAACAGGTGCTATGTGATTTGGTGATTTGAACAACACGCTCTGCTCCCGCCTAAAGTGTGATGCATGCATACAGATATCTGCAACGTCATTTGGCCTAGTCAAAACTCTAATTCAAGATATCTGTAATTACATTTTGACTAGGCAGAATAGAAGTTACAGATATCTCAAATTTCAGATATCTCTAATCAAAATTCATTTCAAGATATCTATAACTTGATAATAGATATCTACAATTAAATTATGACTATCCCTAACTCCAGTTTAAGATATCTACAACGTCATTTCGCCTAGTCAAAACTTAATTTAAGATATCTGAAAAGGAACATGTAGATATCTTGAATTGAGGTGAATTAAAGATATCTTGAACTGGAGTTATGACTAGTCAGAATCAGATTGAAGATATCTCAAACTAGAATTACAGATATCTACAATTCAATTGCAGATATCCATAATTCACATAGTGGATATCTGCAACTGAATTGTAGATATCTGTAATGATAAACCCCATACAAATGAATGGCAAAAGTGATGTCATTTGTCCTAGGAACACTGTCTTTGTGGATATCTGAAATTACAATTATGGATAGGAAGAATGTAGTTGCGGATATCTGAAATGTTCTTTTTGACTAGGCAAAACTGAATTACAGATATCTGCAACACATATCCAGTCTAGCTTTTAAATGTTAAAATGGCTTGCCATAGTCGCTGCTGAGAATGGAGATGGAGATCTCTGGATGTGGATGAAGGGCTGAATTTAGATCCGTTTCTTGCTTGCGTATGGATTATAAAGATTTGGATTACATCTAACGTTATTTTAGCTAATAAAAATTATGTATTTTGTTAATTTATATTGTGTTTTGGTGTATTATGGTTCTATAGGAGAAAACGCCTTTTGTGTCTCACCGTAACGTTAAATAAACTAAATGTTACAAAATGGTTAAACGACTAAAGAAGGTATTGTTAAGGGTTTAAACTAAAGTCTTGTCTGTTAATCCTCCGAAGCGAGTTTGCAGCAGGAACAGAGATTATTTCTTAAATGAGTAACTGTTATAACTTTAAACTGCATTTAATAAATGCGATTTTCTGTAAAACTTACTGTCATGAAAGGCTAAATGTATTAATTAATCATTATTGTTATTTGTTGTTTATAACATTTTATCTTGCCCTCGGGCATTTGAAATGATGTAAGTTAGACTATTGAGAGTTTTCTCATTTGGAATGCTCAATATAATTTTTTTTCACATAATCAGATGGTTCAGATGTGATCGTGATATCCTAGTGAATAATGGGTTGTATTATTATTATTTTTTTTTAATAAAAGTTAAAAAAAATTCTCTGATGTGCTGGCCATAGTGTTTGTTCTACTTCAGTCAGGTTAGGTATGCAATCTGTTGATAGGTTATAGACTTTCTACTGATATCAACTGTCTCTCACTTTAATTAGATAGTCCTAAAAGATATCTACTAACACTTAGTGGATAATGTCTATTAATAGTCTACTGATCATAAACAATTTATTAATCTGTTGATAGGTTATAGACTTTCTACTAATATAAACTCTTTTTCACTTTAATTAGATAGTCCTAAAATATATCTACTAACACTTAGTTGAGAATGTCTATTAATAGTCTATTGATCATGAACAATTTATTTGTTGACAAGCAACAAATAAGCAACTACATGTAATCTTTTTGTTGACTATCAACAGATTATCTACAAATGGTTAAAACATTTTTAAAAACGGTTTTAAATCAGATAAAATAATCATTAATTTGATGCATATAAGACCCCTTGAGTAGGATATACAGTATCATATACTTCATATGCTGACATGACTGTTGACATTTAACTGACAGATTGATCTTGAGTTGTTGGTACTCAATCTACAGAAAGTTAGTTGACAATTGAAAGTTAGTCGGCAATTGGTTAATAACCTGTTGCAAAATAATATTGACAGTCAACAGGCACTTTTTTGTAAAATCTGTAGATTAACACTTGAATTGTACCTTATAGTCTATAGGCAGTCAGTTGAACGTATGTTACTTGTCAGTTGAAACAGTGCTGTTGAATGTCAACTGATGCACTGTTGACAAGCTACTGAATGGCTACTAATAACTAGTAAAGTTTCAACAAACGGACTATCAAAATAAAGTGTTACCAAAAAATATGTAACAAGAATTATCCTTTTTAAATTAATTATAATATCTAGCCTACTAATTCTTAACCCAGTCACAGAACATTTTTTAAACATTATCTTTAAAGGAAAACCTTTGAAAGAAAGTCCAATATTGTCTGTGTGCACCACTGATGCACACAAGCAAGGTTCAATTGCATAAACTGTCAAAAAAGTGCCAGGTCTACTTCCACCGCTCTTTGCTCTGTATGGCCTGGGACGTCGGCCTGAATTCTCATCTGGACAATAGACCGAGAGAGCTGCTGAAATGGGTATCGCAATGGCAGAATGTAATGTGATGAGCTAGCTCTTATCACAGCTCAAAAACTTTAAAGAAAAGAGGAAACTCATTTCAAACGGCCATAATTAAATGACACAGCTGACTTGATAGTCCTTGGACCATCTGAAAATTAAATTATATAAATTAATGAGGAAAAAAATCTTTCTTTATTGGCATACTGAACTGAAGTTGAGTGCCTTTTGTGATGGTGATGGTTGACTCTTTTAATATGTGAATTTTTTTTTGTAAAAACCATTAACCATAATTTTCTTGCTGATTGCAATACCAAACAAAGCTCAATTTGGTTCTATAGAGTTATATTAGGAATAAGTAGACTCCAGCCCTATAGTGTTAGAGTTACATATTTAAGTTGGACTGTGGTTATGACTGTGATTATTTAAGCCTGATGAAAAGCCGTTTCTTCTAAATGATTTCAAACAGCACTCAATGATCATGTCTTCTGGGAATTCTATTTTAAATTCTCTTATAATGAACAGTAAACAAATATTTCAAGCCACTGTCTTCCTCCAGATTCTTTATTTAGATGTTATGGGCAGCAGTGCTAAATTAAACTTGCTGAATTACGGCTCCATTCAGAGGTCCCTATGTTAGTTTCCTGGTCCTTTGCCATTGCTGAGGTTCCCCTCAGAAGAGAATCTATTCTAAGTGAATGGTACATCTGTCATTTCACTGATGTACTAGGCCTTGCTATTGAAAGCAAAGCTATGAAGTCAATGCTTATTGGGGTTAATGCAGAATTTTGACATAAGGCAAATATGAATATGTGTATGAATGTGTCAGAGTTGAAATGGAAATTTTACAAATAACAGTAATTTGCTTGGGAAAATGAAGTGAACCTTCAATTTCATGCAAGATTGAAATCGTGCTTTATGAAACGTTTGAGATAAGTTTGAAGCATTGTCCTTTGACCTGCGATATACTAAGAACAGTAAAAAAGAATCTCTTTAAATCTCTTAATTTTCAATATAACAATAGATCTTATTTTTTTGTTCATATTTATATATATATCCACCATATTGCCAAAAGTTTTGGGACGTCTGCCTTTGCATGCACATGAACTTTAATGACATCCCATTCTTAATCCGTTGGGTTTAATATGGAGTTGGCCCACCCTTTGCAGCTAAAACAGCTTCAACTCTTCTGGGAAGACTTTCCACAAGGTTTAGGAGTCTGTACATGGGAATTTTTGACCATTCTTCTAGAAGCGCATTTGTGACAACAGGCACTAATGTTGGATGAGATGGACGGCTCTCAGTCTCCGCTCTAATTCATCCCAAAGGTGTTCTATCAGGTTAAGGTCAGGTGTTTATGGACCTTGCTTTGTGCACTGGTGCACGTTCATGTTGGAACAGGAAGGGGCCATCCCTAAACTGTTCCCACAAAGTTGGGAGCATGAAATTGAAAATGTCTTGGTATGCTGAAGCATTAAGAGTTCCTTTCACTATTTGCCAAGCCTAACCCCTGAAAAACAAGCCCACACCATAATCCCCCCCTCCACCAAACTTTACACTTGGCACAATGCAGTCAGGCAAGTACCATTTTCCTGGCAACCGCCAAACCCAGAGTCGTCCATCGAATTGCCAGACAGAGAAGCGTGATTCGTAACTCCAGAGAACAAGTCTCCACTGCTCTAGAGTCCAGTGGCGGCGTGCTTTACTGCATCTGACGCTTTGCATTGCACTTAGTGATATGAGGCTTGGATGAAGCTGCTCAGCCATGGAAACCCATTCCACAAAGCTCTCTACACACTGTTCTTGAGCTAATCTGAAGGCCACATGAAGTTTGGAGGTCTGTAGCTATTGACTCTGCAGAAAGTTGGCGACTCCTGCACACTGTGCGCCTCAGCATGCGCTGACCCCTCTCTGTGATTTTACGTGGCCTACCACTTCGTGGCTGTATTGCTGTTGTTCCCAATTGCTTCCACTTTGTTTTAATACAACTAACAGTTGACCGTGGAATATTTCTAAGTGAGGAAATTTCAAGAATGGACTTATTGCACGGGTGGCAACCTATCAATAAAACCAAAAAAAAAAAAAAAAAAAAAAAAAAAATGACAAGAAAAGCACAAACTAATTTCTAATCAGCACAATCTAACCACTTGAAGCTATGCTCCTCATCCAGATTATACTGAGAATTAAAGTGGATTTAACTATATGGAAATTATGTCATGAAAGTGTGACTTCGACACTCTTGCTTTTTAATTGAGCTCTTTGTAAATTTCAGGTTGTGATAGACCTGACATGTTTTGAATTTTTAGCTTTGTTTTCTTTGTTTCTGCAATGCGTAGCTGGAGATCAGACCTTTAACACAACCAATAATAGATTATTCATTACTTCCTGTATGATATGGTTTGTATTTGCATCCCATTTAAATTCTTTCAAAGGCACAGCACTACTGACTAATTGAAAATTTCCATTCTTTGTTTTTGCAGCATTCTGTAAAGTCTATCCATCCTACACTAATTGAAGTCAGAAGCATTTTAAATTATTTCCTTTTATATCATGCATATTATTTGTTTCATTTGAAACTGAAGCAAAATGAGCTTTGGGGGAGAAATGTTTCGCAAACAATTTTTTTTGGGACAATTTCAGCAGTTTGTTTACCCTAATTCATGCAATAACCATTATCAGCCCTTGTGTTGACACATTATATAATTTAGCCAAGGGCAACATAGGCCAAGGTGAATAAATATGTTCATGGAATTACCTTTTGTGCAATGATTTGATGGTTTGCACACAAGGAAATGTGCAAACCATATGCATATAGGAAGAAAACTTGCATGAGCATAACAATCTCTATGCATATTTTCAATAAAAACATGAATAAAGATTAATTCCATTATGGAGCCTTAAAATACTTTAAAGAGTGTGCCTATATAATGGCCACTTTAGCAGTAGTTAATGCGTAAGTTTAATATCCTGGTATAGTGTTATGAAATTTTTTAGATGTAATTCATCCAGCATGGGTTTAAGGGTAAAATGGGGGGACTATTACAATGATTCCTGAGGTGGGAGGAATTGTGTGCGATGATAACATTGTTTATTCGCACACATGCTGTTTGTGTTGTTTTCACACCAGATTCACTAAAGTAATCACACAAAGCAGGCACTATGCCCACACAATCCACAAAACATTTTGCATTCAATCGATTACACATCTTCTGCCCGCTGGTGGATTAGCCATAATCCACCATCCATAAGAATGAAGACTTTTAATAAAGGCAAACTTTTATAAATGACTTAACTAACTGATTAATTGTACACATTTAATATACATGTACAAATTACAATTATAATATACCGTAGAGTGGCAAGTATAGGTTTGTGAATCCTTTAAAAATATGTTCTTTAGATTATCCAAAATGTTCGTCACACTAAAAAAAAGTTGTCATTTTACCGTAAGAACTGTTTACTGAACCCAAAATGGTTCTTCTATGGCATTGCTGAGAAACCCCCCTTTTGAAATCTTTATTTTTAAGAGTGTGCCCTTTAAGTTAAGGCACAAAAAGCTGACCAATCTGTTCTCAAGAAAGACTGCAGTGAACCATGCTTGGATCTAGACTTGGTAAACTTACCAGCGATTTGATTTCGCCCTGCAGCTCAGGCTGGAAACCTGTACATTCTTCTATCCTGCTTGCAGAGACCAATCACAAACTGTCTTATCCACCTGGTGCGCTATTAGACGGTTTAATCCAATCCAATTCCTTTTAACCTCTCGACGATGCTCAATGGCTTCTTTAGTTTAGCAAACGAGTGGGTGTAAATACCACTCATTTTCATGTTTTTTTTTTGCACAACCTGCAAAAATCGCTCGATGCCATTGTTGCTTCTGCAAACCGCTGATCAATGCACGTTTGTTGACACGTTTCCTGCCTGGAGTTTTCGCTGCAAAGTACTGCACCTGGATTGTTGGTCTGATTGCATGTATCACATTTGCCCACAAACTTCTTTTCCTTATTCATTACCTAGTTAACCTGAATTTATTTTATTGGTTTTAATAAAAGTGCATAACAATATCAATGAAACTTTAATCATTTTTATTAGTTTGTGTTTATTATGCTTATTTCATTTAGTTGCCACTGCACCATTTCTATTTTTGCTTAAGTTTTTAATCTAATAGTTATTGTTTTAAAGGTGCTCTAAGCGATGTTGGGTGACGTCAAAGTATTGTCAAACAAAACGGAGGCTAGCTCGACCCTCCCTCCTCCTCATCCCGTCCCCTCCCCCTCCCTTCCGTGCTTCCTGAAACAGTCATAATCCATTTAAAAAAACAGACTGGATTTACCCACATGTCCAGCAAAAACAGAGCCACCTGAATGTCGGATTGGAAACACTACTGCCGGCAGAGTTCTCGCCACCTTAAGCATTTCCCGCAGATTTTAAAGTTATGGCAAAACAAATATGGCTACAATTTGGCCCATATCTGTTCAGCCATGCCACATCTAGGCCATATGTGCCAGATAATACCCACATATGACCCAAACGTAATTGCTATCTGGGTTTTGAACGCTTTTCCGATGTAAATTCGGGACTTCACGCGTTCCTTTTCCCTATTCTTTGTTATTTGTTCATCGGAACGTCGTCTATTTGGTCGTGGTTTGGCCATCTCAAAATTTTCAAGAATATAAAATTTTAACGTTAGTTGTTGTCTAGGACATCTCTCCTCTAGCTAACTTCCCTCTTCATGCTTCTCTCTCCTCCACTCCCCACATCCCTTTTCATGTGCACACGCACTTTCATGTCTGTATTATATCACTTGTTTGTTCACCATTTAATACATTTTTTGCTGCCGTGACCAACAGAAAATGTGCAACATCCCTTCTGTTTACCACCTTGTCAGTAATTGCACAATATTCATTGCACTATAAGTCTTTTAACAACAGTAACACACATAATAAGCCGAAATATTCACAGAGCAGTGCTATTGTATTAATTAGACTGAATTGCTAATAAACCCAGATTGTGATGAAACAGAATGCTAAAGAGATGCAACCGTTTAGTGAATTATTTTGTTTAGTGTTGTTAAATAACACGCTTTACACAAATTGTGAGATGTACAGAGTGCACAGATGGCTGACCTGCATTTACTCTGGTTAAATCAGTCTGTCCTATGAGGCTGACAGTGCCTGTCTGGATATGTAAGGTATGTTTATGTAAGATCCAATCATGAGTTTTGTGCTCACAGCACTATTAATGATGTCATAAAACTGCTGAGTGCTTTCCTGGGCTAATGAGACGAGACCTTAGCCTTGACGACATTGTCTTAAACAGATGGTGCTACGAATATCAAGCTGTCATTGTACAGTATGTTCAACCTCACATTCTTCTCTTAATAGAATAATTAACGATCATATGAGTGGTTCATAACACCAAGATCATTTCTTTCCATAAATGATCAGCTTCTTCCTTTGAGAGGGAAATGTCATGCATATTTCATCATTAGGCCTATCGTCTTTCTGTCACATGTGCACTCTAGACTACATTTCCCAGCATCCCTCCTGGTTCTCACCCGTACTCATTCAGCCGTCACCCGCACCTGACACCAATCACTAGCCATCAAGAGCACTATAAGAGCGCACAATTCACAATCAGTAATTGTCTGGTCTATGACAAGAACTATGTGTCTCTCCAATGTGTCTCTCCAATGTGTCCGTAAGCTGCTTTCTATACCTACATACTCACCTTTTTGGACCATCCTTGCAAGTGTGTTCTCTCCACATTCACCATTCACAATATCCAATGACATGTGCAACACATCAAAAACTCTGGTTATTGATCTGTTCTATTCTACATCCTAGAAATGAATATTAATCACCTGCTTTTCCATTTCCTGCAACGCTGCAATATTCCTGTATTGTCATCTCACCATACTGGTATCTTCAAGCCTGTTATTTCCTGACACTTTCCTGGCCTACATCCATAGGTGGTAATGTGTTTTCTTAATATTGGCTTTAAAAAAGTTCTTAATGCTTTGAAAGCAGTTTTAAGGGGGGAGTGTGTAATCTGTACACCACCAGAATTGCAAAAATAATAGGTGTGTTTGACTTTAAAGGGATAGTTCACTTTGAAATTAAATTTTGGTATGTTTTAGCTTACCTCAAGGGCATCCAAGATGTAGGTGTTTTTGTTTCCGCAGTAGTTTCAATTTTGATATTTTTAGGTCAAACCGTTCTTGTCTGTCAGTCGTATAATACAGGTCTATGGTCACTATCTGAAAGAGCATACACAGAGAAGTCCAAATTAAACAATTCCCCATCGTAAGTACACATTGATGGCCTAAGACACGAAATGAGCTGTTTGTGTGAGAAACCGAACAGTATTTATATCGTTTTTACACAACCACATCCAAGTGATCTGAGGGTGCGCGTTTCCGTTTTTTTTTTACGGCGGATCACAAACAAATATGTGCATTACCGCCACCTATCTCAGAAATGGACCATTGACACTTTCCTATACTTCTTTAAAGGGATACTTCACCTCTGGGAAGATGGATGTGTATTTAAATAGGTCATTTAACCCTCTGGGGTCTGAGCTGTTTTTGGGGCCCTTGAGATGTTCTGACATGCCCTGACATTTGTGCTTTTTTCAGTTGCTTATAAACATATTAATGGCAAAGGTGTAAATTCACTCTATAAAGCACAAACAGGGCTACCATAATATGTGAGCCACGTGTATGTACATGTTTTCATTTTTGAGAGAATAATGTTTATGCATGGTTATTGAAAAAACCAAAAACTAAAATTTCTGAAATAAGGCCACAAAACACATAGTAAATATGTGTCAATAAGACTTTTGAATAATGGATGTCCTCGCCTAGTGTTTTTTCTTCAAAATTATGTGAAAATAGTCTTGCTTTATCGTTCACATAAAACCATACATTGATTTAAATTGATGTAAAACAGGTTTTGCTTGGAAAGCCAATATGCGAGGAGGCGTGAACGAGGAGTGGTTTACAACAATGTCCCACCCACTCTGCATAATGACTCTGCATAATTAGCCATTCATTCAGGTGTGACACTGACTGAGCCACAATGCAAGAACAAAAGATATATTTAGAAGAAGACTTATATTGACCATTTAAGATTTTGCTTACATCTATCTTGTAAATATGTTTTGCCATTTTATTAAAAAGGTTACAATTACAACAATATTACAATTTCAACAATATTTCAATACTCTTTGTAAAAAAAAAATGATTATAGGCCTACATTTTATCTATGTAGGCTATTCATTACTTTCATATTCCGCCTGACTGTAACGTTGTTTTCATGAAATATTAGGGCATATTGTTAACCCTCTGGAGTCTGGGCTGTTTTTGGGGCCCTTGAGATGTTCTGACATGCCCTGACATTTGTGCTTTTTTCAGTTGCTTATAAACATATTAATGGCAAAGGTGTAAATTCACTCTATAAAGCACAAACAGGGCTACCATAATATGTGAGCCACGTGAATGTACATGTTTTCATTTTTGAGAGAATAATGTTTATGCATGGATATTGAAAAAACTAAAAACTAAAATTTCTGAAATAAGGCCACAAAACAAATAGTAAATATGTGTCAATAAGACTTTTGACTAATGGATGTCCTCGCCTAGAATTTTTTCTTCAAAATTATGTGAAAATAGTCTTGCTTTATTGTTCACATAAAACCATACATTGATTTAAATTGATGTAAAACAGGTTTTGCTTGAAAAGCCAATATGCGAGGGGGCGTGAACGAGGAGTGGTTTACACCTGAATTACCACCCACTCTGCATAATGATGAGCCATTCACACAGGTGTGAAACTGACTGAGCCACAATGCTTGGACAAAGGATATTTAGAAGAAGACTTATATTGACCATTTAAGATTTTGCTTACATCTATCTTGTACATATGTTTTGCTATTTTGTTAAAAAGGTTACAATTACAACAATAATTACAATTTCAACAATATTTAAAGTGTACTCTTTCTTTGTAAAAAAAAAAAAAAAAAAAAGATTATAGGCCTACATTTTATCTATGTATTCATTACTTTGAATATAGCCAACAAACATCTTAGTTGATGACTTTATTTTTGACAAAAATAGTAGGCTATTTTATATATAGAAATTGCTAAACAAAAGCTTATTTGATGTGGCAGTATATTCTACAGTAAAAACTGTACCCAAATCTACTAAACCAAGTGTTGTCTTTCATATTTCGCCTGACTGTAATGTTGTTTTCATGAAATATTAGGGCATATAAATGTTAATTTGCAGTTCACGTTGCTTATACAAATAGCCTACATTTTATTTCAACATATTTCAGTCGATTTTTACTCATCTCAGTATAGCAATACAGTTTGCTAAAAAATCATCATTCGTTGACGATAGGCTCGCGATCTTTGCAGTAGGCTAGTGAACGCACCGGAGAAATGCACATTTATTATACATAGTTTGTTTTGGATGGTTTTGTGTAGAACCAGTTTTCTGTAAATATATTTCACATTTTTTAGACATGTGAGGCGAGTAGGCTCATGATTCATGATGATCTCCAGTTCAAGCACCATGTTGTGATTGCTAGCCTATATTTACTTTAAATCCAGGAAATTTGTTAATGAAAAAAATTTAAAAATTAAGATACAATTGATACAAAACGAAATTCGTTTTAAAGAAAGGATTTGTACTTTCTGTTTTGAGGTCTCTGTGAAAGTTTTAGAGCGCTGGCGTCCATAATGGAGAACTGTCACGTATTATTGTTTTTTTGCCAGCTGTGGTAAACAGCGCGCCGTTCGTTCGTTCATTCATAAACAGAAACCCGAGAAGGAAAAACTTACTAGTATTCCTCAGCTCGTATTCCTCGTATTCCTCATTATTCCTCACAGCGCTGCGAGACGGTGAAGTAATGTTCTGAATAAACTGGTGTTTTGGTTTTCTCATGCTGATGATAGGGGCGTTCACAGGATTGCGCGGATTACCTCAGCCATTTGCGTTTGAATAGCACGCGCTCTCCGTGGGCGGAGTCACATTACATTTGAATTAGCTCTAATGAGGTTGACTGGAATCGCTCTCTTTTAATACAGATTTCACAAGATGAGAATATTTGTTTTTTATATAAATTACTTCATTAAAAAGAATAGAATTCAAGCTTCATGCCTGTGTGTCTGAATGCCTGTTTGACTGCGTATTCACTGAGATATTGCTCATTTTCGGACGCGTTTCAGAATGGACTACAAGGAAAGAGAGAAGGCAGAACTCGCTTCGTGTTTATTTTTCTTTATTTGGCAAAAAGCACAACACTTTGTTTTTATTGTGAGTATACACAAAAATAATACACATTTAACAGAATCGATTGATGTATGAAACTTGTTTTGTAAAATCAAAGTCAAAAGAGAATTTTGGGTCTCAATCAACTCATAAGGAAAAAAAGCGAGCAGATCACGCCGGCGTGATCTTCGACCTCTGAGGGTTAATTTGCAGTTTAATACGTTGCTTATACAAATAGCCTACATTTTATTTCAACATATGTCAGTCGATTTTTTACTCATCTCAGTATAGCAATACAGCTTGCTGAAACATCATCATTCATTCACACACGCGATTTAAATTTAAACTGTCTTTGCCAGCTGTGGTAAACAGCGCGCATCTCTGCCGTTCATTCATTCATAAACAGAAACCCACGTGAAGAAATTCACGTGAGAAGGAAAAAAACTTACTAGAATTCCTCAGCTCGCTCCTCGATATACCCGCACTTCTGGGGGACATTTTCCATTATTATTCCTCACAGCTGCAAGACGGTGTAAACAAGTAATGATCTGAATAAACTTGTGTTTTTTCTCGAGCTGATATGGGGGCGTTCA
Organism: Scardinius erythrophthalmus; assembly: GCF_964197995.2. Taxonomy (NCBI): domain Eukaryota; kingdom Metazoa; phylum Chordata; class Actinopteri; order Cypriniformes; family Leuciscidae; genus Scardinius; species Scardinius erythrophthalmus. Next base: position 28,055,107 of record NC_138237.1, on the reverse strand, counting down.
CAGGATTGCGCGGATTGCCTCAGCCATTTGCGTTTGAATAGCGCGCGCTCTCCGTGGGCGGAGTCACATTACATCTGAATCAGATGTAATTAGCTCGACTGGAATCGCTCTCTTTTAATACAGATTTCACAAGATGAGAATATTTGTTTTTTATATAAATTACTTCATTAAAAAGAAGAGAATTCAAGCTTCATGCCTGTGTGACTGTATGCCTGTTTGACTGAGTATTCGCTGAGTTATTGTTCATTTTCGGACGCGTTTCAGAATGGACTACACTGGCAGAGAGAAGGCAGAACTCGCTTCGTGTTTATTTTTCTTTATTTGGCAAAAAGCACAGCACTTTGTTTTTATTGTGAGTATACACAAAAATAATACATATTTAACAGAATCGATTGATGTATGAAACTTGTTTTGTAAAATCAAAGTCAAAAGAGTATTTCGGGTCTCAATTCAACTCATAAGTAAAAAAGCGAGCAGATCACGCCGGCGTGATCTCCGACCTCTGAGGGTTAAGTAGAAGAAATGTGACGAAATTTTTTAATTTCGAGCTTTCTAGACTGAGAAAACCCAGAAAATGTATTTTTGGCTTATGTGGATGAAAGACAACAACTCCCAGAATGCACTTGCTTCGCTGCCTTAGGAGGCCACGCCTACCGGTAAGGGAGCGCAGTTGAAAACAAACAACAAGGCTAGCCTACGTGATGAGTTTGCCAGGGATTTAGAGATCGCCCAAAATGTCCGGGATACGGCTTTTGCGTTCTACAGTCGCCATTCATTCATTATGTTTACTGTGGCGAGCAGGACGAGGCTGACGGCCGCGGGAGAACGGCGCGAGGCCGGTGGCATCATTACTGAGACGCGCCGGGTCTCGCATCTCTCACGGAGGAGCGGGAATTTTCTTAGCAATGGTAAAACGCACATCAACCGATCACTTGTTTAGCGTTCATGTAAACACTACATTCAGATTCACCAATCGGAATGAATTCAGTTAGATTGAAACAAAAGGTGTGCATGTAAACAATGAATGGCGACCGCAGAACGCAAAAGCTGAATCCCGTACATTTTGAACGATCTCGCCCGCCGGACAAGTCCGGGAAAAGGAGGATGGTAACCCCTACTTACTCAGCTTTCTCCTATATTCAGCTTTCTTCACAGAACAAGAGCCTGCTAGCTTAGCTTCCAAAGAAAGACGGCTGACTGTGTGTACATTCTGTGAGTGAGATCCCACCCTCTATGGGCGGGCTGAACACATGCGGAACAACGCCATCTACTGGCTGTAGTCTTTAGCCTCTGGCCAGAAAATCCTCCGATGACGCAAAATGACGATTTTTGCGTCATCTGAAGATTTTTTCCAGACAAAAAATACATAAATCTCTTGTCTCAGGGGGATATGAGGGTGGAAAGCATGTGTAGCGCCTCCTTCAGGTCACCAGGACACCACGGCCTAATGGGCACCAAGGTAAGTCATACAAGAGGATACGTGGACCAGTACTCTAGATTCGTAGGGAGCAGCAGTGAGAGATTAAATGAACAGACAGACAACAAAGGTAAGTTAGAATAATGTTGCAAGATTTATATTAAAGGGGAAAAAAATAATGAATGAAATTAATTAAATTGTCTCTCTTTCAGGAAAGACGGAAATGGCAGAAAAGAAAAATGGGCAGTTGACTAACAATGAAACCACGGATTATTAATAAATGCAAAAAAAATAAAACAATTAAATAAAAATGGTTTCTGGGTTTTCTCTTTTTCCTTGTTAAAATTATTAGTTATTTATCCCTTTTTTAATATCTCTTTTTCTTTTAGGCATTAGCCTATTTATTTCCTTTTAATCTCTTTTTGAAAGCTAATTTATTGCAAATTTCCTCGAACTCTTATTTCAATGTTTTCTTTTTACATATTTATCTTTTAGTTTTATAGTTCCTTATTTGAACTAATTTTAGGTTTTAAGTTTCTTAATCGAAATCCACAATGGATTCGTTTCTTTTTTTTTCCCCAGTTCAACTCAGAAATAAAAATAAAATAAAAATAACAATTGTATCTCAATTATTTCACACAATAAACCCTTCTCTTTAAAATAAAAATAAAAACAGGCAATGAACAATGAACAAACGATCAAATATCTGTAGATTCAGTAGTGTTTTTCCCAAATACCAGTCTCTGAATTCAAAAGAGAAAAAATATCGTCCATACCCCAGTAAACGTTAGATGCAACAGTTCAGGCCTACCGTTGTGGTGAAAGGGGAAAATAGAATACTGTCAATTGAGAAGAGAAGAGAAAAGAGTTCGACGTCAGTTCACTCTGTCATCCTACACAGTTCTTTTCCTCCGTCCGGGGAAAACTAAGCAGAGGGTCCGATGAAATCGTTCGATGGTTTCGTTTTAATCAGGATTCGCTGGGAGGCTCGCCATCTTGTTCCACACAGTGATGAGCTCAGTCCGTATCATCGCCGTGTCCACGATAGAAACAATCAAAACTAACTCAAAATCACTCATATAGTTCAATTCAAATAAAGTAAATATACCTCTAGACGTTTTGTCTAGTTTTACATCAAAATCAATGTTAATTTCACTCAGAATTATCTCTGCCGATTTCTCTGTGCAGACTGTGCTTACATCTCATCTCTCCGCGTGCTCTGACGTCATCCCCTCATTCACATTACTCTCTCCTGATAGGTCGTCAGTGAACTACACATCATATTCTCTTAAAGGCAACATAACATTCAAAATACAGCATACATTTTTCATATTCACAACATAAGAAAAATAAGAACAAAAAGAAAACACTTTTGAATCATTAATGGAAAAAGTTTTAACTTTACAATTCTGAACTCAGTTATTAATTTACTTTTCTTTTAATTCAATTTACTTTTGGTTATTTCTTTTAGTACCCACTCTGGCTTACTATTTTATTTTTTTCCTTTCTTAATTTTTATTTGTAATCACTCTGGGTTACACCCTCCCCCGTTAACTCTATGCACGTCCCTGTGCATGCAACTAACAGGTTGTGTTAATACAGGTTTAGGTGAATCTGTAAAACTGCTTTCCGTGATAGAGTCAGTCACAGCTGTACTAAGACTCTGGAAAAGAGACTGTACTATGGAAATTAAAGGATTACCCAATTCAGGGTAAGTGAACATTTTTGGTTTCTGCCTAACTCTATTAGACTTTCTGATGAAACTTTCATCATTTTGCTCTTTTGCGGTTTCATGCTCACAGACTCTTTCTGTTTCCTCTACAGGTATGCTTTGATTAGTGAACGTGTCAGAAGCGACTGCAGGTACATTTTCATTAGCCTCAGGCTCCAAAATCTCTGGATCATCAACAGGTAAGTAATTCAAGGTAGGTATACTGTCAATTCTAGAATGCTCTGACTCAGGTAAGCATTCGGCAGCAGAGTCTGCCAAAACAGGTAAGTCTTCAGTTGAAATGTTATCAACAGAGTCCTGAACAACAGGATTCGAGGGAACGTCATTCTGTAACCTTTTTTCAGTTTCATAGACCTCAATGAACCTGGTGTTCGTGCAGACTAGAGGATCTCGGTACGGCAGTTCTAAAGGAATATCGTCATCTGAGTCAGAATTTGTATGCTCTTGTACCTCAGTACTAGGATTTCTACGAGTTGGCGGACGTTTTCGAGTCCTGGGCAATTCAACTACCTCCTCAGGTAACTGCAACAATTCACAAGGTAGTAAAAGGTCTCTGTGAAGCGTTCTCAACGGACTATCTTTACCTTCTGGCTTAACAGTATACACAGGAAGATCACCTGCCCTGCTTACAACAACATAAACAAGTGATTCCCACTTGTCTGCTAGTTTATGTTTCCCTCTTAGGCGTACATTTCTGACTAGAACCTTATCTCCAATGTCCAGAGTGGATTCAAGAACATGTTTGTCAAAACGAGCTTTGTGCCTCTCTCCAACTTTAGCAGAATTTCTCATTGCTAAGTCATATGTTCCCTGCAACCTAGACTTCAAATCACTGACATATTGTGAATGTGTCTTAAACTGCTCTCTGTTCTGAGGAACATCAAAAACCACATCGACAGGCAAACGCGGCTGCCTTCCAAACATTAATTCATATGGGGTAAACCCAGTAGAATCGTGTTTGGTACAGTTTTATGCGTGTACGAGGGGTTTTACAAAACTACTCCAATGCACCTTTTCACACTCTTTCAGCGTACCAAGCATACTTAAGAGAGTACGGTTGAATCTTTCAACTGGATTCCCCCTGTGGTAAGGGGTTGTCCTGATCTTTTGAATTCCCATCAGTTCACAAAGCTCTTTGATAGTCTTTGATTCAAAATCAGCTCCTTGGTCGCTATGCAACTTCTCGGGGATTCCATAATGGACTATGAAATTCTCCCAAAGAGCTTTAGCCACAGTACGCGACTTCTGGTTGGTAGTAGGAACAGCAACCGCATACTTGGTGAAAAAATCCGTGATAACCAGCACATCCTTGGTGTTTTTGGAATCTGGTTCAATAGACAAAAAGTCCATGCATACCAGCTCAAGAGGTCGAGTCACATGAATGTTAACTAAAGGAGCAGCTTTCTCAGGTAAGGACTTACGACACACACATCTAGGGCATGTTTTGATCCTTTTCTCCACATCTGCAAACATTCTAGGCCAATAGAACCTCGATCTTGCAAGATCCAGTGTGCATTCTATGCCCAAATGTCCCATTTCATCATGTAGACATGTCAGAACTATACCACGCAAAGATTCAGGAAGAACCAACTGGTATTGGATATGATCTCCCTCCTGTCTTCTCCGATAGAGGATTCCGTTTCGCAACTCCAGCTTCTTTAACTCCCTTATTAGCAATGGAAGCATAGGAAACTCTTTCCTTACAGAGGGAGGAATTGTCTCCCCAATCTCTAATTGCTGAATGACCTCACGGATGATGGGATCAGATCTTTGCTTTTCCTTCAAATCATCCTCTCCGAAAGTTGGGATTATAGGAATACCATCACAGACCTCATTCTGATCAAAACTGCATGGGATTGCATCAACATGCATGGCGAGGGATTCGACCAAAGCAAAAGGAGGACCACCACAACCTACTGACTTGTGATGGACAATGTGCTTGTCGCATATAGCCTGAATAACCTCAGCAGGAACAGTGAGAACATCATCATCAAGTAGGTGATTCAAGGTGAATTGACGGATTCGCTCTTGCTCCTTTTGAGATGTGATGTCATTTCTCCAACCACCATTTGGACGTCTGGACAGACTGTCAGCATCCAGATTCTGTTTACCAGCTCTATACTGTAGTTTGAAAGAATAAGTCGAAAGGGCTGAGAGCCATCTGTAGCTAGTTGAGTCCAGCTTCGCGGAAGTCAATAGGTATGTCAAAGGATTACTGTCTGTAACAACGGTGAACTGGTTTCCATACAAGTAATCATTGAACTTTTCCGTGACCGCCCACTTCAGGGACAAAAACTCCAACTTGTGAGCTGGATAACGGGCCTCACTCCGAGAAAGACCTCGACTGGCATAAGCGATTACCTTCAATTGCCCATCCTGTTCTTGATATAAGGCTGCTCCTAGCCCTACAGTACTTGCGTCTGTGTGCAAAACATACGGAAGTTTCGGATCAGCGAAACCAAGCACTGGAGCAGTAGTTAATGCTTCAATGATCGCTTCAAATGCCAGTTGACAACTCACAGACCAACGGCTCCCAAAAGGCTCTTTGGGATTATGGTAGTCTTTCCTCTCCTTGAATTTACAACCCTTTCGAAGTGGTGGATACCCAGATGTCAAATCGTTTAAAGGCTTCACAATCATGGCATAATCTTGGATAAACCTCCTATAGTATCCTGAGAACCCTAAGAACGACCGTAGCTCTTTCAGATTCTTTGGGACTGGCCAACTTTTCAGCACCTCGACTTTTTCAGGGTCTGTTTCCACGCCACTGCTAGACACAATGTGTCCCAGATACTTTACAGAGGATTGGAAAAATTTACATTTTTCTGGAGAGAGCTTCAATCCATACTCCTTCAACCGACTTAACACTCTCAACAACCTGCGCTCGTGTTCCTCCAATGTGTCTGAAAACACTATCAAATCGTCGATAAAAACAACAACCTCTTTCAGATGGATGTCACTCATGCACCTCTCCATCAGTCTTTGAAAAGTACTGGGAGCATTTGTGACCCCCTGCGGCATTCTGTTAAACTCCCAAAATCCTAGAGGGCAGACAAAAGCGGTCTTATGCTTATCTGACTCCTCCACCTCGATCTGGTAGTAACCAGACTTGAGATCAAGAACAGAAAACCAGCGTGAACCAGTGAGGGCAGAAAAGGTCTCCTCTAAATTTGGCAGTGCATATGCATCCTTGATTTTGCAGGTTAAGTTTGCGGTAGTCGATACAGAGTCGGACATCCCCATTTTTCTTTCGAACGACTACGATGGGTGAAGAAAAAGAGGACTCTGATTCCCATCTTCCACCTCATTGCTACTCCCCATTGCAGCTTCTTTAGTGATCACACTTTGCAGCGAATGCAATTCTGCAATGATACTCTTTGCAGGGACTAAAATGTCATGCTCCGTTTCATTTTTTAGGATCACCGGAATTTTCTGTGATGTTCTAGGAGGAAGTGTGACAAGACAAGAAGTACACAAAAGACCTCCTGGCAAAGTTGTTTCAGAAGGAGACTCCATAAGAACCCACTTGTCAGAGGATGACTCGTGTGTGCTGATTGCGCCTTCAAGAACAAGGGTTTGTCCAGCGGGAACACATTCAGGCTTGGTACCCATAATTCGCACAGATCCAATAATACTATTAGATTTTTGCTTGAATCTGTGTCCAAGGACATTCAGAATGGCTTTGAACCCATAAGGTACAGTCTGAGTAGATACTGTAATCTCTGCATCAGAGTGATTCTCATAGGCTAAGTCAAGGGTGTTTGTGCCTATAAGTACAGAAGATTTAGCACTACCGCTGGTATCTGCAGTAACCAAAGCAAGTGTGGAAAGTTTAGTCTCAGCTCCAAGGAAACCCTTGGGGAACACCACATCAATTTCGATATACCCAAGGTAAGGAACAAGCTGACCATTTGCTGCTTCCACCTCAAGAAGATGTTCTAGAGGCTTAATTTCCAGATGGGACAAATTCTGCTCATAATAGGTCTGTGTAACAGTGGTCACTTGTGACCCCGTATCAAGAAGACAATTGCATATTTGACCTGCAATAAGGACTTCAGCGGTGCACTTTGCCCCAACCAATCCCTTAGGCAGAACAAAAGGTTTGTTTCTTGTGCGAACGTGCCAACTGCAACTTCTGTTTTTATAGTCTTCGGGACCCCTGATCAATTTTTCAGCCCCTGTTTGTCCCACAACTGGAGCTGGTTCTAGTTTAAAGGGGCAGGCTGTGATGACCCCACACGTGTCTCCCAGGAAGACTGTCTCTCTTTTAATAGCTTTCTTTTGGAGGCTACCAGAGCAGGATTTGCAGCATTATCACAAGTCGAGACAATGTGGCCATCCTCGCCACAGCGGAAACAGTACCAGGCTTTAGGTTTACTCAGTTGTTTAGGAGAAAAGCTGTGGGAAACTTCACTCAGGTTTGTTTGCACAGACTGTGATTTGGTCATCTTTGCAGCGGATTTAACATGTGCAGACTTGGCTGGCTTAACAACAACAACTTCACTCTGCAACTCTGCTACTTGTTTTTGCAAGTCACGAACTCTACTCTCGTGAGAATCCTTTGTTTGATCTTTGGCTTTTTTTAAGCTCTCAACCTGGTCCTGTAGCACTGCAATTTGCTTCTTCAAGTCAGAAACCGTTTGAGTTGAAACCATCTCATCAGAGGAAGCATACAAGGAGTAAGAAGAAGTGCGCTGCTTGGATGTGCCAAGATGCTTTTTCATACGAAACTCTTTGGTGCTTTGTTTGTCTTCTGCTGTGCGCAACAGCAGCAAAAGTTCTGAGAAAGAGGGGGGATCAGTTTTCTTTCGTTCAAGCTGAAACTCTGAAATGAGGGCATTGTCCCAACAACCTCTTCAAAACTGTCTCAGCAAGTGTCGATCAGTCTCACTAGAGGACACACCACCTCTTCTTATGGCCCGTGTCAAAGCTACTTGCAGACGTTGTAAGAACTGGGATGGTCTTTCTCCTGCGTCCTGCAGCGTGTTCAAGAATTTAGCAAACAACTCATCGCCATCTTCCACGGCTCCAAAAGCTGAATCTAATAGATCAAGATACGCTCTTGGTGTAGCGTGTGAACCCAACATCCTCACAATGTCTGCTGCTGGAGGCAAAAGGCTGTCAAGAATTTTTCTGGACCTGACTAGATCAGAAACAGCAGGATCTTGTAGCATGAGTTCAACACTATTGTGCCACGTATCATAATCCACCTCATTCCCTGGACGAGGGGACCTTCCAGAAAAGAACCTTAGCTTGAGAGGAGCGTGCATGTGAGAAGCAGCATCTTCGCTCTTCACAATATGCTCAACTACAACACGCTGTACTTCTGGGGGATTCAAATTAGGAACTGGCATTCTGGTCAACGGAACGAACGTAGCATCAGTTCGTGGTTCGTGGTTCCCTTGAACTGGATTGACCGGTGCAAAGTCTGGCTGGGTCTCAGGCATGGCATTTGCAAGAGTAGGTGATTGAGTTCTCCCACAGTCATCTTTGTTCTGAGATACCGGTTCTTTGCATTTTGAAAACTCCTCATTTAAGAGTTCCTCAAATGATTTACCACTAAGCTTTGCGATGCGCTTCAATTCTTCCATATAGCCCTTGGTGGCGCTACTAGTGACTGTTTGCACATAGATATTAGACAAAGCTTTAATCTCATACTTGAGATTGGGCTGATGTGGGCTTTCAAAAAAAAAATGGCAACTGAGGCTCTAAGCTCTTCAGTGCACTTCCACTTTCATACTCAATTATCACATTTTTGTGATATGTAGACTCAGGGCTATCAATGCGAACAATCCTGCCAATGCGCCCATATCTACTGAGATGCTCAGTCAGATCGTTATCTCTCTCGGTATTTGTAATACCACTCACAATAAGTGAGTTTGGAACCTTAACATTCTCTTGCTCAATGACTTCCATTCTCACAATGCAATGCCTCTTTATATCTGTCTGTTCTCTGTTATCAAGATATCTCTCTACTTACTACTCCTGGCTGGCTCGCCAAAACTGTAGCGCCTCCTTCAGGTCACCAGGACACCACGGCCTAATGGGCATCAAGGTAAGTCATACAAGAGGATACGTGGACCAGTACTCTAGATTCGTAGGGAGCAGCAGTGAGAGATTAAATGAACAGACAGACAACAAAGGTAAGTTTGAATAATGTTGCAAGATTTATATTAAAGGGGAAAAAATAATGAATGAAATGAATTAAATTGTCTCTCTTTCAGGAAAGACGGAAATGGCAGAAAAGAAAAATGGGCAGTTGACTAACAATGAAACCACGGATTATTAATAAATGCAAAAAAAAAATAAAACAATTAAATAAAAATGGTTTCTGGGTTTTCTCTTTTTCCTTGTTAAAATTATTAGTTATTTATCCTTTTTTAATATCTCTTTTTCTTTTAGGCATTAGCCTATTTATTTCCTTTTAATCTCTTTTTGAAAGCTAATTTATTGCAAATTTCCTCGAACTCTTATTTCAATGTTTTCTTTTTACATATTTATCTTTTAGTTTTATTGTTCCTTATTTGAACTAATTTTAGGTTTTAAGTTTCTTAATCGAAATCCACAATGGATTCGTTTCTTCTTTTTTTTCCCAGTTCAACTCAGAAATAAAAATAAAATAAAAATAACAATTGTATCTCAATTATTTCACACAATAAACCCTTCTCTTTAAAATAAAAATAAAAACAGGCAATGAACAATGAACAAACGATCAAATATCTGTAGATTCAGTAGTGTTTTTCCCAAATACCAGTCTCTGAATTCAAAAGAGAAAAAATATCGTCCATACCCCAGTAAACGTTAGATGCAACAGTTCAGGCCTACCGTTGTGGTGAAAGGGGAAAATAGAATACTGTCAATTGAGAAGAGAAGAGAAAAGAGTTCGACGTCAGTTCACTCTGTCATCCTGCACAGTTCTTTTCCTCCGTCCGGGGAAAACTAAGCAGAGGGTCCGATGAAATCGTTCGATGGTTTCGTTTTAATCAGGATTCGCTGGGAGGCTCGCCATCTTGTTCCACACAGTGATGAGCTCAGTCCGTATCATCGCCGTGTCCACGATAGAAACAATCAAAACTAACTCAAAATCACTCATATAGTTCAATTCAAATAAAATAAATATACCTCTAGACGTTTTGTCTAGTTTTACATCAAAATCAATGTTAATTTCACTCAGAATTATCTCTGCAGATTTCTCTGTGCAGACTGTGCTTACATCTCATCTCTCCGCGTGCTCTGACGTCATCCCCTCATTCACATTACTCTCTCCTGATAGGTCGTCAGTGAACTACACATTATATTCTCTTAAAGGCAACATAACATTCAAAATACAGCATACATTTTTCATATTCACAACATAAGAAAAATAAGAACAAAAAGAAAACACTTTTGAATCATTAATGGAAAAAGTTTTAACTTTACAATTCTGAACTCAGTTATTAATTTACTTTTCTTTTAATTCAATTTACTTTTGGTTATTTCTTTTAGTACCCACTCTGGCTTACTATTTATTTTTTTCCTTTCTTAATTTTTATTTGTAATCACTCTGGGTTACACATGGTAATTCGAAAATACTACAGGTTTTCTACTAATAAAAAGCTTAATGCTAAATCCTGAAGTATCCCTTTAACCTATCAACCGACATAAATTCCCCTTATTTACCCGCAGAGAGGCTTCATAGAATTTCATCCGGCGCTGCAGAAAAATGACCATTTCCCCCCATGACAGAAAAAAAAAAAACTCATTTCATTCCGGCGCTTTCCGGCGCTTGCGCAGCGTGCACACGTCACACACCAGGAAGCGTGCGCGCCATCAGATCACTTGGACGTGTTTTTTTTTTTCCTGTCATGGGGGCTGAGAGTGGACAGAGGAGCTGAACACGCAGCGCCGGATGAAATTCTATGAAGCCTCTCTGCGGGTAAATAAGGGGAATTTATGTCGGTTGATAGGTTAAAGAAGTATAGGAAAGTGTCAATGGTCCATTTCTGAGATAGGTGGCGGTAATGCACATATTTGTTTGCGATCCGCCGTAAAAAAAAAAAAAACAAGAAGAAGAAAGCGCCGGAGGCGCGCGCGCCCTCAGATCACTTGGATGTGATTGTGTACAAGAGGTAAAAACGATATAAATACTGTTCGTTTTCTCACACAAACCGCTCGTTTCTTGTCCATCAATGTGTACTTACGATGGGGAATTGTTTAATTTGGACTTCTCTGTGCATGCTCTTTGAGGTGATGACCATAGACCTGCATTATACGACTGACAGACAAGAACGGTTTCACCTAAAAATATCAAAATTCAAACTACTGCGGAAACAAAGACACCTACATCTTGGATGCCCTTGAGGTAAGCTAAAACATACCAAAATTTAATTTCAAAGTGAACTATCCCTTTAAGCAACACTGCGCAGACCGATCAGCGTATGACACGGAGCCGTCTGCTTTCTAAATCGCTCTCGCTGTACTTTGATGTCATACACTGATCGGTCTGCACAGCGCTGCCTCAAGTCAAACCCATCTATTGACCGTTTTCAATCTGGTTTCCCAACACTCCCCCAAGTAAATGGTTACCAAGATTCTTCATATCTTAACTTGTTTTTAAATGCAAAATGCTCAACACGGTGTAGTTCAAATTCTGCAGGATTATTTTAATAACTGCTTACATGCAGTGGGGGGAAAAATCTCCAGGTTTGAAACTGTATTTTAAATTCATAACACATCCTTGATTATATTACATCTTTGTTGATTTATTCTTCTGGCATGTCTTATCAGTGGTCATTGTTTTGTGGCAGTTTTAGGATGGTACATGCCAGCCATTTAAAAAAGGTCAAATGACATGATCACACCCTTTAAAGATGATCTTCCGCTTTTGACATGTCATTGAGTAATGCGCAAAAATAAACCTGGAAATCATGTCAAATTCCAATGTACATTTCAGTGGCCAAGGTGAAAGTCTTTTTATGCACTGCAAAACATTGTGCATTGTGTGTAGTTTTTTTTTTTTTTTTTTACTTCATGAACTGCTTTCTGACAAGCCACTTATACACAAATATATGTGCATCCATGTTCAAACTCATTTCCCCCAAACTTCCATGTAAATTAAGCACTATTGTGTGCACCAGTGTGGTCTGTAATACCTTGGGCGAGGAATCCGTTAACACTTCCATTTATCTCAATGGCATCTGAATGGTGTAGTTACAGCATCTATCAGCAGGGCTAACTGGATCATATTAACTATCCAGGATTTAATGAAAAATATAACATTTTATTAGGCCTATTTACATTATATATAAAAAAAAACCAGTATGACCCATCATGTTAAAGTTTGTGCATGTAAAACGAAGTAAGTACGGTAATTGTAAACCGGGCATGTTTCTCGGTTGCTAAATCTCCTGCAGGTGGACATAAAATCAATGTGATTGTTTAATTATTGTTGCAGTAACAAGGAGCCGAGTCTCTAAACAAATGACCTTCAGTCTTTTTTAGTAGCAAGTGCACACCGTGCTTTACAATTACATTGAATGAATTATTAAGGCCCTCAAGTGCAATGCTTCCAGCCATGTTTCTGTGTTGTGCTCAGCAACTCAACATGGCAAACAAATGCACGACAAAGGGGCCCTTTGTATGGAGAACATCTGCATTGCCGGTGTTAGCAATAATTTTGCCTAGTTTGAGTTGTAAGAAAGATAAGCACAGTCTGAATTATATCAGCATGTGCACAAAACCACCTTTTGTGTATGATTGAGTCTGTCTGATGGTACAAGCAGGGGTAAAACTGCTTTCAGCCAACCAATAAACAAACAAAACAAATGCCTGTCTTGTAGAGAGAAAAAATGCTTTCAGATTTTATGGATCCACGGTGTATTGCAAGGTCACGCAGACAAGCATGCTGCAACTTCTAAAAGGAAGATTTGCTGCTCATACTATTAGCTTTTCATGGATCAATCCGAGAAGAAAAAAAATACTGGTCTATTTTTGTGGAGCACAGTTCCTGTGAGTTCACGTCAAAGTTGCAATTTGAAATGGGGTTAGAATGAAATGAATACAAGTGACAACAACTCCTAGATTAAATTTACATTGAGCCACAAGGTTTATAGGCATTCATATCACAAGTATGCTTTGTCCGATGTCTTGGTAAAGCCCATCAAATGACAAACACTTTTTGCCAAGCAATATATATAGCTCCTGTAGCTAACCTACCCAATGAATACACATTTAAAAAAAATATATATATATATATAATTATATATATATATATATATATATATATATATATATATATATATATATATATATATATATATATATATATATATATATATATATATATATATGTATATAGGATTATAGGATTAAAGAGTAGAATAAAAATCTACATTGGCATTTTTCATGAAATGATATGACTAGTATTGCATGACTGAGACCACACTATTGTGAACCACACTAAAATGAATAAAAATATACATTGAGGTGTTTATTTTCTAATCATAATCAATTATTTTTGAGCCCCACACAAGTTTTCTAAAGAGACATGATCCCATTATTCACATATAAACATTGATCAATTACCATTACAATTATCTCACCTAAATGTTTGCTCACTTAATGTATTTGTGTTTTTACAATGGGGGAATTTTGTTGCAATATCTTACAAACATGTAGCGCACAGCCATCTGTAGTAGCACAAATAAATACAATAGAATGAAGATACAAATGAAATAAACAGTGCTTTAAGTTTTTCAGGTAGGTCTAACAGTAGTATTCAGGTAAGAAATACTAGAAGTAGAGAAATAAAGTAATCAAATGTAAAATAACACTGGATAGTATTCATTGCAAAAATAAAAAATGATACAGATTCTCATAATTAAAGCTACAAAATTTATTCAGTCAAGTGCAGTAAGTGATTTTATCTTTGTCTTGTTTGATTAACATTAATTGCACAGAAGGAAGCAAGATTATTAGGCTGCTGTCACTCTGACCCTGTTTACAACTGGTATTAAGATGTGTTTTGCTCAATCGGATCACAAGTAGACGAGAAAGACACATTCCCGTTTACACCTGGTGTTTTAATCCGTCTCTTTTGTCTACTTTCAACCACTTCTGTCCTGATTTCTTTGAAGGGAGGGTCTATATAGGTGGGTAAATGCATGTGACAAAATAAGCTTGTGCAAATTTACATATATAACAAATTGGATGACTCGTAATTTCCTACTTCTAAATTCTGAAAAAACAGAGTTTCTAATTATTGGACAAAAAACTTCCTCACGTAATAACCTAGAATACTGTCTAACACTTGATGGCTGCTCTGTTAAGTCTTCGTCGTCGGTTAGGAACCTAGGTGTGCTCTTTGATACCAATCTTTCATTTGAAAGTCACGTGTCTAGTATCTGTAAAACTGCATTTTTCCATATTAAAAATATATCTAAATTACGCCATATGCTCTCATTGACAAATGCGGAACAATTAGTTCATGCGTTCATGACCTCAAGGCTAGATTATTGTAATGCCCTACTGGGTGGTTGCCCTGCACGCTTAATAAACAAACTACAGCTGGTTCAAAACGCAGCAGCTCGAGTTCTTACCAGAACCAGGAAGTATGACCATATTAGCCCAGTTCTGTCAAAACTGCATTGGCTCCCTATTAAACATTGCATAAATTTTAAAATATTGCTGATCACTTACAAAGCACTAAATGGTTTAGCTCCGCAGTACTTGGCATCTACGCTAATTTTAGTGTCTGTGTTTATCCCGAGGTTTTCCTGCAGCCTGCCGGATCCAGGCCGTATCCAGATCTGACGAAGGACCTTCGCCTGGACCGATGACAACGCAGTGCTGAAGTGCCAACTAGTCTCTCCCTATGGAGGATCCCACTACCACTCTACAGATAAGGCGTTGTCGGGAAAATTCGTTTCGCGTTCCTACCCCAAAGCAACAAAATAAAATAAAATTCTTTATCAAAATTTATAAGGAAAGACAAGTACTTTGTTTAGGCTTGGCTTGTAGGGAATTCCAAACCTGCGTATATTCTAACACACATAACTATAGAACCCATTATAAATGTGCATGTGAACGCCATCAGCGTTTCTCACTGGTTCGCGTTTAAATGAGGTTTTATTTAACAAAGTTCGGGAGGAGCAGGTTCAGATAATTAACCAAATTATGCACAGCTGGAGATTAATCAGTAATCATCAACTCAATGACAGAGTATAAATTCACAGCAGACCTATCTCTGTTCATTAAAAGTTTGTCAGCATCCCTCCTCCACCCCATCTCCACACTTCCAGTTCCATCTACACTTCCAGTTCCATCTACACTTACCAACTGGGGGGAGTACTTTGGGTTCGGGCCTAACTCCGAGCTCGGAGCCCTCCCCCCGGACAGCACGCCAAATACGCATAAACTTATTGTATTAATTATATGTATTATATAATTATAATTAGATATAATTAGATGTGAACTCGTGAAAGTCTGTGTAGAGGGAATGGTGTCGTCTTAGCGGCCCCTAATTTAATAACAAATGATCGTTGCGATGGAAGCAAATCAATCAAAACTAACTTTAGATGGAAAATAACTTAACTCGGCTATAAAGCCAAAACAATCTCTGATACCTTAAATTATACGCTTATCTCTGTAAAGCTGCTTTGAAACAACCTACATTGTTCAAAGCGCTATATAAATGAAGATGACTTGACTTGACTTGACATATGATCGCACCCGACGGAAAAACATACGGAGAGCAGCCGCTTTCGTTTCTGCTCTGACAGCCGCAAGACCACGCAGAACGCAGTAAGTGCGTGTTAGAAATCAGAGATGGTGAGAGAACATTGTGCTTAGTACATTTTTTTCAAACAGGGTCTCTAGCTGACAAAGTTTAAATCTCGTCTGGCTAGCGTGCTTCAATTTGAACAATGTCATTAGGCATTAGGTCAATAGGTGGAGAGGAGGTCTTTTGCAGCTTTTCGTACAAATTCGATGACATGAGTGTTTACACTATAAAAGCAATCCGGTCAAATGCATTTTCGACTCCCTCTGGAAGTGGTCGAAAGTGAACAAGCTCAAAGTGTGTTAGACCCCGTTGACTCCTATATTTAGGCTACGTTCACACTGCAGGGCTTAATGCTCAATTCCGTTTTTTTGAAAAAATTCGATTTTTTTGCAAGGCCGTTCACATTTCCAATTAAATGCGACCTTTTGTGATCTCCTGTGTGAACGTGAAATGACCCAGAAGTGACCCGCATGCGCAGAAGAGTACTCAACGGTCAAAGACGTCACTTGTTGTTTGCGGAAGTAGCTAAACTTTAACCAGAGCCCGTCTCTGCTTTAACTAACTGTGATTCTCTCACTCACACACACACACGAGCGCGCGCAGCGACCGTTACACAAGAGCCAGACTACAGCCGCTGACCTATCTAATATCAGATTCAGCACAAATAAGTTAACATAACGTATATATAATGGCCGTGGGCTTTTTTTTTTTTTTTTTTTTTTTTATTAACGGGCTCGTCGAGGTCGACCCGTTCGGCAGATTTACCTCAGCTCGACGAATATGCAGTCCGTTTTCAAACCGACGACTACTTCAACGCAGAATTATGACGCTTTTCGCGTATCAATGACGTGCGGGTCGGATACATGCGACCTGGCCGTTCAGACTGAAGTCGCATTTCAAAAGATCGGATATGTATCGGATTTGGGACCACATACCCAAGTGGCCTGGGTCGCATTTGAAAAGATCGGATCTGTGTCGTTCAGACTGTCATGAAAAGATCAGATACAGGTCGCATAGGGGCAAAAAAATCGGAATTGGGTCGTTTCAGCCTGCAGTGTGAACGTAGCCATAGTGTCGTTCACTTATGACCCATGCGACCAAAACACATCTTAAAGGGGTCATATAATGCCATTTTTGTACAAGCTAATATGATTCTTTAGGGTTTAAATTAAAAGTTTGTAATATACTTTAATTAAAAATTCTCATTAGTATTGTAAGAAAACACTAATTTTACCTGGTCAAAAACAGCTCTGTTTTCAGCCCACCGTTTCAGTGCATGTGTCTTTAAATGATAATGACGTACATAGAAAACATGCTGTAATGTACCCTGAGTGTAAACCTTAGATGCATTCATCGTGAAGCGTGCAGCAAGGTTTGCAAATTTGCAAAGATTAATATAAATATTAATATAAAGGTTAATAAAACATTACACTCACTTCTGGAGGTTCAGCAGGAACACGTTGGTACCGATCTGTTTTTTCTCGTTTGTAAAGCTGTCTGGTGTGAAATGATTTGCGCAAACATGAAAGCATGGACGATCGTGATGAATCCCCGTGAGGGAATCCCCGCGTCAATCCTTTGGGCATATCCCTTCAAAAACAAAACTCGGCCACTGCGTCTTCAACGGTTCGGATTTAGGAACATCAAAATGACTGCTGTGTTCCTTATTACACCGAAGAACAATCGCAGACGCCATTCTGCTCATAGACAGTGCTCCAGTGAGGGTATCAACAATGACGCGCGGACTATGATGACAGACAGCTCGCTCACGAGCGAGGGCGGGTCTGTGTTGAAACGCTGCTGTCACTCACCAATCGTGGGAGGGGCGTCAATTTTGTGACGTCACAAAATCGAACGGCTTGATTTCAGAGAGGGTCAAACATATAAGGAGATTAAAAAAAACCACTGGATGGATTTTTATCATTTTATGATGGTTGTGTACAGGCACTGCCAACACACATTTCAGTACAATCAACTTGTAAAAGTGCATGTACCATTATATGACCCCTTTAATACCAGTGTCATGTCCCTGTTTAGTCTAGGGTTGGAGGAACATGTAACAGAATAAAAATGGTGTGATGTGTAGAGACAGCAAGGTTCAATTCCCAACCCCAGTGCTTTAACAAAGACCGAAAACAACTCCATGTCAAAAACAAATTATTTTATTTTACAAGTGTGAGAGGATTTCAAGGCTTCAAGAGGATGCAAGGCCAAAACAACAAACATAAACCCTTCAAGTATTAGAGTGAAACTAAGCTACAAAAGAAAAGAAAAGTAAAATACAAATACACTAACCCCCTAACTAGCTTAAACAGGAGAAAACAAGATATAAAGGAAATGGCACCCACCTATCTACCAATCCCTTCCAAAAGAATTAACAATATAAATTTAGTAAGTAAAATAAAAAAAAACAAATCAATATCAGAAGTAGGCTACATACAAACAAAAAGTAACTTACAAAACAAAAAGGATTTCTTGGCACCTGTTACCACAAGAGTGTTAACACAATAACACTGAAGAGAAACTCAATCAACAAGGTATAAATCAAAAATAACTAATAATGCTTTTGGGTTGAGAAAAGAAGCCTCACAAAGCAGCCTACCCACAAACCCACACAGATGGCAGAGGGAAGTGACGGATTTGATAGTGGATCAGGAAGAATGGACGTAGGTAGCAGGAAAAAGGAAGACTGGAGTACGGTAGGAGTAAACAATGATAGAAAACGCAGACGACATAGACAAATTGAGACAATTTCAAATAGTGAAGAGACTGATAGTGATCACAGCATGGGAGAAAATGCAACAGAAATAGGGAAACAAATGGAAGAATACAAAGTGTTACTTAAACTAGCACAAGAAGGATCGTCGTTTGGTGAGTGGAACCCGATACAACTTATCAAATCTATAAAAAAAATGATAGGAGGAATCAAAAGAGCGAGAATTTTGCGAAATGGAGCAATGTTGATTTAGTGTAAGGATAGTACACAACAAAGCAAGGCTATTAAAATAAATAAAATTGAGGGGAAAAATGTACTAGCTACAGTGGTTGAGAATAGGAAATTTATTCAAGCAGTTATTTCTGGGGTACCCAAAGCTGTAACAATTGAACAAATAAAAGATAAAGTTGGAGCTAACGTGATTGAGGCAAAACGTCTAAAAGTAACAATAAACTGAGTGAAATCTGACAGTTTATCAGTGATGATTAAAATCGATGGTGGAAAACTACCGATGAGAGTATACTTGGGTTATATGAGCTATAAGTCAGGCCCTACATTCCCCTGCCGTTGAGATGTTTTAAATGTCAAAATACGGACATGTGGCGGCAATCTGTAGGGAAACAAAGATGTGGAAGGTGTGCAGGTGAACACGAGTATGGAAAGTGCGACGACGGAACCAAGTTAAAATGTAACTGAGATAGTTCTGCATATCTGGGATGCGAAGCCAGTAAGAGAGCAGCAGAAGTACAGAAAGTGAAAGTTTCACGAGAGATTTTGTATGCTGAAGCAGTGTGAAGAGAGACTGTTCAGACAGTTCAGACTGTTCAGACAGAAGCCAACGGAAGAAGTTGTGGAAGTTAGAAAAACAAATCTTGTGTGACGATAAAAGAGGATACATTGATAGTATGTAAAAGTGATTTTGTACTGTTCATGGTAGATGTGATCAATTATACTGCGCAAACCGATAAGAAAACCGAGAAGATCAAGATAATAGTGAAAGCAGCAGAGAAATATCTAGGAATTAAAGGCCTAGGAAGGGATACAGTTGAGAAAATGTTAAGTGGGGGAGCTACTAGCTCTCAAACATGGGATGACGATACAGTAATGCATTAAATATTCTGCAATGGAATGCAAGAAGTCTCATTGCTAATGGTCAGGAGTTTAAACATTTCAAATCAAATTTACAAGATAAACCTCATGTTATATGCGTTCAAGAAACATGGTTGAAGCCAGAATGGGATTTTAGCATAACTGGATATAAAGATGTAAGAAATGATAGGAAGGATGGAAAAGGTGGAGGTGTGGCAATATTTTTGCAGAATGGAATAAAATAAAATATAATTAATATAGGGAAAGAGAAAGAATCGATTACAGTAAAGATCTGGGCAGAGCAAGTGGACATAACAATCATTAATTATTATAACCCATGTAAAAGGCTTAATCGTGACATTCTGAGCAATATTCGCATAGTACACTGTGGGGAAGTAGGTATACTGATGTAAATGGTTCAAATATAGAAGAGTTTTTAGATGAAAAATGATTAGTGTGTATTAATGATGGGAGTGGTAAGATATAAAAGTGTTCAAAAGAAAGTTAGTTCAATTGATTTGACTCTGATGTTAAGTGAGATAGCAGGTACTACAAAATGGGAAGTGTTTAATATTTTTTTAATTGGTAGTGATCATTATCTAATTATGATCAGAGTTGCAATAGAAGTGTAAGAGGATGAGTCAACAAAAACAGCTAAATGGAATTTTAATGAAGCCGACTGGGATACATTTAAAATAAGAAAGAAAAGTAGATGTGAAGAACTTTTTAAGAAGGAGTTTAATGAAAAATTGGTCTCCACAATTATAGAGACAACAGAGAAACAATTCCAAAAACTAAAGAGGGTAAGGGGACAAAAAATGTTCCCTGGTGGGATGGAAACTGTAGGAAAGCTGTCAAAAATAGAAATAAAGCATTTAGACAATTAAAGAAACATCATTCATTAGATGTGTTAATACAATATAAAAGAGCACAAGCAATAGTTTGGAAGAATATAAGAAAAGCAAAACGTATTGGAGTAATTAGTTTAAGGAAATCTGTATAGGAAGAGAAACTCAATTTTCAGATGTTTGGGGAATGATTAAAAGAATGAGTGGCATAAAAAGAAAACATGAAATACTGGTATTATGTCAAAATTGTAAAATGGCAATTAGTAATATATATATATATACAGTGAGGAAAATAAGTATTTGAACACCCTGCTATTTTGCAAGTTCTCCCACTTAGAAATCATGGAGGGGTCTGAAATTGTCATCGTAGGTGCATGTCCTCTGTGAGAGACAAAATCTAAAAAAAAAAAATCCAGAAATCACAATGTATGATTTTTTAACTATTTATTTGTATGATACAGCTGCAAATAAGTATTTGAACACCTGAGAAAATCAATGTTAATATTTGGTACAGTAGCCTTTGTTTGCAATTACAGAGGTCAAACGTTTCCTGTAGTTTTTCACCAGGTTTGCACACACTGCAGGAGGGATTTTGGCCCACTCCTCCACACAGATCTTCTCTAGATCAGTCAGGTTTCTGGGCTGTCACTGAGAAACACTGAGTTTGAGCTCCCTCCAAAGATTCTCTATTGGGTTTAGGTCTGGAGACTGGCTAGGCCACGCCAGAACCTTGATATGCTTCTTACAGAGCCACTCCTTGGTTATCCTGGCTGTGTGCTTCGGGTCATTGTCATGTTGGAAGACCCAGCCTCGACCCATCTTCAATGCTCTAACTGAGGGAAGAAGGTTGTTCCCCAAAATCTCGCAATACATGGCCCCGGTCATCCTCTCCTTAATACAGTGCAGTCGCCCTGTCCCATGTGCAGAAAAACACCCCCAAAGCATGATGCTACCACCCCCATGCTTCACAGTAGGGATGGTGTTCTTGGGATGGTACTCATCATTCTTCTTCCTCCAAACACGTTTAGTGGAATTATGACCAAAAAGTTCTATTTTGGTCTCATCTGACCACATGACTTTCTCCCATGACTCCTCTGGATCATCCAAATGGTCATTGGCAAACTTAAGACGGGCCTTGACATGTGCTGGTTTAAGCAGGGGAACCTTCCGTGCCATGCATGATTTCAAACCATGACGTCTTAGTGTATTACCAACAGTAACCTTGGAAACGGTGGTCCCAGCTCTTTTCAGGTCATTGAGCAGCTCCTCCCGTGTAGTTCTGGGCTGATTTCTCACCTTTCTTAGGATCATTGAGACCCCACGAGGTGAGATATTGCATGGAGCCCCAGTCCGAGGGAGATTGACAGTCATGTTTAGCTTCTTCCATTTTCTAATGATTGCTCCAATAGTGGACCTTTTTTCACCAAGCTGCTTGGCAATTTCCCGTAGCCCTTTCCAGCCTTGTGGAGGTGTACAATTTTGTCTCTAGTGTCTTTGGACAGTTTTTCGGTCTTGGCCATGTTAGTAGTTGGATTCTTACTGATTGTATGGGGTGGACAGGTGTCTTTATGCAGCTAAAGACCTCAAACAGGTGCATCTAATTTAGGATAATAAATGGAGTGGAGGTGGACATTTTAAAGGCAGACTAACAGGTCTTTGAGGGTCAGAATTCTAGCATATAGACAGGTGTTCAAATACTTATTTGCAGCTGTATCATACAAATAAATAGTTAAAAAATCATATATTGTGATTTCTGGATTTTTTTTTTTTTTAGATTATGTCTCTCACAGTGGACATGCACCTACGATGACAATTTCAGACCCCTCCATGATTTCCAAGTGGGAGAACTTGCAAAATAGCAGGGTGTTCAAATACTTATTTTCCTCACTGTATATAAGGCAGAGATGATAGCGAAAGGGCTAGTGAAGATTAAAAGCTCTGAAAATTTATCAGGTGAAGCTAAACAAGAAAGGAATAATATGCTTGACCCAATCCATATGTAGAAATATAAAGAATTATGTTAGGGGATAATACAGATTTACCTTTTAATATGTTTGAATTAAAGAAAGCCTTTTTAAATGCACGGCAAACATCTCCAGGAAAAGACAATATTTGCTATACAATGTTAGCTCATGTGGAAGATAGCTCATTTGCTGAAGTTATAAGATTATTTAACAGAGTGTGGGAAATAGGCAAAATCCCATCAGCATGGAAGCAATCAGTTATTGTTCTGATTCTTAAACATGGGAAACATTCGTCAGACCCATCAAACTATAGGCCAATAGCCTTAACCTCTCAGTTAGGGAAAACAATGGAAAGGATGGTAACTGAGAGACTTGCATATGTTTTAGAAAGTAAAGGTTTGCTCTCACCATATCAGAGTGGATTCCGCAAAGGAAGAAATATTATGGATTCAATATTATATCTAGAATCAGAGATTAGGAAAGCCTAGACAAATAAAGAAATGGTAGTAGCTGTCTTTTTTGATATCGAAAAGGCAATGATATGCTATGGAAAGAAGGACTCCTTATAAAACTAAATAAATTAGGTATAGAGGTAGACTATGGGTATTAGACTTCTTGTTTGTTAGAACAATATAAATAAAGGTAGGTAAGGAGTAAGGTAGTGCATGTAGTCCACTGATATTTAATATAATGATAAATTATAGTTTTGAACAAGTTGAACATGGTATAGGGAAATCACTATAAGTGGATGATGGGGCCCTTTGGATCAGGGGCAGAAATCTAGAATACATGCAAAATAAATGCAATAAAATGCCGACAATAGTTAAAGGCAGTAGAACAATGGTCATATAAATGGGGTTTCAGATTATCTACAATCAAATCTCAGATAATTTGTTTCTCTAAGCGACATAAATTTCATTGAAATTATATGGTAAAGAACTTGAGCAAGTTAGGGTGATTCGATTTCTTGGAGTTTTATTTGATGAAAAGCTTACATGGAGACAACGCATAGATAAAATGAAAACAAAATGCAAGAAAATTAGTTTCTTGTCAGGACGAGATTGGGGAGCAACTAGGTCTTCATTGCGACATATTTACTGGGCTCTTATGAGATCAACTTTTGATTAAGGCTGTATTGCTTATATGGCGGCA
This sequence comes from Scardinius erythrophthalmus, assembly GCF_964197995.2. Classification (NCBI taxonomy): domain Eukaryota; kingdom Metazoa; phylum Chordata; class Actinopteri; order Cypriniformes; family Leuciscidae; genus Scardinius; species Scardinius erythrophthalmus. The sequence continues at coordinate 28,031,429 of NC_138237.1, read as the reverse complement.
GCTGAAACTAGTCTTAAAAAACTAGATATACTGTAGAACAAGCTCAAGCCCTAAGAATATGTAGTGGGGCTTTCAAAACATCTCCAGTTGCGGCAATTTCAGGTTGAAATGGGAGAGATGCTATTGGGTATTAGAACACTTAAACTTATGCTAGCATATTAGGTAAACCTGCAAGGGCATAATGAATCCCATCGTGCAAAGACTATAGTACATGAGTGTTGTGAACACAGTAAATCTTATTTTAGGAGTTTTGGATGGGTTGTGAATGAAAAAGCAAGGAAAATAGATTTGAATAGTATACAATATTGTCCTACTGTCCCATTTTCAAATATCCATCCTTGGATGTTTATAATGCCACTGATTGATTTACAAATACATGAGGAAATACAAGATAATTCAAATCAAATACCTGTCTGGTTTGTTGTCCAAAGCTACTTAGTAAATAATTTTACTAATAAAATAATGATATTCACAGATGGTTCAAATAACCCTAAAAATGGACATACTGGTGCTGCAGTGTACATCCCACAATGTGGAAAATATATCAAGCAAAGAACAACCTTTCAGTTTATACAGTAGAACTGGTAGCCATTATATTGGGATTGCAGTGGGTAGAAGAATATAACCAAAAATGTTTTATTTGCATCTGATAGTTTGTCTGCACTCACAAGCATGAAACCAGGGAAATCATGCAGGTCTGATATGCTAATTGAAAAATATCAAACAATAATCAGATTACATAATAAAGGTTGAGTGTATGGTTTGTTTGGGTTCCTGCACATGTTGGTGTGAAAGGAAATGAAGAAGTGGATATGTTGGCTTAACAATCTCTTAAATCACCAACAGTAGATTTACAGATTGCATTAAGTAAAACTGAGGCTAAAGCAATCATAAAGGATCAAACTCCAAAAATATGGCAGGAATATTGGGATATTAATGATACAGGTAGACATTTGTATAGTATTCAAAGCTCTGTTGGCATGAAAAGGGAGATGAGTTAAAAGCAAAGTGATCTATTTTGTGTGAAAGTGATTATCACTCGTCTCAGAATAGGACATACAGGGCTCAACAAGACACTTAATCTATTAGGTAGGCATATAAATGGAATGTGTTTACATTGCAATCAACCAGAATCGGTCCAACATGTGATTATGGATTGTTATGTATATAAAAAGGAAAGGAAGGAATTAAAAGAAGTACTAGAACAATTAAAACTAAACTTCACTTTAAAAAAAAATCCTTGGAACATCATTGAGGAAAATACATACAGTTAATGACATTTTTGAAAGAAACGGGTCTAATTGAGCGAGTATAAAGGTTATTGCTAAATATACAATTTTTTTTTCTTTTTTTTTTTCTTCCCCTACATTCTGCCAAATCTTCTGATCCACACTCCCATTCAGTAGGTGGCGGTAAAGCACCTAATAAGCTGGTTTGCCAACTGCGAAGAAGAACCGAGAATCCATGAAAAATAACTCAATTTGATACTCGCGACTCCCAAACTGTGTGTGTGTGTTCTTGGTGTGAGCACGAAACTGGCGAGAATGCGTAAAATTATGTCGAAATTCAGGCCCTGTAATACCGATACTATTCAACTGGAGCAAATGAGATGAGTGAGTGAGAGGAGGCGGGTGTGTGTCAACTCGCTATCAGAGAGAAGAGAGAAAACGCAGCTGGTATCCAATGTTAGTTTCACTTCCTGTCTCCTGAGATGTCTTCATTTGACTGATTTTTGGAGGTAGAATAGATGTATCCTTCGCTGCCTGTGATATCCCATAATCCTTTGCATTCCATTCTGTGACAGTTGAGCTAAAAATAAAGATGCCGTCTGAACGTTGCGGTTGGTGGTCAGTTTGTGTGTAAATGTAAATTTTTGACCAAAGTTTTCCACTTTCAATTTCTTTTTTTTTTAGCGAGAAATTACTATTGTAGTAATTAAATATTCACTTAGTTATTATCCAAATTCGTAATATTTTTGTTCTATGCTGCCTGTCCAAAATCAGCTTTGTGAGGTACCTTTGTGCGCAAACGATGCCTGCTAAAGTCATTGCCTGAAAAGGCAGCGAGGCAACAAGTCGGCTGCCTAAGTTTTCGGGCGCACACCATAGCAGACTGGTGGGAGGGGCCTATAGACAGCAACAAGGTCAGTGCATTATGGATATTGAAATTTTCTTACCTATTTGGCAAGGGAAGACAATAGCCTTTTTTCTCTAGTCAGGTATAGCACAGATGTTAAAAGTTTTTTTTTTGCCTATCAACTGCATAGGTCTCAGCACTGGAACAGTACTGGACATGCAACAGTCAGACCACAATGTAAATAACCGAATCTCGATCCCTCTGTCCTGTCTAATTTTAGACCTTTCTCGATTTTGCCTTTTATCTAAACAGTTTTTTTGAAAAAGTGTTTTTTAAGCAATTATAAGACTTTTTAAGCCCTAACTTCATCATGAACACATTTCTGTCAAGCTTCAGATCTCGCCACAGTACTGAAATGGCTCTTCTCAGAGTGTTAAATGGCATCTATCTCTCTATCGATTCTGGTGACCCTGTGGGTCTCGTACTTCTTGACTTAACAGCAGCATTTGATACTGTCAATCACTCCATTCTTATCTCTTGCTCGGAACATTGCATCGGCCTACATGGAAGTGTTCTTAAGTGGTTCATCCTTTTTGACTAACCAATCTTTTGCAGTCAGCATTGATAATTTTACTCCTTCTACTACGAACCTTACATGTGGAGTCCCACAGGCATCCGTTCTTGCCCCGATCTTCTTTTCTCTCTACATGCTTCCACTATGCAATATTTTTGACAAACACAGGATATCCTTCCATTGCATTGCCAACGACACTCAAATCTATATGCCGATCAAAAAAGGAAATACAATGGCATTAGACACCTTGATGTCCTTTGACAAAGTGGATGTCTTTAAACTTTCTTTTATCTTAATGAATCGATGGAAATCATTCTATTTGGGCCTGCATCTGCTACAGCAATCTAAAAACTAAACTTAAGCAATTTGAACTAAATATGAGATTGTGCATCTAAAACAACCTTAAAATGGATAACCAAATTAATGATGTTGTCTGGTTTTGCTCCTTTCATCTTTGTCAAATCTCAAAGGGTTAGCCGTTTTTAAACTTTACAGATACTCAAAAAGTCATTAATGACTTTTAGACTACAGCAACTCACTTTACTTGGGTATTAATCATTCAATTTTACCTCTGTCGCAACAGATAAAAAAAAAATAAAAAAAAATAAAAAAAAATTATTGATTTGTTGAGGGGTCTTTTTTATATTTTGATTTATTATATGAGAATTGTGAGCTGTATTACTACATTACTAACATAACCATTATCACCTGTTATATGTAATTGCCCTAGCCAATAATCTGTCTAGCTTTCAAATCAACTAACCTCATAATTCTGGGAACAGGATTACAGGTTCACTGTTTAAAATTCATGCCTTCCAGCTATATTCACCCATTATCATTTGTTGCTCATATTCACAGGACAGGACAGCAAACATGACATATTCAATTTCAGAGGTCTAGCACCGTGCAACCAAAGCAACTGATGATAGATCCATGGTCCTCATCCCATATTCCAAGCCGCTTGCCTTGTCTTCCCGACCAGATACATTCATTAATCAGACAGTGTTTTGCACATCCAATAGTCTCTTATGCACCAGCGCTGCAGATTCGCCTCCTCTCAGTCTAACCTCGAACTGTGATCCATGAACCTCATCGCTGGGACCAGCCAGTGAGTTCTGGGATTGCTTTGGCAAAATTTTATTGATATAAGAGTCTTCACTCATTCATCTAAATACAATAATCCTATAAATTGAGTCTGCTAATAAACTCAAATTGTTAAGTTTGTGGATGACACAGCAGTGATGGGATTCATTTTTCTCATAATGATGAGTTGACGGGTTAGATGAGTACAGGGGGGGGCAAACAGGAGGCTTGGTGCAAAGCTAACAACCTCTGCATCAAAGTGAATAAGACAAAGGAAATAATCATGGACTTCATTGGGCTCCTGCCCTCCTTTACATGGGGGAAACAGCTGTGGAGGTTGTTCCCAGTTTTAAATACTTGGGGATACACATCAACAACAACCTCACCTGGCATACCAACTCTGTCAGCTTAATAAAGAAGGCCCATCAAGGGCTATACTTCTTGAGGAGGCTCAAGCAGGCTGGCCTGGGAACAAGCATCCTTACAACATGTATCACTGCAGACAGGACGGCTCTGCAGTGGGTTACGTCTGCACAGAGGATCACTGTTTTTTTAATTGATTTCCATGGCATTGACGCCTAAAAATGCAGTTTTTTGTTTTTGGTTTAATTTTTCTGGACTCCCATTTTAATGGTTAAATTAAATTTTAGTAATCAAAAAGCATGTGTAATTAATTGAAATCATGAAACGTATACAATTTAATAATAATTTATTATAATTTTTTCATAAATTACATTTTTAGGGCACTATGAAATGTTTTTTTAATTAATTTTTTTTTTATTCCATTTTAATAGTTTAAATTGTAACGACCAATTATTTAAAATGTAGGCCTAATGATTTAAAGGAGAACTCTGGTCAATTTTAACATTGAGCTCATTTTTTTGTACATTTGGAGTGCTGTCAGTATAGAGAACAACGAAAAAAAAATCGGTGTTGCCTACACCGTGTTATCCTCTTTTTAAAGTTTGCACCCTGTTGACTTAAATGGGGCAAGTTTTAAACCTGCTTTTAGCCTACAACCAATAAGAGCAACGGAGTAAGTGACGTATGTTGAACGACGCATAGTGGCCAACAGAACTCGACTGCATGCACACTGGAAGAAGTAAAAGAAGATGATGAGTGTAAAAGATCTTTGCCAGTGTTGTAAAAAGAATTTAAGGATACACAGAGTCACTTCTCTAGACTAAAGAACTTTTGTAGCTTTAATAAGGATTAACCTATAATTTATAATTTATGCAGCGCAGACTGTTTGATAACTTTCTTCAGTTTCTGTATATTTCCTACCTGTTAGACAGGAAGGGCACAGGTATTACTTTTATTTATGTGAGGATTGTTTTAAGTTCACTTTAATGAAATGTTGTTATATTTTTTGAAGCCTAATAAATGTTTTTATCGAGACATCAGTTGCTGTATAAGTATCAGTGATACTGGCCTTAATTCATAAAAATATGCCATTAAACAAGTATTTAAAATGCACTGTCTTTATGTTGTTTCTACATTAATCTGAAGATTAACTGTGAAATTATAAAATATAATAAAAACTTAAGTGTTTTTAATTGAGTTTAATCACGATTAATCACAGAAAAAATGTGTGATTAATCTAGTTATTTTTTTATTGTTTGAAAGCAACACACCAAAGAGAACACTGTAAAAAACAGTTTAGAGTGAATACTCACAAATTAAGGATTAATATTCATCTAAAGCATTTAAAGGTTAATGAGATTTTTGACTCTGTCTGTCTGACTTAGCCCTAAGAGACTCTCCACTGCCTTAAGGAGGGAGAGAGGAAAGTGACTCTGTCATGAATGTCAAAACAGCCCTCTAAGATACTGAAAAAGATGTGTAGTCCAGACAGTTATCACCTTGCTTTTAGGTGAGGTGACTTAACCTAAAGTAGGGGACCTGACGCAGAACGTGGCCCCCGGTGTGGTCCCCGTGACCAGTGACAGCTCATGTTTGGCTTCTTATCAGTAGTAAGGCACATGGCAGATGAGACGGCAAACCTCTCCTCTGTGCCTCCTCACTCCCCCAACTACTTCAATGGGATATATTGGATCTCTCACATGGGCAGCAAACCGGCATGCTGTACAATAGAAAAGTCACAAGATTAGTAGACCATGTGTGTGCATCTCTCTAGCAGGTAGAACATTCTTTCATGATATGAAGCTGTAAATATTTATAGTGAATTTAAATGCCAAAACATTTACCAAACGTGGACGTTACCTTACCAAACGTGGACGTTTTTTCCACTAGAAAACCGTGTTGTGTTATTTTGATTTAATACTGTGAAGCTGCTTTGATACAATCTGTATTGTGAAAAGCGCTATGCAAATATACTTTACTTGACTATGCAAACTCCAATTTATTTAGCCTGAAGGCTATGATAAAAAAAAGAAAAGAAAGTTTGGTCATCATTATTCACCCTTCATGTCTTTCCAAACCTGTATTACTTTCTTCATTCTGTGGAACACAGACATGTTTTGTTGCAGTGTTTTTTCAGTACAGTGACTACCAATGGGATCCAATGTTGTTTTGGACTGCAATGTTTTTTTTTATTTTTGTTTTTTTTTGTCTGTTGTAATTCAACATACTGTAAAAATGTTTTGGGTAACCTAAAAATGTTATGTTATCACTTTCTACAGTGTAGCCATAATTGCAAGCAAACATTTGGACCTTTCTTTCACTCTGCTTACCTACTGCAGCAATTAAGATGTCATTCTGTGACACTGGCATTTATAAACTGCGAAACTTTAACTTAGCTTTTGAAATAGTCAAACATGAATTTTTGCTCAAGGCTCAGGTGAATTTTTTTTCTTGTTGTTGCCTACCTACAGTTAAGTCGAAAATGTCTCATGCTTTTTATTCGTCTGTCATTTCAAAACGGTGACATACTGTTTCCTTTTTTCAAACCATCAAATTCCCAGTTGTTTAATATGCAGTCAACTATAAATTAAGCCATTTGTAGGTTGTTTTCCACAAATAGCGTAGATGTCTCTGTGCTTTATTCAAAACATTGCTGTTTTTGTACACCTCACCAGCCTGACACAGCAACAGCTCGACCAATGGCGTGAGTTTAAGGGTGTGGCTCCCTGTTTGACTGACCAATGCAGATGGAGGGAGTGTTCAGGAAATCTGTTTAAAAACATTGAGTTATGCATTTAAGAAGGAGGGAAACGAGGTACAACACATAACTATGGGATATCGCACTCTAGCGCCATCTGCTGAAGACACCTTTATTCATGCCTGAAAGGCAAATTACTTTATTCCCTTTGTTCAGTCCAGCTCTTCACCGAGCCTCCGACTGCGCGGGGCTCAGAGGTGTTGTGCCTCGTTTCCCTCCTTCTGGTAACAGCAGTTATATGCATATATGCATATGCGTTCCCATTCAGTCGGTCAAATCGGTACAACACATGACTATGGGACATATATTCACGCCCTGCCAAGTCGCTGAACTAAACGTAAGAGACCAGCACCACCACATGACCCTTTTTCAAGAGAGTGACGGTCCTTGGTCTATAGCCCCTGCAGTAAGGACGGACCGAGTCACTGTCAAAGCAGTGACATCTAGTTGGTAAAACCGAACAGATGTGTGTGGTGATACCCAACTGGCTGCCGCACAAATGTCATCTACTGACACCCCTCTAAAAAAGTTGATGACATGCCTGAATGAACGCACTGCTTGCGTCTGCTCAATATACCTGTGTAAAATTTGTACAGGGCATAAAGCATGGAGTCTCCTGTCTTCCTCTGAGTCAATCGAGAAGTTTGACAGAGCTGGCAGCTCGAACGAGAGCAAACTATATGCCCCTGACATGACTTTTGCTGTATACGCCGCGTTTGGGTGCAACACCACTCTAGACCATGCACTGACAACGCATGGAGATCACCAACGCGCTTTGTTGATGCCAGCGCCAGCAGTAGGGCTGTTTTATAAGACAGCATCCTTAGATTCAATGATTCTAAGGGCTCAGATGGAGGTTCACACATAGGCTCCAAAACCACAGTTAGGTCCCATGATAGTACCATCAACTTTGTAACGATGTCCGCTTTGCTCCTTTAAAGAACCGAACAGCCAGCGGGTGCGCGCTCGGGGCGGCCCCCATTTATACCCTTGTGACAGGCCGAAATGGCCGCTAACTTTTAGTGTGGAATGTGAGCGACCTTCCTCGAACAATTCCTGCAGAAAAATTAATATTCCCGCAATCGGGTATTGAAATGGCGATAATGACTATCGTCCGCACCACTGTTCAAATATGCGCCATTTCAACACGTAAAGCCCCCTTGTTGATGGTGCCCTAGCACTCTGTATCGTGGCCACAACATTAATTGGGAGCCCTGCTGCCACTAGATTCCCCCTCTCAGCGGGTAGGCCCATAGATGCCACAGTTCCGGCCGGGCCATGTCTGTCCACTGTACCATTGAGCACCCGCTCAACAAACGCTACACGGACAATCCCCAAATACACCGGGCAGTGCTCGTGTGTGTCTTTTTCGTACAACAAGTACCCACATGTCATTGGGCATGGGCGAGAATTCTTGTTTTTAGCCATTATTCCACGAGAAAAAGACGTATTAGATTTCGTTAACAATTAATGGCCCATTAGCATGGGATAAGATATCTCAGTAAAACTAGCAGAAGTGGGAGAGTAACTCGATTTGTGCATCGCCGTCACCCTCCTGTCCTCATGTGCGTATTATGTTGCTTCCTGATATCACGTGCGCAAACACATATAACCTATATTTATATATATAGAACAGTTATGTCCGGTCTAACAATGTATTAATTAACTTCAGATTGGATTGTGTTGGTAATAGACACTAACCTAACGCTAAAAGATGTTTCGTGCCTTTAACAAGTGCTTTCAATCTTCTTTCTGATCTGAATGGTATGTGGAAAACACTTTTGAGTTTTGCCAACAGACTTGTCCCAGCGTCTAGAACGCAACTGGATGCTTTTTCAAGCGTCTCCAAACTTGAAAAACAGCGGAAAACTACTTTTAAAACAGGAAATGACGAAATATTTACGTACATATTTACAGCGGGTCTATTCGCACGGGATATAGTATTACCTGAGGTAATTTTTCCGGACCTTTTTACTGAAGGTAAAAGTCGCCGTAATCTTTACTGACATTGTCCGTGATGATTACTGAGATGGCACATTTGGACGGGACTAAAATCACAGATAAGCTCTGGTAATTACTTTACCCCACCTCTCCATGTTAAACTAGTCCCGTCCGAATAGCGCTAAAGTATACTTTCCTTCTCCCCATTCCACTTGCAAACTGTCTGCGTGACATAATTATTGCGTGTCCGCTAGTGCTGGGCGGTTTGACCAAAAATCCACATCACGGTTTTTTTCTAAATTAAACCGGTTTCACGGTAAATGACGGTGTTTCTTTTTTTTTTTTCCAAGCATGATGGGTGTTACCCACATTTTCTACTGAGTGAGAGAGGAAATACTGCAGTAGATTAACTTATAATGCCCTATTTTATTGTCATGAGTGAATGAAAAAATCCACACTAATATTAATAATACAGGTTTGCAAGGCTGTTTACAAAGAGGTGCCAGCAGGACGCGCTTTAGGAGCGGCAGAAATAATGGTTTCCCCGGTAACGGCTGTACTCAAAGCAGCAACGCTGCTTTATCAGGAAAGATAAAGAAAGATTCAATCGTAATAACAAAGAAACTTTTCTAAAGACCGTCAGTTCACTTCAGATACGTTCATACAGTATAAAAACAGCGCGCCGCGAGAAAAAAAAAAACACTCTCACCCCCACACGGCTGCGACACGGCTACCGGAGCTGATCGCGCCCATTCTAGTCAATGCTTGTGTTTCAGATCGAAGCTTCCCAAAAGCGGCTCTCCGCGCCGCTTCGCTAAATATAGGCGCCTAGTCTATTTTGACGCACGCGTGTGGAGGACGGAATAAAACCTTGTCGCAGACGTGTGTTCTGTGTTGTAAATGAGGTGCGAGACAGTGTCGCGCAACGCCGCGTTCCGATTAAAGCGACATACACCGGTATTGCGGTTTATTAAAAATTCATATCGTAACAAAAATAAACACCGGTATTCGGTTTGAACCGGTAAACCGCCCAGCACTAGTGTCCGCCATGCGCGTAATTTGCACGGGGGTTAGGGGGGTCATGACCCCCTCAAAAATCTGATCCAGCTAATATAACCCCCCCAATATCATCACATCATTCAGATTAAAATAAATATGAAATATTCCGAATTAATACTTTTGTTCGTTTTCTTTTTTAATTTCATTTGCCAGCAAGAAAGACAGTATCATATTTTAAATAATCTGTAATGTCCCCCCCGCCTACCGCACCGACTACTTGGTATTACCCAACCCGCTTTCTCTACCAAGTTTGTTCACTATTTTGCGCAGTCGCCGACTCGCTGGGATGAATGGTTGGAGAAAGCTGACGGTGCATGCTAACGGATGGAAAGATGAAAAAGAACACTGAAACAGCCAGACAACGATTTTTCGTTGTTGGTCGACATCTGCCAAAAAGAGGAAAAATCCTGACCAAACGGAGGTATCCTTATAGGCTACGTGCACGTGGCCGCCATTTTGGATTTCGGATCAGCGAGTGTGCGGTTAGACACTTCCGGTTTCGCATTACGCCCGGTGCAGGGAGCCGGAGAAAGACGAAAATTATCTTTTATAGTTATTTATAGAATCAATTATCACTTAAAAATACTACTAAGATCCATATTACTATCACACGATAGCCAATGGCAATTAAATGCACGGATGCATAGTCAGATTAATGAATGAAATACAACTGTTCACGAACAGAAGATTGTATTTGACTCGTGCTGCATACACATACGCAATTACAATTATGCCTACTGTAAATTTAGAGTTACAACTACGATTAGAGTTGTTTACATAAAATACACTGTGAACATTCACACGTTTGCCCTGTGATAGGCTACAATTCGCTCCGTGCACGGCGACAGTTGTTCGAACTTGAGTGTGTGGGCCAGTACTTCCAGTGAAAACTACGGTGATCTGACAGCGAGAGACAACAGCGACCAAGTTCCATTACCACAGAGATATTTTTTCACAAGGAGTATTCAAGAGAGGTGACTTGCCTTTCAGACGATGACAGCCTCAGCTCTTCATCGTTGTATGCCGTTTTGTACCATTTCGTCACGTTACAACAGAGAAGTCAGCTTTCATGCATTCCCCGTTGACGCTGCGGTACGGGCTGAGTGGATACAGGAGATCCGGAGGGAGGACTTCAACCCGACCAAATATTTAAATGCATATAATTTTCAGTGTATTTCACCTGTGCGTTTCTATGCTTTCTATTACTGCATTTATTTTGTGCAAGTGAGATGAGTAAAGTTGATCTGTTTATGAGTTGGCTATATGAGTAAAGTTTATCTGTTTCATAAATAATAATAATAATAATCTGTCTGGTGTTTATAAGCAACACATACAGTACTACGTGTAAAATATACACAAACTTACCTATATTTGTTTGTGGTACCTACAGTAAAAAATGTAAATGTAAAATATGTGATGATAATATTGATCGAGCAATTGATGTAAGTAAAAATGCATGCAGAATTGAGAAAATAGTATTTATGGATATAAATTGTAGCCTATCACAGGGCTAACGTGCATTTAATGCAAACAACTGTAATCGTAGTTGTAACTCTATATTTAGGCTACAGTAGGCATAACTGTCATTGCGTATGTGTATGCAGCAGGAGTCAAATACAATCTTCTGTTCGTGAACATTAATATTTCATTCATTAATCTGACTATGCATGCGTGCATTTAATTGCCATTGGCTATCGTGTGATAGTAATATGGATCTTAGTAGTATTTTAAGTGATAATTGATTCTATAAACAACTACAAAAGATCCATTTCGGCTTTCTCCGGTTCCCTGCACCAGGTGTAATGCGAAACCGGAAGTGTCTAACCGCACACTCGCTGATCTGAAATCCAAAATGGCGGCCACGTGCACGTAGCCTATTGCCAAGTTAGCTGTTAAGTTAGCTCAGCATTTCTCAAGGAAGGGCGCGGGCGCGGCCCACTGGTGGGGAATAGAGACATGACAAGTGGGGCGCGACAAACAGGTTTTGTGCCCATCTATTTAATTCCTTTATTTATTGACCATACACTCAAAACATAACAAAGACACATTTTAATGTAAGCCTTGCTTAACCTTTTCACACGTAAGTTTAAAAGTTGTTCAAGGCGACCGTTATTGATCGTAGTATCACTTTATGGTTCCCATGGAGACGCGTCATTCATTGCTTGTCACACCGCAGCCACAATGATCTGCTTTTATTTCCTTCTTTGTGAAATTTTGAATAAAAAATTGGATTTGTTTTGTTGTTCAAACACCTTTATAATGATCGCGTTAGTTGAGCTGTATGTGCAACGTATTTTAGGTAACGTTATCTTATTAAAAATACTTAAAAAAAAATACGTACATTATTAGGAATTTACTACCTCCGGCTCAATTTGAGATTATTATTATGTTTATTTATTTATTTATTTATTTATTGTTCTTTTTGCATGGAGTTTGCAAAGTGAAATGAATAAAAGCAAAACGAACGTTAGTCCACACTTGTTTCTGAATTTGATGTTATCAGAGGCTAACGTTAAATGTAAACACAATTTTTTTTATCTACTTTTGAGTCTTATTTCATGCAAAGTGATAATATAATTGCACTTTCATTTTCTCTATTGGAAAATTGTTAATAAAATTGTTAAGATGTTAAAAATGTTAAGATGTTAATAAAATACATTTTAACAGTTCAACTTAAAGCCTAGTTTATTAACATTTTGTTGGGGTGATTGGGGACAGGTGGGGCTCGGACCCCTTTCCTACCTCCGAAGTGGGGAATGGCAGATAAAGTTTGAGAAACACTGAGTTTTGGTGATGCCCACCAATATGTGAAATCTGTTGAGAATAAAGGTGCAAGCTGCACTCCAGTGTGCCACCCTGTATTGTGTAATGTATTGAGAGTTGAATTGTGCATAATACATTTGCTGCATGTAGGTGCCAATGCAGTGATGCAATTGATTAATCTTTAAGTTCTTTTTTTTTTCTTTTCTTTTTTTTCATAAGATATTGAACACACAAAAAATCAATTAAATGGAAGCTGCCACTGCTGGCTAGTGCTTAAACACTTAATTTAACTACTGTGTGTCATTATGGCATAAATAGTCGTGAACAGCTGCATTTACGTTAAGTAGCCTAAATCAGTAAAAGTATCACAATGTATTTCTAATACAGGAACGGCAAATTAGCATGTTACCTTTTACGCAAGAAAATTATTCAATAAATTAATAAATTAATAAATATGCCGCGAGTTTAACCCCCCCAATGGTAGACCCAAAGTTACGCCCTTGGTGTCCGCTACTTAAAAAGAATGTTCTAGCAAATAAATTCATCATCAGCCCGATTTTTCTAACTGTTCGTACTCTGTATGCTCAGTTCGCACATGTGCATTACTTGTTCTCTTACGAGAGGCTCTCTCGTATTGCGTAAGTAGCTTACGCTGCGGGAAAAGTAATCTTTTCTCGAGATATGAAGCCAAAAAATTATCCTTAATTTTTAATAATCTTGTCAACGCAGTGCGGCAGCCTGCAGACCTAGGGCAAGCTTACTAGCGCGCCCATTGGCTGCCCTGCGGCAACTGCAGCAGCCTATCGCTGAGCCCTTGGCGTGACGTCACGTCCAATGAGTGCGCTTGGCGCGCTTCATGCGTCACAGCCCGCGAAAATGGGTGTAGCTTAGCGTATATAAGCAGGGCTCAGAGGCTGTTTTAGCTGATTTCTGTCTCTTCAGTGACGCTCTCCACATCGCTGGACTCTGAGGAAGCCGCCGCCGTTGAATCTCCTATCTCCACAATCCACTATCTCCTTCTCCCCCCCACCTCCCGACGCGCAGCGGCTGGCTTTCGCCCGCACTGCCGTCGCCTCAGGGGATGAAGCAGACAGCGCTGCTATCATAGACAGCTGCTTACCCCCCTCTGTCAAGCCGCGCAAACGGCGCCGCTCACAAGGGATGTCAGAAACGGACGGTCTCGGGCTATAGCTTCCTTTACGTTACAAGAAAGCTACCCCCCCCCCCCCCCCCGTCACTGGCTAAAGGAGAGAAGAGTGTTTAGCCCCACCCAGGTCGGACTACCTCCATTTCTCACATATTTCTCAGTCCCCTCCTAAACTCAGGCGACTGGAAATACATATATTGCAGTAACGAGCCTGTTTTTATACACACACGCCTGCAAACAAATGCTGACGCAAAACATGACGACGCTCACCCCTTCCTGCGCTCTCCCCCTCTGTTCGAGCTGCGCAAACGCGCCGCTCACAAGGGATGTCAGAAGTAGACGGTCACGGGCTGGCTTCCTTTACGTCATAAGAAAGCTACCCCGTGTCTCGGTCGTGTGCGTCACTCACCGGCCACCTCCATTTCTCACACATTTCCAGGGACGGACTGGGGCTAAAAAACAGCCCTGGACTTTCTCCCAAATAGGCCCATCATCCGGCCATTCGCCTCTAGCAGTGTGCGACAGACACTAGCCAGGATGTCCTGATACTATGCCACATTACTGTAGCCTATCAGACAAGGTATTCACAGCAAGTAACATCTCTAAACAATGATGATAATTGGGGTTGTGTTTATTAATGAAGCCTCAGCCCTCAAATAAAAACAAAAAATGTACAATGCCATAAAATACAAATAATGAAATGTCACTGGCTACAGAAACCCCAAATTACACAAACTTGTAATTATAAAACATATAGTTATACTATATACCAGAGTCCAACCTTTTTGTGTGCGAGGGCTATACCTCAAGGGATAAAATAATCTAGAAGGAATTTTTATTTTTTATACTCCAATATTTATTATACATAACATGGTGAAGCTTTTTTACTTTTCACCATCATATGGGAAATAATAAAATATCTTAATATTCTAGTTCAGACTTACAAGCGTTTAAAAAAAAAAATCCTGAAAAATTATGAAAATATTTATTGATTTTTTTTGTTGATTTTCTATAAACCTTTTGTATGTGTTATCAAAAACAGTAGCCCAAACATTTAGTATAAATATAAATTTATAAAAACTGCCATAACTTCTAAACAAAACATTACTGCATTAGGCCTACATTTAATACATTTATACATGACTATACTAATATAACAGCATTTTAAATATGAATACAGGCACATTTCTGCCAAAAAAAGTTTGTTTTACTAAAGTTAATTCATAAGTTTTGGTGTGAAATGTCTTCTAGTTGGTTTGTTCTTGGAACAAGAAACACTGTTTTTTTTTTTTTTCTTTGCGTCAATATGAGAATATAAGCGCTGTTTCATCTGCCTTTTTACAAGCTTAAATCACATAGTCATTTGTGGGTTTATAATAGAGATAGAGAATTCTGCGCTGAATTTAAATGCTTCTCAGTGAATCGCGCAGCTCTGTGTAATAATGTTCGCGTGATCCAGATCAGCCCGCACAGCTGCTTTGTCCGCGATCGCTGTTTTTTGGGCCGAGCTAATAATGCGCTGCTCAGATCAAACAAGTTTTGTTCCGCTTTTTGAGCGTTTGCCATTTGATGTTTCTCATACGCAACGCAAATGACAGCATATAATTAAAGAGAGTTGGGTAATTTTGTAGAGGCAAACGATCAAATTGAAACGTTTAGTTGAAAAGGTCGCAAAATTATACCATTTATTCGAAGTCTGGAACCCCAACGGCAAGTTGGGGCTATTTATAGAATGTCTTTAGCGGGCAACTCACAGAAACCATGTAGAGACCACTGCTATTCAAATATAATGTAAGCAAATTTAAAAGTGCAGCCTTAAACTAACTCTCTGTCAGTGGTTATAGGCCGACTCTTCTTCCTCAGTTGTTGTTTTTTACACATAGCATATAAGTGATCATATTAGTGTCCCTGCTGTTGGCTGTTCATATTGCTTTATTAGACTCTTTTTTTTTTTTTTGTGCCGACGGCCCTCGGTTGGACGGTCGTTCTGGACTTTTCCCAGAACACACAGATTGTCAGTCCATCCCTGCACATTTCTCAGTCCCCTCCTAAGCTCAGGCGACTAGAAATATATATGTTGGAGTAAACGAGCCTGTTTTAATACACGCACGCCTGCAAACAAACGATGTCACAGCACATGATGACATCTTCCCGCTCTCTCTCCCTTTGTTCGAGCAGCGCAACTGTGCCGTTCTCAAGGGATATCAGAGCGGACGTCACGAGCACCGGCGAAAAGAGGAAGAGAGAGTGTTCTCGTCCCGCCTGGACCGGACTAAAATCCAATTCTCACATATTTCTCAGTCCCCTCTAAGTTCAGGCGGCTGGAAATACTACTGCAGTAAACTAGCCTGTTTTAATACACGCGCGCCTGCAAACAAACGGCGAAACGAAACACGACCCTCTGTCATATGCTCGCGCTAACTGAAAGCTTATGTGTGCCCCTGTGGCTCAGTGGCAGAACATTAGGCTTCCGCGCCAGAGACCTGTGTTCGAGTGTTCGGCTCTGGCGGCAGATAAATAATTTTTTTCTGCTGGCTTCTCCGAGCTCGCGGCCAGCTCTCTTACATACAGAAAGCGAACCCGCATCTCGCACCCTCCCGCTCACAGGATGGTGCTTGAGTATTTATGAGCGTCTAAACATATGAACCATCAAAGCATTTCGCTCTATCAGTTTCCTATAACGCCGATGGTGTTATAAGTGTAGAAAATGTGCCCACTCCCACGTGCTCACTGCTACACACAAACACGGTCTCCCCGGTAACGCTCACAGAGCGCACTCTCATGAAGCGGGCACGCGCCGCTCGAGTCCTAAGCGTAGAGAATGTGCCCACAATTCTGTGTCCACACCTACCCACTGCCCGCTCTGTCACACAGTTACCCCGGGTTGCAGATCCTCTAAAGCTCACAAACATTCCGGCTCTGGCCGAAGGTGTCATAAGTGTAGAAAACGTGCCCACTCCCATGTGCTCACCACTACACACAAACACGGTCCCCATGGTAACGCGCTCAGGGCGCACTCTCATAAAGTGGACACACGCCGCTCGAGTACTAAGTGTAGTAAATGTGCCCATAACTACCCTACCCGCTGCTCGCTCTGCCACTCAGTTACCTCGGGTTACAGACCTTCTAAAGCTCTCAAACACTGGCCGTGTTATAAGTGTAAACTCTGCGCCCGCTCACGAGCACGCGCACTCACTTTCAGACACGATAACCCCCACGCCGCTCTCGCGCCAGGGGTGTTCAGCAGCAAAACGCGCTCCATCCATAGGGATCGAGCCATCATATGCTGTACAGCCAGCCAGCGCACCTGCTTCAAGCAGAAATAGCGAAGCTGCTGCGCAAAGGGGCTATAGAACAGGTTCATCCTTCTCTGAGCGAGTCGGGCTTTTACAGACGTTACTTCCTCGTACCCAAGAAGGACGAAGCGCTAAGACCTATTTTAGATCTGAGACATTTGAACAAAGCCCTCATGAGACGGCCGTTCAAAATGATCACAACCAGACAAATCCTCGCGCAGATTCGCCCAGGAGACTGGTTTATCTCTCTCGATCTGAAGGACGCGTACTTTCAGATCCAGATAACTCCCCGTCACAGGCCATTCTTGAGATTCGCCTTCGACGGTCGAGTATATCAATACACAGTCCTGCCGTTCGGCCTGTCTTTAGCACCCCGTACATTTACGAAGTGCATGGACACGGCTCTCGCTCCCCTGAGAAGACAGGGAATGCGGATACTGAACTATCTGGACAATTGGCTTATTCTAGCGCAGTCAGAGACAGAGCTTGTGTCTCACAGAACAGCGCTTCTCAGCCATCTGGAAGGTCTGGGTCTCTCGGTCAACTGGACCAAGAGCTTGTTATCGCCCCGTCAGTCAATTTCCTTTCTTGGAATAGAACTGGACTCGGTGGCTATGATGGCCAGATTGTCGGAGCAGCACGCTCGCCGCATCCTTCCAAGTAGGCAGCCAGGTTCCGCTGAGGACATTCCAGCGTATCCTGGGGCATATGGCTTCAGCTGCAGCGGTGCTCCAGCTGGGCTTATTGCGCATGCGCCCGCTTCAACGCTGGCTGAAAGCGCGCGTGCCCCACCGAGCCAGGGCGGCCGGCGGCTCGCGAGTCAGAGTGAATCAGGGCTGCATTTCAGCCCTGCAGCCCTGGCTGGCAGCCGAATGGTATCACACAGGAGTGACTATGGGAGTGATCTCACACCGGAAAGTTGTCTCGACAGACGCTTCCAACCAAGCTTGGGGAGCGCTCTTCGAAGGCAGACCGGTCTATGGCCGCTGGTCAGACCAGGAGAATCTCCTACACATAAACTGTCTAGAGATGCTCGCGGTCGAGAAAGCGCTCAAGCACTTCCTCCCATTCCTCCTAGGTCACCATGTTCTAGTCCGTACGGACAATGCATCGGTAGTGGCCTACGTGAATCGCCAGGCGGTGTCAGATCAAAGATGCTCTGCACCCTGGCGGAACGCCTCCTCGTGTGGGCTCAGCACTCTCTGCGCTCGCTGAGAGCCGCGCATGTGCCTGGCCACCTGAACGAGGGTCCCGACAGACTGTCCAGGGACAACGTTCCCCCTGAGGAGTGGTCTCTACATCCCCAAACAGTCCAGTCACTGTGGCTCCGTTTCGGCAAAGCGAAAGTCGACCTTTTTGCGTCAAAAGACAACGCTCACTGCCCAGAGTTCTTTGCGAAGAACGAGGACGCGCTGGCCCAGACCTGGCCCAGCGGCCCGCTATGTGCTTTTCCCCCGGTCTCTCTGTTGCCTCAGGTCATCAGGAGAGTCAGGGAAGCGCGCCACACAGTGCTCCTCATAGCCCCGTACTGGGAGAACCAAGCTTGGTTCCCGGAATTAACCTGTTAACCGTTGCCAGAGCGCGGGCGCACTGAAGCGTTTTTTTTTATAAATAGTTCAAAGTTACTATCAGATTTAATGTTATACCTTGACAAACTATACATCATTAAAAAGATATAAGACTCAAGTTTCAGAATTTGACCACTATTGTATTCTGAGAAACTTATAGCGACAGTTATTTCTTAATTTGTGTCAGGAGTTATGAAATGAAAAAATGAGTCGATACCTTTGATATGAATTATGCGCGTCAGCCGCTTTCATTCATAAAAAAACTCCCGTGCCGTCGTCATGACAGCGATACACAAAACAACGTCCTTCCGGGCTTTTAGCTAAAAAATGTGCAGATTTGGAGAAATATTGATATATTCTCATAGGTTTACATCAGATTTCTATAGACAGGAATAATATTTATTGAATTTATACCCAAATGCGTCGATGTAATCATTATGAGCGTTTGTATACTCTGTTAATGTGTTTTCAATTCATACCAATAGCCTGAGGGCGCCCTCGCCGCCCTGTGCACAGTATTAGAACATGAAGAAGTGCCATAATCATGTGACAATCCAGGAAGCCTCGAACACACACACAGCTAACAACAGATCGCGCTGTAACTATGGCTGTAACATGGAGATACAGTCGTTTTGAAGACAATAAACATGTTTGCTATGATATTTGAGTTACCTGTGTTTTTCAATCCATGCCAGGTATTTCCATAATAATAGATTATATTTATAATGTAATGCTAATCTATATAGACTATCATTGTGCAGAACACTATCCAATAGTATATTTTCTGTCTGATTTTTTTATCTGAAGCCAAATTAGATCACAGAAAATTATTTAAAATACTCGATTTGCTTTATAAAGTAAGTTTATAAGCACAAACATGGTTTTAATCTCATAAATTGTCGTGTATTGATCGTGTGCTAAGCTAACATGCTAGCTAGCCCTAGGTGCACCTGCCACCTAGAAGTTATATTTTTATTATTTTTTGAATGCTTACTGAAATGTTTCTTTATTCAAGAAATGCATTTAAAACAGTTTAGAATGTAAGGGTGAACTTTGAGAAAAGAAATTAGTGACTGAAACCTATGAATAGCATGTGAATAGCCAGTCGTTAGTAACTATAATGCAGACAAAAGAAATGCATATTTAGAGCCATAACCAGGCTGGAGAGGTGTGAATGTGTGCAGGGGGAGACTGAGACTGAATGGGGCTCGTTTGCACCACAAAACAATAAAGACAATATACTGCATAGATGGTTAGAAGAAGACAATAAACATCAGTAGCATTTTAGCATCAAATCAAAATAAAGTCACATGACATGGTCTTGAAAAACATTTCACTAAATACAGAGTTTTGGACTTATTATCTTAAGATTTTAAACATAAAATGTTTAGACATGTGGCATTAGCTGTAGTGCATTTCTAGATTGCTCCAGGGCCAACTTCAATTTTATTTTCATGAGGATGTTTCATAAAAAATAATTTCTAATAACTTTAAAAAACTTTGAAGCTATTTATAACAATTTTTGTCCTTATGACAATAATTAATTCTACATTACAATAAACTGCCAGGTGTCAGCTTTCAAATAAGATCATACTTGTGCTTTTAGTACAAAGGGTTCATGAACTGTATCTGTTTCAGTTTGGGTATGTCATTTCTTGGGATTTTTCAAAAGTGGGGTTGCAGCTTAACCGGTTAATACAGCTGGCAGACACAGTCCCCTGGCCGATACCGGCGAGGAGAGACCTTCTCTCTCAAGTCCGCGGCTCGATCTGGTATCCCCATCCAGAGCGCTGGTCTCTGTATGCATGGAGCCTCAACGGTTACCCGTTGATCTGCCAAGAGGGGTTATGAACACGATCATACAATCTAGAGCCCCTTCTACGAGGCGGCTCTACACGTCTAAAATGGTCTGTGTTTAGCAAATGGTGCACTGCTAGGGGGCTCAATCCACAGGCATGTGGGGTATCGCATGTATTGTGTTTCCTTCAAGAGCTGCTGGACGCGGGCAGGTCCCCCTCCACGCTCAAAGTTTATGTTTCGGCCATCTCAGCTTTCACTGACTCAGAGCTGGGCCACGCATTAGGAAGGAACGAGTTCGTCACCCGCTTCCTTAGAGGAGCCAGGAGGATGAACCCCCCGTGACCCCCCTCGGTTCCTATGTGGGATCTTTCACTGGTCTTGGAGGCCCTGAAAGCACATCCCTTTGAACCCGTGGAGACTGTGGATATGAAATACCTCACGCTCAAAACCGCTTTTCTGATAGCTCTGTCTTCAGTCAAACGTGTGGGAGACCGCCGCGTGCCTTGAGTTCGGACCTAATGACTCCAAAGTCATTCTCAAACCGAGGCATGGTTATGTCCCAAAGATATTGGGCACTCCCTTCAGAGCGCAGGTCATTTTTTCTCTCAGCCCTGCCGACTACTGGCCGCGAGGTCGATGGCAATCTCCTCTGCCCAGTCAGAGCGCTGAGGAACTATATCACACGCTCCTCTGCCTTCAGGTGCTCGGAGCAGCTGTTTGTTTCGTTTGGGTCGAAACCGCCTCGAAACACAGCCTATCCAGATGGATAGTGGACACTATCGCGGCTGCTACTCACTCCGTCTAGTCTGGAGCCCTGTGAACTTAAAATAAAACTGCACATTGTAATTTCTGCACGTTAAGGCTATTTATTATCAAAGCATTTGTCAGTAATACAGTTATTTTGGGGGAAAATGTGAATAATTGCATTGCAAGGTGATTTAAAGTGTGCCCCTAAATTTTCTGCTTGCGCTCCTAAAATTTTAAGTCAGGGGCTACAGCGCTCCTAATAAAAAAAGTTAGTCTGGAGCCCTGCTGGGACTCATATTAGTGGATACTGGGCGCGCACGGCGTTGACAAGGGTGTTCCCACAGCATAAGCTACTTACGCAATACGAGAGAACCTCTCGTAAGAGAACGTAATCGGTTACCTAACGTAACCTCTGTTCTCTCTAGAAGAGGGAACGAGTATTGCATAACCTGCCGTGCTCGCGCCACGAGCTCACTCGTTAAACTCACCAGCTAAAGCAGCCTCTGAGCCCTGCATATATACGCCAAGCCACACCCCTTTTCGCGGACTGTGACGCATGAAGCGCGCCAAGCGCGCTCATTGGACGTGACGTCACGCCAAGGGCTCAGCGATAGGCTGCTGCAGTTGCCGCAGGGCAGCCAATGGTCGCTAGTTAGCTTGCCCTAGGTCTGCTGGCTGCTGCACTGCGTTGACAAGATTATTAAAAATTAAGGATAATTTTTTGGCTTCATATCTCGAGAAAAGATGACTTTTCCCACAGCGTAAGCTACTTACGCAATACTCGTTCCCTCTTCTAGAGAGAACAGAGGTTACGTTAGGTAACCGATTACGTTCTACAAGGTGGCAATGCTGACCCGGGCCGTTGTTTAACAGTCAGAAACCGAAATGGAAGAAACAGAACAACAAAATACTGCATCAACAACACACGACCACAATGACAAGTGCTTGTGTGAGGCTGTTCAGAGATGCATGCAACTCTTGTTTAAAAGAAAACTAATTAATTTTTTGTTGCTTATAACTTCTGTAGAGAAATAGCCCATGGTGAAAGATGAAACTTTGTAGTGCACATGTGTCAGTCACCGCTGTTTATGCTCACTATCAAGTATACTTTGAAAGGCTATGTGTCCGGCTGTACGCATATTCTAACATGTGCGTAAACATACAAAGGATACTTGGGCTTTAGTCAAATCTGGCTGCTTGCATACAGTACTTATGTACTATGATGCTGATGATGAAATTTACATGCACTGATGATCAAATATTTATGCACACTGTAAACAAGCCCAAAGGTGTAAAATACACGTGCTTAAGCTGGTTAAAATTAGTTAATTGTGACCTCGTAACAACAGCTCTAAACTGTCTTTCGAAGGGGAAACGTTAACATCAGATTTATAGTAAGATATGAGAACGAGCATCTTGATAGCGTAGATACTTAAAATGACATACAATAACTGTGTAGACCTCAGCTATCAGATTAATGAGGCAGATGTACTTCAGCTACATCTTATTCGAGGCAAAACCATTGAGTATCTATGATTGCTGTTTTGAATCGTTAACACTGTTCACCATCAGTGTTCACAGACAGCATTTTGCATTTGTGAAAACAGAATATCAAGACGACAATATCACATCAAGCTTATCTCAAAGGTACGTGAGCTGCAATTTCATGGCAAGCTTAGCTGAGTTCTCGCCGCATACAACCCGTACAGATATTTGGACATGGACCAGAGACCTCTTATAGGGAGACATCATACCTCTTCAGTGATTAGCCATTGTCTGCTCTCTCTATGCCCAAGCAATGAGATATTCCTCCCCACTACAATTTTATTCGCACATTTGAACGGAATTGAAAAAAACAGCTCTCAAGGAAACAATAGCAGAGGGCTGATTTACCGTAATGGATTGAGGCAACTCAATCAAATCATGCACATTTGTCCTGTTGGGCATGTTTATCCGTTCTCATTCCAGAAGCATTTGTTTCTGGGCTCCTGTGCGCTCTGTGTGGGTGCCAGTTAAACATTTGTATGCTTATTACGGTGTCAACATAGCAAAAAACGCTATGGTATATTTAGAGACAGGCCTATTCAATCTGAACCAGAAAATGAGTGTAGGAGACGGCACTTAGGTTTGTGAAAAGATTCTCTGTCTCACCTATTATGCCACTGATTGTGACGGCTGAAAAGTTAGAATTAAAATCCACTTAGAGTCGGCAAGTAAATTGTAATTTGCCCTTCTCTTCCTGAAAATTTTATTTAGAACTTTGCATAGCTGTCAGGTAAAAGTATTTTTTCACTGGTGCTCTTCGCAGCTTCTTTGTATATCCTCAATAGCACTACACTTTTGAGCATTTATATATATATATATATATATATATATATATATATATATATATATATATATATATATATATATATATATATATATATATATATATATATATCAATTGACATTTTCACTAAATAACTCACTTTTAATCACTAATTTAATGAATATTTAATTTGAACTTTTAATAACATGTAGTATTACCTTCTAGAACCACTGTTACCAGAGCAGTTATTATGTGTGCATTTGTTTGTTAACCTGAATAGAATTACAGCATCCTTCTGCTTTTGGCATATTGGTAAAATGGTACATTATAAAGGACACTTTGTCAATATTTTGTTTAAAATCAAGCAAAGTCTGAAGCTGTCACAGTTCTACCTAGTCACCATCCTCTTCACAACTCTAAGATGCATTGCTAAGTTATCTCTCATAGAATTTATTTGATTAGATGCAATACGTAATTCTCTATAACACTGTTTTGTTTAAAAATACATTTTGAATGATAATTTAGTTTTTCTTTTTTTCTTTTTCTTTTTTTACCAAAAAGTTTTGTTTTAAACCTGATAATGTCAACAGGTTTGTGAGGGTTAGTACAGTCTTAAAAAAAAAAAAAAGGCTTGAAGGGCAAGGTGGCCCGGCAATTCTTAGCCTGACAGCTGCGACTCATGGATCCCTGTACGGACATACGGGTCCGGCGACCCCTCCTGGACCTGCGAGGACACCAGTGTGCATGCACAGGAAACGAGACCGGTCTCCAGTGAGAGGTGCGCTTGGCTATAAACAGTGGAGGTGAAGATGCTTCATTCTATTCAGGTGTGCCTCATCTAACACATTTTAGGGGTTCCCATCATGGGATAATTGTATAGATTTATATTTAATTAATACATTTTTATTTCTAGTGCTTGAAGTTTTTCCAGGTAGGTTTATTTTTGTCTGTTATTGTTTATTGTTTATTCTGTTTATTGTTGTCTGTTTATGTTCTATTTTTTTTATATACTGTATATGTGCGCAGGTGTAGTCCTTCTTTACAAATCAACCCTCAATAAACTACTTGTCTGGCCTTAAAAATGTATAATACAGATTTCTTGTCGCGTCTGCGTAGCCACGCAAACCAGAATTATCCCGACAACATTTTATCTGTACTGAGGTGAAGGGAAGGAGGTGTGCGATGAGTGATGAGCGATGTGCAAGGTAAGCGGTGTGTTAAAGCTAGACTGGCCATGCGAGCAAGAGACACCCAAACGCTCTAATTTAGAAGACAGATTTCTGTCTAGTGGCCAGGGGGAGGGACCACAACAGCGGTCTCTTCTTTGAGGACCTCCATGACAAGGTATCTCATTCATGGGGGAAACCTTACACTTCCCGTGTCTTTGTGGCTTTGACTTCGACATATTCAACTATCCTGGGTGCGAAGGCACGTGGATATACGATGATGCCACAGGTCGAAGAGACGCTCGTGGGATATCTCTCTCCTGGGTCGGCATCATCCCTTAAGAAACCATCAGACGAGGGTAGTTTATATCACGCAATTCTGACTTTATAACTTGCAACTCTGACTTTATTTCAGAATTGCGAGATGTAAACTCGCAGTTACGAGAAAAGTCAGAATTGTGAGATAAAGACGCAATTAATTTTTTATTTTTTATTCAGAGACGGAAAAAAGCTTCCATAATATTGTGATATATATTGTTATCGTGAAATAAAATTACTCGTATCATGATATAAGATTTTGGTAATATTGCCTACCCTTAGAGCAAAGATATTGTATGGGCCCTATTTTATCGATCTAAGCGCATGGTCTAAATCACATGGCACAAGTGCATTTAGGGCATGTCCGAATCCACTTTTGCTAGTTTAACGATGGGAAATGGTCTAAAAGGGTTGTCCCTATTCTCTTAATGAGTAATGGGTGTGTTTTGGACGTAACATGCAATAAACCAATCTGAGTCTCATCTCCCATTCACTTTAAAAGCCAGTTTCGCTGGCACCATGGTGGATTCGCTATTTAAATGGTGGAATTTGCAAGCGGAAAGACTGAACGCTTCTCCAGAGAGCAAACGGATCTGCACTTGCGCTAAAGTGCGCAACAAGACCATATACGGGACAAGCCGGATTCCACCTTATCTTTATGTACACAATAATAATATTTTACATTGTAATCCTTTTATTTTTATCATTTGGCATGTTTGTGTGCTGCTGCGCATCCCTGTGTGTGTAATAAGCAGAGTGTACGCGCATTGTGCACCAGCCTATAGCTGCATATTACTAATGCGTCCTTTAAATAACCAAAAAAATAAATACTGCGCTATTGACTTTAGACCAGGTTTTTGTTGGTCAATGGCGCAGTCTATTTCAGTTGTTTCAAAATAACAATGCGCCAGAACACACCTCGTTTTCAGACCAGCGCAGAGATGGGTGCAAATGCATTTGCTATTTAAACAGTGTGGCGCAGGACGTGAAAATGATAACTGCGTTGGGCTGAAACTAGCAAAGAATACTTGCGTCACACCTGGCGCCGTATTGCACCAGGTGTATAATAGGGTCAGTTCTATGGATCATTGCTTGGAAATTAGTTGTGCTTAATTATAGTATTCAGTAAATTATGGATAATATTATGGATAAAAGCTTCTGCCAAATATATATATATATCTAAATATATATATCATTTTTTGTGCTATTTTTTCTCTTTCTAAATATTAATGTGAACATTTTATTTTAGAATGTTCTTCATGTGACCATTTGACTACAAAACACTGTGCAACTTAAGTGACATTTCACATTAAAGGTGTAAGGTCAAAATACTAGCATACAACTTTTCCTCTTCAATGCAGTTAAGCTGGGTAAAAATATCTGTCTTGGTTATAGTTACATCTCAGTGTTTGGCAGAAAATGTCTTCTACCCCCTCTAGCTACATTTTAATTATTTACTCCTAGCACACTTCACTCCCAAGACAGTGTGAATCTTGTGAGCCACACTCAATAATTAACAAAGTTCCACATTTCAAGTGCAAACACTCCAACATTTTCTTTCCTTTTTTTCCTCCAAGTTGCCATGTTAGCATGCTAACGGATATGCTACTTTAATGCGTTGATGGGACTTTAGCACACTGTACTTTAAACGTGGAAAGGAAGTAGAAGACTCTAAAAGCTCAAAGGTCAATACGTTTTCTATATGGTCATATACAGTATGTAACCAGTTCTCATTCAAACAGTGTATATTTGAGAAAGCAGAAGAAAAGTAATTCACTGAACTTTCCCAGAGATGCTGTCATTTTAGCTATAATACTGTATGTAGGTGTTCTGGCATCAAAGCATATTTGTTCAGATGGTTCTTGTGCACCATGGGTTGTCAGACCCAGAATAGTTTGTACGTATCTGTGAGGCCTGTTGTAGAACAATGGCGTAGGGTTTAAAAATAAGCAGACGCATCCAGTCAAGATAAGAGTTCAGTTATGGATCAAAATCATTGGTTTTCACATTTGATTTGATTCATCCCTCTGCCCCCACAGGTCTCTTTTCATATTTTTTACTTTTTGGGGGCACTTTATTTCACATAGTTGTCATTGCACTTAGTTTTCAACAACATCAGACTGATGCAATTGTTTCATTCCACATTTGATGATTTCTCTTTTCTGCTCAATGTGCCAGACTGAAAGTACTGCTAGATCATATAGCTCAACCTGAGAAGACTTGTCGCCAACTTAAGTCTGAATTGAGACACAAAGTAATTGCAAAAGTAGTCAAAGTAAAACATGTTTTTACCTGTAAAGTCTAATTCATGCAAACCATTTTGATTCTTCTGCATCTATAGATTATATTGCATGAGAAAACTATGGGTGAATCTCTTTTAGCAATGACCTTTTTGCCACTTTTTGTTGGTATAATATTGGAGAGGGGATGAGAAAAAAGTTTGGGAAATATTGCAGCTGTTGAATTGCAGCTAGTTTCATGGTTATGGACCCTTAGTTTGTATTTCCTTGTGTTTCATTCCTGTTATTTCCCACTAGTTTGTTTCCATAGTTACTGCTTATGTTGTGCACCTGTTTCTTGTTGAGTTCCTTGTTGTCATGTGTATTTAGTGATCTTGGTTTGTTCAGTTCTTTGTCTGGTGTAATTTATGTTGAAGGTTGGTTTTTATTACACTTATGTAGTTCATCTGTGCCAGAGTGTTTTGTTTTATTTAGTTTAATAAAGCAATGCTTCTGCTATAAGATCCTTTACTTGCCTCATTGTGGAACCAACCCGTGACAGCAAGTTGTTTTCAAACTTTTTACTCACATGTGCACCACAGCTTAGTGTTAGAGCAAACTCAGTTAGGCTGCTTTCACACTGGGCTCCGGTCTGAGCCCGAGCGCGTGTTTTCCCGGCGCCCAGCGCAGCGTTGGTCTGGTTTCACACTCAACTTGTTTCTATCGAACCCTGGTGTGTTTGCGTGCATCTTACGTCATCGCAAACGTGCACAGCGCATGATAGAAAACAGAATGCGAGTCAATATATTGTGTTTTTTAATTAATTTGGTGCTATTATGCACAGTTGTATGAACAACACAGGTTTACTGTGTGTGTGTGTGTGACGCATGAGGTGGTTTTCTGCTGCTTGCAAACAAACTCTTTTGAGGAGACAGTGGATTTGCGGCATGGTTCGAGTGCAACCGAACTCAGACCACCTCCTCCAGGTAGTCTCGGGTTCGGTACTCCAGTGCGCACCCGGGTCCACGTGACAGCGTTCACATTAGCGTTTTTTTTTTCATGCGAACCGTGCCCCGTTCCGAACTAAACTACCAGTGTGAAAGCACCCTTAGTAATGTTTTGGTGTACTGATTTAGGTGATAAATAGCTGCCTTGCCATCAATGCACGTCTCTGAGAAATCAGAGCTTTATCAACTAAAATACTGAGTATTTATACACATTTTTCTGTCTATTTAAACACAATAGCCACTTTTCCACAGGTCGGGACAAACGGTTCTAAAAACAAGGAGCAGTTCCAGTTATATTTCCACTTGAGCTTGGTTCGGCATGACACGATTGCAAACTGTTCTCGGGCCGTAATTGTCTTTGCTGGTAGAATGTGTGTAGTGATGTCAGATTGCAGTATGTGAAAGGAAAAGAGAAGGGAATATGATGAGCAAACAGTTTAAACACTGTGTCCCTCCATGCCCATGTTTCATAATGCCTGGCAATGGTCACGATATGTATGTTATCTGTTTAGGAGTTGAGCATGTTTAGGAGTTCAGCCCTCTAGGGGGCTGAATGCATTCATTGTGATGATTTCTCCATTCTCGCTTCTCTTTCTCACCTCCGCTCTTGGCTGGAGCTCTTCATGAATGAAGAAAATCAAGCTACTGAGAAAATCAAGCTACTGAGCCTCGCGGCTTGTGCGCTTGCAGCATGCAGCTTAAAGCCATGGGGATCTCAGATGGAGCTGCTTAAGGGGCGTGATGCAAGTTCCCCTCACTTCTCCCCGTAGCTCTGCTGTCCCCCTGGCTTCTATCGTGGAACATGAGGATTCTGACGATATAGAAGGCTTGGAGTCAGTAGAGACAGATATTTGTAAAAGATCTGTTTCCTGCTCCATGCTTCAAAATGCAGAAAACGATGAGCCAGTGGAGCTTATGACTCGTGCTACAGTCAGACTGAGCTCGAAGCACGAGATCACAAGCAGCCACTTACAGTAGATGAGCGATATCTCTGAAGTCATGAGTGCACTGCTCCGGTGAGCCTTCCATTTCTTCCGAACTTGCACACTGAGGTGTCAGGCTAGTGGGAACATCCATAGTCTGCTCGCTTGGCCCATTCTGCTTCAAATTATTCAAATGTAGAGGGGCTTGGTGAGTGGGGTTATGGGAGGGTGCCTCGGCTGAAGAGGAATTTAGCTAATTATCTTTCCCCAGGGATATCCTCATCAATGAAGACTCCCATTTTCCCCTTTAAGCCATGTCAGATGACATTGAGGTTGGTGGGCAAAGCGTATGCGGCGGCTGGTCAGACTGGCGGAGCTTTGCTTACTATGTCAGTATTGCAAGCTTACCAGGCATATCTGTTTAAGGACCTGGAACACGGGAGGGATTATCCCCTCCGAACTGCGCATGGCCACGGATTTAGCTCTCCGTGCTACCAGGCAGGCGGCCCATTCCCTTGGACGATCTATGGAAGCTCTGGTGACAACGGAGAGGCATCGGTGGCTTAATTTGTCGGGCATCAAGGAGTATGACAAAGCGATCCTCCTGGATGCCCCTGTCTCACCCTCTGGACTGTTCGGCGCTGCTGTTGAGATGGTAGTGAACCGGTTTAGAGAGGCGTGGGCGCAGTCGGCCACCTTTAGGAAATTAAATCCTCACCTGGTGCAGGCTCCTAGAACCTTCTGAGCCTTGCCAGGAACGAGTTCCTAGAGAGAAGAGCGACAGGCGAGTGTGGCTGTCCTTGCTGTCCCAGGAGGGATGAGCAGAGGCACCGTAATAGGAGTAAGCCGCACCCAGATCAAAAGGCTTTAAATACATCAGGAAAAGAGGATAGCTTAAATGGGGCTGCTATTTAAGCTTTGCCCTGTTCTCGTTCCTTTCTACCATATTTCCTTCTTCCCCCTCTGAAGAGGGTGCTGGGGTATAATAATTCTGCTTTCAGAGGAGAATAAAGTTTTCCTCCCTCCCCCTTTGAGGAGGGTTCAGAGATGCACCATACTGCTTTTTGATTAACGACAAACAATATTTCTGTTTATGAGGACCTTCGAGGGGTGCAGAGAATTGTTATTAGAGGAGAATAATAATGATAAAAAAGAGAGGATGGCTGGCATCAGGTCGAGCTAGCACTGGGTGTTTGGCTCCCTGATAATATGTTGGGAAGTAGAGCTGACAAATGCTTGAGATGATCATCTATGATAATTACATTCACTTCTCTATTACCTTACCCAAGTACCTGGGTATTAAGTGAGGTTACGCTCCTTCCCATTGCAACGTTGTTCAGGGAGTTTCCACTCGCTGACTGACTTTTTAAGTTTCAATGCCTATGGTTCTAGATTATTTTTAGTCTCCAACCAGGCACTGGTCAGCATGGCAACGTTGGAATTGACGTCCACATTGCGTCAGCTGACTCCGTTGAGTTCCTTTGAAAGGGAACGTCTCAGGTTACCCATGTAACCAGGCTCCCTGAGAAGGGAACGAGATGCCACGTCACGTTACCATGTTTCAGACGTGCCAGTACGTCTTCCTTCAGACATTTGAAGTCATCACTGTATCGGCCCTGATTGGCTAGTTGGTACATCTCATTCCCTGCGGGACGTCTCATTCCCTTCTCAGGGAACTATACTGATACGTTCCGGCTCTTTTTTTTTTTATTTCTCTACCAGTAAAGTGATTCTAAATTAAGTGAGTGGTGTTTGAAGTAAAAATTTCAAATATTATAAGCATTATAACAAAAGACAGCTATTTTCCATACCTTTAATGCAGCAGGACAATTTACATCCCTAAAATATTTATTAAAGATAAACAAGCATGTTTTAGTAACCCCATTAAGTTATTGTTCTTATTAAAATACAATTACATGCATTACATGCAAAATTTTAATTAAACTGTAACATTTATGTATTCATTTAGTTTGTCTTGTCTTGTTCAGTTCATTCACCTCATTGTGTATCTTGACTAGTTAACCATTCACACCTGTTTCTGTTCTCCCTGATTACGATCTCCCTCATTAGTTCCCTTTTAAAGTGTCCCTGTTATGTTCAGTCTACTGTCGGTGATTGTATGTGTTACCCTGTGAGTACTCTTCTTCTTCCTGGAATAAAGACCACTTATTTGGATTATCTTCGTCTTTGTGTGCTCTTGTTAGGAGCATGACATGAACAAAATACAATTACATTTAAATTTGACATTCACAACTAATATTTTACCAAAATAAATATTTTACTTATGTATGTTGACATACATGCACACACTTGCTTTATGAGTTTTTTAGATTAATGGCTTACTTGCAGATAAGACAAGGCATTTTGTGAAACTGAATTTGAATGTATAATATTTAAAGCTAAGAATATATCAGTACAATGTAAGTTATGCACTAGGGATAAGCATCTTAACCACATTAAACAACACAAGCAATCTGTCAAAGTTCCTGACGCGTCACCCTGCATAAAAATCTGTGCTTACAAGCTTTTGATCTTCTTTGAAGCAATAAAATGCATATAACTCCACATTGAGTTTTAATGTATTCATTAAATGAAAAGTGATGCAACTAAAAAAATTAGGTTGATGGATTTCACTTGTTCACTCAACTACGAATCACATTGACCCAAATTCCTGCCATAATATCAATCCGACACATTCATTCTGTTTTGGAGAGCATGTGGCCTCAACCTCTGTGCATAACATGATGCCATCTTGCATCTCCTAAGTAAGTTAGGAGACCTCTTCAGTTGTCTTAAATAATTTAGGAACCAAGACCAAGTTTTAGCACTTGTGAACGTTTATGCAAAACATGCATTCTTAATTGAATAAGAACTGAAATACATAATGCAAGTAAGTATAAATTTGTTCTTCACTGAAATACTTCACACTGGGTGATATTGGTTTCGACATTCCTGATTTTTATATTTTCAATAATTTTCTATGCTTGACTTATTTTTTTTCCCCCATAATTTTGGCAATAGATGAACTATTAAAGGCAAAATATCGTCACCTTCCTAAAATAATTGCCTAAGTCATTTTTTCAGGTTTCTCAGAAACCACAAAAAACTGAACCAATAATTGAATATATGATATTTATTGATAATGTCACTCAAAAAGGTTATGTCAGAAGATGACTATTGACATACTAATAACAATGCATGTCAATTATGTAACATGACAGAAATAAATGACTTAGGCAGATTTCTGAACATGCCTTTGTGACTTAGGCAATTTTAAATGTTCACCTCTGTCAACAGTAAAACACTAACAAACAAACTAAACATCATTCTGAGGAGGCATGTGCATCTCCTCACTTCTACCTACAGCTCTTCTTTGCTGGGGACTTAATCAAATAAGTTGGCAGAACTGTCTAAATAAGTTTGCGAATCAGTTTGAATGATTTGTTCGGTTTCCTGCACGCACTGAATCTGAAGTGGTTTCACACTCGGACTCATAACAGGAAGATTTAAGAACATCAAGCGTCCGACTGTACTGGCCGTGGACCTACAGTACAGTCAAGTGAAAGCAAATCTGCAAATTAATTATTTTGTTAGCCAGCGATGAAGATCTTTATTAGTTGAACATCTTCGTATGCTGTCTGAATGAATGATTCCACAGGACGATACTTGATTTCATTTCATTCAGGTAATACATTTTACTACCAAACAGATTATATACACATCATTTCTAGCTGTTTGATTCCAATACGGTAGCCTATTCAAATCTTTCTTAATTAGATCATGTGATGTGGAAAAAATTAGACAAAAACTGTAGATGAAATATTGTTTAAATAGACAGAAAAGAGTTAATCCTGTATGTCATGACTTTTTTGTTTTTTGGGGAAAAAAACAAAAAAGTTCACCTCATTATTTGGGAGCTTGGGGGTCCCTGATAATATATCCATCATAAAATGTGCCCCACCCCACCCCTGAACCAGATATTGGTTTGTGCTACGTGGGTACTATTGTTGCTTTGTGCTACAATGTGCTACGAGGGTACTAAAACTCAAAGGTTTTCTAGGTGGAATAGGGAAAACATGCAATATGTGCATTAGAAACAGTTTTTTTTTGACAAACATCAATCACAAATGGTCACAAAATCACACTACACACACACACACACACGTTACTTTGCTGACTGACCCCTAACTGACCCCTGACCTCCTAAATGTCTCTCAAACCTGATTCAGGGATCCACTCGTCCTGACTTTCCTTAAGCTCACTGTCCTCACTCTCAGAAGGAATGACCCTAACCATATTCCTTTCACCCATAAAATGTTCTTGTATCCATTTCCTGCAAGTATCAGTAGATTGCAAAAACACTGACTATTGATTCGTTCAAGTCATGTCAGAAAGATTGTAATTACGAGTTGAATGCACATGAACATCACCACAAAGTCGTAATTACGAGTGGAAAGCAATGGCGGAAGAAAATAGTTTTCGATCATGATAAATTTAATTCTGAATTTCGACAGTACAATTTAGTTTGTGTATGTTTTATGTGTACTGTTAATGAAGAAGAGAGATAAAGTTTGCCAGAAAACACTACTCATTTAGCCAGTTTATGAGCTGATAGGCATGAGTGACCAAACTACATTTCCCATCATTCTCTGTGGCAGTATAATAATAATAATAATAATAATAATAATAATAGCAACAACAATAATAATGAAACATAAATTATGACACATAATGCGCATTATTTGAGTTTTCCGAACTTGTAAAAACAAACTTCCCAGGAGAACTTGAATGCACCATATGGTCCTCCTAACCCTATGATATTGCCTGAACAAAAGCGGTCTAACTGCACAGTGTTGCCCTGAGGTTTTAGTATATAAATAAAAACAAAATAAATCTTTAAACAATCAAACATACTACTTATTTACATACTGATGCACATGCATATATTTTTTAATATAAAGTTATTTTAACTTAAACATGTTAAAAAGTGATATTTATCTTACTAATTGGTGGCACTGTGTACCATGTGGCTTTGCTTAGTTAAAAAAGGACTGCTCCACCCCCAAACAAAAGGTTACACCCACTTCAGCCCCTCATTTCATTGAACAGACATGTCAGGGGATATTATAGGCTATTTAAAAAAATATATTAAAAAAATTAAAGGGGCGGTGTGAGGTCCAAAGGGTAGTTTGTTGCCTGAGGGCAACACCATGCCATAGAGGGTTAACAGAAAGCCTAATGCTAGCTTCATTGACTTAGCTATTTTTATTGACTAAAATGCGGACTAAAAAAGACAAAAAACTATGCAATATTTATAGTCTAGCCTATATTATAGTAAACCTCATCACTGAAGCCCTGAATCATGGAAATAACTTCAGAGGTTGAGTAGCTTTTCGATCTTCTTGATGCACCTGCCATCTTGAAAAGTTTGTAAAATTGCCTAAGTCTCATTGCCTTTTGACTTAAGCAAAATAAAACTGCCTAAGTCACACACTTGACATAGGCGATTATACTATAGGGGTAGAATTGCATGATCTGTTCAACTGAGGATGTGGGCGATTTTACCAGAGGTGGCCAGCATCATGAGGAGATGATTTATGCAAAAAAATCATTTTTGTAAAAAAATGACTTAGGCAATTATTTTAGGAAGGTGACGATATGTAAGATTATTGAAAATAAAAAGTGGGATTTATTCCACACAGTTCCCAAAAGTTCCCAAGGATTTGTAAATCCGCTCGTCCCTATTCATTGTTGCCTATCAATGATGTAATATCCTCGCTATCCTCTTTATCCTGTCCTTACCTCCAGGTGCTGCGGCTGCCGTGACTGGGGAGGGAGTAGAGCGCAGTCTCATGGGTACCCCCCAGTCTGAGAGGGGTGATGTGGGTATGTGGCAAGCAAGATGGGCCACATACCGGTGGCAATTGATAATGAGCGTCACTTGCGTGACACACCGGCCTCGCATCTCATGGAGGAGGAGCTATGGAAGCATAAAAGGAGGAGCGACAACAGTGAAGGATGGGAGAGGACCAGGGGCCTGTACCATGAAGCCGGTTTAGGTGGCTAGCCAGCTATGTTTCAGTTTAGTTTCCGCCAACCCTGGGTTTTAGGTACTATGAAAGTAGCTTGGCTTTAATTGGTGTTCGTTGCCATGGTATCTTACGCTGCACAGCTAACCTGCTCCGGGGCAGGTTATGTTCTGGATTCAAGATCTCAGACTGAAGTTTGACCAATCAGCTGAGAGCAAAGAAACATATAGGTGACGTAACTTATTCCAAGTGTCTGTTGCAATGACTTCACCTTTTCTTCCAAATCCGGTGGACATCTTAGCGCAAATTGTTTGACGAGCACTTCGTAGAGAAAGAGTTTTTAGCCAGACAAAATCCCCTTGCCTTTCCTGATAGTTACTTGTATGAAAGATACAGATTTTCCGCGGAAGGAATGTCTTATCTTTGCGAACTTCTTGAGCTGCACATAAAGAATTTAACACGTCGAATTCATGCACTTACTGTACCGCAAATGGTGTTGCAGGAGTAGCCTACATGAATAGTTTCATTAATAGTGTTCCCCGGACATTTATCGACCATGTCCATAAAAGAGGGCTTTTATAAAATTGCCGGTAATATATATTGATAGGGTGACATCACATGAACACATTTTTTTTTTTTTTTTTAAAAAGCAAATTTCACAAATGTACTATACAATATAATACATGTTAAGAATTATTTTGAATATTTTTTATTATTATTCTGTTAATCTTATGATAGGATTCCCAAGTCATTGCAACATGTATGTGTAACTGGTGTGAATTATTCTTTGATTTGTTTTTTTTACATTGTATTATTTTCTTTAATTTACTGTTTATACTAAGTTTTTCCTACTTTTGTATTTAGAAATGGATTAATGAACCTCACAAATTTTGTTCATATTATTGTTCATGAGTAACGTTAAAGTAGAGGAACTTTTCTTCGGGTCTTTGTTTGGGGTGGGAGCGTCATCGGTGGAACACCTCCGGGGTTTCCCCTTGCCCTTGGACATGCAATTTGCGCGAGGCTGATGAGCGCATGCACGTCGCTTCTCTCGTGAACATTCTTCTGGTATTCTGATGTTTATCGTCCAAATGCATATTTTTTTTGCTCAACAAGTGTGATTTAAGTGATAGCAGCATATGATTGTGTTGGTTGTGATGAAGTGTGTTTAATTGTAATTCGATTTTCATGAACTTCATCATGGTGCTTACTAATTATCATATTACGCTCTGTGTCTAGAGAGTGAGAGAGAAGCCATTGCCCCGGTGCCATCATCCACTGATGATATTTGTCTGTTTACAGATTAAAAATACTGGATCTCATCATTGAGTGGTCGTTTGGTCCTTGTGTGTCAGAGAGTCCGTTCCAGACATGCTACATAATTTGGTGCCGTGACCCAGATGCACCAGATCTGCTGCAGCTGATCGCTGGGGTTCGACACAGGCCCGGCGTCAAGTGGGGGGCTTAGCCCCCCCTAAGATGATCTCAAGCCCCCCTTGCGGTGATCTGAATGATGATTATGTGACTGAGCGTTCGTGTAGGGTTCGCCTAAACACTTTATGAATAAGATAACAATAAACGAGAACTGCCTGAACTGTTCTTTACTTTAGGCTATTAAACGTCTTTTCACACACATGTGAGAGGAAAATCCGAAGACCGTGACACCCCAAGTAGCCTACGCAATGCATGACCTTAATTGCCTATCTACTAGCCCCGAGGTTAAAATGCATTGCACACATAGAACGAGCCCCAGCACATCCAGAATTAATGTGCATATACACAATCAAACATAAGGTCTGTTACAATTATTAGGCTACTTTTATTATCAAATCAATATTAGGCTACAATTAATTAGCCCCGCAATAATCTCATAGCGCATCACTGCATAACCGACGCGCAGCGATGAAGATGTTATATTAGTCCTCATTTAAAAAACAACGTGTTTAACATGAAATAATTCTCATTTTTTTCACCAGCCACAAGAGAAATATTAAGAAAATAAATTAAGGTTAGGCCTATACGTTATCAGCACATGTTAAGTAGATTCAGCTCTCATCGGTCAGTTTTTAGTTTCACTTTCTATAGTGAAAAATTGAATGGGATTTGATAGTACTTCTCCACCGACATAACTCACCTTCGCTCAAAGTGCTCGCCTTCATAGTTTAAAACGCAAATATGTCAAATGTTGCGACGTGACGTTTTTCTTTTTCAACAATTGCGCAGAATGATGGACAACAATCACATTTCGCCACGATATCCCCACGAAATATTTCCAATCACATTTCGCTCACGTCTCGTCACGCAAGCCCACCTAAAAATTGTAAAAGCCCCCACAAGTAGTTTGTCCTGGAGCCGGGACTGGTTCGACAACGCGGGATCACAACGCTTCTGAAATCGACGACCAAAGAATCTTCATCGTTGACGTTTTAGTGGTAGTGTCTGGACATTGATACTGGTACTGAACTCTCGCTTCACACACCACGCACACGCTCATCGGACTGTTGCATTTAAATTTTATTTTTTTATTTTTTTTCTTGTTTTCTTCTTCGCTTGAAAGAAGAACGTACAATAACTGTAAAGTTAATTTTTGTTTATGATCTTCGTTGGTGTCATTTTCCATTTCTAAAATGGACGAAGGGGGATGGAATGAAGACCTGGTAACACCACATATTGGCAGGGGTCGAGGATTTTTTGGGGTAGGCATTCCTAAAGTCGGCAAACCACGTGTGTTGGCCTATGATTCTGTGACTGTTCCAACTGCGCTTCCCAATAACAAGCCATGTAAACCAGAGTCTTCCACTCCTGCCAATACTGGTTGTGACAATGTTACACAGCAACTACGTGACCTTATTGGTGAGCTTGGAAGCCAGATAGGTGACATTGTCACACGGTTGCTAACAAACCAGACTTCAGCATTACCTGGTTCCGCTCCGTCGTCTGAGCAGCAGCCCTCTAGGACAATGCCTCCGTCCCCGAATCTTGATCTGTCCAAATTAAATCTCATAGTCAACGCTGACATTATGGAACCACAAGTGTTCAGAGGTGATGGTAGTGATAAGTTCACCATCCTGGAGTGGATTGAGCAGATGGAGGTATATTTGTCCAAAAAGGGTTGCGACAAAGCCGACAGTGTGGAAGAGATATTGAATCATCTCTGCGGTCGGGCAAAGAGCATTGTTAAGGTCAAGCTGAAAAGCAGCCCGGCTGCAGTACTCTGTCCTGAGGTTGTCTAGGAGGTACTACGGCGTTATTTTAGCGAAAGCCCTGGCTCTTGCCAGCCGTTAGCCGATGTTTATGCAAGGCAAGGCAAGGCAAGGCAAGTTTATTTATATAGCACATTTCATATACATTGGCAATTCAAAGTGCTTTACATAGAAGAAATTAAAATAACAAAAAGAAATAAGAATAATTAAAACAGTTTAGAAAAATAAAATACAGTACAGTACAAACAGTTGGACGAACATTGGCACAGTGCTCATTCATTAAATGCATAGCTAAACAGATGTGTTTTGAGTCTGGATTTGAAAGTGACTATTGTAGGAGCACGTCTGATCTCTTCTGGAAGCTGGTTCCAGCTGCGGCTGGCATAATAGCTAAAAGCGGACTCGCCATGCTTTGAGTGAACCCTTGGTATTTCTAGCTGATATGATCCTAGTGATCTGAGTGATCTGTTGGGTTTATATTCAGTGAGCATATCTGCAATGTATTGAGGTCCTAGGCCATTGAATGATTTATATACCAGTAATAATACTTTAAAATCCATCCTAAATTTAACTGGGAGCCAGTGTAAAGACCTGAGGACTGGTGTGATATGTTCATATTTTCTGGTTCTGCTCAGAATCCTGGCAGCAGCGTTCTGTATGAGCTGCAACTGTCTTATGGTCTTTTTGGGAAGGCCAGTGGGGAGTCCATTACAATAATCCACCCTGCTGGTGATGAAAGCATGAACAAGTTTCTCTAAGTCTTGTCTGGAAACAAAGCATCTAATTCTTGCAAGATTTTTCAGATGATAGTATGCTGATTTAGTTATTGCTTTGACATGACTACTGAAACTAAGGTCTGACTCTAGTGTTACACCAAGATTCCTGACTTGATTTTTAGTTGTTTGACCCCTAGAGTGAAGGTATTCATTCACCTTGAGAACTTCATCTTTGTTTCCAAACGCAATGACTTCAGTTTTGTCTTTGTTTAACTGAAGAAAGTTTTGACACATCCAACTGTTGATTTCATCAATGCATTGGCACAGGGAGTCAATGGGGCTGTAATCATTAGGCGATAGGGCTAAGTAAATCTGTGTGTCGTCTGCATAGCTGTGGTAAGCAATTTGGTTCTTTCTCATTATTTGGCTCATTGGAAGCATATACAGGTTGAATAGGAGTGGCACAAGAATTGAGCCTTGAGGGACTCCGCGTGTCATGTATGTCCACTCAGACTTATGATCTCCTATACTCACATAATAACCTCTCCCATCTAAGTATGACCTGAACCATTTTAGGACTATCCCAGAAAGCCCCACCCAGTTTTCCAGCCTGTCAAGAAGTATGTTATGATCGACAGTGTCAAATGCAGCACTGAGGTCGAGTAGTACCAGCACGGATAATTTGCCTGAATCAGTATTTAAGCGAATATTGTTTATTATCTTATTATGAGCGCTGTCTCTGTGCTGTGGTGCGGTCGGAAACCAGATTGAAAATTGTCAAAGTATCCATTCGAGCATAAGAATTTGTTAAGCTGATTGAAGACAACTTTTTCAATGATCTTGCTTATGAAAGGAAGATTTGAGATCGGCCTATAGTTGCTTAATATGGTCTTATCCAGATTGTTCTTTTTCAGGAGGGGCTTGACAACTGCAGTTTTCAGGGAGTTTGGAAAACTCCCAGAGAAAAGTGAAGCATTTACCACTTCTAGAAGATCTGCTTCCAAACTGTTTAACACACTTTTGAAAAATGATGTGGGAAGTGTGTCAAGAGCACAGGTTGATGTTTTAAGGTGCTGTACGGTTTCTTCCAAAATTTTGCCATCAATTTCTTTGAAGTCAGACATAGTAACTACTTTCTCAGGTGGTCTGATCTGTCTGACCCCAGGACAACTCAAGGATGTGCTGATCACCTTTCTGATATTATTGATTTTCTCAGAGAAGAAAGAAGCAAACTCACTGCACTTGTTGTCTGAGAGCATTTCACTGGGAATCTGGCTTGGGGGGTTTGTCAGTCTCTCTACAGTAGCAAAAAGAGTGCGTGTGTTGTTTAAATTACTGTTTATAATATTTGAGAAGAAAGTCTGTCTAGCTTTGCCTAGTTCCATATTGAAAGCATGGATGCTGTCTTTGTAGATGTTATAATGGACCACAAGTTTTGTCTTCCGCCACATGCGCTCTGCTTTTCTGCATTGTCTTTTCATATTTTGCACTGCTGTTGAGTTTCTCCAAGGTGCTTTTTGTCTGCCACTCTTCTTCCTGACTTTAACAGGAGCAATATCATCAAATACACTTTTAACTTTTGAGTTAAAAGAATCAACAGAGTCTGCAGATATTCTTGGTGTTAAGGATATAGCCTTCATAAATAGTACACTAGTGTTCTCATTTAAGCATCTCTTCTTGACAGACACAGATCTAGCTTCAGTGGCAAGAGAGATCAATATATCAAAGAAAATACAGAAATGATCAGACAGCGCTACATCCTTAATAACAATCGATGAAATGTTTAGACCCTTACTGATAAGTAAATCTAGAGTGTGTCCACGATTGTGTGTGGGTCCATGTATATGCTGAGTCAGATCAAAAGTTTTTGAAACACTTTTGATTTCTTTTGCCATATTGTTTCTATGTGGATGTTAAAATCTACAGGCAAAACAGTCAAACTCTGAGGAAATTGTTGATAACAGTTCTGTAAAGTCCTCAGCAAAGGATGGAGAGGATTTTGGAGGCCTGTAAATAATGATAAGTAAAATGCGTGGAGCACCTTATACCCAGTGAGCACACAATACCCAGATATTCGAAAGACAAGTAATTCCCAAATGATATTTGCTTACATTGATAGATATCTTTAAAAAGAGCAGCTAGACCCCCACCTCTCTTAACAGCTCTGCAGACACTCATAAAAGTAAAGTTAGGAGGGGCTGCTTCATTGAGGACTGTTGCACTGCAGCTGTCTTCTAGCCAGGTAGAAGCATAAAATCCAGATTGTTTGTGGTTATTAAGTCGTTGACTAGAAGTGATTTATTTTTAAGTGAGCGGATGTTAAAGAGTGCTAACTTAACAGACTTAGGCTACTTTTCCCCACAGCAATATTAGTTTGACGTGTAATAGGCACCAGATTAGTTCGGTTTGCTGTACGGCTATTGAAGGCCTTAGACTTTCTATCTTATAATAGAACAGCAATAGAGAAAGATACAGGCACACTGGGTTCCCGCTTGTTCTGTAAACATTTGAGAAAGTTACTGTTATCAAAACGGGGACCCGACACATATCACTGAGAGCTGGTATCAGTTGTTTTTGGTTCACCTCGAGCAGATGGAGGAGGGTGTGGGCCCTGGCGTTGTGGCAGAGGCCGAAGAGTTCTCACAGGAGGGGGAGGGCGAGCTGGGCCCGCAGGCTTTGGTGGTAGCGGTGCCTGTCTTTTCTTGGTTGATATCTGGGGGCTTGCAGCAAAAGAGTGGGATAGTCTGGTTCCAGCATACACAAGTTCTTCCATTTTCTGTGAGAAGCACAGAAGTGGCGATGCTGGGGAGAGGGAAAAAGTGTCTGGTGAAAGGGGCTGTTGCTCTGGTGTTATCGGAGGCTGTGATATGCTGTCCTGGCTTCCCTGGCTATTTTCCAGGAAGTCGTCCTTGGGTGCTGAATCTTCAAGCAGTTCTGATATGTCTGTCTGTGATGAGCTCTGTGGGCAGGGCTCAGCTGAGATTGTGTCCGTGAGCAGAGGTTGTTGTGGAGGAGTGGTGTAATGTCCATTTTGCTGCTGAAGTGAAGTCCCGTGGTCATTCATACTGTGTCCAGGTGTGTGTGTGCCGTTCAGATTGAGTGGATTGGCACAAACTGCAGAAGGATGATTGAGGGAGAAGTAGATATTGTCCTTTAGCACTCTTGAACCAAGTTTGTTTGGGTGATGGCCATCCCGATGAAACAGTTGTCTCTGACTCCAGAAAAGATTGAAATTGTCAATGAAGTTCACTCCTTTTATATTGCAGGTTTTTTGCAGCCACGTATTAAGCCCAAGTAACCGTGAAAACCTGTTTGTTCCTCTTGCTGGGAGTGGTCCACTGATAAATGTTTGAACTTTCAGTCTTTTAAGTGTTTCAAAAAGTTCATTGAAATTCTTCTTAAGGAGTTCTGACTGCTCTTTATGAATATCATTCTTCCCCACATGAATGATGAGTCGATTTGCAGTCTTATGTTTCATCAGAATGTTCTGAAGTTCCCTGTTAACATCAGAAGTTGTTGCTTGTGAAAGGCAGCACGTAGTTGTATCCCTGCTGCTAATGTTTCTGATTATGGAGTCCCCCACTATCAGAGTCCTGGGCTCGGCTGCGCTCTGAGCTGAGTGCCGCTGTCTGCTCGACCTTGAGCGCCAGTTAGCATCAGTGTTAGCTACTGGCCCATTCAGTCTGTGTTCGATTACATTCATCACGTTTGGGGATTCCTCATTTATATTCCTTAGTACTTCAAATCTGTTCTCAAGATGTATAGGTGGTGGTAGGAGACCAGTGTTTGCAATCCTTGTCAGAGCTGTATCTGGGGTAGAGGATGCTACTGCGGCAATATGTGATGTTCGTGACAATCTGATGTCTCGAGTGCCTTTGGGTTTCACTCCCTGTTTGTGCCATCGATTAGTAAGTCGATCGGCTTGTTTCTCTACCTGTCGAGGAGCACTAGTTTCATGGGACTCACCGGTATGCTGAGGGTGTCCATGACGAAGCTCTGTTGTGTGCTTCGTCTGGTTTGGTGGTCCCGTAAGTAACTTTGTTTCAAGAACTGCAATCCTTTGTAAAAGTCTGTGGCAGTTAGTGCAGCAAGTAGATTCCAGGAGAGGTATTTTCTCTTATCCTTGAGGCAGTTGTGTTTTCCTTTCCCGGAATGTAAGCTGGTATGCGACACAGCCGAAGCCTAACGAGCACCCTGTTGATTATTGGGTCGGGTTGAATGAGGCAGCCGAGCTAGCAGATGCTCACCTGCAAAGATGTGGTGGAAGGATGGAAAATATGAGCTCAGAGATTGCAATGATGTTTATCAGGAACTGTCCCAATCCTGACCTTTCCAGTGTTTTTAGGTGCAAGCCCATAAGCAAATGGTCAAATGAGGAGGTTCAAGAGGCTATCGACGAGCATGAGAGAGACTTTAAATCTTGGAGGCTGGTTCCGTCTGCACCTAAAGTTGCTGTGAATCAGGCTGTTGTTGCTGAAAAACCTGTCAGCACTCAGATAGCAGTAGGAAGCGAAAGTATGGGTGTAACCTCTGCATCGTGTACTGCAGTCCCGCAACCTAAAACAAGTGAAGCCGCAGAATTGGGTAGTTTAGAGCGTGTGCTGAAAATGTTCGAAAGGGTGCTGGAGCGCACTACCCTACCTGCTTCAGAACCACGTCCTCGAACATCACAGTGGTATCGATCCCCTTCATGTGAAGTCTGTGGAGACCGAACTCATTCGACTCGCTCCCACTGTATGAGAGAAAAAAGATATCTCGCTTGCCTAGAGATTGGGCATCAATGTAGGGAGTGTCGCAAGGTTGCTGGCCGAGCTGTGGCCCAGACTGGTGACGATCAGGGAAACTAGATCACTCACATTGGGGAGGGGGCAATGTGAGTGTTGAAAGTCAGCCTCTCATCAGTGAAGAAGATCCAATGGTCATCTATAGCAACCATTGTCAGGTTGAGTCAAGTGACAGTACAATTTTGTTCCAGTACATTGCGAAGCTGGAAAAAGCTGACAGTTTGTTTTATACCGATGTGTTGGTGAATGATACAGTCACTTGCCAAGGCCTGTTAGACACTGGTTCTATGGCATGCACTATTAATGAGGAAACTGAGCGCAAGTTGTTGGATGCATTCGGGGCCCTTGAGCCTGTTCAGCCTCCAACTGATTTCTTGCTTGTTGGTTGTGGTGGTGTTCGGGTCAAGCCCAAGTGCATCCATCAGCTAA
Source organism: Scardinius erythrophthalmus (assembly GCF_964197995.2). Classification (NCBI taxonomy): domain Eukaryota; kingdom Metazoa; phylum Chordata; class Actinopteri; order Cypriniformes; family Leuciscidae; genus Scardinius; species Scardinius erythrophthalmus. The sequence goes on along the minus strand of NC_138237.1, from coordinate 27,987,152 downwards.
AGTTGCATGTGTATGGACATTCGGTTATTGTGCCTACCTTGGTCGTACCAGGGCAAAAAGACCAGTTCATTATTGGTACTAATGTGATCAAGTACGTTCTCAGTCAACTTAAGCGGTCTCAGAGTTATTGGAGTGTCATGAATCAGCCAAATTCTACAGGGGAACCAGAGATTCAGCGGTTTTTGAGTATGCTGTCTGGGCATAACAGATGGGAGGGTGGTAGTATCCCAAACATTGTCGGTACAGTTAAGCTCACTCAGGCCATTACACTTTTGCCTCAGCACGAACACCTTGTGTGGGGCAGACTCCCAGCAAGTTCCACTATTTCTGTGGGCAGTACTGTGTAGGGCTGTCACTTTTGTGAAAAAATCCTGTTCGATTTTTGAGACATAAGTGTTCATTGAATCGATTGTAAAATCGAAAATTGAAAAATAAAACGCCAAATATGGGCAAATCCACGGACAACTAACAGGCATTAGGACGAACGTAAAGAGGGCACGCCGCGCCTGACGCGCACAAGTTAGCAATATTTCTGATGATTTATTGGCGTGAAGTTTCGAGCACAATGACTAGTGCAACATTCTCGAAAAGCAATAAGCAGAGTGGACTGCCATAGCAGCATATATGAAAAACATTACCTCAGTCTTCAACATGGCTGTGTTTACGATTAGAAATGTCAAACAAATTTCGCCTACGTAGGCGATAGACCGTAGCCCGAATCTGTATCTGAATACCGGGAAAATTCACAGTTTTGTAGTAAAAAGAGACACATTATGCAGAAGGATCATTGCTGTTATGCGTGTTTGTCAGAGCCTGCAGTTGCAAATGACGCGCGTTCGCTGCGGACATAACATGACGAGCTGGACGCGCTCCGAGAAAAGACCGTTAAAATCGATTCCCTATTTTCGTTTTCGAAACTTGCGTTGGTTGGTCCGATCGATTGTGCAATCGATTTTCGAACGTAAAGTGACAGCCCTAGTACTGTGTTAGTTGAGCCGTCTAAGGCACAAACTCACCAGAAAGGTGTTTTAGTCGGGCGTGTTATAGCCACATTACCTGGTGACAGATGGGTGCCGGTTAAGGTGATCAACCCATCTAGTAAGCCGGTCACTTTGAGGCGGAATGCTAAAATAGCCGATGTATCTCCTGTTTTAGCGGTCGAAGACCTGGACGTGCAACCTGAGTATGGTAATGGAGAGACTGTGAGTGTTCAGAGCCAGTCTGTCTCCTCTGGTGTGGATACGGGTAGTTCTCCCTTTGATTTTCACAGTGCGATGCGGAAGCTTGGTCTTAGTGACCTTGATATCGAGTCTTGCGAAGTAACTCCGTACTGGAAAGAGCAGCTTTTGCAGTTGATTCAGGGATATCAAGATGTATTTTCTAAACACAAGCTAGACTGTGGTAAAGCCAAAGAGTTTGTCCACAGGATTCACCTATCAGATAACCGCCCGTTCAGACTTCCATACCGGCGCGTTCCTCCAGCTCAGTATCAGGAACTGAGAAAAGTGCTCTCTGAGATGGAAGAGCAAGAGATTATCCGGAAGTCATGTAGTGAGTGGCAGCAGCTAAAAGCCGCTCTGATAAATTCTGTGGTTCTGACACATCCTGATTTTAGTCGCCCATTTATTTTGTCCACTGACGCGTCCATGGATGGGGTGGGCGCTGTGTTGTCGCAGATCGCAGAGGGTGAGACTACAGCTCGGCCGATTGCTTTCGCTAGCAAAGCCCTTTCGCGTGCTCAGGCAAAGTATCCTGCTCACCGCTTAGAGTTTTTGGCTTTGAAATGGTCCGTTTGCGACAAATTCAGCCATTGGCTGAAAGGCCATGAATTTGTTGTTTGGACGGACAACAATCCTTTAACTTACATCCTTACAAAGCCTAAACTCGACGCGTGTGAGCAGAGATGGGTTTCCAAGTTGGCGCCTTATCGTTTCAGCATCAAGTACATTCCAGGCAGTAAGAACATAGTGGCCGATGCTTTAAGTCGTCAACCCTTTGTCCATAACCGGGTTAGTCAGAGGCTGTTGAATGAGCCTTACACCGCATTGCTTGGGGAAGCAGAACAGCTTGAGAAAGACACAGTGCAGGATGCATTCAGGCTTAGTGCTGGTGTCCAGAGTGCTGAATGTCCTCCTTATGTAACTCCTAGCTGTTGTCCGCTCTCCAGTACTGGGGTGTCTGCAGTGTTAGAGGGTCACAGTGACTGGGAAGCAGGGGTTGAGTCGAGAGCAGTCTCCTGGATCGCACAAGGTGCTCAGCAGCTGTTACCTCCTGGGCAATGCCCGTTACCAGTCTTCTCGTTAGACGAACTTCGAGACAGACAACAGAATGATCCTTGTCTGTCCAGGGTCCTGTTTTACGTCAATTGGGGCAAGAGAGCCTCACGTCGTGAGCGTTCTGGAGAGACGTATAAGGTGCTCAGAGTCTTAAAGCAATGGGACAAATTGAAGATACTTGATGGTGTGCTGTATCGCATAAGCAAAGACAACCTTGCGGGAAAGAAACGGTTACAGTTCGTTGTTCCATCTTCTTTGATCACGCAGGTGATGACAGGCGTCCATGATGAAGCAGGGCACCAGGGCCAAGGTAGAACTATGCACCTGGCAAGACAAAGTTTTTTTTGGGGGGTCGGGTTGGAACGCGACGTTCGTAGATACGTTAAGTGTTGCAAGCGCTGTGTTGTCAGCAAAACGCTCGAACCTGATGGCAGAGCCCCGCTAGAGAGCGTTAAAAGCCCAATGGAGCTAGTATGTATCGATTTTTGGACTGCAGAAAGCTCCAAAGGCCGTAATGTGGACGTGTTAGTTGTTACTGATCATTTTTCCCGTATGGCACATGCCTTTCCGTGTCGTGACCAGTCAGCAAAGCAGGTAGCCCGACAGCTGTGGGACCGATATTTCTGTGTGTACGGCTTCCCTGACAGGATCCACTCGGATCAAGGGTCTAACTTTGAGAGCCAACTGATCCGAGAGTTGCTGCAGGTTGCCGGGGTAAAAAAGTCCAGAACAACTGCTTATCATCCCATGGGTAATGGCCATGTTGAACGGTTCAATAGAACCTTGGGCAACATGGTCAGAGCACTGCCGCCGAGGTCTAAAGAAAAGTGGTCAAAGTTGCTTCAGACACTGACTTTTGCGTACAATTGTACAGCGCATGAGTCCACAGGCTACACTCCATTCTACCTAATGTTTGGTAGAATCCCGAAGCTACCTGTGGATGTGATGTTTGGTAGTGTTGAGAGAGACTGTGACGTTGTTGATTACGACAAATATGTGAAAAGGTTGAGAGATGACCTGAAAGAGGCTCTGACTGTCGCTCAGAGGAACATTGATGCAAGTCAGCAACGCCAGACCGAGTTTTACAACAGGAAGATGAAGGGCTGTAGCATTGACATGGGCGATCAAGTTCTCCTGGCCAACAAAGGTGAACGTGGGAAGAGAAAATTAGCAGAACGGTGGGAGTCCACGCCCTATAGGGTAGTTGCGTTGAACCCCCAGTGCCATATTTATCGCATTCGTAACACCAAAACGGGCCAAGAGAAAACCGTTCATCGTAATTTGCTATTGCAAGCTAACTTCTTGCCGCTCGAGTTGGGAGGTCCTAAATCACCTGGGGATGGTGGTGAATCTGTCCTTGGAAGCAGGAGTGCATCCTTGGATGACGTTGGTTCTGTGTCTGAGATGTGTTCTGTGTCTGATCGAGTTGTTAGTTGGGTGGAAAGAACTACAATTTCTGAGGATCCTCAGCAGAGGTTGTCCTGCAGGTCTGATAGTGTTGCATCATTGGATGTAGTCCCTGAGTCATTGGGTCAGGAGCAGTTGGCATCAAAAGATGATTGTACCAAAGAAGACAACAATGTAGTCATTCCAGATGAAGGACTGAGTTGTGACTCTTGCAGTTCGCTTTCTGAGGCGGTTCTCCATGATGACCGTTGTTTTTCACCTGCTGGAGTTGTTGAGCCACCTCCTGGTCAAGGAGAAATGAGTGTTCGAACCAGAGTGGGTAGGATGGTGAAACCTGTCAACAGATTGATAGAGAATATGACTCAATCTATCAGAACACTGAATCCGGTTGGTGGGGTTGTAAGATCTTTATTGAAATGAGAATTTATTGTATTAGAATAGTGCATTGTATTACAATATTGTTTTTCTTTAAGTTGTTAGGTTAAGTCTCTGTGAGTCAGTGCATTTCAGCACATTTGTTGTTCCAGATCCAAGATGAAGTTTCATTTGAGATGAATGGTGTTTTTAAGGCACCTTTCGCGGGTGATTGCAGTGGGCCTGATCAACCTGCTGTACTCACCTTCCCTGTGAGTGGGAAACATTTTGTTGCACCATGTTCTGGATAACAGTTGGTCTAATAGCTCCAGTGTATGCTATCCCTGTGTAAGTCAAAATTTGTGAAGTTCAGGGTGGAGAATGTAACTGGTGTGAATTATTCTTTGATTTTTTTTTTTTTTACATTTATACTAAGTTTTTCCTACTTTTGTATTTAGAAATGGATTAATGAACCTCACAAATTTTGTTCATATTATTGTTCATGAGTAACGTTAAAGTAGAGGAACTTTTCTTCGGGTCTTTGTTTGGGGTGGGAGCGTCATCGGTGGAACACCTCCGGGGTTTCCCCTTGGACATGCAATATGCGATTGCGTCAGTCTATTTGCGCGAGGCTGATGAGCGCATGCACGTCGCTTCTCTCGTGACCATTCTTCTGGTATGCTGATGTTTATCGTCCAAATGCATTTTTTTTTTGCTCAACAAGTGTGATTTAAGTGATAGCAGCATATGATTGTGTTGGTTGTGATGAAGTGTGTTTAATTGTAATTCGATTTTCATGAACTTCATCATGGTGCTTACTAATTATCATATTACGCTCCGTGTCTAGAGAGTGAGAGAGAAGCCATTGCCCCGGTGCCATCATCCACTGATGATATTTGTCTGTTTACAGATTAAAAATACTGGATCTCATCATTGAGTGGTCATTTGGTCCTTGTGTGTCAGAGAGTCCGTTCCAGACATGCTACATATTCAGTCTATTGCTCCAATCTCCACTGCTCTAGGGAACATGAGGCAGATTATGTTAATAGGAAGTCCTATCACAGCCATAATGTTCAGGTAGAGATAATGTGAATATGTGAGATGATTATTTTCTGTGAGATAAATCTTTAAATTAATAGTAACTTTAACAGATATAACTATGATCTACTAAACATTTCATCTGCAGACGACTTGTGGTCATGAACATATGATCAAGTTTGGATGCCAAATGGCCTGGCTCCAGTGCTTGTCTCACAAATTTTCCATGAGTCTGTGTTGTGTCAGCACTTTGAGGAAAGCAAGTTAAATTTGGTACAGTACAAAACACTGTTAATTTGAACAGAGATAGAAAAGCCTACACAATAACGCCCTATCATGACCCTCAGACAGGGCCACAGCACCGCTTCAATGTGGCCCTCAGTAAAACCAGAGTGAAGATAGAGATGACCTTTGGCATCCTAAAGGCACATTTCAACTGTGTTAGGCGCTTAAGAGTCACCAGAGCGGGCATCACAGATAGTGGCTGCATGTGCCATTCTGCACAATATAGCCACCAGTAGAAAGGAGCGAGAAACACCACAAAACCAGCTTCTCCCCTATGAAACTGACCCGATCACACTTGACCACCCAGCTGGTGCAGATGTAGATGCAATCACCATACAATATTACACTTAATAAAAGCAACTGCAGATAGGTCTCAAACTGTTTTATTGGTTTTGTGGGATGGGAGGGAGAAAGAGAGCAAGAGAAAGTTGCATTAATAAATATTCATACTAAAGTTTTACTTGGTTAAATAAGTTCACATACTGAGATCAGTTTTATCCAGCTGTTTTTTTTTTTTTTTTTTTTTTTTTTTTTAGCCTCCTTAGCTCACAGTCCAGCTCCTTTAGTGAACAGTCTAGTTCAAGTCTCCTTTAGTGTGCCATCTAGTTCAAGACTCCTTTTGTACAGGGCCCTGACTGAGTCTGTTTCCACCTGAAACATAATTCCACCACAAACATGATCATTACAAGTTTTCTGGAGGCTCATCAAATCACAAAAAGTTCCTTGACTTCCTACAAACACAGGACTGACTGTAATTTATGTCAAGGGTTTTAAATCCTTACACATTTCTTCTGAAGCCCATTGAGGTAGAGGCCTCAGTTTCTGGGGCAGGTTGTGAAAAATCCTACAATAAAAGAGATGTGTAAGGGCCAGTCCCTTTTTATGCCACACATTCAAATGTTTGCCATAATAAAAAGGCCAGTGCATTCACATCAGTAACTGTCTGTGAACACACAGACAGAGTGTCTTCATTTCCTCCACCCTAATAAATAAAAATAGGCCAATTAAGCATAACTGTTGTAAAGCAGGTTATGTTTGGTGTTCTGTCTGCTGCATACTGACCTCTGTGTGGGAGACTGTGTGTGTGTGTGTGCTGGCTTCAACAGGGACCCTGTATTTCCCTCTACTGCAGAACATACAGTCAGCCATATTTAAAACTTAAAAAAGTAGTAATGTATTGCACACGTACCCAGTGTTACTTGCTTAGAGGAGCCAGCACCAGGGTCAGATTGTACAGCACCTGTAATCACATCCATAATCGGCCATCCCTTATTGCCTATTCAGAGCCAACTCCTCCGCCACAGTGTATTCTGGTTTTCTAAATTTAATTCTTTATTTCTGTTTGCTGCAAACAAGTGTTTATGATAAAATGTTCACAAAAGTGATAAAAGGTTGTGGTAAATACTCACCACTTTGAATTATATTTTTATATTTTTATGTCTTTATCTGCTGCCAATAACATTTGGAGTTGGGGTTGCATCTAAAAATCTAAAAATCAATGAATATTAATCTTTCTTAGTACATACATGCACATTTTTTTACTTTTACTTTTGTTTTTGATTTTACTTTTGTTTTGTGTTTGTTTATTTGCCGGTTCCCGCCTACTCCTTACCCTGGACAACTAACCTTGTTACAACAGAATATACTTTTTTTTTAACTAGTAAAAGTATAATTTACATAAACTTGTAGTATAATTAACAATTATTTACCTTCATTAAAGTTAAATGGTGTATGTCGTTCTGTGAAATCTTCAATGATTTTTATAAAGTAAAAGTTAGAATAGCTTTTATTTTGTTTGTAATATTTCAAGATGAACACTTACTGGAATGGAGCAACTTAGGTTTACTTGAATATTCTAATTTATTTTGAAAAATCATATCTGAGTATCAAATATGATACTTTTTGAGGCTTTTGAGGAATGTTTATTTGTTGTTTAATTGTACATCTCTCAATCATTGATTTATGTTTTGCCCCCCCAAATTAAAGTTACAGAGTAGCGATCATAAAACTAAGCATTTAAATATCATCTTACTAAGGCATATTATTGGGATACATTTTAGTCTACTATACTGTTCTCATTGATTTAAATTACAAGATATCATAATTTCATCTTAATTTTTGGTCATATAAATATCAGCAACTGTATAAACAGACATCACTTGAACTGAATTTTCCAACACAATTTAGTAGTAATGACTTTCAGAAATACAGAAATCAGCATTAGAAATACAATTGTAAAAATTTTGGCAGTGGTGTGTAATTCAGCCTCAAATATTGTTTGTATAACCAACGACATGTTTATTAGATCCAATACCCAATAAATCACTAAAAGAGTTGTTACCTGTTGCAGAAGATCCTCTTCTCAGTATTATTAACTGTCCCAAGACCCTTCAAACTGGCCATTATTAAGCAACCATAACTAGATCCAAATTAATTGTCAAATTACTTACCCATTTTAAATCTTCCATTTATGGCAAAAATACTAGACAAATTTGTGTCTGCTCAATTGTGCACCTTCTTGCAAAAAAATAAAAGAAAATATATTTATGAAAATTTTCAGTCAGGATTCAGGCTCCATCATAGCACAGAAACTGCAAATGTTAAAATTATAAATTACTTCTAGTTTCTGACCAAGGCTGCATCTCAATACTAGTTTTACTTGATCTCAGTGCTGCGTTTGACACTATAGATCATGACATACTCTTAGACAAGATTACAAAATTACAGTGGTATTTAAGGACAGGTATTAAAATGGTTTAGATCGTACTTATCTGACCTTTACCATTTTGTTTATTTAAGTGGGGAATTATCCAAGTTAACATCAGTAACTTATGAAGTGCCGCAAGGGTCTGTTTTAAGCCCTCTGCTATTTTCAATATACATGATATGCCCTTGGTAATATTATTAGAAAACATGGAATTATTTTCCACTTTTCTGCTGATGATAGTTATATATTTCATCACGTCCAGATGAAATTTCTAAATTATCCAAGTTGACAGAGTGTGTTAAAGATAAAAAATATTGGATGACCAGTCATTTTCTTCTTATAAATTTGGATAACACTGAGGTATTATAATTGGACCAAAATCATGCACACATAATACAATTTGCATCTAGAAGGATGTACTGTTACTTCATCTTCTGCAGTTAAAGACCTGGGTGTTATATTAGACAGTAACTTGTCTTTTGAAAGTCATATTTCATATGTTACAAAAACAGCTGTCTTCCACCTCAGAAACATTGCAAAGCTACGGAACATGTTATCTGTTTGATAACTGTTTTGTTATCTGTTGTGGTTCTGATACAAAAAAGCTCATGGATTCATGACCTCTAGACTGGATTACTAATGGGCCAAGCCAAAAATGGCAAAATATTTAGATGGTCTTCGGCATTTTAATCACAAAATCACTGGTCAGGAAATTAGCAAGAATTGCACAAATACTGATAAAGTAACTTAGCACGGAATAGCCTTCCCCAACTCGCACACAGCTTTTTACAGGAAGAAGAGTCAGTGTTGTTCCACTAAATGTTAATGGCTTCAAACTGTTCATGAGTAGTTGAAAAATGTCTCCCAGTTCGTTTTGGGTTTAAAGTAAGACCATTTATTCACTATAGAGTTCAGATCTGGACTCTGACCAAAACATGAGCCTGATGGACTTATTTTCAAGCTACTTCTTGGTTGTCTTTGCAATTTAGGCTGGTTTTAGATGACCCAACACCTGTGAAAAGATGACGCCAACCCTTGTGAGGACTTCAGATGACGTCAACTCTGTATCAACATACACAACTGCAAAATTATCTATGTATACAGTATGACTCATTAGGATCACAACTGGTAATAATTGGTTTAATGAGCTCATTGTTTCTGCCTAAATGAAAACATGATATTAGCTAACTTGATTTTTACCTATAACTGTAAATGTTTGACATATGGACAATACTTTGACACAGTCACTTCTGATAACAGATTACACTAAATTGCAATACATTTTCTATAAAGCTGCTTTGAAACAATGTGTATTGTGAAAAGTGCTATACAAATAAATGTGAATTGAATTAAAATGTAAAAAATTGCATAAATCAATTTGGGCATCTGTTTTTTTTTTTTCCTCCACAAGTGGTTGCCTATATCATATTATATAAGCCATAAAAGCCTGATGTATCAAATATGCTACTAAAAAACACATATGCAAATTTTTTAGATTTAGTCTAAAAGTAAAAAAAAGATCTGACTATTATTTCAAACATTTACCAATGATTTAAATTATTAAAAGTTCCTCTAGTTACTAATGTGTTGTACCTTAATTACATAACACTGTTAAATATAATTTATACATAACCCTGTTGGTAAGAGTCATTTTCTTAATCAGCTGCTAAATCACACTGATCAGTTCTTGACAGAGGATGCTTAATTACTTGGTAGGAACCGAATTATGACGTGCCATAGGGCACAGTAGTGTCGGTTAGGGGGCCACTCTATGAACTGGGCATCATAGGTGCCATATTTCATCAGCTGGCATCTGCAAAGGACATTATTAGCTTTTGTGCTTGGCACTATGCTAACAAAGTTCAGAACACTGCATGTTGAACATGTATCACTAATATATAGTTACATATAACCTGAGGGTGTGAGCTGACAATATCACATGAAGATGGTTTGCAGTGAAATGAAGACTTCAGCAGTTTTGCAAGTGCTTTATGTCGTGTTATTAGCAAGCCGATAAAATATGCACATACTGTATTTTGTTAGATGAGGCTTTGATGATCTCTTTGAAGTGTCTATTAGAAATCATTTGCACGCTCATTAACGTTTGATGAGGAAATGCAAAATGGTGAGAAAGCAATTATGGATGTACATGCCCAAACTATACTGCTCTATTAGTTACATTTGTGATTAGTCTCCAGCCTAATAACTTAAGGTCACTGCAGTGAACCATAAACCTCCGATCATGCAAACAAAACAAACAAACAAAAAAGGTAGAAGAAATAACAGTGACACTTTATTATTGCTAAAAAGCTAACTGAATTCTACGAATCATTAGTTAAGCATTAGTAAATCGTTAATTCAACTTTTATAAAGCATTAATAGACATTAATAATAAATTGTCATACTTTATTAATGATCAAAATGAAGCATTACATTATTTACAAACCTTATTTAGGAGTTGTCAGTGCTTCATAAGATAATTTAGAAAATGCAAGTAAATGATTAATAAACTATTTAAATGTACATTTTGTAACAACATTGGCTATCGAATCATTCGTCGTTGGTTTGAATTAACAAATTCAAATACTCTGTGTTGCTAAAAACATTTCTTCCTGAATACAAAAGCTGGTGCACTTTGAACTCGTGAGTGCAAATCAGGCTTTGGCTCCAGCTAGTCGGCCAATTGACTTTTACGACACTAATTTCACCTCAGAGACATTCCGAACCCCCCTTTCCCCTCTCTGGACCACAGAGAGATAACGAAACTTGAAACTTTCTACACACACACAAACACACACAAACATCCCTTTGTGTTTAAATTAGAATAGAATATACTTCAATTTATGTACAATTACATTAGGCATGTGTGATTTAGTTTGGCTTTATAATAGAGGTGTGGTTTTGAAATGTGTTCTTTAATCAATAGTGTTTTAGTTAGAGAATGTTCAACAATATTCTCTGGCAATTGCCTTCCCCCCACTTTGCTGTTTTATTGCCTAAAGGAATGTCCAGCAACAAAGATTTTAGGAGTGGAGCAGTGTTAATCTTTAACCCTACTTAAATCCTACATTTTCTATATGTATAACCATTGAAGAAATATGTAAACCTGAATGTAATTTCTCTTTTCCACGATTGTTCTTCTCTGTGATGGGTTGTTGTATTCTTGTAAACCTTAAAGGAATAATATTTCAGATGTGCACCGTTGCAATCATAGATATGCCATGTGGATCTTTTTAAAAAAAAGTCTAATTTTCATTCCCACTTGTAAATGCACATCACATTTTAGGTTAGTCTTATTCCCAGTTTGTTAATCGAACTTTTAATACTTATCTTACAGAGTAAGAAGGTACTTCTAGGCCGTAGCTTTTAAACATACCAAATTTGGTCTTGAATTAAACCTCCATATACCCGTAGGAAAGATATGGATACCAAATTATGATAAAATGCATTTTACTGCAGTTATAATTGTTTAACGTAGAAATGGCATGATCCTAAGACTGCCATAAAACATGCAAATCAAACTCATAGTGAGACAAAGAACTTTTCTCCCGCCTGGAATTTCGCATTCCAATTGGCTCAAGCCCCAGGGAGGAGTGAAATTCCTGTGCCCTAGAAAAGCGGTTACACTCCGCGTTCCGTTGAGTTGAGTCCGGTATTTTCTTTCGTCTTGTTTGTTCCTGCTTGTTCGAACCCTCCTCATCAGGGAGACCATCAATGGCTCCCGTTTAGGGGGCATATTTTATTTTCTTTAAGTCTTTTCGTTTTGTTTCGTCTTCGAACTTCAGCCGACAACTTCAACTCAAAGTGAACCTTTAAACTGCGCGCCCCGAAGATACGAGGAAACACGCCCCGCTCTTAAAGGAGCTCTTCTTCAGCAAATACAAAGAACCATGTGCATGCAAGTATCGATTATTGAATTGAACTTACAATGTGATTTCTTTGTTGTCTCTTACGGGTTACCGTCTGTGATTTTTGCCATGCTGAGATCATCTCGGTGATCTCTCTCGTCCTGAAACTTTAGTTTCACTTTCTCCCTTCCTCTCCCTCTCTCATCTGTTATCCGTTTAGTCTTGTATTTTGTTTACGTGTCCTGTACATACATTTACTCGTGTAAATTGTAGAACTTGTATTCCTTAGTTCGATGTAGTATTAGTCCAATTATTAAATTCCATTTGCCCTTGACTGACTCTGATTTAATTGCCCATGTTACTTAGTCCCTGAAATGTTCGATCTTAGCTATATTCTTTACCTTGGTAGGCTACGATTTAAGTAACCTAATTTTAGTCTACAAACACCGAGAGTGTCTTTTCAAGGCCCGGAAAAGATACTCTTTCTCGTGTTTGTAAGAAGGATAATTTTCCTTGAGAGTTAATTTAATCTTACGTACAATCTGTTCGCTGGACAAACAGATTGTTTGATAACTAAATTAATTCCATTAAAGTTATCCCATAACTTCGAGCTGAAATAAGAACAATTGATGTATTAATGATGAACCATAACCCGTTATGGTAATCGTTCATATATCAATCTAGTTCAGCTGCGATAAATTAATGTAACTGTAACATACAAAATATTAATCATATTCATGATTAATTATTAAAATTCCCTATAGATCATTTGAGCTAATATTAATATTAATGTACGACCCATTGTTTTTACAATTTATACATCTTATTTAGACATATAGTAATATTTACTCAGTGTGTTAATAAATGCGTATTCACATACATGTATTCATTCTATAATTCATGATAATTAACATGTATTCATTCTATAATTCATGATAATTCAGGTAGTTATAAAACATTTAGTATGTGCGCTCATCTAAAGTGAGGACTAGTTGTGACTCGTACAGCTTTTACAAAGGAGATTTGAAGGCACAGTTATCTTCTGTTTTAAAGTTAATATTTAGGCAGTCTCGTGTAGCCAGATGGCAGAAGATCTGAACTCTATCGCAGCTTTCCTTGGCCAAGGACCGCCCAAGAGGACATTTGACAAGGACAGTTTGTTTAGTTCCGCGTCATGTTTAGGGGCGTGACAATATAATGTCGATATCCCTACAATAACACACCAGTGTGCATCTAATAAATTATTAATTCACAACGTTGTGCAAGTTTACTGCAACGATGGAGCGGCGAACTTCACATACTTTTGAAAATCCAGCGTTTAGTTGAAGCGCTCATTGTCACACACAACGGCTTTCTTCTTTCACGAGGGGTTTTGGCATCATGGTATTTGTCTCAAGGCGGACCAATAAAGAACGTGACACACAGATCTCCCGGACATCCTGTAGAATTCAACAATTCAGATTGCGACTTCGAAACTCCTGAAGTGTTTCCAGAAAAGTGTTCCATATGCATCAGACGTTCAGCCAACGGTCTGTGGTCCGTGGACTAGTACTGAGGTAGTTTTGTAAAAAAAAAATATATATATATAAAAAATGTATTTGTTGTATTTTGGCACTCCTGTTATTGGCACTGGTACATTTTTATTCAGCAATGTTTACACTTAACAGAAATTTATTTTTTATATAAGATGGCAGAGGCTTAGTTTAATTTTACTGCATGTTACTTATGTTTTCTGGATGTTTATTTTCTATGACATTGAAGAGGTTTATTTTTCAGTTTATATCAAGTTACTAGTTGTACAGTTAAATTAGTTTGAATCACTTTGTGTTGTTTGTTTCCTTTTTCTGTTTAGAAGATAACTGAGCCTCCTTTGTAAAAGCTTTACGAGAAATATAAATACAGTAGTCCTCACTTTAGATGAGCTCATAAAATTGTTAACTGACAACTACTTAAAGGGATACTCCACTTTTTTTGGAAATAGGCTCATTTTACAACTCCCCCAGAGTTAAACAGTTGAGTTTTACCGTTTTTTAACCCATTTAGCCGATCTCCGGTTCTGGCGGTACCACTTTTAGCATAGCTTAGCATACATCATTGAAGTGGACAAGACCATTAGCATTTCCCTCAAAAAAATGACCAAAGAGTTTCGATATTTTTCCTATTTAAAACTTGACTCTTCTGTAGTTACATCGTGCACTTAGACTGACGGAAAATGTAAAGTGGCGTTTTTCTAGGCTGATATGGCTAGGAACTATACTCTCATTCCTGCGTAATAATCAAGAAATTTCACTGCCGTACCATGAGTGCAGCAGGCGTAATGATATGACGCAGCACCTGAAAATAGGCTACCTTCCGTCAACATAACCAACGTGACAACCTGCTTGCACAGGGAGCGTTGGAAGTTACCGAGCTGGGGACTATTTTCAGGCGCTGCGTCATATCATTACGCCTGCTGCACTCATGGTACGGCAGTAAAATTTCTTGATTATTACGCAGGAATGAGAGTATAGTTCCTAGCCATATCAGCCTAGAAAATCGCCACTTTACATTTTCTGTCAGTCTAACATTTTCCAGAAATGCTAATGGTCTTGTCCACTTCAATGATGTATGCTAAGCTATGCTAAAAGTGGTACCGCCAGAACCGGAGATCGGCTGAATGGATTCAAAAACGGTAAAACTCAACTGTTTAACTCTGGGGGAGTTGTAAAATGAGCCTATTTCCAAAAAAAGTGGAGTATCCCTTTAACTACCCAAAGTAATCATGAATTACAGGAGGAATACATGTTATAAAGCATTTATTAACACAAAGTAATTGTTTTTATATTTTAAATAATATACATGAATGTACATTTAAACAATCATTTACTTACAATTTCTAAATAATTTTATGAACCACTGACAACTCCTAAATAACTGTTTTGTAAATAAAGTAATGCATAATTTAGAAATGATAAATTGATCATTAATAAAGTATGAAAATACAAATATTAAACAGATTATAGGTATGCTTATGAATCAAGAAAAAGCATTTGTAGTTGCATTTATAAACTGCTTATTAATGTCTATTAATGCTAAATGTTTTTTTTTAATTGCATGTCTTTCTCTTCACTGCAGAAAATTATTTTCTCACTCAGTATTTTATTACTTGTTTTCCAGTACAAATATCTAAAAATTCATAAATCAAGATCAAGAGTAAATCAAGAGTATTGTATTAAAAACTGACTCCAATGGCTCAAATGGTGCTTCTGCTAATACTCCCAGGACCAATGCTAGGTCCCAGGAAGGAACTTGCGACCGGCAGATAGGCCTCAGCCTTCTGGCACCGTGCCAGAACCTAGACACCAGAGGATCTCTACCAACAGAAGCCCAAACTAAAGGTATGTGGCTAGGTGAGTAGGCAGCCACATAGACCTTTAATGTAGACGGGGTCAACCCCGTTGACAAGCATTCTTGAAGGAACTCCAGCACTGAACTGACTGGGCAGTTGACTGGGTTTAATTGGTGCTGCTTGCACCATGACAAAAATGACACACCATGAGTCAACATTTTAGGGCATAAAGCTTCCTAATGGAAGGGGCTCTAGAACTCAGAATTGTCTAAACAAGTTGAGAGAACAGAATCTATGGACCTCTCAGGGGCCAGACCCAAAGTTTACAGATTAGAGATGCGCGGATCGGTTGGATGACGTGACGAAAAATAATATTTTAATTAAATTCGGGCCGGTGGCGGTTGAACTAATCAAATGATTGTTATGCCTGCTGGTATAAAATGAATTGCACTGTCTGCCTGAAAAGACACGCTCTCTTCCCATGCAGTCAAAATTAACGGGAGTCTTCAGAACAGGCTCGTCCTAGTGGTCACCCTGACATGACAGTGTGTAGAGTTAATTAGCCTATAGTGTGAATGATTTGCTATTTTATTCGAGCTTTCTTTCTTTTTGCAAAAAAAATAAATAAAGTACGATTGGCATTAATTAGTAGTAGGCTAAATAGCAGCATGTTGAAATTATGTGCCAAATTGCGTTTTTATTACAATGATAAAATTGTACAGTAGCCTAGTCAGGTAAGGTCAGGTTTGCTGATGTGCGTTTTATTTAGGCTATTTATTTATTTTTTGTCCTTGTGCACCGATCAGAGACAGAGTTCACTGCTGATATTCTGGGGAATGGGGATACAACATAACCAATAGCCTATACAAGTAGGGACTTTAGCCTTTAAATATCTTTGCTGCATTGGATCAGTATCCTTTCTAGAACAGGCAAGAGCTTTCTAGCCTCGCGTCAGCAGCGCCTTGCATCGCCCATAGACCTTAAAACAATCAGCGGATGGCGGGCGGGTGCGTCTTTGAAAATTGGTCAAAAAACGTTGGTGCGGCTGGATGGCGGACGGATGATGAGTTTTGTGATGCAGTTGCCAATGAAATAATAGCCCATCTGCGCATCTCTATTCCAGATATCTGACTTGTGGTGGTAGATTGTCCTTTGCACTTGAGACAGAAGATCTTTCTGAACCTGAATATCCCATGGAATACCATCGAGGCGAAATATCAGATCCAAGCACCATATTCAGGCCATCCAGAACAGAGACACTAGCATCCAGCCCCAGAGGAGCTGGAGGTTTGAGGGCGAACCAGAAGGGACAGTGGGTCATCTCCTCGGAGGCAAACAAGTTAACTTCCGCTTGGCCATACCTCTGCTATATGGACTACACTACTTGTGGATGGAGTTGTCATTACCTAGGCCTCAGCCCCTGCCTCGACAGAATATCTGCCCCCAAATTTGCATGCCCCAGAGTGTAAACTGCTCTTAGCGACATTAATTTATCTTCCGATAAATCTGATGTGCCTGACTGAAAGGAGATGCGAACACAGACCGCCCTGGTAATTTATATAGGAGACTACCAATGTGTTGTCTGTGCAGACCAACACATGATAGCCTCTCAGGAGTGGGAGGAAGTGTTTCAGAGCTAGAAACACTGGATTTGTGACACAATTAACTTAAAGCCTGGTTCACACGGGACGATTTTAAAATTGTCGGGACGATTTTCCAAACCTGAGAGACCCCACACAAAAATCACTGGTCTAACAGATTTGGTCGTACAGTGTGTGGTGTGCAGCCACACGGCAAAATCAACACATCACACACGAACCAATTTGACTCCTGAGCATTTCCAGGTCAGACGGGAAATCTCGCAAAATCCCTTGAGATCAAACGTAATTTAATACTGTGCTTACGAGGATACTCGACAAAGTGAACATTTTGGCATACTTTTGTGTGTTTTTGTCCGTTCAAGCGTGAAAGAGAACTCAATGCGGCTGCGCGCTGTCTGAAGCAGCATTCTGTGCGCATGAGTCCTGTGTGTGTGTGTGTGTGTGTGTGTGTGTGTGTGCATGTGTGTGTGTGTATCACACAGAATAATGAATGATAGCGTGATAAAATACTATAGAGCAGCCAATGGATGAAAGGAAAAATCTACACGCCACAGATCCGCAGGCTGCGTGCTCGTTTGTCCCCGGGGAACACCACACACGAGGAGAAATCAGACCAAAACAATCCAACATGTTGGATATCCCCGATTTGAGATCGGAGCGGTCCCGACGTCCTTCCGAGCAGACGAGAGCAGTCTTAACACACCACACACAGCAGGAATATCTGATCAAATTATTTTACGATAATCGTACGGTATCCTTAAGATTGTCTAATCAGCCTAATTATCCTGCCGTGTGAACCAGGCTTCAGGGGGAGCATCTTGGAACTGTATGTAACAACTGAGACAAATCAGACACAATTATTTGTTATATTTAACAAATAATCTTTAAAACTCACTCTGGAATCTATGGTCCCATCCCCCCAACAAGGGCAAGAAGGGTCTTGGTTACCATGACTACGATCAGATAAGCTGGTTTTATTGCTGTTAAAAATGTGGTCACATGGAAAAAGCAGAGGTCATAGGAAAGACCCACAGCCCTTAAAACAGACTTTCCTACATTCATTTATGGACAAACTGATCTGTAATTGAACATGCACCCCAGGACACTGTGTGAATGATTTAATGTATTGTGTAGTGTCTTTTAAAACTATTATGTCTTTGATACTATGTATTTTATGATAGAACCAATGGTCAATGTAACCCCGCCTGTATCGTGTCTCCTACTGTATCTAATTAATCCTCATTTAATGACTCACACTTTAGTGAACATCACCTTCTCATAGACTGTGTGTGTTTGTTATATCTATCTGAGTATAAATGGACACAAACAGCAAGGCCTATGTCTAACCACACTTAAGACAGAGCCATTAATCCTCCCAACAGAGGAATTTCCCGCTTGGAAATTCCCCCTTTCTTGTTGGTCAAGCCAACCCTGAGAGGTGGGACCTTTCTCAGCCTTTAAATGGCCTCTACACAAGCCCTTCCCTCTCTTGGCCTTCTCGGTACGTTTGCATAGCTGTCCTGCGTGGCCACACTAGGCCCCAGGGCAGCAGGCCTTGACCCACAACCAGCCATGTGCTCATTCAGGAGAGAGAGGACTCTCTAAACCAGAACAGAATCAAAGGACAACATCAGGAGTGTGGCACAATGTCTTCATTCAATGCAGAAGAAGTCCATCGCAACTCCAACCATCAACTCTTCCAACTTCCACCCTTCTCCTGTTTGATCTCTGTGTCCTCTCCGGCCCACAATCTGCACTCCAGCCATGGGAACAGAGTCAAACCAACCACACAAATTCATCACCAATTCTTCAGTCAACACCGAAGAAATCGATTGAGACTCATGGGACCATCAAAATCCTTCTTCAGGAACTTCACGAAATGTTTCACTGCAAAGTCCATGCAAGTATACATTTAATGAGGTGATCTGAAAATGATAAGATGATGGTTCTTTTCATAGTTAAATGGATCTTTTCCATAGTTCCATTTCTTGCTTCCGGTTTCATTCTGTCACTCACCATTTTACCTACAATGTATGCATGTATGTATGTATGTGCGTTTAGATTAGTTATGTTTGTGATTTAGTTTATAAAACTTGTGCGCAATACGGATTTGGTTCTGATTCTCTGCTTGCAACAAAGTTTATTTTACGATTTAGATTTTGACTACAGGCTCTTAGTAGTACTATACAGTAAGAAAGACATTTCCCTCCCCCGGAAATGAATTAATAATTAATTAACAACATTAACAACATTAATTACAATTAACACTGAGTGTTCTCGGGACGAACAGGTGGATTGATTGTAATATTAATTTTACTACATTAAGAAATATTAAGAAATATTAATAATCAATCAAAACTTGTTATAATTGATTATGAATATTTGGATCAGTTAATAGAATTAACTTAGAGCTAATTTGCTACATGTAGGTCTGAAAAGTATGGTTCAGGCCCCTCAGATCTAGTGCAGCCCCCCATCCTTTTTGGGCACAATAAAGTACCAGTTGTAGAACCATGGGTGGGGTACATTCTCTGTGGCCCCTTTCGCCCAGAGAGACTGTAGTTCTACCAGAAAGAGAATAAATACTGTGACAATTATACATTTATTAACAGCCCAGCAAGCAATAAAGTTATTTGGCGTAGGCCCCGTCCGTATCTCGCAATCCGAGGGTCCGGACTCTGCATATCCTGCCTGAAGTCGAAGGCAGGGGCGCAGCCAACCCCCTTGTGAGGTATAGGAAGGGACCATATCCTGGTGGTGGTGGTGGGGAGTATGGAGGGAAGGATTCGTTTTCGAAGTGGTGGGGAGGATGGAGGTGAATGGAAGCATCAGCATCTGCGAACTCAAACGTGTGTAAGTACCAATCTTTTATACCACGAGTATTAGAATATGATTGGATAGATGAGAAGGTAAAGTGACGTAACAATTGAGTCTTCCCGGCAGAACTTATGCTAAAGCTTTCATTTCTTGATTGAAGAAAATAATTTCTGATTCCTGACGTATCACTTTAACTGCTATGCCATTGAATTGACGTGGATGGAAGGCAAACTGAATCCTGTAACCTTGTTTTACGGTATTCAGTACCTACTGCAAGATATTTGGTAGTAGTTACCACACTGCCAAAAAATCTGACAGAGGGATAATTTTTCCGATAGAACTGGCCTGCCCGTCGCCCTGAATCAGCGAACTGTCAGGGACCGACTGATCTGGCCAAATGTTTTAATTGTTCTTTAGAGAAGATGGGGCAAATAGCCAGAAGAGAAGCCTTGTCTCTTTCCTTGATCCCCGTGAGGTTAAGCCAAAGATGCTGCTCCATAAGGACCACAGCAGTCATTGAGTCTGCTTTTTTGCACGGAGGGCGAGGTCTGTGGCCCTACAAAGTTCTTTAACTATCTCCGGGGCTAATCCCTCGTAATCAAACTCTTTAAGCAGGTCAGCCTGGTAGACCTGCAAAAACACCATGGTGTGCAGGGACGCACCAACCTGACCTGCGTGTTTCCTCCACGATGATGCAGATAAGTGGAAGAGATAGTGTCTCTTCCAACCTCGGCACTCCTCGTACCTGTGCACGCCACCATACCGACAACCATAGAGTATGTTGAGGTGGCCTGCTTATGCCCTCACGCAGAGTACGGATTCTCCCAAGACCTAGACACCTTAATGTGAAGGTTAGGGAAGAATGGGAGAAGCCAATGAGGAGGTTGCTCTTGGCCAGATGTTAGATAGCGATCATCGAGTTTAGACTGCATGGCCTGTGTCTTTTCGTCATGCCACTCTAGATTCAGCTTGGCCACAGCACGAGTCACAACCTTGAGCACCGCAACCTTAGAATCAGACACAGACAGCATGAGTTCCAAGGTTGTTTTTTTTTTTTTTTTTTTTGCAGTGTGGGTGAAAAGTGAGAAAAAAAAGGAGAAAAATGTGAGAATGGAGCTAAAAAAAAAAACCTCACAACGACTTATTTTTTCCTACACTCCTGAACATCGAAAGGAGAATTCTAAAAACACACAGGGCCAGGGCATTTGCTTTCACCTTCATTTCATTTTTCATATCCTAATCCATAACAAACACCCTCTGAGAATAGATATCATCTAATATAAATTACTATGGTAATATGTGCCACCGAATGATACCTACAAAGATGTCACCACAAATACATCTCAGTAAGGATTATGTACACCTGTAATAATCGTAATCTTCTCTAAAATCGCCTTTTATCTAGAGAATGTGTTTGATATGTTTTGACAGTTTTCTGTGTGATGAACCCCTAATACTATTCCATAGAAAGATGCAAATCTATTTTTGTCTGTCTGTCACTGCTGGATAGTTGCTGGAGGAACATTGCAAGGCCTGCATAAGGGACAGAAAGCTGGTTCAATTCTATACATGTGTTAGATAAATGATGGGCAGAGCCTCGTTAGGATTCATTGGTTGACAAAAGCCCACCTTATAAGTTCTCTAAGTTCTCACAACATTGGTGACAGGAGAAAATAACAGAATCAGCAAAGCTGTGGGCGCTGCTCCAGGAGTTTGGCTTTTTTTCTTCTGATGGCCCGTTTCAAGCTGACATCAAAGCAATAGAGACAAGAGCCATTATCTGAGTGGCCAAAGGAAAAAAGGGGGAAAGAAAGAAAGAAAAACATTACCATACTCTTTTAAATGCTTATAATAAACCCCAATAAAAATATTTGATTAGTATTACAATAATAAATAAGATATTTACACTTTCTGAAGAATAAAAAAAAGTAAAATGTGAAATGCGCTGCCACAATGTTCTGGGTGGTTTGTCAGGCTTTTTGTGTTCTAAAATGTTGCTGTGGTGTTCAGGATGTTGTTGTTTTTTTGGGGGGGTTACTAGGGTGTTCTTAGTGGTTTCTAGGTTGCGGCTTATTGATCCAACTAACAAGAGCTCTATGATGTTGTAGTCTTTACATACTGTGTGGTTTTGGCCTTCCATCAATATACTTTATGTATGTGTGATTGTTTTGCTTGATTTATTTTATATCAGCTGAAAATTGTATAGAGTATACAATTCTATTATATAGTTAATAGCACACCATTTTTTAACAAGCCACAATATTTGACAGTTTATTTAAATCCCTTACTATAAATTAAATTAGCCCGAACCAATTAACAATTAAATTAGCCTAAACCAATTGGACTATACTATTATTGTCTTTGGTAAATATTATATATATTTTTATTGAAAATGTAATATTTTAAGTTTTCATTTATTTTATTTTTTTATGTCCAAAAAAAGAAAAGAAAAAGGAAAGAAAAAAATAAATTCTCCCTTGGTGGAAAAAGGGGCACATAAAACGTCTCAGTTAACTCTCGTTCCCTGAAGGAGGAAACGGAGGCATAGTTGGACGTACCATACTGATTGGGATCACACTTAGGGAGCCTGACATCTTCGAGTATTGAAAAACGAGCCAATGCACATTCCTGTTTCGCCCCGCAGCACGGGTATAAATATGGAAGCGGATGCACACACCACTTGTTTTTCGCTGAGGAGCCGAGCGGAGCCCGGGTTCAGCGGTGATCCAGCACTAGTGGCTTTGGGACTATATCTCCGTTCCCTCGAACGAGGGTTACACAGCTCGGTCACGTTCGATGTAGTCGGACGTACCATATTGATTGGGATCCCAATTAACACGCCACCTAGTGCTGCCACCTTCCAGTGCCTAGTGAAAGCCTCCTAATCCCCCTGCATTTATTGAGGCAGAGATGGGACAGGGCTTAGGCCAGGGAAGTCACTGCTGTTCCGCAGTTCTGTATCATGTGGAGGTTACACATATGGACTGGGCGTTTCCAGGCAGTACAACATATGGAATGTCACTGAGGTGGCTCCGGCCTATAGCAGGAGGGAGACAACACCGGTCAGAGACAGCAGAGGAAGCTCTGCCAAGGGAAAGACACAGGAAGAACAGTGGAAGAATACACATATGGGATCGCCGTAGGGATCACAACATATGGGACCCAGCCTAGCACAGGTTCCACCATTGCATACGAGTGTTAGGCCTGGCATCGGACATTCCACCACGTCCGTTGCCGAGGGGTGTGTAGGAACTCAACAGGGTTCGGCTAAAGAGGAACTCTACTGGAGCAAGAATGGCGCACGTATCCAGTCCATAGGAGGGGAATGGCACAGCAAGCCGACACTTCGAGTGGGGCTTACGGTGTTGACTGGCTTCTATGTGAAGAGAGCACACGGGAAGCTACCAGCTTGACACGTAGGCTATAGAATCTAGCGAATGTGTTTGGTATCGCCCAGCCAGCAGCTCTACAAATATCTGTCAGCGAGGCACCCTGTGCCAGAGCCCAGGAAGAAGCTACTCTCAGAGTGGAGTGGGCTCGCAACCCGGGGGGTCATAGTGCGTTTTGGGATTAATACGCCAAGACGATGGCATCCACTATCCAGAGGGCCAACCTCTGCTTGGAGACAGCCTTTCCCTTGTTGCTGGCCTCCATAACAGACGAAGAGCTGGTCTGAGGTCCTGAGGCTTTGCGTTCTGTCCACATACAGGTGCAGAGTGCGGACGGGACAGAGAAAATCCAGGGCTGGGTCTGCCTCCTCCGGGGGCAGCGCTTGCAGGTTCACCACCTGGTCCCGAAAGGGAGTCAATCGAAAATGCGTGCAGGTCCCCTACCCTCTTGATAGAGGCCAAAGCAAGCAGGAGAACTGTTTTTATAGACAGGGCTTTTAAATCTGCTGCCTGCAATGGCTCAAAGGGAGGTCTCTACAGTGCCGACAGCACTAAGTCCCAAGAGGGTATAGAGGGGGGCAGGTCGGATTCAGTCTCCTCGCTCCTCTCAGGAACCTGTTGATCAGGTCATACTTCCCCACTGATCTCCCGTCAACTGCATCGTGATGTGCGGCAATTGAGGCAACATACACTTTGAGGATGGAGGGAGACCAACCCATCTTACAGGAAGGAAAGCACAGTACCGATCGAAGATCTTCGGTGGTCTTCTCAGTGAGAAGAACATACCTCAATGTCTCCACTCTCCCGGCGCCACAGGCTGTCGTGAGAGCTTGGCGGTGGCACGATTGAGCAGGCCGGGGATATAAGTGGCACGTAGACCACCTTGATGGTTGATGTTGTAACAATTATAGGTAACAATCGTAATTAGGTCAGATATGAAATATTAGCTCGAGCAATATTCAAATTTGGGGAAATATTAAAATCATAACTCATAGTCATAATTCATAAATTTCACATATGCTACTACATTACCTGCTAATTATCAAAAATATTTCGTTCTATAACTGGTCTCTCATCAGTCATTCGACCAGCGAATACTTTGATTATACCAGTTAAGAAGGAATATTTATATTATCAAACCTCAGACAAATTCTCTCCTGGCCGTGGATGCAAATTGCTGGGTTTATGAATCAAAATAAAGAGCTAGTAGCCAGATCTTATCGCAATTTCATTGACAATTACATTGGTGGGATTGTAACACAGAGTCAGTCAAAGTATAAAAGATTTATTTAATCAAAAATGACACACAAAGGATTATATGCATATAGGAAGTAATATAGGCTAATCTACGTACGTAAAATTACACAAGACACACGAACGTTTAAACAAACAAACATAAACATGACTTGATCAGAATGAAAATAGGAAGAAAGTGAGGGAGGAAGTATGGTAATTCACAAACAGAACCTTTTAAGAGACAACTGTGAAAGCAGCTTCGAGAGAGATCATTTTATACGTTACTTGCGATTCTGTTCCTTTGTCTGTGTGAAGCTGGGCTTCGGGACCACGTGCGTATCTTGGCTGGACCGTGTCTCATCGATTTGTAGGCTTGCGTTTCGCGTGAAGTTCTTAAAAACTTACTGATCGTAACATTACCGAGAGGTACGGAAGTCTCTTCCCGGTGCGGGAAGGGCGAGAAAACTTGGTTACAAGACGAGAATGGATTTTTACATCCGCGGTTCGTTTGGATGAAGGCCCTGTCCCCTCTCTCCCTGCTCGTGGTGCAGGGAGGGGTGAGAGTGCAGAGTTCAGAGTTCGGAGTCACGAGGGTGAGAGCGTGTGAGTGCAGAGAGAGAGAAGCGTCTGCTTGTGTTGTGGTTTTAAAGCAGCGCGGGGTAACGCCCCGTTTGATGACGGGACCCAATGAAATCTTTCGGTTCTGAGGCGGGAGCGTTTCATTGTCTGTGAAGGAACGCCTCTTCTGAGCGTACACAGAAAAATGCATTAAAACTTTAATACCCCATTATGTCTAGGAATAAACATTTTGTGCGGAATATAGTTTCTATCTCTGTATAAAGAAGCTCAGTACGATCCGTTAGATATCACACCCGACATTAATATCAGTTAATGAAACAGATACATCTCAAATGTATCAACACACGTGTCCATTACATCTGCAGAGGTGCATAAATATCTCAATTTATCCCATCACATCCCATAGACAAGAAAACTACATTAAAACATTTTGATAATGATTCATGCGTGTGTGTAACTTAGGAGTTTTAGGAGTTTCAGAGTGGTTTGGTGTGTGTGTGTGATTCAGAGCGGGTTTTCTGTTGAGATCGGAATGTCAATAATGTCTTTGAAGCTCACACTGTGGAGAGGGGGAAGTGGGTCGTAAAAGGGATTCAGTTACCTCTTGCCAAGTCTGTGGGACTTAGAAAGTGCTTTCACTTTTAATTAGTATATAAATTAAAAGTCCATTTTTTACCCATCGAGCCATAGTTGTTACAATGTACGCAACGGTCGCAGTGTTGTCCGTACGGACCAGTACATGCTTGTCGAGCAGCGACGTTTTGAGGCATCTCAGAGCAAGGTGTTCTGCTAGCAACTTGAGGCAGTTGATGTGCCAATGCAGTTGGGGGCCCGCCTACTGCATGCCCATTGTCTGCTCTTGACAGTATTCAAGCAGTTCAGCACCAACCGGACACGATCCTCTGTGGGGCGTGCCATCTGGTGGAGTCCAGTTCTGTACCAAGAAAAGAGATCCTCTGCACAGGGGCGAGTTTGCTCTTTTCCTAGTTGACCCCAAGACCCAACTGACTGATATGCTGGAGCAGCAAGTCCCTGTGCTCGCACAACTGTTCCCGAGACTGAGCTAGTATCAGCCAGTCATCGAGATAGTTGAGGACACGAACACAACGCTCTCTCATGGGATCAATGGCCGCCTCCACGACCTTCGTAAAGACGCGGGGTGACAGGGCCAGCCGAAGGGTAGGACTTTGTACTGATATGCTCGACCCTTGAAAGCAAAGCCCTGGAATGGCCTGTGTTGCGGCAGGATGGAGACATAAAAGTAAACGTCCTTCAGGTTGCTGCAAACCAATCTCGGGGACGGATGCATTCGAAAATGCGTTTCTGCGTTAGCATCTTGAATATAAGCTTGTGAAGGGCCCGATTCAAGACTCGCAGGTCCAAGATTGGCCTTTCTTGGGTACAATGAAGTACGGGCTGTAGAAGCCGGTCTTCATATCGGCTGGAGGGACCGGCTCTATCGCATTCTTTGACAATAGGACTGCGATCTCCACACGCATGACAGGGGCACGTTCGCTCAACACCGCAGTGTAACGAACACCTCTAAACTTGGGCGGACGCCGACCGAACTGAATCTTATTGCCGCGTCTGATGGTGCGGAGGAACCAGCTGAACCGGTTGCGAAGCACTCTCCAGGCTTCCACAAACCGGGCCAGGGGGACCAGAGGCACCGCAGACGTACCCGGGGTGGGGCAGCGAAGTGGATGACAGGGACACGACTCGGAAGACCCGAGGACGGCCCGAAGTGGGGTCTGAGTGTGCGGTGCAACACTTACCCGTCTCCACAGGGGGTGTGTGGGAAGGCGTAATTGGGTCCTCGAACCGCACATGGCTTCCGGCTGGCGATACAAGAGGGGGCTGGGGGGTGGCAAGGATTTACAGGGCCGCACACACTGTGCTGGTCCTCAGCGCACCGCCCTGAGAAACCAATCATCCAACCGAGACGTTTCAGGCCACAGTGGAAGGTTCCACACGAGCTTGAAAGTCTCGGCGGCCCGTTTCAGCATAGCTGACATTTCTGGATCCAGCTCGGGTAACGCTACTCTCCCAGAAGGAGGTAGTGCAGCCGAGTCGTCATCTCCAGAGTCCAGCTCCCTTTCTGATGCAGCGATCAACATCCTATCCTCTGGAGGATCCCCGAATGAAATGGCTGGTCGGTCCACTACAGAGGGACCAGCACGTTCAGTAGGGTGCTCCACCGGCTGCGATGTGATGTAGTCCAATGTAGTCCCCCACGGGGACTGGTTAATGGGTGGGGAAGCCCTCACTGTGATCCTCAGATCACCCATCCCACACGGCGCAGTAGCTCTCTTCTGGGGTGGGCCAGAAGGGGTGCTAGAGCGGGGCATGGGGATGGGGACTCCACCTTCACGGGTGAAGGCAAGTCTCGATCTCAACACCGAGATGAGAACATGAACCATCCACAAAAGCTGCTTCAGCCCGCTGAATGCCCAAACACATGATGCATACAGCATCTTGAAAAAGACGCAGACACACCCGTGTTGCTCTTTCAGGAAATGGGACTCTCACCAGTGCCGGAGCAAACAGGGGAATGGCCGTGGCAACACTGACAGGAGATGGTGCAGCCTGTACCAATGAAGCGCTCACCTTCTTCGCCCTCTAACCAACCGTCAGAACAAACAAACACAAAGAATGCTGTTAAAACAGCAGTTGAGAGCTCAGAAGGCTGGCAATCACCGCTGCACTCGCGCTGTAAACACACCAGCACCGGGAGAGACTTCCAGAAGAAGCACCGACACACTCGCTTGTTGAACACAATCCAACACTCCTCAGAGACATTGACATCCGATCGGCTCCGAAGCGAAAGACAAGTGGTGCGTGCATCCAATTCCGTATTTATACCTGCGCTGCGGGGTGGAGTGCGAGATGTAAATCTCGCAGACCAATGTGCATTGGCTCGTTTTTTTCAATACTCGAAGATGACAGGCTCCCTAAGCGTGATCCCAATCAGTACGGTACGTCCGACTATGTCGAACGTGACCGAACTGAAAGGGAACTGAATTTTTAATAAAGCAATTATTTAAAAATAAAAGTTTTTTTTGTCTTAATGACTTCCTTAAGTTGCATAATAATCATGAATAATAATCCTCATTTTAGAACAAAACAGAATCCAAAATTACTTAAAATACTGACACAGACATTCGCAGCTGAATGCATAAATGCATAAATCGCATAAATGAATTAAAGGGACACTAGGCAAGTCTGAGTGTTTTTTCTATACGAAGCTCCCCCTAGTGTCTGGTAGTAAATGCTTTCAAACACTCTGTCGTAAAAACGAACTGTTGTCCCTCCCCCCTCCCCCCTCGCAACCCAGCTGATCAGCTGTCAAACCCAGCTGAGCAGAGGAACCGGCTATTTCAAAACCAGTTGTGTCTACCGAGGCAAGTAAAGCAATACTTTTTCCAACTGATGGCGATTTTTTTTTGTGTGTGTGTTGTCATGCATACTAGTATTTTTACCCGGAACGAACGATATGAACGAGGCGAACTACTGCTTTCGTGTTTGTTTGTTTTTGGGAGAATGGGCATAAGCATAAAAATATATATATATATATATCGGAGGCTAATATTTGTCTAAAGTTATATTAGCAAGGTCTATAAGTTCATCTGGTAGAATGATGGTTTACCTTTGCTTGTCTAAGAAAACATCAGAACGTTTTTTCTAGCTCGATCATGATATGTGCAACATTTTGCGCGTCTGATATTGCCTTTTATCAGACGCGTTGACTTAGTGACATAAAATAAAAGTGTAAGTTACACAAATAAAACCGACAGAGGAACGGCCAAACAACTACAGAAATCAAACGTGTTTGCTAATGACAATGTTAACATCAAAGTTAAAGCCTAGTATCTAGCGTACTAGTAAGCCCGTAACAGACAGCGATCATAATAAAAACCTTTACAGACAATAGCAAACATCCTGAGGTCGCAATTACTTGAAATTTAAATATTAAACACAGTTTATTCCAAAGATACTTACAAGTGTGAAGTGTTACACGATAATTTGATCTGTGGTTTCGGTATATGTATGAATAAACCCAGCAAAATTTCTTAACGTGTAAATACTTGCATGAACATAAAAAGATTCTATCTGCCACAAATTTACCACAAATGTTCTAAAGAACGCAGGAGTAGATGAAAAGAAATTACATATACATTTTCTCTGCTTGCAGTACGTCAGTCACACTTGTGAGAACACGCACACCTTTCGAATGGAACTCAACACTGCATCATGGCACTGATGGTATGCGAACGATTCTGTGTGACCGGTGTCTGAAGCACGTCTGAGGTTAGGTGACGTAGCGTAGCACGTCAGCAAGAACATAAAAGGGCACATACAGTACATCACAGAATCACCAGCTTCTTTTTTTTCAGGAAGTAGCTTTTCGTTCATAAATTTGTTTGTCTCAATATGTGTTTTGTATGGCCAGCAGAAATGATAAGTTAGGAATTGTGTGTTGTCATGCTCCCACTTTATTATTGGGGACAACACGCATTGTTTGGGAGTTATGTGTTTGGGAGCGAAGCATGCTCGTTCAGCCTTCGAAAAGGCTTACTGTCCTCTTTGTGAGCAATTTCATGATGAGGAAGCTCCGCTCTTGCCTGGCTCTCTTGTTGACCAATCAGGCATTTGCGCCTTGTGCTTCGGGTACTGCGTCGGAAGAGGCAGTGACTTTGATCATGTCCTCATGCCCTGATCATATCCTTAATCTCTTGTCCTCTCTACCGACTCTGAAAGCAACCTCGTGGCTTGTTTGTCGAGGCAGCGTGTGGATTATGCTTGAAGTTGAGGTGAGAGCGGAACATATAATATTATATAACATATATATTTAGTATATTCTAACCTGTCCATGTAACAAATTGTCTGGTTAATTTACTCACTGCATTTGACAATGTGGAGTTAAATGTTAAAAATGCATCCAGCTTTGAGGAGTTAGATATGCAAACAAATAAATAAAAAATTCTCAATTGGGCCACAGTTCTGGCCCTCCCTGCCACCAAGCAGATGGTTTGCTCCCTTCACCAAGTGCGTTCCAAACAGCTACATAATGGCACACAAGTGCCCTGCTCATGCCAAACTCCCCACTTCAAGGGCTCTGCCGTCTGCCCTTCGAAGGGATTAGGGCATAGGGATGCTCACGAGCAATAAGCATGTCCTTTATTGGGGTCCTCTGGAAACATTTCCGTTGTGGTCTGTGCTATTTGCAGCGTGTTTCTGTACTTGCTTGAGTTGTGAGTTTTTGGAGCACACGTGTTGTGAAACTGGTGAAGATGTTTTCTTAATTTGCGGGTGTTTTTCTATTTGCATGTGTTTTCTTCAGTTGCAGCGTGTTGAGCTCTCTCGGCCACCATACTTTTGAGTCGTGGTATAAACAGAGGCACTTGAACCCAGTCAACTGCCTGGCTGGTACAGTGCTGGAGTTCCTCTAAGAGTGCTTCTCAACAGGGTTAGCTCCTGTTACCCTTAAAGTACAGTATATGTGGCTGTTATTTCCAGTTGCCATGTACCTTTGTCTTAGCTTCTGAGGGGAGGCACCCCTTGGCATCTCAATTTTTGCATGGTGCCAGACACCTGAGGCAATCTGCAGGCAGTGGGTTTCTTCTTGGGACCTTTCTGTGGTCCTGGAAGGTTTATCATAGGCTCCATTTGAACACTTTGAGTCAGCCTCAGAGTAGTTACTGACTCTTTAAGTGGTTCTTCTTTTCACACTGACTTCGTTTAGAAGAGCATGAGATCAGCAGGCCCTTGGATTTTGCACCCTAGACCAGATTACATTCAAATCCAGCTTGGTCAGTCCTTGGTCAGGACGCTGACTGCGATCATTGTGAGCATTTCTCCACAAGGCTAACTGCTCCTGCCTGATGGGATGGCAGTCAGGCTTCTGGTTTGGGTTCTGTGCCTGCTGAGGCACTACTGCGGCTTAGATCATGGAGTCGCAGGTGGAGTTGGAGGAGGAGCTTGAGATGAGTGTTCTCATTTCTGTTACTATATCAACCAACTCACAGGATCCCTTTTTGGATTTGGAAGCTTGCTCTACAAATTCTTTAAATTAATCAAATTAAAAAATGATCCAATGTTGTACGCATCTGGCTCCAGAGTTAGACATGGTCATGCCTGACATGTTTACAGCCTACTGCTCGTCTGGTCATACTTCAGGCCTTCTTCCTCCAGTGCATGTGCAATACTATTGAGAAAATGATTCCTCTGTCAGACGTTGCTGCTGTGTGGCAACTTCTACCAAATGTCTCTCTGTGGGTCCTGAAAGGGTGCATTCTTTCAAGATGTTTGTGCTGCAGCAGGTTGGTCCTCTCTGCACACATTCATACGAAGTCATGACATGGATTCAACCCCGGGATGAAAGGTCCGTCTGGGCTGGTCCAGTCTTTCAGCTGATGTAGGTTTTAAACGCTTCTGATGTGGGCCGAGTAGGGATTTGAACATTGAACGTTTATACTGCAGTAAACGAGAGTGGTACAGTTGGATGGGGGTTGGCGGATTTAAAATAAAAACGAAGTGACCTTTTTGCTTGATCAGTTTACTACTTGTTTAATGAAGAAAATGTGGTTTCAATATCTACGATCTGTAAATCTTAGATGTGATAGTCAATTCGGAGCGGTGGAGAAACCGAAGACAGCTAGGACAGACGTGCATCCAGTGTGCAGACGGAGTTGGTGGAATGGTATGCGAGACAGAGTGTTGGAATACATTTGGTGAGTATGTCAATTGCAATAGATTGACTGGTATCCGGACGAATGGGATAAGTTCTTGAATCCTTTAATGAGCAGTAGGGTTGGGTACCGAAACCCGGTTCCAATAGGGAACCGGTTCCGACGTAAACGGTAGTAACCAGACCGAATAAGAACAAAACTTTCGGTGCCTGATTTCGGTGCCTGACGTTTTTTACCGCCCCCTATAAAACATCTCGCGGCACGAATGATCCAATAATAAAACATCTCCAGTTAACCAGCAGAGCATTCATTTAGTTCGTTTGTTAAATAAGAGACGATCTAGCGCTGAATTGTGTTTTTTAAATCAAGTGATCAAAGTGCTCGTTGCCGCTGCGATCAGTGACGGATACAGTGTTTTCTCTTGGCTCGCGCACACCGCACTGTCACTCGGACGCGCGCTTCAATACGTTGCGGAGATCGATCTATTTATGAGGCGCCATCTATATGATTATGTGCGCGGAGAGTTTGTGTGTGCGTGCTCGCGTCTCAGATGAGTATGTGCGCGGAGAGTTTGTGTGTGTGTGTGTGTGTGTGTGTGTGCTCGCGTCTCAGATGAGTATGTGCGCGGAGAGTTCCTCGC
The DNA here is from genome assembly GCF_964197995.2 of Scardinius erythrophthalmus. Lineage (NCBI taxonomy): Eukaryota > Metazoa > Chordata > Actinopteri > Cypriniformes > Leuciscidae > Scardinius > Scardinius erythrophthalmus. Next base: position 27,954,958 of record NC_138237.1, on the reverse strand, counting down.
GTCTCGTGTGTGTAGAGTTTGCGTGTGTGTGCGTGAGCATTGTGCATTTCATATGCATTAGTTTGAGCATTCAGCAGTATACATGTATGTGTGACTACCTAGTATATGTGTATGCAAGGGTTTCATATGTGCGTGAATGAAGTTTGATTTAAGCCCTAGACGGCGCCTCATATCTATTCGTTCTGGTGAAATCTCAAAATATAATGGACACAAAGTGTCCCTGCTTGATATACAACCACTGATGAGCATAATCGGTTTAAAAAAAAAAAAAACTACAAATGCGGATTAGAACCCAAAACCTCTGACACGAATGACTAAAGTTCAAGTTCAGCTGCCAGTGTTCCTCTTCGGGTAAGTCTAGTATTTTAATGCCAACTGCAAATCTTGCATATCAAGTATGAAGTATATCAATATCAAGTATATTTATATGAGGCTGTACTGTGTGTGTTAAATATTTCTGCTCAGTGTCAGATATTTCTCTGTTTTGTAAAAGTCATAATACGAGAAGACAAAATTTTGATCTTAACTCAAGTGTTTTCGGCTACATCCGTAGCCTTTTAAAGGGCACAATTTTTCATTTAATCAGAAATAAAAAAAATCTTGTTCAGAAAATCACACACACACACACACACACACACACACACACACACACACACACACACACACACAGAGGTATTATTTTTTTTGATAAAGTATGTGCGGTTTAGTTTTCTTAAGTACCGTTTCAAGAACCGTTTAAGCACCAGAACCGTTTGAAAAATACAGAGTAGGTACTGGTATTGGATAAAACCCAACCAATACCCAACCCTACAGGGATGTTTGAGATTTATTTATGGCGGGGGCAGGCTTACCGTAGACTAATTTATTGAAAACTGAATGCTGGTTAGATTTTTTTGGTTTTCTGGTTTTATGCTTCTGGCACCAACATCCTGAATTTCTGGAAAGAGTAATGAGAGAGAGTCAGCGATTTGATTTTTGTGCTCCTGGAACGTGTTTGGCAGTTATTACAACTAATCAAGCGTAGTTTCAGATGAGGCATCTGAGGAGTGGCAATTAACGCGGGTGAGTAAGAACGACCTTTGTTGATGCAGTGCATAGTTTAGTTTGTCGCGATGGACCAGGATTCTGTTAGTTGACCACTTTCCCCCCTGAGAAAGCCGTGACGACGATTGGAAGGAGCTGTCAACGGCGGAGAGAGATGTAATCGAAGAAAAAGATTAAGCCATTCCACTGATTAGAGTAAGTTATACATAAACTTAGGGCGAGGAGGTGCGTGATGAAAGGGCGGCCTTGCAGAATTGTGTGTATAGCATGGTTTAGGTGGCCGAGCAGCGAGAAGAATCCGCGTTTGGAATTATTTGGGCAGTCTATGAGGTTGGACGGAAGAACTGCCTCCGCTGTGAGACCGATGCTTGCAGAGAAGAGAAAACATAGATGCATGCAGTGTCCGCTGGGAGACCAATGCTCGCTGGACAGAGAAGAGAGAAAAATGAATGCATGCAGTGTCCGCTGGGAGACCAATGCTCGCTGGACAGAAGAGAAAACTTAGATGCATGCTACAGCACATCCTCTGGGAGACCGAAGCTCGCTGGACGGTGAAAGGCTGTAGCAGAAGATGAGATTAGCCAGAGAAACAGTTCTCCTGCTGGAGCAGACACATCCCTGCTAGCAGTAGAGAAAATGAACTGGAGTAACAATTCCTGTGGGAGCAAAGGAAACCTCACTGCTGTGGCAGTAGAGAATTAGCCAGAGAAACAGAGCTTGCGGGAGCATAGGAGATGTCACTACTGCGGCAGGGGAGAAAGTAGCTAGAGTAACAAAAATCTTGAGGGAGCAAAGGAACCTCATAGCTGTGGCAGTAGAGAATTAGCCGGAGAAACAGTTCCTGCAGGAGCAGAGGAGACATTGCTGCTGCGGCAGGGGAGAAAATAGCCAGTAACAGAAAACCCATAAGAGCGAAGGAAAACCTTACTGCTGTGGCAGTAGAGAATTAGCCAGAGAAACAGAGCTCTTGCGGGAGCAGGAGACAGCCTTGTTACAGCAGTATAGAAAATTAGCCAGAGAAATAGAGTTCCTGCGGGAGCAGAGGAGACATCACTGCAGTGGCAGTAAACAAGATTAGCTAAAGAAACAGGGCTCCTGCGGGAGCAGGAGACAGCCTTGTTACAGCAGTATAGAAAATTAGCCAGAGAAATAGAGTTCCTGCGGGAGCAGAGGAGACATCAGTGCTGTGGCAGTGAAGAAAATAGCCGGAGTAACAGAAAACCTGCGGGAGCAGAGGAAACATCCCTGCTGTGGCAGTGGAGAATTAGCCGGAGTAACAGAAAACCTGCAGGAGCAGAGGAGACATCACTGCTGAAGCAGTGGAGAATAAGCGGGAGAAACAGTTCCTGCGGGAGCAGAGGAGACATCACTGCTGTGGCAGTGGAGAAAATAGCCGGAGTAACAGAAAACCTGTGGGGGCAGAGGAAACATCACTGCTGTGGCAGTGGAGAATTAGCCGGAGTAACAGAAAACCTGTGGGGGAAGAGGAAACATCACTGTTGTGGCAGTGGAGAATTAGCCGGAGTAACAGAAAACCTGTGGGGGAAGAGGAAACATCACTGTTGTGGCAGTGGAGAATTAGCCGGAGTAACAGAAAACCTGCAGGAGCAGAGGAGACATCACTGCTGAAGCAGTGGAGAATTAGCCGGAGAAACAGTTCCTGCAGGAGCAGAGGAGATATCACAGCTGTGGCAGGGGAGAAAAATAGCGAGAGAAACAGAAATCCTGTGGGAGCAGGGGAGACACTGCAGTGGCAGTAAACAAGATTAGCTAAGGGAACAGAGCTCCTGTGGTAGCAGAAGAAAACATCACTGCTGCGGCAATGGAGCAAATAGCCAGAGTAACATGAAACCAGGAAATGAGCTCCTGCAGTGTGTGGATGAGCAAAGGGAGGAGGAGAGTGGGGCTTGGAGAGCCGATGGTCATCTTTTTGTGCGTTAATCTAAGACGCGATGAAGAGGAGGTTAGAGATGAAATCCTTGCAGGATTATGCATTTCTGTTGTTTAAGTGGCCGAGCACAGATATCAGTTTGCTTAGAACGATATTGACTGTCTGAGAGGTGGACGAGATCCGAAAGTCCTATTTATTATTTATTTATTCTTTGCCGTGAGGACTGGAGATCAACTGTGTTCAAATTAATGGCCAGGATTCGATGAGGCTGAACCCATGGTTTTAACCTGCATTTGGAATCCAGAGCTTAGCCAAACTGTGCAGGGCTAAAAGATCAATTATTGAACATTTGATGATTAACAACGTCAAAGTACACTCTGATTTAAATAACGATTGTTCATTTATCTGTTGCTGGTTTCTAAGGAGACAGCTTACGTAAAAGACGACGCTTTGCATGAATTTAGTTTAGGCACTTGTGTTTGTTTAATTTTGTTTCATTTAAGGATCACTAAACTATTGGTGTGAAGCACATTGCTTGTAACCATTTATAAAAACATTTATGCTATAACTAAGTTTCTACGCGGTTTATGCAGATAAATTACAGGACATAGTTAACGATATAAGTTAGGTTAAAGATTCTGAGCGCATGCGTTCAGCACGTAATGCACGAGGCCGCGAGCTACTGTAGGCTTACTTGTGAGTTTTAGCCACAAGAAAGCAGCGCGTTAATGACAGAAAATAATTTGGACCAACACCATTTAAAACGTGTTCCCCTCGTTATAACTGAACAACTGAATGCAATGCGAAATTTAACCGCGGAGTGGAGCGCTCGCGGAGTTCAGCCAATGGGGTTGAGAGCGTATAGGCTGGCTGACCGGTACTGAATCTGCGGCGCTGCTCTTTGAGGGCCTGCGGCTTCGGCCTAGAGCTGCTGGAGAAGCCCGTCCTTTCGCGTGAAGAGGGCGGCATTGCCGAAACGCGAGTGTGGTGCTTTGCAGGCCTTATGACCATTCTCCATGGCAGGAAAAAAACGTTAAAAAATGCGGAAGAAGATCGCTGGTATTTCGCCCGTGGTGGCAAGGACCCGTTTATTTGGCTTGACGTCCGCAATATAACACCCGAGGATTCTGGCAAATATTCCAAAAGGACGGAAAATTCCTTCAATGGATGGGAAAGCTTGATTCGGACATGTTGGGAAGATAGGGCGCAGCCAAATGCTGACAAACTTTCAATGAACAGAGATAGGTCTGCTGTGAATTTATACTCTGTCATTGAGTTGATTACTGATTAATCTCCAGCTGTGCATAATTTGGTTAATTATCTGAACCTGCTCCTCCCGAACTTTGTTCATAAAACATCATTTTGTTCCATTTTCCCAAGAAGGGATTATTTATGCTCTTGAACACATGGGATGCTTTATTTGCAAATGTTTTAAATGATATTCTAACTTTTAATTATTAAATCTGTTGGTCTAAATTTTTTTTTTTTTTTTAATAGTGCACAGTTTAAATACAGAATTACAAACTGAAATTACACATGTTTTTGGTGAAAGCAACGGAGCCTTCATTTAATTTTGGATGCGTTAATGTCACTGTGGTAAAGTGAGGACAAATCTAAATCTGTGATATTTTCAGTTAAGGAGAATTTGTTGGAACAAAAGACAAAGAAAAGTTGACAGTATTATTTGCACGTCTCTTCATGATGTTAGACACCTCATACACTGAGCCAAATCAATAGAATGGTGTCATGTTACTCGACACCTGCAGAACAGAAACGCTGGCCCTCATCTTGACATTACAACCAAGCACCTCCAGGCATAAAAATGAAGACTGGTGTCTATAATTCAATGAACCAGACGCTGCCTGCACTGGCCCTCCAGCCCTCACTGACAATTAATAGGAGAGGCACGGCTCCCACCAGTGTGACAGATATGGAGGAAACAATACTGCAGGCCAAAAAATTAAATGGATTCAGAACATTCTGAATGACACATTCATGTGTGAAGCTCTGCAGTCTCAGAGCGTTTAGTTAGGACTTAAATTAAATAAATTGTGGGTGTTTTTTCTTGCTAAGAAATGTAATGTTTTTGAAATGTTTTTTTTTTTCTGGTAAACTCTCTTAAAACACTTTTTTCACTAGTTTATTTAATTTACTAAGTAATGAAAATTACTTTAGTGTCATTTACTCCACATTTCATATGATGCATTGTTTTTAATATCGTCGCTTGTAATGCAAATCACGGTGGTGGAAATGACATTTAAAAAAAAAATTAGTATGAAATGACAGGATATACTTTATTTCGATAGTCCACTTCATACATTCTACTAACTATAAGTAACTTTGTAACTACATGTCAACTAAATCTCAGAGTATTGTTAGACTTAGGTTAGACTATAAGTTGACATATACTTGCAAAGTTACTTAAGGTCAGTAGACTGTCTGTTGGGGAACCATCAACCTAAAGTGTTAGCAGACATTAAGCAGACAGTCTACAAACACTCTAATGACTGCTTATTGACATGTAGTTGCAAAGTTACTTATAGTTATGTCTAAAGTGGACTGCTGAAATAGTGGCATGCTAAAATGACGTGCTATTTTGTCTTGCCCAGGCTAATTTCACAGATAGCATTTATGTACATAAGGATTTTTTCAAAGTTGGAAATAAAACAGATTGGAGTATGTTTCACAAGAAAATACTATTTTAGTCTTTCTACTTCACAATTTCATAATTGTGTTACTTGCTGTTTCTTTGTTATTAATTAGCAGTTTCTGAGTGAACCACAAACAGTTTATTAGCACAATTGGAGATACAGGGAAGTATTCAGTTCAATAGTAAAGCAGCACTTGCGTGAAATTACTTGACTTAAATCTTGTTTTTTTTTAACCAGGTGCAGACAGAGACTAAAGGATATCAGGAAGAAACGAGCCAACAGGTAAGGAGCAGACACTGGAGAAACGAAGGATAACTTATTGGAGTAGAAAGGAGGCGGGCAGGTGAGACTATTCTCAAATGAGGTCACTGACTGAAAGGTGAGTCCTCTTTTTTAATGTGGAGTGAATTGGAGTAATAATGACTGACAGGTGTGATTGATTATTAGACTGGAGAATTCTATGGTTGTATGGAAGGAGCGGTGGAGCCTGGTGTACATATGACATTACCCTCCCCTCCACGGGCCACTCCTGTGGACTGATACTCCCAATGCCATGGTCGACCTCTTAACCTTGGAGCAGGATGGTGTGGATGTGACTCGTGGAAGGTGGAAAGCAGGGCAGGATCTAGAATATCATGGTATCAGGTGTCCAGGAATGTTTTCCTGTTCAGTAGCCCTCCCAGTCTACAAGGTACTCAAGATGATTTCTGTGGAGGTGGGAATCTAGGATCTTGATGTAGGAGGGTCTGCAGCTGGACTGGGCTCTGTAGAAGAGGGTGAGAGAAGAGGGATGGTAAGGTTTTGATCTAGATAGATGAAATGTGGAATGTATTTGGTACAGAGGAGAGATCTGAAGCTGGTATGTCACAGGATCTATCTGCCTTTGGATGGTGGCCTTTGATCACTGGTTTAAAGAGAATGAGAGGGTTTAGGACTTAACTCGTACATTGGTCAATAAGGCATGCAGATGCCTTATTGACCAATGTAGTGGGGACTGAGGCTTTCTGGACGGGAGGTGATGCTTGATGTCCTGTGTAGTGGCATAACTTCTGCCCGGGATAGGTATGTGGGAGTGTCTGGGGTCTCATTTATAAAGAGTAACTGTGCGTAGGATCCTTACTAAAAGTGTACGTGCACCCGAAAGCCAAAAATGGCATACGCAAAAAAATATTCATACTTATAAAACCGTTCGTACGCCAGAACCTGCGCAGAATTCACTTTCTAAATCCCAGTCAGTGGAAGATTGTGCGCACATGCGTCTCCACCCCGAAATAACCATATATGGAGCTTACAACGCCTAGTTTTACTATTTGCATATGATTATTCATCCACGTGATAACGGTACAAGACACATTACATTAATAAAAATAAAATAGTTGCCTATCCTTGCCTTGTTTTTGAATACATATATCAAATAGTGTAAAATACATTTCAGAGAAAGTTTTTTCTTTTCCACTGGCCGAATTGTATTTTTAATTGATTTATATTTTTAATGGAAACAGATAGACCTTGGGCATTATTTGCACAAAACTATTTTCTCAGACAATCTGGTATTATCATAATAAGCAATTATCTCTGTGATTAAAAACATTAAAACACAGCACGCCACAGGAAAAGTGTTCAAAAACATCGCATCCACAACAAATATTTCTATTGATTGAATATACATTTTTTTGTAACTTCTCAGTAATGATTTCATGTTTAAATCCATTAATTTGAATGGCATATTTAATCTAAATGTTTATATAATAAGTAAAACATAGTTTAAATAATTATTTTATTTATTTAAACTGTTATTTGCGTCAGTTTTACTAAACGGCCCAACATGCTCGCTGGCGCGGACATTTAAGAAGGGATGGATATTTGCTTCAAGTGATAGGCTTGGTGAGTGAAATTATATTTGTATTATCTTTCTGTATATGTTTAATTTTCTTTAGATTTTCTGTCTAAAAGTGACCAAAAAGACATTTAACTCCAGCTCACCATCAGTGTGTCGCCAAACTGCTCCGTCTCCAAAACGTTCGTACGCATGGGTCAGAGTTTGCGTGCAGGTGCGCAAATTTTCCCGTCAAGTTTGTTTTTATAAATCACAACTTATGCGTCGGAAGTGGCGTACGCCTCTTTCAGGGCCTGTTTTGTGAGTACGCAACGGTTATAAATGAGGCCCCAGATCTCCGGACATTTGCATGGCTCTTTTGGCATTGCACTGTCCGTTGGAGATGATGGTGAGTTATGTCCCAAACTCTCTAGTTCTCTTTAAACCAGTGGTCAAAGACTGGTACAAAGGCTTGGATGGTTCTCCTGATCATGGAAATAGGGATGGTTGGAAGCAGAGTATGCTCTGAAATTGAGTGAGTCCGATGGTTGGCAGAGGGAATTCAATGCCTACTTGGCCCAGGGTAGAAATTGACTTTAGGAGTTCTGGTCGTGATGACAAAAGGTTCTCAGAAATTTCTGTTTGCCTATTGGTTTGTGGATGATAGCCAGTGGATAAGCTAATGTCACACCTAGAAGGTTTTAGACATTCCCTCGTCCAGTGACCATTGAATCGGGTTCACAAAAATCTTGGATAAAAGGATGGGCTCGAGTTTCTCAGGACTTTCAGATGGGGAATGGATTCGGAAGAGTGCATGGTCTCTGGATAATAGGAAATAGAAAAAATAAATCAGGTAAAATAGAGGGCCCAATGTACCGGTCTGGGGTTGAGTCATTTTTCATCTCTGAGGTATTCAAGGTTTTTATGGTCCATTAACAATAGAAATTAATGACAAAGCCTCTCTAACCAATGCCACCATTCCCCCAAAGTGAGCTTGATGGCTAACAATTCACGGTTTCCAATGTCATAATGGAAGAGTATGGGAGGGGTGGTAAAGGCTTCCTTGAGTTTCTGGAAGGCTTGGGGGGCTTCCATGGTCCAGAACAGAGACTTCGGCTGTCCATTGAGGAGTTTTGTTAAGGGAAATGTCAGGGTACAACAATGATGAATGAATCGCTGTTGGAGTTCTTTTACACTGGTAGTAGTGACCCATGAACAGATTGCATCAACTTTCCCCTAGTCCATCTGGATACCATCACGGCTGATGTTGTCCCTTAGCTTACGTAAAAATAGTGCATCATGATTGCAATGTTTGGCCAGGTTCTGAGAGTATCCCAGAATATCATCAATGTAAACCAGGACGACTTTGAGCAGGTACTCTCAGAAAACCTCATTCATGAAACCTTGGACATGGCTGCCCTGGCCCTGCCCTGTGTGTTTACCAGGCCATACAGCATGATTCACAGTGGCATGTAGGGGGTCACTAAGGCAGTTTTCCATTCATCTCCACTCCAAACCCGAATGAGATTGTATACACTGTAGAGATCTAGCTTGGTAAAAATGGTTGCTCCACACAGTAGTTCCAGGGCAGCCGGAATGAGGTTAATGGAATTTGACAGTTATCTTGTTCAGGGACTGGTAGTCTATACAGGGCCACAAGCCTCAGACCTTCTTTACAACAAAGGCAAAGCTTGAAGCTGCAGGGGAGGTAGATGGATGGATGTAACATTGACAACGAGCCTCCTCAATGTACTCCTCCATGGCCTTTATCTCAGAAAGGGATAATGGATAAAACTTCCCATGAGGCACTTGCTCACCAGGCAGAAGATCAATTGAACAGTACTATGGTCGATGAGGAGGAAACTGAGCTGCTATTTGGGAAGATATCCTGAAAGTTTGAATAGAAAGGAGGAATCTTCACAGATATGATAGAAAAGATGCTTGATGATACTTTCAATGGATGTAGTCCACAGGTCTATTGGAATGGCTGGTTCAGAGTTCTTGGGAAGTCTAGTAACAGGAAGCTCAAGAAAAGAGGCCGGAAAGCATTACTCACCCCACTTTAGGACATCTCTCCGGTGGACCAGGAAATGACATGCGAATGGCTAATGCGCCCCAGGATGACATATGAGGTGGAGCTCTCCAGAAACAACAAACAAAATTCTGTGAGTAACAGACCAACTTGAAGGCTGGTGGGTCCAACACAAAAATGGATGGTTCCTTAAATGAATGGTTAACCAGTTATTGTGGATCTTCAACAAGGAGTCACAGGTTCTTTTAAGGAGGTTTAGAGAGCTGATACTGAAACAGATATATCAGCAGTATTTAGAGTCATTTGGGTTAATAAAGGTGAGAAAGTAACAATAGGACTAGACACAAAACTCACCAGCGGATGTGGAGGGCGAATGGGACACACTGCTATGATGCAGTGTCTCTGGGTCAGTCGACGGTGATGTTCTGCCGGGGACAGTCGAAATGAGTCAACTTGCATAGCTTGAAGTCCTGGTTCTGGAGAGCTTTTGGATGGTGAATATTGGATGATTGGAGGGGACTGCAGAGTGGTAATTTCCTGGACGCAGGTGATGATAAATGATGAGCAACACTGAAGAAGAGTTGGATAAATCTTTCTAGACCCATGGTGTCATCATAAGCAGAAAGATGCTGCCACAAGGAGGGCTCCAAACCTTGACGATAGGTTCCATCCACTAGCCAATGCTAAAGTGCAAAACTTGAGGGCATAATTTTCCCTTATATAATATTTGGGAAAATATTACAATTGCTCCATCACAGTTGAGTCACCAACAGGATATACAAATACTTCTTTGAAGTGAGAGAGGAAATTATCAAGTGACAGTTACTGTTCCATCTTGATTGGGCCCACTGAAGTGCTTTCATGGTGAGGAGAGAAGTTATGAATGATATCTTGGCTCGATCAGTGGGGAAGCAGTGCGTCTGCATCTCTATGGCTAGATAACATTTACGAAGGAAAACACTGCAGTCCTCCGCTGATCCAAAGTAGGGCATTGGATTGACCATAGGACTGGCAACATAATGTGACGGCATGGGTTAAGGAGAGCTAGCGGAAGTTGTGGTTGTTGCAGAGGTGAGCTCTCTCTGTATATTATCTATGAGCTCTTGAAACAAGTCTTAGAAGTATTTAGTTCAACAGTAAAACAGCACTTGCATGAAATAACTGGACTAGAATCTTATTTCCACTCCAGGTGCAGACAGAGACTGAAGAACAGGAGGAGACAAGCCAAACAAGGATACAAACAGGTATAAGGAGCAGATGCTAGAGACAACTAGAGAAACAGGATTACTTGCTGGAGTAGAAAGGAAGCATGTAGGTGAGTCTGTATTGCCAGACAAAATTGTTCAATGTGGTGAAAATGATGCCACAGTGTCACAAACTGCTCTGAGGCATGAAGGTTGAGGATCCAAATGCAGTGTTTTTAATGAAAAGCTAATCCACAATCAAAGTAAAAGACAGGCAAAAGGCCAGAGTACAGATAAATCAGTCCAAACAAATCCAGAGGGTGAGACCGGAACATGGAAAACCAGGAACATGGAAAACCAGGAACATGGAAAACCAGGAACATGGAAAACCAGGAACATGGAAAACCAGGAACATGGAAAACCGTGGAAACGATCAGACATGCAGTGTTAAACATACAAGACTTCACAGATAATGAATGAGAAAACCAGGCTTATATGGGGTGAGCTGAACAAGATAATGAGACACAGGTGAATGTGATAATGGATGAAGAGTCCGGGCAGTGAGGGAATGATAATAGTCTGATGTGGAGTACCCTCTGGTGGCTCTCAAGGGCACTCCAGCTGGTGAACGTTACACACAGCTTGTCATGTTTGTAAACTGATATAAATAATTTTCACAGAATAAATACTGAAATTGTTTATGCTTATTTGACTATTTGTTTAAATATTGTCATAGTTTTAAACGTAATAATTCAGGATTTTAAGATGAATTTCCATAGTATTAAAGTTACTAAAACTAAATATGAAATAAAAATAAAAGAAAGCTAAATTAAATATTAAACTAAACACACAAATGACAAAAGCACTTAACAACATTACTAAAACTAAAACAAAACCTAACCAGAGTTTTAAGTACTACTAATCCAGTGCTGTTTTGCATTTATACAGAGCTCTAGTACTTGTATTATTACAGCATTTTCTGATAGAGTAGTGTCAGCTAGGAAGCATCTGCATTGGCAAAAGGAGCCGTGTTTCATAATAAGTTCCCTTAAATAGCCTACTGGCCCAGTCAGGAAGCCTGGCTGTACACTCAAGCATGGTGATAACTTCAGACAGCTGAGTCCAGCTTAAAATTTTTGTTATGCCTGGTAAATTAGCATGCGGAGGTGGAGACCACCAAATACGGTTTAGGAAGGAAACGCTAAAAATAGACAGTCAGGCAGTAAACTCAGTCAAGGTCTCCAAGACCAGGGATTTAATACGCAAAACATCTAACGGTAGGGAACTTCACGTCTTGAAAGTGGGTTTGTTCCATTTGTAAGCTTTCTGGGCTTGAGTGGGCAGCGGTTAAAAGCAAATTATTTAAAACAAAGGTCATTTGTGGCTTCATTCAGCCAGACTGTGATTTCTGATGGCAAATGTATTGGGAGGTTTTGGTAACTGTGGATTGTATGTGAGCTTTGGAATGGAAAACTGAAATGCAGTGTAATGCTCATTGGTCACCAAAAAAAGTTGGTTATTGAAAGTATGTGCTGCTCACACTTTTTTAGCTTGGTGGAATATATTTTTTTTTATTATTACTATTATTTTAAATGTTTTATCTTATTTTCTGTCTTATTATGCAAGCAAATCAGCCCTGAGAGGAGGAACAATTAATTAATAAGGCTAAAATGGCTTAAGGCCAAATCAAAGCATTACATTTGTATGTTAATACAATTACATCTTTCACTTTTGATAATAACAGTAATTTTCTTGTTATCTGTACTTCTACTCACTGACTTGGGTGTAGAATTTATTTTATGTCACACATAATCAGTTCAGGTGTTATTTCAGAGTCCAAATAGACATCAGCTCAAGTTATGCATCCATGAAACCAAGCCCAACGTCTTTGTAACCATCCATATAAATATAAGCTCAACGTCTTTGTACGGAGCCAGACAGTCTAGGAAGTGCCTCCTCAGTGACTGCTTTGGATGTGTAAACTACATATTTTCAAACTGACTCAGGGTTGCTTCAAAAAGTAATTGAATAAATTGTCTTAACTGAAAGTTTTAGGCTGGTTTCAGGTAACCTTGACAGGTTGTTTTTACATAAGACGCGTTCAAAAAATAGTTAAATGGCGCTAAAGTTAAAAGAAGTAACTTTGAACTACTACTTAGAACTACTGCTATAAAAATATACAAAAAATGTTCTGAACATTTTTTTTTTTTTTTTTGCAAAACGTTGATCTTTCTGAGACTTCATGAGAGACAATAATATAGATTGTGCTTCCTCTTTCTGTTTGTTCTGTTTTTTCAAACACCGAACTTATTGACACCACTTCTTAAAATGAACTTTTGCATTGTTTTTTATTAGATTTGGACTGCTGTCTTGAACTAAACGACATGTCCGGTGTGCGATTCGAGACCTGTGAGTTGTAGTTGCGTGACTCCCTTGTGTATGACAGCACTAAGTTTTGAGAGGGTTTGACTGAAGGGGGTCACACACCAGATGAGAAGAGCAGCGCCGCACCACGTCTTCGAACACATTAGCTGCGTCTCATTTTGAAGGCTGGGTCCTTCGGAGGTCGAATTTGTAGGCTGCATACGTCATTGAGGCTGCTTCATTTCAGTAAGCTGACCACTACATTACAAAGTCATTAAGAAATTACAACAATTATGCTTCACTAGGAATCACAGTCAATTTTATTATGGTTACTGTTCTGAAATAAGACATTCTTATGACGTATGCAGCCTACAAAAGCGACCTCCGGAGGACGCAGCCTTTGAGTGTGCGAGTGTACCGTCGGCACCCAGCTACTGTTCAGAATGAACGCCACTCACATAGTTTTCCATTAAATCACATAATATTTGTTCTGAATTATTGTTAATGTACATAATGATTAAACTCTACGTTGGAAGATTGTGTATTCTGCATTTTTCGACAAAATGTTTGTCTTTCTGTGATAGACAAAAGCTATAATAATATAGGTTATGCTTTTTTCTTTCCGTTTGGTGTGTTTTTTTAAACTTCAAACTCATTGTCACACTTTGTTAATTCTTGAAGTGAACTTTTGCCTGTTTGGTGATTAGATTTAATGGAGATTAGATGTTTTGGACTGTTGTCTTTAACTGAAAGCGACGCGTCCGGTGTGCGATAGGCCTACCTGTGATTTGCTAGCAAAGCGATAAAGTGTCATTTTAAAGGGACAATCAACTTATTATAAAATGAAGTTATAATTTTTTTCCGGTAGGCCCTCCCTCAGCCCGGGGCCCAGGTAAGCCTGTGCACTAATGCGGCCCTGGTTGTGCGTGAAAATCCCAATAGATCAGCAGTTTCTGAAATACTCAGACCAACCCGTCTGGCACTAACAACCATGCCCCCATTCTTCCCCATTCTGATGCTCAGTTTAAACTTCACCAGATTGTCTTGACAATGTCTATGTGCCTAAATGCATTGAGTTTCTGCCATGCAATTAGCTGATTATATATTTGCATTAAAGAGCAGTTGAACAGGTGCACATAATAAAATGGTCAGTGAGTGTTTATAAACTACTGGTCAACAGTTTTAAATAATTATTTTTTTTTTCTAATGTTTTTAAAAGAAGTATCTTATGCTAACCAAGGCTGCATTTATTTCATCAAAATGAATTCTGAAATGTTTCTTGAACAGCAAATCAGCATGTTACCATGATTTCTGAATGTGACACTGAAAACTGGAGAAGGCAATGGCAGCTTTGCCATCACAGGAATAAGTTACATTTTAAAACAGCTCTTTTAAATTGTAAAACTATTTACAATATTCCTGTTTTTACTGTTTTTCTTAAATAAATGCAGCCTTGGTGAGCATAAGATTTTTTTTTTTTTTTTTTTACCGTTGGTTTATATTAGAAAAGGGATCCCTCACAAGAGATTTAAAATCCCGGAACTAGTCAACTTCACTACTAGTCAGATGTTGGATGACTAGTCGACTAGCTGACCATCGTGACCCATCCCAAGAATGGCCGCTAATCCTGAACCCCATTCACTGATTAAGTGTAGGTCAGACAGATGGCTTTGAAAACCCCCACCACTCGCCCTGTCTCTCTCTCTCTCTCTGACTGATGAGTGTTGGCTCGACATTAGATCTTCTACTCCATCTAAATGAGATCCTAATAAACATAGGAGGCTTTTTCCTGAAGAATTAGGGGCTAAGTGACAAGGAAAACCAAGGTCAAACATCTTCCATCAAAAGGTCAACCCGAGAGAGTCCCTACTATTGCTGATCAGATGAGATGTGTGAGAAGCATTGGACATGTGTGTGTCTGAATGTGTGTGTGTCAGGGAGATGTCAGCCATAAAAGCAGCAAGATAAAACACATCATTAGAGTGTGCCGGGCTTTAATGCTGTAAATATGGTGGCCACATAGGGAATTCTGACATGTTATTTGCTGCTTCAGACAAGTTGGTTAGGTGGTAATGGCCTGTGTAAGGAGGTGTGTGTTTATGAGTGTCTGTACGTTTACAGAGTATGGATGTGCTGTTTGATGTGCTTCCCAGAGGTCAGTCTCCTCACTCCCATTTCAACATGATTTTTACTCCAGAGTGTTTCATATTGTAAATTAAAGTAATTACAAAAATGTCAACTCAGAATTCCTTGGATGAATACTGTATGCACAACAAAAATAAGCATTTCCCATATGAGCATTTATTGTTATTTCAGCATTTTACATAAATGACATGGTCTCATAAAGTATATGAATCCTTATTATTTTTTGGACAAAGTATTTCTGTCACTTAAATTGTTAAATTGCATATTAATATTGTATTGCATCATTCAAAAACACAGACTGAATGTAAGTTTGTTGGTATAAAAAAAAAAAAAAAATCCCCATCTGAACAGGACTGCTTCGTTCATGTGTTACAGTAATACATAGTTTATTATCATGTAATAACTATGAATAGTATTATGAATATCATATTATGAAGCCCCAGATAAGGTGCCTGAACAGGACTACCTTGTTTTTTTTTTATGTTACCTCAATATGTAGTTTATTAGAATGTAATAACCTCTTTATAACAATGTAATAAAGTCTTTATAATTTTCCAGGCAGAATCACTCATCACTATGGTCTGTTCATTACGCTAGTATCAGTGCTGAGTGAGTGGTGGACTGTCTGTGTAAAATCATTACACAAGCCCTCCAGCCATACATACAAACCCGCCAGTCCAGACACTTCGGTGGGAAGACAAAGAGACTCAGACAGCCCTTTGATTTTTCTCTCCTGGATAACATTCTTTGAATGGTGCCCAAAGTAATGTTGGCTTTTTTCTATATTCTTTTATTTTACCTTTAGTTATAGTCTTAGCTAAAAGAGCACTGCCTAAAACCAAGGATCATGCTGTTACCAATACTTACAATATGAACAACTGAAGTTATATACAGACTTACTTCAAAATGCATGCTGTGTTCTTACACAGTAACTCAAATATTTGAGATTCTGAACATGTCCAGCTGAAAGAATGAGTTTATTCACTGTGGTAAAGTAAATAAACTGTTTGTTTACATGTATTGATGTACAACATGCACATGGTTAAACTAATAACTGTTATATACAGTGTAATTTATTGTGGTTGTATTTATAGGACTGTTCCTTAATACCGTGCATAAATCCTACTGAGATTACTAACATTTATTTGTTATGGCTTTGCGCCCTTCACTGCATTTCATATGGGGACTTTTCATAATTTGCTGATGAGACGTTTTGTCAGTGAATATTTGACATTATTTGAGTGCAGAGCCACAACATGCCCACAGTCATGAAGTTTGAAGTCTCACAATAGCCATAATAAAAAAAATAATAATAAAAAAAACCTTTTGTATTGCAATGTTGCAAGTGGCTGTAATTGCTACACCCTTTTGATCAATATGAAACATCAACTGCAAATGATTTCAAACTAGAAGTAATTGCTCTCTTTATGTTTCTTGTTTTTTTTAAGGTGCAAAACATTTATTTCAATAACATAACATATTACTGGGTTTTGAGGACGGATGAATTACTGCACAGAGATACACAATAATGTAAGAATGAGGTTTTCTTTCATCTCAGATAGACCGCCATCTTCTTTTTAATTTTAAAAACATTATATCTAGCCATGATTCATAAATAACTTTCTCCTTACATCAAATGCAAACGTTACTAAGACCAGAAGAGTATGAGCTTAAGTAAACATACACACACTCGCATTGCCAACATCTGAATAACGGAATTAATAAATCATAATATTATAATTAATTATAATAATTATTTAATGAAATCATGAAGACCCCAACAATAACATTCCACTGGAGGCCTTTGTCTTGATTCGGGGCAATTTTCCCCAAAGGGTCTACTTTTCACTTAAAAATACAAAATTATATTTGTATGCTACAAATGTAAATGAGTAACTCCACAAATCTACTGTTAACAAAATACATAAAAAAGATGGAATTAAACAAACATTGATTTTCAGATTCAAGTCAAGATTAATAAGGGCATTATAATTCAGTAAATGTGCTTAGATGAGATTGACACTAGTCAAATCTATGGATGAGAGAGAAAAAATCCTACCCCATCTGATTATCATGGAGTCTTTATTTCTTGAAATCAGATTTGGAAAGTTTGGTTTGCTATAGTGGTTTTGTGTATGCTTGCACGTTGAATTAGTTTAAGAACAAGATATTTATTTCTGTCAGTTTGTTCCCGAAGGTCCCTGTGCTGGCCTCTGATGACCAGTCCTGTTTTTAATTACTTCTGACCACTGGTCTGACTCACCTGTGCCTCCTGATCTCTGAGCTATCAACACCAGATCCTCTAACACTTACAGCTCTGAGCTCACTTCACACCATCAGAAAACACTCATTCCAGTGCACCACAAGCACACGGAAAAGAAAGATTTTCTTTCTTCTGTGAAACATAAAAGTTTAGCAGAATAGCTTGATTTACAGTCAACATTGTTTTGTTCTACAGTTAATGATCAAATTAACATAATGTTACCTATTATCTTATACTCAGACTTTCTCTGATTCAAGGTGGTCTATGCTGATCTTTTTGACTCTTTGTCAAGTACATATCAGTGGGCGGTATAGAGGCAGACATGATTAACTGGTAGAAATGTATCAACTGGTAGATATTTTGGACTATCTTCTCTATCACAGTTATGTGCTCACGTGACGCTGCCGTGCTGTATGTGCCATCACAAAAGCTTATTTGCATGTAATGGTGTTTAAAAAACAAGTGACTTTAAACTGCTGAAGTGCTATAAGCAGCAAAAGAGAACTCATTTCAATATACACGGTTGAAAAAATATTGTTGGTTTAACTTAAAAAGGTAAGTTATTTGGTTGCCTTTTTGAGTTAAAATTCAAGGAGATTGGTTTAATCAACAGAAACTGTTGTGGTTATCTGAACAACATTAATTATCCAAGTTGATTTGACAAAAGAAAAAAATTTGTGATAACAAATCATGAAAATATTTTTACAGTGTGCACGCTTTTTGTGCTCATGCAGTTTGTTGTGAGTATTGAACTGAAGTTTCTTTGCCGCATTATTGGGCTTGAACGGTCAAATACACACACTTATGTGTCAAAATGCCTGTCTTTGCGTAAACATAGTCATTTATGTCTTAAGTTAATGTAAAGAGTTGAGAAAGAATGTGCATGTGTAACAGTAGGCCTATTTTAAATCAGTGCATTCAGTCTTAAAGTGACAGCAGCCTTATACCTGCTGTGGTCTGTGACATAATTAAAAAACATAAGACAAAGAGAAAAGAGGGCGGGTGGGGGGGATTCGATTCACATATGAATCCAATCGATTCGAATCGATTCTTACATTTCTAAAATCGATATTCTATAATTCTGTGCCGATCACCAGTGAGAGTGCCCGGGATTACCATCAGAGGGCAATCCAACCTCGACAATCACCACACATCCATAGACTCCATTCCCCATAATCCTTAGCCCAGACCATCATCCATTATCACATTCACCTGTGTCTCATTATCCTGTTCAGCTCACACTATAAAAGCCTGGTTCACCCTATCACTCACTGCAAAGTCTTGTTTAGTGTTACACTGCAATTTCCTGGTTTTCTTTATCTTGGTTTTCAATCTTCTGTCCGGTTTTCGTGGTTTCCTCTGTTTTTTGCCTGTGTCCTGTTATTGTTTGGACTGATTACCCGGTGTTTATGACCATTGCCTGTTTTCGACTACGATTGTGGATTACCCTTTCAATAAAGCTACATTTGGATTCTCTACCTTCTTGTCTCGGAGCAGTTCGTGTGGTGATTGTCCGGGTTGGAGTGCCCTCTGATGGTAATCCCAGGCACTCTCACTGGTGATCGTTACAACTTCTGTTAACGTGATGTTGACGGAAAAGAACAGTGCAGCACCCGGACAGGTTTGCTCTCACGGCCCTCTGCCTCGTCCTGCTCGCCACACAATATAGTAAAAGCAAATGAGCATCCTGTATCTGAGGCTAAATCACTAAATAGTGAGAATGCAACAGCGCTTATAATATTTTTCTAACTCCAAACGATCGGCCACTGATCGGAACGTCTCGGTTATGTATGTAACCCTCGTTCCCTGAAGGAGGGAATGGAGACGTAGTTGACGTGTCGAATGATTGGGATCACGCTTATTTTCGAGTCTTGTTAAAACGAGCCTATGCACTTTGGCGTGCATGAATTGCATCACACTCTCTGCCCCGCAGCACGGGTATAAATACGGAAGTGGATGCATGCACCAGTTGTTTTCCGCTGAGGCAGTCCGGTCTCACCCCAAAACGTCACATACTGACGCGTCTTGACCATACGGCAACATACGACGAAAAGGGTACCCCTAAAACGTCCATATGAGACGAAGACATAAGCGCACCAGCAGCGCCTCTTAGTGGTACCCTAACGCATACCTAAACCTACCCATAACCCGAATCGTCACATATGGACGTTTTAGGGGTACCCTTTTCGTCGTATGTTGCCGTATGGTCAAGACGCGTCAGTATGTGACGTTTGGGGGTGAGACTGTGTTAGCTGAGGAGCCGAGCGGAGCCCTGAGTCAGCAGTGGTCCAGCAATAGTGGTGACGGGACTACGTCTCCTTTCCCTCCTTCAGGGAATGAGGGTTACATACGTAACTGAGACGTTCCCTTTCAGTCGCTCAAGTTCGTCGTAGTCGGCGTTTCGACTGATTGGGATCCCTAATAAAACGCCACCAGTGCTGCCACCTTTCAGTGCCTAGACAAAAGCCTCCTGATCCCCCCGCATTATTGAGGCGGAGATAGGACAGGGCTTAGGCCAGGGAAGTCACTGCTGTTCCACAAGACCACTGGGAAAGCGTTAACCTTTCGTTGGAAGGAATATGCTGCGGAAGCCACATCCTGCCCGTAGGAAGGTAACATATGGGAAATAACACATATGGACTGGGCGATTTACCGGACAGTACAACATGTGGAATGTCATTGAGGTGGCTCAAGCCTATAACAGGGGGGAGACGCAACCGATCAGTGACGGCAGAGCAGGCTCTGCCAAGGGAAGACATGGGCTCGCCACAGGGAGCCGTACCGTGGAAGAATACATATATGGGATCGCCGTAGGGATCACAACATATGGACCCAGCCTAGCACAGGTTCCACGAGTGCATACGAGTGTTAGGCCTGTTATGCTCTGCCATGTCCAATGCCGAAGGTTGTGGAGGAACTCAACAGGGTTCAGCTAAAGAGGAACTCTACTGGAGCAAGAATGGCACACGTATCCAGTCCACAGGAGGGGAATGGCGCAGCAAGCCGACACTTCGAACCAGGCTTACAGTGAAACTGGCTTCATGTGAAGGGAGCCCATGGAAAGCAACCGGCTCGACCCATTTTTCTAGCTATTGTGTTGGTGTTGCCCAGCCCTCAGCTGTAAAAACTCTGTAAGCTGTAAGGCACCCTGTGTCAACGTCCAGGAAGGAGCTACACTCTCTCTTTGGAGAGGCTCACCAGCCAGGGGGCATGGTGCACCTTGGAAATATACACCAAGATGATGGCAACCACTTATCCAGTGGGCCAACCTCAGCTTGGAAACAGCTTTCCCTTCTGCTGGTCTCCATAAGAGACAAGAGCTGGTCTGTGGTCCTGAGGCTTTGCATTCTATCCTGTTATAACTGCAAGGAGTGGAAGGGACAGATTAAAGCCAGGGCTGGGTCTGCCTCCTCCGGGGAAGCACTTGCAGGCTCACCACCTGGTCCCGTGTTAAGGGAGAGGTAAGAACCTTGGGCACATATCCAGGCCGGGGTCTCAGGATATCGTGAGAGCTGGCCGGCCGGACGATTTGGTTGACCGAAAATGTGTGCAGGTCCCCTACCTTCTTGATAGAGACAAGCAAGCAGGAGAACTGTTACTTTTAAAACAGGATTTTTAACTAAGCTGCCTGCAGTGGTTCAAGGGGAGGTCTCTGAGTGCAGAAGCACCAGAGATAAGTCCCAAGAAGATACAGTTGCATCGCGACAGACCGCTCCACTGGAGGGATAGCCTCGTAACCCTTCGCCGCTCCTCTGTCAACGGTAGTGAGGGGGGAGGAACTACTAAGATGGTTTACTAAGGGACTTGAAGGCGAGTCTCGATCTTAACACCGAGATGACCATGTTCCCACAGTGAGAACATAAATCATCCACGAGAGCTGCTTCAGCGTGCTGTAAGCCCAAACACGTGATGCATCTATCGTGACCGTAAGAGGGGGACAGAGCCCTACCGCACCCAGAAATGCACGGATGGAATGGCATTTTGAAAAAGGCGCAAACACACCAGTGTTGCTCTTTCAGGAAATGGGACCTGTCACCAGTGCCGGAGCACACGGGAAAAACGAATAACAAATAACATATAACCGCGGCAACACTGTACAGTGAAGCACTCACTACTTTTACTCTTAAATGAAATGCTGTTAAAACAGCAGGTGAGAGCTTCAGTAGCTCGCGATCACCGCTGCAACTCGCTGTAGAAACACCAGCACTGGGAGATTCTTCCAGAAGATCACCGACACACTCGCACGTTGTAACACAACAACACTCTTCAGAGACATTGACACCGATCGGCTCCGAAGCGAAAGACTACTGGTGCGTGCATCCACTTTCATAATTATACCCGCACTGCGGGGCGGAGAGTGTGATGCAATTCACACACGCCAATGGCTAGTTTTACCAATACTCGAAGATGACAGGCTCCCTAAGCGTGATCCCAATCATCCTTCAGGGAATGAGGGTAACATACGTAACCAAAATATTCCGATCAGTGGCCGATCGTTTGGAGTTAGAAAAATAATCAGTCGACACGTCGACTACGTCGAACGTGAGCGACTGAAAGGGAACCATCTGAAAATCAAACATTTTGCTGATGCAAAAGACTCGCGCCAATACGAAAGACTAAGCAGAGATGGCGTCTCAATCTACACCGGGCTTGAGTAAAATAATGATGCAGTTACAAGGTGTGCACAATTTAAACTATCTTGTTAAAGAACTCCACTATCAGTAGCTGCTGTTCTGCGACTCACTTCTGAACTTTTCCCTTTCTTCATTAAAGGTCCCGTTCTTCGTGATCCCATGTTTCAAACTTTAGTTAGTGTGTAATGTTGTTGTTAGAATATAAATAATATCTGTAAAATTATAAAGCTCAAAGTTCAATGCCAAGCGAGATATTTTATTTAACAGAAGTCGCCTACATCGAACGGCCCGTTTGGACTACATCCCTCTACTTCCTTCTTTAATGACGTCAGTAAAACAGTTTTTTGACTAACCTCCGCCCACAGGAATGCTCCCTCAACTCTACCGAAATTCGTTTATGTACTTGCGCACTTCTTATAACTTACTGTGTTTACTCAGCTCTTACGGTGATTTTCTGAAGTAAAACTGACGCTTCATCTTTTGTGTGATGTACAATAAACTTTATTAAACTCATCAGTATGTTTGATCATCATTCGGACCTGGTCCGAAACAGCAGACTTGTAGGGTATTAATAATGGATACATAAAAGCAGATGACAAATACGTTATAATAACCGTAATTAAACTACTAAACTATACCTGTTTCATCTCTATACAGCACTCTGACTCTGTAGGCATTATTGTCCGACTCGAAATGAACACGTTACTGAGAGTTTCTGATATTATCATCATTCCGTGAGATGAAATTGTCCTGAGAGACTGTGCGCGAGCTCATGAAGCTCCGCCCCCTGGGTCGTCCAGCAGCAGCTTATTTGCATTTAAAGGGCACACACTAAAACAGCGCGTTTTTCTGAGCCCCAAAAAATGAAAATTTTAACATGCTGTAAAAAATGAACTGTTGGGTATTTTGAGCTGAAACTTCACATACACACTCTGGGGACATCAGAGACTTATTTTACATCTTGTGAAAAGGGGCATAATATGGGACCTTTAAAGCTTCAGTGAAGGGTTGCCAGATATCACAAAAAAGAAAAAAACAAGCCCCTTTAAAACGCAATATAATAAATAGACATGGCAAAAACTGTACCTGGGGAATACATGTAAACAATATAACTAGTTTTACCAATATCCTAAAAAATTTTAGAAGGCAAGAAATTTAATTTATTTTGAATAAAATAGTTCAATATAATATATTCCAAATGATTTCCACTCATATTATTTATTGCTTGATTTTTTTTTTTCAGATAGGTCTATTTCACTTAGGTCAATTATTACTAGTTCTATTGTAATGTGTTGTGCTATTGCTTGTAATAAGTTTCTTTGTTCTTATTTTATCACAAACTGTTTGCTTGTCTTCTCTTCAGTAAGCTTAAAAGTTTTTTTCCCCCTTAGGCTAGTATTAGGATTAGGCTAGTATTATTGTGACATTGAAATTGGTGATGAGAATTATGAAATTTAAATTGGATTAACATTTTTGATATCATAAAAACCTTATTAAAAGCAAATGCAACTATGTTGTGTTATATATATTTATCGTGAAATAAATGTACTCAAATCTAGATATAAGATTCATATCTCCCACCCCAACATGACAGTACACTGTGTTCTTTATGCTGTCTCTGGTTTTTGTTAGGATGGAGCTGTCAGAACTGCATCAGGAAAATACACAATAACAAACTCATCTCTGCCCCAAAAAAGCAGCTAAAGCGGGAATGAGTTTTCTTTATTCTTGTTATTTCCCGTTTTGCCTCTGCTTTCGCCTGCGATTATGTCATGTTATGGCCACTCAGTTATTGGTATTCAGCTGAACTGAATTCATAAAAAACCTATATAGGAGTAGCTTTAGAATACTAAAGTTAAGCAAAGTTATTTCATGGCTGAGATACATTCAGGTGGGCTGCTTCTTGCTGCTGTCAATCATTATAGCCTCATACTGTGCAGCTGTTAAAGTTTCTAACTTTACATTATACATATTTATAACATACACAATGTAATGGCTATACCAACTTAATATTGCTTACAAAAACAAATACTGATAAACTATGCACATTACTGTGCAAAAAAAACTATATATATTTGACAGAATTTTAAGACACTTGCAAAATTCTTAAAATTCAGTTAATTCTTAAGTCTTAAAAGTTAACTAATTGCTCCCACATGTGAACTGTTCCATCAAGCATTTTGCGAAAGAACAAAGAAAGTGTTCTGTGAATTAAACAGTTTAAATATGTCAATTTAAAAAGTTGACAACATTTTTATTTTTTAATACTTTTATGACTGATTCCTATATATTTTATAACTGATAACCTGTGGTAAAATCACTGTAACATGCCTCTCATGTCTTATTTCTTTAATGGGGAAATGGAACATTCTTGCATCATCTTTATGCCACTACAAATGCATTTTAAGTCCTTAAAAGACGTCTTGCAGCCCATTATGACTACTGTAAGAGACTCTTTGAAGAATCAGATGTGTTCCTACAATAGTCACATTCAGATCCAGACTCAAAACACATCTGTTTAGCTGTGCATTTACTGAATGAGCACTGTGCCACTGTGCGTCTGACTGATTACACTGTATTTTATTTCTGCATCCTCCTTTTGGTTCTAAACTCAAATGGCACTGAAAATTGGATAAGAGACAAACAAAAATTACTTGCTGAAATTGGAGAAATTGAGAGATGAAACCATGCTGATGACCTGGATCTGTGGTGGAGTAGTGAGTTTGATGTGTCAATTAAACCAGAGGTTCTGTGGGGTGCAGACTGGATCAACTCCATTCCTAGAGCTTCCGAACAAATGTTTTTTTTGGGGTGGGGACTGATGGGGCAGTCAAATAGATTTTTTTAGGCGCGTCGAAAGATCAACACAGACTTTGTACAATCCACATGGGATAATCCAGCCCGTTCTCATCCCAAGGCGTCATATACTGACGCTTTTGACATTTTGTCTACATCGAACGCACATGGCACCCTTTAGCGTCAATATGAGACGCAGATAGATATGGGCCAGAGGGCGCCTCCTAGCGGTCTAACCCTAACCCTACACTAGACCTAAACCTACCCATTACCGAACAAAGCTCTGTGCGTGTCATATTGACGCTAAAGGGTGCCATGTGCGTTCGATGTAGACGAAATATCAAAAGCGTCAGTATATGACGCCCTAGGATGAGAATGCGTTGCAGCATCTCACAGTATAGCAAGCAGCTGTACAAAATATGATACACCAATGTTTTGCCAGTTTATCTTTTAATTATTTTTATAACTGTCTAAATTGTTAAAAGGTACCTGAGGGGGATTTACTCATGATGGTCAAAGGAACTCTGCGGTGACTAGTACGGGGATACTAGTCTGGTGGGTTTAGTTAATCCACGGCATTGTAGTGGGGGAAACCCTGAGGGTCTGGATGATCAAATTTGTGAGCAGGTTGTGAGTGCTCACCTTTTTCAATTGAGGTGAAAATTGATCTCTCTAAAGACGTCTAGTTATATGGATGCGCCGAGGGAAAAACCACAGAAAAGACTGACCATCATGGGAAAATCTCAGAGTATCCACTGTACGTCCGGCTGACTGCACTGTATTCTTCCTTTTGATTCTGAACTCAAATGGCACTGAGAATTGGGTAAGAGAGAAACATAAACCACTTAATTGGGGAAATTGAAAGATGCAAAATAAGATACA
Source organism: Scardinius erythrophthalmus (assembly GCF_964197995.2). NCBI lineage: Eukaryota > Metazoa > Chordata > Actinopteri > Cypriniformes > Leuciscidae > Scardinius > Scardinius erythrophthalmus. Next base: position 27,929,256 of record NC_138237.1, on the reverse strand, counting down.
CCGGTGTTTTTCGAGATGAGAAGTTTATTCTATGTATCATCTTTTTACTACTTTAATTCATTTTACTCTAATTCATTCCTTTTATAACTGTTTTAATTTCCCTTGCTTTTATTTTCTGCTTATTTTCTATGCAAAGCACTTTGAATTGCCATAGTGTGAAATTTTAATTCCTTTCTATGTAAAGCATTTTGAATAACTTTTAATTTTCCTTGCTTTTATTTTATGATTATTTTTATTCCTTTCTATGTAAAGCACTTTGAATTACCATAGTGTATGAAATGTGATATTTTAAACTTGCCTTGCCTTTGAGAGTGAATTTATTGTCTAATTTAACGGTTTAAGCATTCACACGGATACCTAGCAATTCAAATCAAGCCTATTGTGAGCCTGTTAATTTCACAACTTTTGAAAACTGACCTCATAATTCTATAATAAGCAGAAACCTACTGAGCAGATAAAATGAACAAAAGGAGAATACAAATTGAGTATCAAATAATTATTTAGTTTGAAAGTACAGTCTGTCTGGCTCTTACCAGTCACTCAATATCCATTCCAAATCAGATGTGTTTTTTTCTGTTCACTCAACAGCCTGAGGGAAAGTGGCATCATGTCGAGTTTCATCATTTCATTCCCATATTCCATAGTTTGTATCAATAAATAAAACTCCCACACCTGGACTTGGAAGTTCGGTGAGGAAATTGAGGCAGTGGCCACACCTGCTTCAAACTCCAACTTTGTAATAAATTAAGGTTCTTTGTCTCAGTTAGATTTCAGGAGATGCAACAAGGTTGAGGTGATTTATTGTTCTGTGCTTTAGTGGCAAGGCCTGAGGGTGGGCTGGAGCCAAGAATTACTGGTGAAATGTAATTGAGTTGGATGAGACGTTAAGGTAGCTCACTCTACATGCCTGACGTATTGCCTCCTTGCTTAGAATTCTCAATTAAAACAGAACATCTGCACCTTGCATTCTGCAGCAGAGAGCCGTCCAAGTCATCTTGCGGTGATACAAAGTGGAAGAAATTGTGTGAATGCATGTCAATTTTTAGGTTAGGTTATTCACTGAATTAAAATCCTTGTCAGTATGTTTGTCTTCAAATAAAGAATGAAAACATACATAAAACAAGACACATTTCAAAAGAAAACGCCTCGGTTACGACTGTAACCTCGGTTCCCTGAAGAGGGAACGAGCGTTGCGTCGAAAATGACGCTATGGGGAACGCTTTGCGTGATGACGTCTTGAAGCACATGTAAAATCAGTCCAATGGTGTGGCGGAACGTCAGAGGCGGGTGACGTCACGTACCAGGAAGCTATAAAAGCCGGCCCGAAACAGAAAACGAAAGCTTCGTAAAAGTCTGAAGTCGAGCTGACAGGCATGAAGGAGATATGGCAAGGCGACGCAACGCTCGTTCCCTCTTCAGGGAACCGAGGTTACAGTCGTAACCGAGGCGTTCCCTTTCAAGGGAACTCCCGTTGCGTCGAAAATGACGCTATGGGGAACGTCTATACCAACGCCTCCATAGCTACGAATGTCTGTCCTGTGTGAAATCTAGTAGAGCAGCACTAGGATGACAAAACATGAGACCCTGGAGCAGAGTCTAGATCCAGAGAGTAGAACCTGACGAAAGTGTGCGGTGAGGACCAGCCTGCCGCATCACAGACGTCCTGTAAAGACACTCCAGAAATAAGGGCCTTAGAGGCCGCCATACTCCTCGTCGAGTGCGACCGGACAGCCAAAGGAGAAGGCTGCCCAGCCGCCTCATAAGCAAGTGAGATAGCCTCGACCACCCACTTGCTCATCCTTTGCTTAGACACCGGGCCTCCTTTGTTAGGGGACCCAAAGCACACAAATAATTGATCACTTCTTCGCCACAGGGCAGCTCTGTGGACATATGCGTCTAACGCCCGCACAGGGCAAAGCAAATTATTAGCCTCCTGGTCCGCATTTTGAAAGGGAGGAGGACAGAAGGCCTGCAGAACAATAGGTCTGGCCACATTAGTGGGGACCTTGGGGATATAGCCCGGTCTCGGATGAAGAAATGCTTTGATCATACCCGGAGCAAACTCCAAGCATGACGGAGCAACCGACAACGCTTGGAGATCCCCTATTCTCTTGAGAGAGGAAATGGCAAGAAGGAAAAGAGCTTTCAGCGTTAAAAACTTCTCAGGAACCTCCTCAATGGGCTCAAAGGGGGCCAGGGACAGGCCTTGAAGTGCAATGGACAAGTCCCATGGTGGCACCCTAGAGCGAACTGCAGGCCTCAGCCTCCAAGTGCCACGAAGGAAACGGGATATTAAAGGGTCTTTACCCACAGACATTCCACCCAAAGGAATGTGGTAAGCACCAATGGCCGCCACATAAACCTTTAAAGTGGACGGGGTTAGACCTGCTGTGAACCGGTCCTGCAGGAACTCCAGCACTGTACCAATTGGGCAGTTAACTGGGTCCAACCGACGGTCACTACACCAAGAAGTGAAGACTCTCCACTTCAGGGCATAAAGTTTCCTCGTGGAGGGAGCTCTGGACTGTAGAATGGTCTCAACAACCTCAGTTGAGAGACCTGACTCTATGAGCTGGGCCCCCTCAGAGGCCAAGCCCACAGGTTCCACAGTTCTGGGCGGGGGTGAAATATTGAGCCCCCTGCCTGGGACAGAAGGTCTCTCCTGACGGGTAACTCCAGAGGATGCCCGTCGAGGAGGGAGACCAGATCGGGAAACCATACTCTGCCCGGCCAACGCGGGGCTATAAGAAGCAGGCAAACCCGGTCCCTGCGAACTCTCTCCAGAACTCCCGGGAGCAGAGCAACTGGGGGAAAGGCGTACAGACGTAGCCTCGGCCACGTCTGAACCATAGCATCCAGTCCCAGAGGAGCTGGATGCGTGAGGGAGAACCAAAGTGGACAGTGAGAAGTCTCTCGAGACGCAAACAGATCCACTTGTGCTTGGCCGAACTCCCTCCATATCAGCTCCACCACCTCGGGGTGGAGCCTCCATTCCCCGGGCCTCGGCCCCTGCCTCGACAGAGTGTCTGCTCCTATATTCTGGACCCCGGGGATGTAAGCTGCCCTGAGTGACAGTAACTTCCCCTGGGACCACAAGAGGATATGGCGTGCCAAGTTTGATAACGGGCGCGAGCGCAAACCCCCTTGGTGGTTGATATAGGCGACTACCGAAGTGTTGTCCGTATGTACTAGCACATGGTGTCCCCTGAGATCTGTGATAAAGCTCCTCAGAGCCCGGAAGACAGCTAACATCTCTAGGCGATTGATATGCCAGGAACGATGATGGTCTTCCCACAGACCTTGAGCTGAGCGACCCTCCAGGATCGCTCCCCAACCCGTGAGGGAAGCATCCGTCGTTAGCAGTTTGCGACGACAAGAAGCTCCCAACACTGGGCCCTGGGACAGGAACCAAGGTTTCCTCCACATAACCAGGGCACGTAAGCATCGCCGCGTGACCCTGATCGTGCGAAATGGGTTGCCCCTCGGGGAAAACCCCCTGGTCCTGAGCCACCACTGCAGGGGCCTCATGTGTAGCAGTCCAAAAGGTATCACGTTGGACGCTGCTGCCATGAGACCCAACAGTCTCTGGAACTGTTTGACAGTGAGTAGCTGGCCTAGCTTTACACTTTTCACAGCTGCAAGGATGGACTCTATACGTGGCGGTGACAGGCGCGCCTGCATCGACACTGAATCCCAAACTACGCCTAAAAAAGTGGTCCTCTGGAGTGGAGAAAGCACACTCTTCTTGGCGTTCAGCCGTAACCCCAACTCTTTCATGTGGGCGAGAACAACATCTCGATGTTGAACCGCCAACTGATGCGACTGAGCTAAAATCAACCAATCGTCGATGTAGTTCATGATGCGAATACCTTGGAGGCGCAGCGGCGCCAGAGCTGCATCCATGCATTTGGTGAAAGTGCGGGGTGATAAAGCTAGGCCGAATGGAAGAACACGATATTGGTATGCTTTGCCCCCGAAAGCAAACCTCAGGAACTTCCAATGACACGGACGGATGGAAATATGGAAATATGCGTCCTTGAGGTCTATCGTGACAAACCAGTCCTCGGACCTGATCTGTGGCACGATCTGTCTCAATGTTAACATTTTGAACTTGAGCTGCATGACTGACTCGTTCAGAACTCGAAGATCTAAAATGGGACGCAATCCCCCGTCCTTTTTCGGAACTATGAAATACCGGCTGTAAAATCCGGTTTCCCTGTTGGAGGGAGGTACATATTCTATGGCCCCTTTCTCTAACAGAGTGTTTACTTCCTGTTCCATAACCAGAACCTGCTCGGGGCCCACCACTGTGGGCAGGACCCCCATAAACCGAGGTGGGCGTTTTTTGAATTGTATCTGATACCCTCTTTCCACGGTCTGCAGGACCCAACGAGAAACATTCGACAGTAGCTTCCACGCTGTCAAAGATTCTACTAGAGGTACCAGCCTCTCGAGACTGGTTTCTGGATTTCGTTGTTGTTGAGTAGTCAATTCGTCGCCCTGTAACGGCGCACCGGCAGGGAACGACCGAACAGACTGCTCTAACACCCTCCTCGGAGGGGGCGGGCATCCCGAGGCCACTACGTTTCCGGGTGGTCCTTGAGATATGTGCTCGCCGGAGACCGCTGCGCCCTGTAACACCGGAGGCGGCAGGGTTGGCAGAACGGTCCCCTGAGGGTACCGAAGAGAGACGGGCACCGTAAAAAGAGGTGTTAACCGCTCTGCTTCGGGGGGGACTACCCTCATATGTCCTGAGCCCTCGGACATCAGGATTTCTTCCCAGCAGCCTTCTTGGCGGTAATAACGGTCCGCAGATCCGCTCTACCCCTCGAAGACTGCTGGGTTTGAGCGCGCCCTCCGTGTCCCCGAGATTTTTGTGGGGGAGCACGGGAGGACACACTCTGCTTTTGAGTGGCACGATGATCAGCGCTCTTTTTAGAGGAGTGAGGCTGCTCCCGCTCAGCAGCCTCAATGAAAGAACGGCGGGGGAGAAGTTTCTGGAGTGCAGCAGCCTGTTTTGAAGCTTCTTGCGATTTAGCTACCGCACTGTTCACTGCATCTCCAAATAGCCCAACAGTAGAAACCGGCGCATCTAAAAGAACATGTTTTTCTCTATCTTTGATGTCACTCAGATTGAGCCACAGATGCCTCTCAGTGGCCACCAGGGCTGCCATAGACCGCCCGACTGATTTAGCGGTCTCCTTGGTGGCCCTGAGAGACAAATCTGTGGCTCTACGCAGTTCGGCTACTGTGTCAGGACCAATACCCCCGCCCTCCTCTAAATCACCCAGTAATTCTGCCTGATAAGCCTGCATAAGGGACATCGTATGCAGACACGCTGCAGCTTGACCAGCGGCTGCATACGATTTATGAATCAGGGAAGATGTAAACTTTACTGGTTTAGTGGGGAGTGTAGGAGTCTTCAAGGAAGATGCCGTTGCTGGAGAGAGATAGTTCGCCAACATCTCCTCCACCTTCGGCATCTCCCCATAACCATGCTCTTTATATTTATAGATGGAAGAGTAATGGGATGTTTGTGGTGTGTAAACTCTGTATGACATTGGTTTTCCCCACGATCTCGACACCTCGGTGTGGAGATCGGGGAAAAACGGAAGACTCCTGCGCTGAGGCTGTGCACGAGATGGCAGGAAGCGTTCGTCGAGTTTGCTTTTCGAACGAACGTCCTGCCTATCCTCTGGCCACTCAATAGACAGTCTGTCAACTGCTCTAGTAACTACATCAAGCAGCTCTTCAAATGCATGAGACTGAGGTGGCGAATCCTCAGACTCAGCTTCAATACTGACAACATCCAACTCCTCAGAGCTGGATAGTTGTAGTACTGGTGCCTCTATCGGGGGGGAAGAAACCGCAGCGCGTGCTTCCACACCCTGATGAGAGGCACTGGATCTGTCAGTAAGAGGCTGAGATAAGGCAGAGCCCGTCTCAACATCCACTGACAGATCCATTTGCGAACCCCAGGTCTGAGATCGCCGCCGAGCCTCAGCCGCGGCGGGACCCGAGCCCTGGGGAACGTGGTCGGGATTGAACCGAGCCAAACGGGATCGGAGCGTCCGCAATGGAAGCGCACAGCAATGCACACAGTCACCACCCTCGAGTGCTGACTGGGCATGCTCCTCTCCCAAACAAACAACACAAAGAGTGTGTGTGTCACCTCCCGTTAAATAACGCGGGCAGGGATGGACACACACTCTAAACTGCTGCTTGCTCGCCATACTGAATAATATATATATATATATAGACAGACAACACCAAATAAACGGACAGATTCAACACAGAGCGCAACTGAAGACTCAGAAAGCAGGCTTTCGTTTTCTGTTTCGGGCCGGCTTTTATAGCTTCCTGGTACGTGACGTCACCCGCCTCTGACGTTCCGCCACACCATTGGACTGATTTTACATGTGCTTCAAGACGTCATCACGCAAAGCGTTCCCCATAGCGTCATTTTCGACGCAACGGGAGTTCCCTTGAAAGGGAACTGAGTATGTTAAATTACGATTTAGCATTTTTTTTAGCATTTTTAGCATTAGCATTTTTTTAAACATAAACCAATAAAATTTTGTGTTTTTTTTAAACATAAATCAATAAATTTGTGTTAAATGTTTGATAACGTAGTCAAGCAAAATCCTAATCATATTAATTACCGTTAGGTGTCTCCGATGTTGTAAAGAGCGAAACCATTGTGCAACATTTACAACAGTAACTTGAGTAAAAGTTGACTGAGTGGATCTCTGAGCTGGTGTGAGTGACTGAGTGAGTGGAGGTGGGGCTAATTAGCATATTTATGAATCTGCGTATACTAAATGAAGCAAGGGTTTAGAGTTACATTCAAGATATTTTAAGGCATCAAGACTTTTTTTTTTTTTCACAATATATATCTTTTTTTTAATGTCATTTTGGTGATCAAAGATGAGTTTTAAGGCACCAAATTATTGACTATAGGGGGGCTTTAAGATATGATGTTGTAGTTGCATCAGTTGGCTGTTCCATAGACTGAGTGAGGAGTTTTTTTCCAAAGAGAACTTCAACAGTCATGTCCTGTTTTAGTAAGTACCTCAGAGCCAGTCACCTGTCTGTGTCTGCTGTGAAGAGAACCACATGACCCCATCAGCAGGGCAACCCACCGGTGTGTGTGTGTGTGTGTGTGTGTGTGTGTGTGTGTGTGTGTGTGTGTGTGTGTCTGGCACCAGCTCAATGTGAATTATATTGTGTGTGTGTGTGTGTGTGTGTGTGTGTGTGTGTGTGTGTGTGTGTGTGTGTGTGTGTGTGTGTGTGTGTGTGTGTGTGTTTGTGTAAAAGAGAGAGAAAGAGTGACATATACTTACCTCTTAGAGACAGATTGATTCACGGATCTTGCTTTGGTGTTTCTTTTGGTGCCAGGGTCAGATTTGGCTGCTGGCAACAGCGATGCCCCTGCCCCACAGAAGTTGACTTGAGAAAACACCAACAGCCCACCACTGATTGCCCTGATTACGTCAACATGTACATTTTTAGTGATTTAAAAATCATGCCGTTATGCATCACAATACTTCAAAACTGTACATAATCACCAATATACATAATCATCAAACACCTAAGAGCATATATGATCAAATAAAGACATACCATTAAGAAGCATCGGATTACATAAATCCATACAGTGGCAAAACAAACATGTAAATATTACATAAATTATAGAAAATATATTGATTTGATGGAGCAATAATGGAGTATTACTGTTTAAAGCACATAAACATTCACACATTATATACAATGTTACAGATATTCTGTACTGTGATGTCAATGTATCATGCAAAGAAAAGGGATTAATTCAAACTATAGTCTCACACCGCCAGATCTATACAGTCTCTTATCTCAAATATACTTTATAATCAACCTGTCATAACAGTGTAATTTTAATTAACCTGTCGACATGATGATGGTGAATTGCAGAGCTGGTACAAATATATCCACATCACTATCAGATGCTTTCTTAACTGTTTTCTCACCGCTGTCATTTTTGTTGTGTTTATTTTGTTATTGAGAGGAATCCGTGCAGCACATATTTGCATATTCATCAAAACGTCGCTCTCAGCAGCATGTACGGATATTTGTTAACAGTATATCATTGCAAATGTTTTCCATGAGTGCATTGGGGTCTTGCATCACATTCAGCGAGCATGAGTAATACATTTACAGCCACCGTTGTCACTAATACAAATAGCCCCTTTAATATAGAAAACTGTTATTTAAAATGTAATACTTTTAACCCAATAATACAGCCTTGGTGAGCATAATAGACTTGAAAAAATCTTACCAACCCAAAACTTTGGAAAGGTAGTGTATACAAGTAATGAAAACTATATATGTCCAAGCAAGCATCTGTCACTAATTCAACAAAGGTCACATTAAAACTTGCAAACTAGCAGCTATTTCTGAGGTTACGAATGATTCAGTGACCCAACTTTAATGAATGAGCGTCTTTGATCGAATCAGTTAAATGAGTAATTCAAAAACTCAGTAATAAAGAATCACTTGTTTAATTCATGAATTAATAAGTAGGTTTGAATAAATTGGTTAAATGAATTATTAATTGACTCACTCATTAAGACTCATAACGAGGTAACCTGCAGAAAGAATCACTGCAAAATCCCCACCACTACTGATCTAGTCTTGCATAGACAGACCTTCAGACTATCTTCAGACAGTGTTTCTCATTTTGTGTGCCATATGCATCAGACGTTCAGCCAACAGTTCTTGGGTGTGACGTCTGAGACTGAGATTACTACTGATCTAACACTATGACACAAACAGTCATACATTGAAAGTCTCAGTGCTGTTGGTCTTATAATAGCACTCTTGGAATGCTAATCGACAGCTAATCAGATTTGAAGGCCATAACTAACTTTTGTCTTAATATATAAATAGTACACTGACTGCTAGAAATGTCACTGAAATGACTTTTTGGTTTATCCTCCAAGGAAATTAAGCTGATATTGGTTTATTTGTTTACTAGTTGCATGTAAAAAAACATACACCAATCACTTAGAGACAAATCTAGCGGTTTGAAGAGCTGACATTTGCATTGTGAATATCAGAAACACGGTTCTCTCTTACTGTAATTTGAACTGACCAGCATCAACAGAGGAGTCTTTACTTTGTACAATGCAGTGATCTATAATTACTGTTTATCTAAGCAGTCAATAGTTTCTTTGGATAGCTTTAGTACAGAGAGAAAGTGACTTGATCCTGTTTAAACGACAAAATGGAACAATTCTGTCCATGTTGAAAACTATGTAGATCAGTTATACTACTAGGAATGGTGCGGTCAAGTGGTCAAAGATCTCGGCTGGCAAAAGAAGGGTTGTAATCCATATACCATAAACTAGATGTGTTCCTGAGCAAGACACTTAACATAAAGATGTTTCAAGGGGACTGTTTCTATAAATGTGCCCTGTAAGCCACTTTGAATAAAAGAATCTGCTACATACAGTAGCTCCAATGCAAAGGAATTATTGAATTATTCAGAAAATGGTTCTTATATAAAGTCTGCAGATATACTCTCTAAATCAAACACTTTCTATTCCAAAGCCTGAGTTTTAAAGCCAGACTGTGCATTGATGATGTCAAATGAGAGATGTTTGTAGACTTGTTAAGTCTTATGCAATTGATAAAACCTGCATGGAATCATGACATCAAAAATTCTGTTTAGTTGCACAAATTACTTTTAAATTGGCTTCTTGTTTCTTACATCGTCGTTATTGACTGAATCTCAGAGATTAATCAATCAGATCATGTAAACACTACTAAATATGATCATTTACATACGGTAATTGGCACATAATGTCATCTCACAGACTTTGAGAGATTAAATAATTCAATCTTAATTTAGAAACAGGATGAAACGGGGCATAGAAGTGCCAAACCAGAAGCAGATGACTAGTAACCTTCATCCTTCCTGCCTTGTATTTGTGTTTGAATACTAATCGATGAGTCAGTGTTGATCTTCTGTAAACGAACATCGATCCATGTGTTGATGGAAAGTTGATATAAGTGAATGTCTATAGAGCTGAGAAAGTCTGCTTATCTCCATTGCCAGATTGCTTTACAAAATGGTCTAAACTTCATGTGCCGATCAGTGTCTGTGAGCCTTTGAACAACACTTGACTTATTTCATGGCAGTAGAATTTTGTCTTCATACGAATAATTCAGACCACCCCGGTTGTCTGCAAAGTAATTCCCTTTTAACATGCTTTGTGAATGCAATGTGATCCGGGTTCACTTTGTTCCCTTTTGAGTAATTCCAAATATATTCTAAATAGAGCCAGTTCTTGTATTCTGTTATATTTTTGTTGTTGTATCGTGTTATTTTTTATTATTTGTTTGTTGCATTTTTGCATTTTTGAGATAATGTCGTGTTCTTAGTAGTTCCAAAAAAGAAAAAAGAAAATGTCTTAAGCTTTAGGAAAGAAGAATTGTGTTGCTTGCCCTCACCATGCAGTGCAGCCGTGTCCAATCCTGCTCCTGGAGGATCAATGTCATGCAGAGTTTAGCTCCAACCTGTCCCAACATACCTGCCTTGTACACATCCTAAAGACATTGATTAACTGGTTGAGGTGTATTTAATTAGGGTTGGAGCTGAACTTTGCTTACGTAAGGGCCTGTCCCAATACCCATACCTGCGGTCTTGGCCAATTGAGACTATGTGCACTCTTCAGAAAGTAAATCGTAAGACTGTCCCAGGTCGGAAAAAATTCTCAAAAGCTTAGTGCCCTTTATGCACACTAAATCCCTATCTCTAATACAGTTTCGGCATGTTATTTAAGGTTAAGTGTATCCTACCATTCATCATGTTCAGAAACTCACATGCCCGAAATCATGAGAATTCAATGAAAACTGTCCATTTGTAAATCAAATTACACATTACATATAAATTCATAGTAAATCATAGTGTTGCACATTTTATTGGTGCAGAGATGAGTATGTGTGTTTTGTAAAATGTTTGCAACTTAGAAGTGTCACAATTATTAAACATAGGGACTGAACAGACATTTAGAAGTGTATTTTAAAGCACAAAGTATTGAAAATCATATACATTATGCATCTTCATGCACTTGGACCAAAAATACATGTCATGTAAGTAGACAAGTGGTCAAGTGCACTTGAAATCATATGATCCATTACTAGTCGACACAAAGTATGGTCAGTTACAACACTATTTATAGTAGATAACAACACTACACCAACTACACCATCGGATTCTTAAAAATATCTTTCTCCATTAATGGACCAACATTTAAATGAGTAGGAATTTCATTATAAAAATCTTTTTACAAGATTATTTTTTCAAATGGCTCTTAGAAATGTGCAATGGACTTTTTTATTAGTTTTTTTTTTTTTTTTTTTTCTGTCTTCTGCACATCACATCACAGATCAAGATAGTTGCTAGTGAAGGGTTTGAAACTGGGTGCATTCTTGTTGTCTATCAGCCAATCAGCATCATTTTCCTGCAGCTACAGAGTAATTTTAATTTATTTTTTTGCATGGCATTTACAGCTGAGATGTTTGGCTCAAATTTTTCTATGGTACCAAGATGACAGCACACTTCCATGCGGTCGCGCGTCAGCCGAGCAGCTGCCGTTGAGTTAAATGGTAGAGATAACGGATATCTCCTTGACATGTCGACTAGTGGCAGAACTAATTGACTAGTCAACTAGGTTATGAGCCCCTGATGCATTTCTATCCCTCCTTTCTTTGAACCTCAGTGCTACTTTATCCCTTCCTCGGCTTCTTAACCTATTCATGCTGCGTTCTCTCTCTCTATCTGTCTTTCTCTCTCTCCCTCCTTTGGATTTCGAATCATGATCCTCTCTGCTGCAAAGAAAACTCCACCTACTCAGAGCTGCTAATGTAGTCACTGACAGTGCAAGCTCTCTCCTGCACTCTCTCTCTCTCTCTCTCTCTCTCTCATACACACACACACACACTCTCTCGCTCCCTCCACTCCGGTCCCACATAAATAAATAGCGTCAGAAGGATGTGGGAGAAGAGAGATGTTGCTGCCAGTGGAAAAAGAACAATGTTGAGGCAACTCTCCCCTGTTTATCTTCAGCGCATGCTTCCAGTCTGGGGATTACAGGCACGTTCCCTCTGGATTTCTTGCCCACTGAAGGATGCTCTGTTCTGACGGCGCTCCTGCCGTACACACAGCGAGGACTACTGGACTTTTCTCACTGTTTCCACCTACCCGCCAGAGAGCCACTGATCTTGCCAGTCAGAGAAGCCCATGGAGTCCATCCCCATGGTAGATGGTCCACTCCACATTTGTGCTCGGCAATAGACAAAGAGGCAAAGAGATTAGAAACATTGGCAGCCGATCAACTCCATGGTTTTCTGACTTTATCAAGGCTGTGATTTTTGGCATCTGATAAAGAGGTAGGACTTCAAAATATATTTTGTCCCTCCCGATTTAGTGTTTTCCGGGCTTTTGACTGCACTTTTTGTACTTTCATTGCTCATTATGGTTGAGTAAATTTGCAATATGGTATTTTGGGATTTTTTCTTTTTCTTTCTCTGATGCACTTGAACATGACATTTAATGTATTAGATTTAAAATTAAAGTTTGAATACAATTTGTTATGATACCATCCACCTTTCATTATTCTGTAGCTGTTGTGGAAACTAAGATGACTCCTAAATGAAGGTCCTAACCGCCAAAATTAGCTTTATTGGGTTAGAAGAGACTTAAAGATGTGCAAGAACCCTCATTTGAGCTAAATGTGCTGCTTTAAACTCGCCGAGCAGAACCACATGGTGACTTCTTGCAATATTATGGACGCAGGTGATGTGTGATCCCTGCTAAGGTTGCTCATTACTCTGAGCCAAGAGACTGAGGCTACACATCGGCTGAAACCAGTGTTGTTGCTCTGCCAAAACATCTCAGTCACACTCACAAATGCCAAACACGCCGTGGCGTATTTCCCATCCACAATGGCAGGCTGTATATCTGGTTTCTGAAACAGAAAGATGTGTTGTATGGCAGAATCTTTGTCTTCAGGGAGTTGTTGCTGCATCTCGATCATCTGGTTTAGCCAGAAGGCACTTTTCTGCCACTTTGGTGTCCACGATTTTTTGGTTTAGTGCCATTCAGCCTAAATCCACTCTCTCCTACCCACACATCTCTTCAAGCACCTTATAAAGTATTATATTTCTTTTTTTCTCCCACTTCAAAAGGTCCTTCTGGTTGCCATAAAGTCATTATGGAGATGTGTAGGCATCTTCAATGTGTACTTAGGGCCAAATGTGCCATTGGATAGTTTGTCTGCAGAGAAAAGATGTAGAAGGAGTCAGTTGTGCCGGAGATCTAATGAGCACCTGAGGGCAGGTTGACAGACTGTCTGGCCAGGGGATGGAAATATCCCTCTATAGATTTGAACAGAATTAATTGTCAGAGACAAAAGTTTTTTACATGCAACTTTTCTCACCTGTTTGTGACTGCACAGATCTGAAGCCCAGCAATGGCAATTAAAAATGATCGACTATGAAGTATAAATATGACAAAACCATCATGCGTTTGCAATATTTGTACATAGAATGTATACTCTGAAATGAAGATTACAGAATATAATTATAAAATGCTCTTTAACTTTTCTTGGCATTCCACCTTTCGTCATTCTAAACTGGATGTGTTACCAAATAGAAGTGAGCAGGGATAATTTTAACACTTTTTTTGGCTTATTTGTTTTGCATCAGACATCTTTGACATATTAGCAGTCATTTCTTGAGTCAAATAAATGCATAACTTAATCAAGTCGGATACAATTAAACTAGAAGCACACAAATGTCAGCATTGCATTCATAACAGCGGTATGTGATGAAAATAAGAATAAATGAAAAAGTTCTGTAATGTGAATAGCACTTGACATAACATGAGATTTTGAACGACAGACTTTGATAGTGACTTAAGACTAAATAGAAACACATAGCAAATGAGGCAAACAATGACTGATGGGAAATACATGCCAATTTAGATATTTAGACCTTAAAGTAAGTTATTAATTGGAAAATAACATCAGTGAAATACAACAGTTGGTTGAAAACCACATTCATCTGCACTTTAAAATAAGTTATGGCAAATGCATTCTGGGATGCCCTCGACCATTCTTTATCCGTATTTTCACAGTTGATAAATTCATGCTGAAAGGAACATTGTACAATTTCTAACAAGTCAGGCCCAAAACATCACTAAGCATATTGATTTGATAAAAGGATAGTTCACCCAAAACTGAACTTTCTGTCTATTTATGATGTTGTTGCAAGCGGTGACTTTATTTCTTCTGTGGAACACAAATGAAGAAATTTTATACATATTTAATCATTAAAAGAAAAACCCTGCGGCATTTTATTTCTCAAAAAATATGTTCTGTTACGTTTATTAAATGTTACAATTATCCCTGTTGTCCCCTAAGGCTCAGCTATACATTTCAGTCCCTGCTGCTTTCTTTAACTTGTGTGAAATGAGTTCCTGCTGAAATCCCTTATATTAGCCTAAGAGCTCTGTGCCACACAGCTCATCTGTGTAAGGGCTTCTATAGCGATTATTAATTCTGTTTGGGTGGGAGGCATGTATATCAACAGCAGACTCCACAGAGACAGGAAACGGGAGGATTATTTTTGCACTCTAATTAGTCTACTACAAGCTCCAACTTAATTGGTGGCCCCTAGTTTGCATTTGATGTGTTGAGAAATGAAAAAAAAAGGGCTAAAAGGAGGGTGAGATTAAATGAATATGTAAAAAACTAAACAATCCGTCAACATTCTTTTGAAGTGGTTCGGGAAAAGACCAGGCAGGATGTGAAGCCAGTAAAAGCTGGGTCTGTGCACTCAAATCAAGCAGGAATACTGTTTGAATAAATATGTAATCTGAGCCTACAGGACCATGATGCATTAAAAATGAGGACATATTTTTGATGCTCAAAATGTGCACTGAATTTGGTTGCTGTCATTTGCGCTTCGATCCAGCTGAACGCACATGCGGGCACACACATATGTGTAGGTACGTGTTTGTGTGTGTGTTATTGTTTGATTTGTTTTCTTGCAAGCACAGGCTGTGTCTTGTACTCTATGTCGTGTCATGCTGATGCATTTAGATAGGTATTCAAGTTATCTAGAGCTGATGCACTACAAAAACTTTGCTTTCTTTTCAAATATTAATCAGCCTTCATCTCTCATTCAGTAAAAACAGTGGTATAGTCCCTGGCCACAGGTGAAACTGTGTGTGTGTGTGTGTGTGTGTGTGTGTGTGTGTGTGTGTGTGTGTGTGTGTGTACAGTATGTGTATGTGTGTGTCTCTGTGCGTGATTTTTGATGATCTGTTGAATAACTATATTTGTTACAATTATTATCATCAGTGAGATAAACTATTGATGTGAAAAACATGCAATGATAATTATTAATATTATTAATTCCATCCAATAAAAATACCTAAACATACTTTAAAAGTACATTTACAACATAACAAGATACATTTACTATATACTGGACATGTACTGAAAAAAAGACAAAGAATTTTTTTTTTTTTTACATCAATCTAACCAGATTTAGTAAGGTTTATGCTTCAAACAAGGAAAAATACATATGTACATTATTTGCTAATTGTGTAAGAAAAATAAATAAAATTCAAGAAATATTCTTTTAAAACAAGTATTTAATTATAAAATATAATAAAAAATGTAGAAATAAAATCAATTAATTATTATTATTTTTTTTTTTTTCTCAGTGTAAGGGGCAAATAACAAAGCAACAATTAATATTGCTCCTGATCCATTTATATTGGTTACATATATTGTATCGGTTCTAATACATACAACCTTGAATTCATAAAGTGTCTTTGTATTTGGCCAGTTAAAATATGATATCTGGCCAATAAAACCCGACAGTGAGAAAATGACTTGCACTTATTACCTGTCAAATATTATAGGGATTGAAAGGCCAGTGGAGTGTCCTGTTCTTTAAATCCCTTCTCACCCAAACCTCAAATTGATACGTTACCCTTCACATGAGGACTTATGTTTGCCTTGGGATTTATTCAGGAGAACAACTTTTGACACATCAGTCCCCCAAAGCGGAGAGGAATGTGAATCCATTTTGACAGTCAAAACTGCCACATTTGTCTATTAAAATGCCTCCACTTCCTGTGAAAAGAAGTCCTCCCGTTCTCTGTTTGGTTATTTAAATCCGTTATCTCGCACAAAGCTGTCCAGCTGCTCCACATGGGAGAATGAAACCTCTGTCAACCTCCCTGTCTGTGTCACAGAGATGCTTGTACCTTCCTGAAAGGCGTCACATGAAGAATCACGACGAACAGCGGAGACCGCGTGGGTGCAAACGCCTTCATTATTTGATTGCCATCTTATGTGTAAGGCCTGCTGAATTCTCAGCCACAATAAATGCGGCACGTGGGCCTCCGGCACGGCATTAAATGCACAATAACTCCGCGTATCGTTTTGATGCAGACCTGCACAGCTGCGCGACTGAAATCGGGATCTCCGGGACTCAGCTTAAGGGCGATCCTCCGTGACTGACACATAATGTAGAATGAGGGTCACCTTATTATACTGCCGACATCTGCTAGCCTCCAACTACAGGATTTGCTGGGGAAAATGGTGCAAATAAGACAGGGGTCTCACCACCTCAATTAAGGTTTGAACCACCCCAAGGGAAGTCAAAACAAAAGCTTGGAGAATCTTAAGGGTGTTAAACTAACAAAATAGGTACAAGTAGGCCTACATCACACAAAAAATGTCTGGTTAACTATAGTGGGACTAAAATACAGTTAGGGTTGCATGAAACAATAAGTCTTAACAGATTGAGCCCTGAGAATTAACTATAGAAGATCCTTTTAAAAAGCTGACATTTTTTAAATTTTCAAATATAAATAATTAAATTGTAAATTGTACATTTCAGTTGCATGCACACACTGCACTTCTTTATAATGAGCTGATGGGAGCCCTTTGTAAATACACAAATAATCAGGGGTTTATGTACATTTTCAAGTATGTTAATGTAAGCAAATGGATTATGGATAATATTGTCTGCGTGAGTGATGGTCATATTTACCTGCTGTATGGTCGGCTGCATTGGCTAATGAGCTTCTGGAGTTAGATTTATTTAACCCTTTATTCTGCAGGACTGAATGGTTGAAGAGATTTAACATTCAAACAATGGATTACACCTGCAAACTGCTGCTGCTGTGTTTTGCTTCACGAACGCAATTTTGTCAGCAGCAGTGTGTGTGCAAAATCTGAATCTGAATTCAAACTATCAATGTAGCACCAATCATTTTATTGAGTCAAATAAGTAGCATTTTTATTTTTATGACCAATTATACTGGGCTTTTGGCAGGTCTTGATCGCTTTACAGTTATTTTACAGTATTTCAAAGGTCCTTACAGCCTACAACAGCAAATGAACCAAAACCGATAAAGACGCTGACCAATCAAATAAATATGGCAAACTATCTCCATGTTTTCCCTCAAAATTACGTTTTATCTAAGGAAAGCACGCTCTCTTTCTCCGGTTCTCTTTCCCATACAAATGCGATTCAAAATCTTTTGAATTCAGCATGTCAATAATGTAGTCTGACAAAACAGTTAAAATCTCTGCAGGAGTTTTAAGATTACATCGCTCCGCATTTCAAAATATATTGTAATGTTATGCTACAGTCATATAGAATATTTTTTATTTAACATTAGAGAAAACCATAGCTTTAAATATGCCATGTATGTCCTCATGCCATGATCCATGATGGATATTGGTTGCGCTACAGTATTTTGTATGTGTTTAAATTGGATAGCAAAATCTGTATATTACAATGACTAAAACTATTTTGAAATAAAATGATATAATATTGCTCAAATACTCAATTTTTACTAGGTGGAACTGGATAGTCTGATTTAATGAAATGTGATTGCATGACAGTCACTAGTCTTGGCTGTCAAATAAATAGCCACATCTCTATATATGCTTGCATGACTTTGATCTCCACACAGTTTGTCTATATAATTTGGGAATGTCTGAAACATTTGGAGTGACTGCTGTCTTGTGCATTTACATAGACCCATATTCAATGTTCATCTGCACCTCAGGTGTCCTGTCTAACTGCTAAAGCCTGTCAGATTTGTTGCTGAGAGGATTTTTTTCTTCTTTCAACCAGAGAAAATGCATGCTAGCCAAATCTATAAATAACAAATCTGAAATACAGAGTGGTAGCAACATTGATTGCAAAAGTCTTCCTTACTGCAGCTGGGCTGAGTAAGGAAGCTGCTAATTTTTCCACATTACAATGGCACTCAATCAGACGTCTACCTGAGGTTGATGCAGCTTTACTCTAAAGAACACAGAACAGATGCAAATGGCCTTTTCCACTGGGACAAAATATCGGGAATAATCCACTTAATAATCCAAAATAATCCACTTTACTTCTGCAACCTAATGTTTCATCCATCTGAAAATGTTGCTCAAATACAATATATTTTCAATGATATATATATATATATCAGCCCGTTCTCATCCCAAGGCGTCATATACTGACGCTTTTGACATTTCGTCTACATTGAATGCACATGGCACCCTTTAGCGTCAATATGAGACGCAGATAGATATGGGCCAGAAGGCGCCTCCTAGCGGTCTAACCCTAACCCTACCCCAGACCTAAACCTACCCATAACCGAACAAAGCTATCTGCGTCTCATATTGACGCTAAAGGGTGCCATGTGCGTTCGATGTAGACGAAATATCAAAAGCGTCAGTATATGACGCCCTAGGATGAGAATGCGTTGATATATATATACAGTATATGAAGAACTGATGAATCATGCACAAAAAGCTAAAAATAAATTGTATTTGAAAAACTGATGAATCATAGACAAAAGGCTAAAAATGTGTTTAAAAGGTCAATTTGCCTATTTACATTTAAAGACACGTTTTTAGACATGTTGTGGATGATCTTTTTTCTAGTTGATTTAACTGCTTTTATGCTTTTTTTTTACCATATGACACTTTTTTAATGTTTATATATATATATATATATATATATATATATATATATATATATATATATATACAGGACAGGCTACATACCATGTACTACATTTCCCACTGACAAATCAGTCTTCCCATGAAAAAGCCAACCGTTACCGGTACCGCTGGGAATGCTTTAACTTCACACATGAGCGAATGACATTTCTGCCCAAACCCGGAACATCAGTGGGCTGACACGTATTCCTATGCGTTCTCGTCCCTAGATGTTACAACACTCACTTTACGATGTCCTGCCCTATCACACAAACACATCTAGCCAAAATCCCGCCGTCTCCCCCCCAGGGTCTTCTCAGCCTAATGGAATGTAGACTCCTCACACAGCAGCGCACTCACAGAGCAATTACTCCGACAGATTCATTTAGGGCCGGCCGCAAGCTCTGGCAGTGGACGTGAGGCCAGCTCTGACAGCGAACAGACAGCCCATTCACCCTTCATCAGCCTCGCCGGCTTTCTCACTGTACAATATCCCCCACAGGAAATGATCATTTCAGTCAGAAATAACAATGAGGACTGTATCAGATACTGGATGGACGTCACTGCATTGTCCTCGGCTGAAGAAATATGTTTGGCAGCTGGCGCAAGGCGCTTTTTAGCCAATTTGAGGCTGTTTGGAGCCAGCTGGCAGGTTGAGTCTTGAGCTTTCGGTAGCTCTTTCGTTTGTCTTGCTCCTTCTTTTTTGTCGAGCCACAGATTCTGAACAAACAGATCCTCTGGGCCATAGCACAATGCTTCCCCAATTACACAACACGAAAGGTGGGAAAGAGCGGAAATTCAGGTTGAAAACTACCCACCTTGAGTATCTTAAAACAGACAGCCAAACTCCCCAGTGAATGGTGCTTTTTAAAGTCACTGGATTCTGATGGGCTGTCAGTGTTTTTACCATTTATCATCTGGAGAAGAAATGATCCGAAAGTGATTCCAACAATATTGGGAAACAGTTTATTTGGTTACACTTTATTTTAAGGTGTCATTGTTACAGTGTAATTATATATTTAAGTACTGAGTAATATTAAGCAATTGCATGTACTAACTACAGTTAGGGTAGGATTAGGATTTGATTGAGGGTTGGATATGGTAAGTACATGTAACATATGTAACAAGGGCACTATTTATTACATGTACTTACCATAGTAATAACAATAAATTATGCATAATTACATGCAACTAACCCTCAACCAAATCCTAATCCTACCCTAACCCTATAGTAAGTACATGTAGTTGCTTAATATTACTAAGTACTTAAATATATAATTACACTGTAACAATGACACCTTAAAATAAAGTGTAACCAAACGGTAGCACTGTATTTTACAGCCCTTTTTCCATTGTACATACTTATTATAGTAATTGCAATAACTGGGTAATAACTAGCAATACTAACCCTGAACCTAACCTTAACATGTACTTCACAGGGTGGTAAGCACCGTAAGTGCACTTACTGTAGAATAAAGTGCAACCGTAATAACTATAAATTATGCATACTTACTAACCCTATAGTAAGTACTATAGTAAGTAGTTACTTAATATTACTCAGAATTTAAATGTTTAATCACAGTGTAACAAAGACACCTTAAAATAAATTGTAACCCCAATATTGTTCCTCTGTGCTGTTATTGTTACTTCCCTATGTTCTCATAGAATTAGAATGATTATGTAAACTTCATAGTTATTGTTATCATCCTTGGTGAGAACTGCACACCTAAGCCACGAAATGTGACCACGCTCATGCTCTTTCGTTCTCCTTAAAAAAAACCTGCCCTAAGCCAACCCAATGTTAGAAAACCTGGACATGAAAAAAAAAAAAAGAGCTTTTCTAATTGGCTAGTTTTCATATAGATAGAAAAGCCAGTTTTTTTCTCGTCATAGAGCCTATCATTGTTAGGAAGACAGGTGTCACCTATTTCAGTGATATCTGTCACGTAGGTACATTTCATGTGTGGAATTAAAAAAATCACTTACAGCATCTTCAGGTAATGCATTAGTATAATGCAATATCTGGTGAGAGAGTGTAATTCAATATTGCATAGAGACCCATATACCAGGGTGCCTTGACACCTACGTTGTATTAGGCCTTTCTCATCTGGATAATTATGTAACAATGCAATGAATAGGTCTGAGCATATTCATGATTACCCTGTGTAGCCTAGACTTGTAAATTTCCCTTGTAAGCACCCTGATGTCTAAGGATTACTAATTCAGCCTGATGTTTCCTTTCCTTTTCATTGCTTATTGATTTCAAATTCATGACTCTGAAATGAAGGAACGGGTGCCTTTGAGTCCAATTAAACAAGCCTGGCATGGTCCTGGAAGAAATGATTATGGCAAATAAGAGCATTTTCATGGGATCGGTGTATAGCAGTCATATCACCTCTGGAGGATAATGCTAGCAGGAAAGGAAACCCATAAATGCTCCTCTGAGGGTAAGATCGAGTGGCTGCATAATAATCACACAGTTGCTTTGAGAGACTACAGCTGAAAAGCCATAAAATATACACACACAGAAGAGGCACTGTGTTTTTTATTATTATATGAACTGACTGATTGCCTATTCATGTTCATCTTTAAGTGTATTGCTGTTTTTTTGCTTTTATTGTTTTGTTTGTTTGTTTGTGTTCCTTTTTTTCGAGTGCACAATAGTGTATAGCGCGTCATTTGGGACACAGCTTGTGTACTGGGACTACTCTTTTGACATTAGCATAGGGTGTTTTTCGCATAGAGTGACTTCAGGGTAATTGGGACACTCTCTGCCATTGAGATGTCCCAATACACCCCAACTGTGTAGTATATAGGGACGTGTTTGATTTCGGATGCAGTGATTGTCTTATTTGAAGGCACACATGGTTTTGTTGGACTGACATCCATTACATTATGTTATGCAGCCGTTGATTTATTTGGTCTTAGCATTTGAATAAAAACTGCAGAAACAAGTCTGTCTTGAATCAAAAGGTCTGGATCAGGGTCGTTATAGTTTAGAATTTTTCATTTTTTTTTTTTTAAATAGTCTTTTCAGTTTAGTGTAGTTTTTGTTATTTTCACTATATCATTGTTAGTTAATTATTATTATTATTATTATTTTCAGTTTTCTTGGTTTATATTTTAGATTTATGGTAATATTTAAAAAAAAAAATCAACAGCAATAGTGTCCACTGTTAATATGCCATTACTATTTCGTGGCAATTTCATGTTTAATGCATGCAGGTTAAAGGTTTCCAAGTTTAGTTAGTTTTGTTTTAATTTAGTTTTTTTTTTTTGTTTTATGATAATAATTTTTATTTTACAATTTTATTTTTTTTTAAATTAAAAAAAACTTTCAAATCCATTGTCCATATCTGCTTTAGGGAATTCTTTCTATTAGTATTTTTTAAATGAACATTTCATGTTTAAAATATCAATATCAAGTTGGGTTTATGCTTAAAATAAGAAGAAACAAATGCTAATGGGTTTAGAAATAAACTTAATTCTATATTCTTATAAAACAAAACCTAATTTATTATGCAATTTTGCTTCGGGTTTTCAGATTATCAAAGTTATCTTGCTTTAAGCATGTTTTGATATTTTCTCTTGGAAAAAAAAGACAAAAGAATTGATCAAGAAAATTGATTGCAAAAATAATGATTGCGGTCTTCTGCACGTGTGAGATGTTGGTATGAAAAAGTCCAGTATTTGGTATTTTTTCTGTAGGTTTCAGGCACTGAGGAACCCCAGAGGGTGTAAGAATCGTTCTTTTCTGAATATGTTGTCACATTTTGAAAATTATGTTTTTCTTTTATCCCTGACGTGCTTTCACAGCCTCCGTCTCTGTTTTTCTGGCTCTTGGCCTAAGCCTTTTGATTTCTTCTCATCTCCTTTCCTGTCCTTCGGAGGAGCTCGCATTTTACTTTCTTCTTCCCTCTGTATTCTCTCTCTGTCCTGAAGGTCTGTCTTTGTGAAGGATATCCTCTGTCCACTGTCTAATTTAGTTTATGTCTTCTTCACCTCGGCCCTCGCACAGGCCTGAAGGACCTCAGCTCAGGAAAATAACTTGCATAGCATTGCAAATCTTTTATCCTACACTGAAAATGATTTTCAAGCATCTCAGTCAAATTCTGTATGTATTGTACTTACTATAATGATGTAAAGCAATGGTTCTTCACTGGTTTTGATTCATGACCCAGATTTGACAAGATATTATCAAGTGACGAACCAACACAGTACTGAGACTGTGAAAAAGTACATTGAACATGAAACGTGTTAGTATTACCATCGACTCTTTAAGCCAAACCAAGCCATGTGCAAAATGATTATACATATATATATCAACAGCATAATATCAACATCAGTTTATGAGAGTAGCACCACATGACATTTTACAATCATGCCTTGTCATAAAATTAATAATAATAATCAAATATTACTTATTATTAGTAGTATTATTATTATTATACATTTTTATTTTATTATTATCTTCTCTTATTGTTTTAAAGTAATATTTTTTTTCATTAATTTACAGTTTTTTTAATTATGCTTTTTAAGATGCTTTCAGAGGAGATCAGACAAATTAATAATGATGACATATCATAAGAGCAAGCAGAAAGGAGTGATTTAATAAACCTGGCTTAATGGAAAGGTCGGTGAAAAAAACATTTGATCGGTGAGGCTGTTTACATGACACCATTTTCAACTTTTATTTTATTTTTTGGCCGTTCATTTACACTTGGCCGTTCGTTTGGGGGTTTGAAAACGCAAACTGTTGAAAAGTGTTTCAAAGTGCAAGTTTTTAAAAACGATACCTTTATCATCTCCATGTAAACGACAAAAATGCAAATTTGTGAAAATTGACATCATGCGCATGCGTATTGCATGTTCAGCCTAAAGGTGCGTAGTGTTTCTTGCACTAGTGTATCTCTGTATGTATAGCCCTCAGTTTCAGTAGCACTTTGTCCATTATTGTTAATGTTAGATGGTTGTCCTGATTGCGTTTTGCTATTTCTGAGAAGCCTGAGTATTGTGTTACAGGGTAACGTTTTAGGGTACGTTTACAAAACACAGATGTACTAAAAACCGATACTTTTGCGTTACTTTTTTACTAATACTTTGCGTTTTTTTGCGCACAGACGACAACGTTGTCAAAATGATCCCCGTTCACACGGATCCACAAAAACGCTGTATTCTGCAACCAGGCCAGTAGTTGGCGATGTCACTTTGTAAAGAAACACTACGCACCTGAACACGTAATACACATGGAGCATGTTTTTGTAGTTTACACGGAGACAATAACAGTATAATTTTCAATAACTTGTACTTTGAATCCCGTTTTCAAAAGTTTGCGTTTCTAGGCCCCCAAAATTATGTTGTCGTGTAAATGAACAGACAAAACACAGACAAAGTTTTCAGCTTTTAGTTGAAAACGGTGTTGTGTTAACAGCCCCTTAGTTTGTTATTATGAAAACAACTACTCCGCATAGATCCTGCTTTTTTGTTTTTTCATCCTTTGCTGCAACCACGCTGTGACAAATGGATATTGTGACATCATCAATCAAAGATGTCAGGTCTGATACCGCAGAAGATTTAGCAGGATATTTGTGTTATCCCACCCCGACCTGTAACATAGAATAAGGTCCATTCCCTTCGACAAGACACTTGATTGACTCTTCCACATCCCAGAATGCAGTGTGTGTTAATGACCGTGAAAGTCGGTGATAAGGGCAGATGGGATTTAAAAACGACCGCCCCGGTTCACACAGGTGTGCTAAACGTACAGCCATTGTGCCCAGTTGCCATATAATTAGAATCCCCTCTCCTCTGAAATGTCATAATGGCTTTTATTTGGCATCCATCTTTCCCCGGGAGGGAAAAGAAAAGAAAAGAAAAGAAAAGAAAAGAAAAGAAAAGAAAAGAAAAGAAAAGAAAAGAAAAGAAAAGAAAAGAAAAGAAAAGAAAAGAAAAGAAAAGAAAAGAAAAGAAAAGAAAAGAAAAGAAAAGAAAAGAAAAGAAGTGGTGGAAGGGAAAATAATTCTTTGGAAGATAATCGAGTATAGCGTTAAAGAAAATACGAACCCCAGCAATTGAGAGGAAGGGGAAGAAACATTTCTGAAACATTTCGCTGTCAGCTCTCTTTAGATTTATTGATGGCATTCTCCTGTTTTTCGTTAGTTAATTGGAAGTTTGTTGGTGTGCTCATGGAGCGGGCGAAGAAAGAAAACGCATTTTGGCAAAGGCTGACAGAATGGACAAAGTAGAAGAAGAACAAATGCTGTCAAGGAGACAGCAAGATGTTTGCTAGTTTCCTCTTTCCACATGCACACCTGTCAATGGAGTACGGAACATAATTTAGCATTTCAATTAGGAATTTATCTGGTCTTTACATATGTTAGTGTTACTTTGCTACAGCACACAGCTAACCATGTGCAGAGATGTTCCGGCTGTGCATTGGGCTTAACGTGATTTGCACAAGCACAACATATTCCTAGAACAACATTTCTTTCATTTCAGCTCCCTCTGATTTTAGGGTTACAGTGCTGTGAAAAGTGTTTGAACCTATTTGATTTTCTTTATTTTTGAATTATATCTTTATACTGAATTTCGCATGAAAAAAAAAAGTGCATATACACTACATATTATTCACTGCAGTTTCCAGTTGAAATGAACACTAGGGGCAGTAAAACACCAACTTTTATTCCTTTTCACACAAATTATGATTACAGAAGCAGATTATTGATTAAACAAGATTTGTAAACTAATACATTTTGGTATAACTTTACAAGCTCCATATATATGTCTGTTCTGATGTAGTAAACTTGTTCAGTTGCTCGCCTGGTACAGCATTGCACTTACAATGTACAATGAGTACTGTGAGAAACAAGACACGATAAAAGAGCTCAAAGACTTGTAGAAGCAAAAATGGCATGGTTGCTTCAGCAAATGCATTTCTATCTCACGTTTGCTCTTGTTAACACTATCAGTTGGGTTTTGGAGTAGGGTTTAATGTAGGTTGTACGTTATTTTCAAACGCAATTGAGCATTAACCTTTAAGCGCCTCTCACTGGGCATTTCATTTTTGATAGTCAGAAATGTACTCGTATGCTACTGAATGTGGCAGTGCATGGCATCATCCAGACGAGTCAGATTCCCTCATGTCTCACCCTCCATCATAGGGTGACCACCTGTCCCGCATTTTGCAGGAGTCACAAAATTGGGAGCTTTGTCCCGCGTCATGCAAGACGTCAGCAGTGTCCCGCATTTGAATTGTCTGTATTCTTCCCTGAAATAACAATACAACAATAAGTCTATAATACTGAAAAATGAGATTGCCATTTTAAAATCCATTTGCACAGCCATTATGTTCTAGCTAGAGCGAGAAAATAATCAACCAATGCATTCAAAGTTTTTTTTTTTTCGCTGATGATGAATGTGAATGGAGCAAAGGAACCAGTGTGGACCTCATCAAAAAAAAAAAAAAAAAGCTACACCATCCAGGACATTTTCTAGATGTACTGGACAACATCCTGATTAAACCTACAAGATCCAACAAAAAATCCGTTTTTTTCTGAATCCGGATTTATTATTTTGCATGGTCTAAAGGGAAATAAACTAGTCACTACTTAAAGAAATGTATTTTAGCTACTATCCTGTTTTTCAGTCCATTATATTTAGTAGACCGAATAGGTCCTGTAGAGTAAATCACACTGTATCACTTGAACATGGGCAAATTGTGTGCCAGTCACAATTAACGAAGCTCATTTGGCGATTTAAAACAATATCATCCAGTTTGACGGCAAATAGGCTTTCCAGCTAATGTAAATGAATATTTACTATAATAATAGTACGCACACATCCCGCATTGTCCTGCAAAAATCACATCTACTGTCCTGCAACAGAGAAATAACCAGGTGGTCACCCTCCCCCACCATGTCTTTTCAGACCTCTATTACTTTCTTTGCATTGTTGAACACAAAATAAGATATTTTGAAGAACTTTTAAGAATGTTTTTTCCCATACAATAAAGGTCATTGGGATCCAAAACCGTTTTGGCATTTATCAGTATACGAGCTAAGGCATGATTCTAATTGTTATACGAAAATGGTGCTTAATGAAATTGAAAAGGACAGATTGCTGCAACATTGTTTGTTGAAGCTTGTGATTAGTTTTAAGATTAATAACCAGGCATTTTTGGCGTCATGTGACCGAAATGAATGAACATTAGGTGCAAGGATGGGCTATTGTAAGAAATCCCAGCATGCTCAGCAGTTGAGAATAGCTTCGCAATAATTGCAGATATCACGGGTGCTTTTGAAGTGCATAGAAACAGTTGCATCAACAAATGACCTTACAAGATCCATCTGAGAAGGTCAAGTTTTACTTCCTGGATTCCAAAGGAGAAACACGGTCTTTGCATTAGTGAGCTGTCGTCTTCTCTGCTCAGAATGTACAAACAGAGACGCTAAGTGCTCACCAGTTCATCCGGACACATTTATCACTTTTATTCAGCAGGATTTAATAAATAATATCTGTGATGCTTAATAAAGATGTGAAAGATTAATGACTTCGACAATGCATAAGCACATTGAGGCTAAAAGGAAGAAATTTCTGAATTACAGTATAGAAGTTATTCTTGACAGTATTGTTTAGACATTATTTTTAACATTTTTAATTTATTGATTAATCAGTGTAAAAGAGAATAAATAAATATTTAAACAATTACCTAAGCGCCTTTTACATATAATATTTATTTTTAGCACAACAACTTTTTTGTCATGATCATATCTTTAGTTTCATAGTTTCGTTGTCATGTTCTGTTTGGTTTCTAGTTATCACGTGCTGTCTCTGTTTTACCTGAGTTCGAGATCCTTGGTTTCTATGGATACTAATTAGTTCTCACCTGTTCCTTGTTTCCGCTAAAGATCATCTCTTCGTATTTAAGCTTTCTGTTTTCTTAGGTGCCGTTTACACGACATCGTTTTAAACTAAAAACGGAAGACGCATACGCACTGCAAACTGTATGTGTAAAACAGTACAGAAACCTTCTCGAGTATTAATATGCAGCTTAGGTGATTTTGAATACATTTTTCATGTCGATATACAATGGTTACATACTGTTAAAACCAATTGTGGTACTGATATATTTGTAAGATTGCCAACTCTATAGAACAGTGGCAAGGGAAACTAACTTTACCGCTCTCCGAGAGCCCCCTAGTGGTCAGGAGCATTTCCGTTGTGTTGAGGCTTGATTTCGTTGCGTTGTGGCTTGTTTGCTTTTTGTTTTGGCTCGATTTTGTTGTGCTGGAGTTTGATTTTGTTGTGTTAGGCTTGATTTCATTATGAACTTATGTTTGCTTTTTAAATTTTGTTGTGTTGTGCACTACTGGGCCACCGTAGGAATGGCGGTTGTTTTGATAACGTTGTCATGTACAAAGAAAAAACGTGTCCGTTTTTAGCACATTTTCGTGTAAACGTACCCTTAGTTCTGTGTCTATCTCAGTATTCATTAAAGTCTCCTCGTTTTGAAGTTCTGCGTCACACATGTTATTTTTATGCTGGAATATCTCTGTGATTGTTCTTACATCATTAAAACTTTGATGCTGACGTCGATTTTTGCTGAAGTCCTCAATTCAGATTTGCTGATCTGGTTTATAATAGTATAGATCTGACTTTTCATATGCTTTTCTATTTTTTTTTTTTTTTTTTTTTTTGGTCTTTGGAAGGCCATATGTTTGTTATGTAACAGAACACAGCTGTTCATGTCAATTTGCACAGCAATCTAATCACAGCTGTGAATTATAAGGTACAGTGTTAGGCAAATTCTATAGTAATTACAGAGAGATCACAGTAAACTAGAGGCATCAAAGCAAATTTAATACGTTCACTAGCAGTTATGAATTTGCTTGATGGCTCTCTTTCTGACTTCTAAACATGAATTACAACATATATAATTTTGTCATTTAAAATTGTTTTATTAGCACCATCTGCAAACAATATTCCACAGGTGTTTATCCCTTAGAGCGCCAGCAACTATTGGCTTAAACTGGCCAATTTTTATACCACAGTTTATCCGAACTTGTGCATGTAAGTGAATTTAAAAAATGAGTGACAAGTCATCATTCTTGAATTGGAAGTTTCCCCGCATCTGTTTCATTAGCGAGTTTTCAGACAGATATTGTTGCCAGTCAACAAAGCAAAGGCATTATATCACTGTCTCAAACCTGCGTGCTTTCCTGACAAGCAATTAACTGAAGGAATATTGTGTTGTCTGAATGGAACTTGGGAGGTATTATGAAACAATGGCTCAGAAACACCCCTCATACATCTCACCTGTCAATCACTGTCCTGGCTGTTTGAATGTATTACTTATGAATATGTAGTGAATGGCTCTCCAGTCATGTCATTTAAACATCGATTGATAGAATATAAATAATCCCAGTTCTGTTTGAGTTAGGTGACCTTATAATATTTCAGGCTTGGTGTGATTTCATTTAAATACATGCATCATATTATTTTGTTTTGTGACTTCTTCTTAATTTGTATCATTTACGAGTTTTTATTTTTTATTTTTATTTATTTTTATGTTTGCTTTCTCCTCCAGTTTTGTTCCCAGCATGATAATGTAATTTGTGAATCATTGGCTTCCGGATGATGTGTTATTGTGCTCCCACTCTGGAACGAGATAAAGCGGTACACCGGACAACCCACATACGTAGTGACATTTATAAATGAGTGGTAACTCCATCTTTGAAGCTCAAATTAATTTTCACTTCACTTTTAAATAAAAAAAAATTCCATGTTAGGATGACGTAGTGCTGTGAGCCGCTTGGCTGGTCGTAGACACATTGCTTTTTAGTAGATTGGATATCTGAAGTTGGAAAGTGTTCATAAAAAAAGTCTGCATACCAATAAGTTCCTGTTTTATTTGTGTGGTTATGGATTTGAGGAAAAATGCATCCCCCTGCTTCAGTTTAGCTTGGAGAGGCATTGCAATTCCAGAAATCTAAGCAAACTAATCGAAACTTGTGGTATACAACACTGTGTTTCATGGGTTTAATTTTTAGGAAACCTGCAGTGAAAAACTAATGCAATAAATTCACACTGCCACGTTTTAACCCTTTCTTGCACAGTGGCAACATATAATTCATTTTTAATAAAAACTGATATTTAGAAAAAGCAAAAATGTGTCGTTTTTTTCTCTTCATTTTTGTGCATGTTTGCGTGTAAAGGGAGCATTTGCACTTTCTTTACCGCTTAAACATATAATATAATATAATATAATATAATATAATATAATATAATATAATATAATATAATATAATATAATATAATATAATATAATATAATATAATATAATAGTCACGTGGGGTTTGAAGAAGATGAAGACGGACATCAGGATTATAAAATACCAACATGGTTTATCAAACTAGAAAGCAGCAGGCGTAACAGTGTGCACTAACATAAATGACAACTGACCACTGAAGCGTGAACAAGGAGGAACTTAAGTACACAGTGGTGACAAACTAAATGATGAGCAGCTGAGATGAATGGTTAGTGTCCACGGAAACAGATGAGTGGCAGAAAACAAAGAACACATGTGAAACTATAAAGAACAGGTCCAGAACGCTGACAAATAATATAATATAATATAATATAATATAATATAATATAATATAATATAATATAATATAATATAATATAATATAATATAATATAATATAATATAATATAATATAATATAATATAATATAATATATAAAAAAACTAACTGGTCAAATGTGGAAAAAGCATTAAATTATATATATATAAAATATTATATTTGTCACTTTTTGAGTTTGTTTGTTCACGTTTAGAGTTTGTTTTTTATCTGTTCTGTTCATGTCTGTGTTTCTATGTTGGTTTTCAGTTTGTTAATTAGTAGGCTGTCTAAAATCATAGACGGGAAAAGAAATGGACACAGCGACCCCATAGACTTCAAAGGAGATAAGTAAATTAGAAGCACTCACTTCCTGATGGCTGAGCGTACTGCACAGCCTTAAACTGAGCTTGACGATGTAGATGTGACGTGTCTGACAGTTGTAAGTCTTCTAGTAGCTGTGCCAAGAGAAATCTGAATCATTCCGTTACGAATCTTGCAGAGACGGAGAGCGTGAGTAGGAGCTGTCCATGAGCTATAGCAGAAGCAACTTTATGACTCTCTATGGGCTTCTCCCTTGACTTTATCGGACTTTATGCCTCCACGTCCCCCCGATTGCCTGCGAGCTTCTTCTCCTGTCTATACGGTAATCTCTCTACTGTGTGACAGAGAGTCTTGTGGTTATGACGCAATTGTTAGCCTATTTTTACAAAAACGGCTTCTACGGGGCCATAGTGTAAGATACAAGGTACTGGAGCCTTTTATACATTGTCGTGTTTCTTTAGAAATAAACAATGGAGAAATGGAGTCTTTAAACGCCTCAGATGTAAAGTTATTCGCTGTCAAAGTGACGCCAAAATGAATGGGAGTCAATGGAATGCTAACAGAAGGTGACGGCTTGTTAGCCAATGGATGCCCCCATAGAAGGTACGCTTTCCGGGTGCTGGATTACCCCCTTGGATACAATTCGTACAGGACAGTCGTGCTGTGTACCAGCTGCTTTGACGCGATTATCAAGTTAACTGACTCGTAATGTGTGCAGTATCTCACGACCTCCCGAGTATCCGAACTTGCACCGTGTACGCCCGCCCTTAATTCCCAGCCTGTTTGTCACCGTGGTCACTTATTGGTTTAGTTCTGTTCAGGTGTGTTTAGTTAATTAGCCCCTCTCATTTGCTGTCTATTTAAGTCCTGTGTTTATTTCAGTTCTTTGTCAGTTCTATGTCGTGTTCAGTTGGTTGTTCTTTTTCTGGTTCCTGTTCATGATATTCTGTTTTGTGAAGATTTGAGTACATTTCTAAATAAAAACAGCTGGATCCCGTTTTATCTCTGCTGCAACCAACGTGTGACTAAATTATATGCTGATCTTTTAGTAAGTTTACACAGTTTATTATTTAGCGTTGTAGTGCAAATGGTCCCTGTATTTTGACAAAGGATGTAGTGTACGCTTTTGAAGTTGATATTGATTTTACTGAGCCTATCACTTCTGATTGATTGAGGAGATGACCTGAAAAAACAGGATCGATTTCATTTGCCTCCGAGGCATTTGGGCTTTGACCAACCAATCAGAATTCATCTCAGGTTGATGCTACATTCATCAGGTGTAATGATTGGAACGTCTCCTCTAAAATGTGTTCTTCTGTTTTGTTTTTTGGGAGAGTTTTGGCAAGCATTTAATTAAATAAAAGGCTATGAAATGTCCTCCAGCACAGAGAATGATGCTTATGATATAGAATTTTGCATCAGCTGAAAAAGGCCCCAACACTTTCCATTGAGTGATAATGCATTAAAAAAGAAGTGAATGTCATTTTGGTATCATCGATGTTCTATATCAACATCAATTTTCATTTAACTCATTATTACATGGCTCTTTGGAATACTTAATCCTGATTGATCAGTTGCCACAATCTGAGGTTTTGACATTTGACATTTTTGCTTAATGGACGCGAAACTATTTAAACCACCAAAGTGGAGAGAGGAAAAATGTGTCATCATAACTGGGTTAAACTGGATTCAAACAGCAGTTTCCTCCAAATGACATTTTAATGCCTCATTGTCTTCTGTCATTATTTTGCTCATGCTGGCACTGTACATTAGATGTACCCCCCAACAGGCCAATCACAGTGTCTTCATGCTGGTGTATGGAAGCTAATGTTGTGCTGGTTGGGCTGACCTGGCTGACCCTGTGATGGTCAGAACAGGAGTTTGCAGGGGGCAAGGAGTGAAGTCATGGTCCGGAAACACCAGCGGCACTTTATCAATCAACAGTGGCATCTATTCCAGCTGGTGCCACCTCGCCCACTCCGTCAGTGACAGTGGTTATTTCAAGACACTGCCAAAAGCAGGGTCTGGATTTAGCTGCTGGCGTGCATCAGGGTTCTGTCATGGGTCATTAGATTTTGGGAGTTGAGACTGTTTTAAAAATTATTATGAGGGGTGAGGTATTTTGTGTCTTTTAGCATTCGACATTCTTATTTCATTATATCACTGCTCATAGGAGCATTTAAAGAGCTACAGAAATTGGGCTTACAAAGTTGGCACATGATCAAAGACATGATAAAAAATGAACTGGAATCCTTGGTTTTATGTCACTGCCCTTGTAGTTCTTGCACACCACAAATTTTTTTTGTCCGAATTTATTCACAAATATGAGAAAAATAATCACTTCATATATACTATGACTTGAATATGTATCTTCTAGGACATGCACATTTGTTATTTCTATTTTAAAATAGATTTTTGTATTTATATATTAAGGGATTAAGATGATTCACAGGGTGATTAAACCATCTCTAAAAAACGTCTCTAAAAAATCATATAATTTGACCTTTTTATGATACAGCACGGTTAGTTCAGATTGTATATCATCATGTGGTGTGCCTCCCAAAAAAACTTTATTGAAATTTATGGATAATAACTGATAATAACTGAATAATAACTGATGATATTTCATCAGTTATTATGATGATAATAATAATAATAATAACCCCCGATTTCTTATTTTTACTTATCACAGACACTCTTTTTGTCATTCACCCATCTACAGCTTGACATACAATAACCCCCTAATAGTATTTGGGCATATAAATCTAAATTATAATGTATTAGTCAACAAAATGTCAAAGTAAGGGTCATCTTGCAGTTAATTTAAAGGCTGTGAATCAAATCCTTTCATTTAGTGTAATTTCATAAAATTTATATGTATTTGACATCACTGCTCTTCATATATGTAATTGCTGGCTTGTTTTTCTGTGTGTCTACGGTGATTGTTTTGTGCAAGCATTAGTCTAATCATCGATTGGTTTCCTGCCATTAGACATTTATTACAGTAATCAGCACAATGTAAATACTGTAATTTTGTGATTGCGATCCATAATTAAACCAATTTATTCCATGTCTCCATCTCTCTTAAAGGAAGTTCAGTGAGCATGGGCAAGGTTAACAGCTTTTTGTGATTGCGGTTATGCCGCTATAACCCTGTCATCCGATAAGGTAGTCCTGAGGGCAGTGCTCCCCATATGGCTCCGTAAATAACATCTTTTCCGCAAGGGTGGAATTATCAGGGTCCCTGTAGGCTCCAGGCAGACTGAATAAACAGCTGGTTGATAAGAAACCTCATTTAAACAACTGTCTTTCTCCCTTACCAGTGTACAGTTGGGGTGCTTCCCATTTCGCTGAAGCTTTATTCCAGATCAAATGTGCCTGGGTGCTGGGAACACCAGAAACCCAAGGGAGCATAATCGTTTTATCCCACCAATTTATTTTAAGGTGATAACTTTGGTTGTTGAAGAAGAAAAGACTGAAAACTGATGTACTTTGACAGATCAACCACGAAAAAAGGAAAGACTGCACAAGGCAATTTGTGTTTTGGTTGTGAGGACCAACTACTGTTTGAAAAGGGGTTTATCTTTTGGTTGTTTAAGCCTGTTACCGATTGTTCACACTCAAACAGCAAAGACACCCCCTATAAAGACAATCCATTTGTACGCATTTCATTGCTAATTGGATTCAATTAACCCTAGCACTTTGGGCAGACTTATGTAGACCATCGGAAATTGTTCAGTTAATAATCACTCATTTTTGGACAAAATGGAGGTGGGATGGGGAGACTCACATAATTAATAAGACAGATGGAATGTTTTAGCACCAGTTAAATTCCATTCAGGTCACTGCACATGTGAGTCAAATGGACACGGGAGGCTGACCAGATGCAAATGAGGTGTGACTTGTTTGGCAGACAGTGGTAGACATCATCTTGATCGTGCAAAAAACACAATTAAAAAAAGCTCAGATATTTCAAAATAGTACATTAAAAAGTGTATAAATCACTCATTTTCTAAAGTAACACTGTCCAACAGCGACAGGGATTTCACGTCTCTCTTGCCTTCCCTGAACCCATTGAGTTTAACAGACCCCCTAAAGCATGCCGTGGGTTTGGTGGTGGTGGTGGGGGGTGGTGGTAATTGAGAATGAATGGGGGGTTGTCATGTGAGAAGAGGCAATGCCTCCATCGCGCTATGATTGGATCTGATTGATAAGTGCGATTAATCCTGCCTCTTGTTTTCATGCACGTTCACAAATGAGCAAAATGATGCCATTGATGGAAAGACTAATTAAAAAGTAAGTAAACAACTCAGCCACTTAGATATCAGCTTTATGTCACATCAGAATCAAATTTGAAAGGCCTGAAAACTATGTTTTTTTAGTGGCCAATCTCAATCAGCTTGATGAAATTAAATTGTGTCTGTGGCCAATGTTTACAGAGCTTGATGATTGATGATCCGAAAATAAGTTGACTATTAAAAAGAACAGCTGAACATCGGTTCACAAATAAAATGTATTGTTTAAATTGTCACTGCCTTTTGTTATTATTTTGGAATAAATGTAAAAATTCTTAAAAACACTAACTTGATGAGATTGATACATAGAAAATGACATTGCTGATGTAAAAATACCAAATAAAATTGGTAACTTGGTAAAACTGCATAATTACTCCAGTCTTCAGTGTCACATGATCCTTTAGAAATCATTTTAATATGCTGATTTGTTGCTCAAGAGACCTTTCTTATCATCAATGTAAAAAAAAAAAAATATATATATATATATAAAAAAAATACATAGTCCTGCTTAATAATTTTGAGATTATGATTCTTCTAGAAATTCTGATGATTGAGGTCACATATTTATGAAATCAGTGTTTTCTAGTAATAATTTTAGTTAATTTTCATGAAGGGTTCCAATAATTTGAGTTACCTGTTACATATATACAGTACAAAATTATATAATCAATTAATTCATTAATTAATAAAAAAATAATCCAATTAATTTGACATATTAATGTGGAATAATATTACCAATAAACATGAATATATTCTAAAAGTTTTAAATTCTATACTTTCTGGTGCAGCATATTGTGTTGCAGTGGGTGAATAAGTCTTAAGTCGTTTGAATATGTTGGTATATGA
Organism: Scardinius erythrophthalmus; assembly: GCF_964197995.2. Lineage (NCBI taxonomy): Eukaryota > Metazoa > Chordata > Actinopteri > Cypriniformes > Leuciscidae > Scardinius > Scardinius erythrophthalmus. The sequence goes on along the minus strand of NC_138237.1, from coordinate 27,893,101 downwards.
TTTCAAATTTTCCTGCAGGCAATGCATCAGTCAACTGGGCCTTAAATTGCAGTGTAAAAAAGTTAAGTTGGTTTGTGAAGTCTCCCACACTCTGAAGGTCGATTATTGCTGTCAGCCTTGCAAGTTACTCATCCTCATATCATTTGTGGTTTAAAAATCATATAACTTCTAACTGATATATAGAGCAACATATAACTGACATAAATAGCATCTTTTGCAGCACTAGACACATTTTTAGCATCAAAAAGAATTTCGATTTAGTTTTTCAAAAGCAGCGATTTTAGAATGATTTCATCAATTACTCCCTTGACTATATATAATGTATTTAATTTCAGCCCTTTCAATCTCCCTCAGTTTTGATGGATGTGTGTCTTTGAACGTATATTAGAGCTATCTTTTAGAGCAGGCTCTGGGTGTTGTTGTACTGTCAAGCCAGTCTCAGCTTCATTGTCAGGGTTTTTTTATGCCTCTTTAAATCCATGTCTTTTCTGGTGAACATCAATGCCGGGTGAACATCTTCATGTAAAATGAATATGCAATGAAAGTCACCTACAGAGGAAAAGAAAAGTATAATAACAATAGTCTTACATGAACAAAAGGAATTCACCAACATTTATTATTTTATGAACACACACATTGCAGTACAGTGAAATCATGTATTGTATAGAATAATTGAAGTTAGGATATCTCTTATTCTTTCAATCGTTGTCTGCATCTCTGAACGTAACCTGAAGTTCATTAAATTGACGTAAACAAACTCTAAAGTTCTTTGATTCACTCCTACGCCCTCAGGCAAAGCTCCCATAGTGTTCCCCAATATAGCAAATAATCATATACAGAGCATATTCAAATTAGACACCAGTGCTTTCTTGATCCTTTGATGACAAACATGCAAGGAAATATAACATGGTTTTTACAAGTTATGGTCTCACCACTTAGGTGTCAAATGCAGAAAATGCATGTTTCTGCAGATCCGGTGGAGGTACCTGTGTGGCACAGTTTGAAAATCAACCTGTCTGAAAAATTTCAACCCCCTGAATAACAGATCTATTATCTATCTAACAGATCTATCAGATCTATCTAACAGATATAACCCCTTACAACAGCACAAATCTGCAAAACAGCTGTGGTCTCAAGCAAACCTGATGCAAGGAATCAAGGGCTTCATTAGTTGCACCAGGTGTGCTGGAGATAGAACACGTGAAATATCTGAACTGGCAAGGTTTGTTGAGTTTCACGTTTGACTGCTTTTTAGAAATATGGCTCAGTCAAGAGAAGATATCATCACCCTTCACAAAGAAGGAACAGGATACAAAAAGATAGCGAAGGCACTAAATGTTCCTAGAGACACCGTTGGAAGCATAGTTCCCAAGTTCAAAGTTAAAGGAACAGTTGTTACACTACCTGGACGGGGCAGAAAAAGGGAGCTATCAATGGCTGCAACCAGATTTCTGAGAAGGCAGTTTCAGATAAACCTGTGAGTGACTGTAAAAGACCTGCAGCAAGACTTGGTGGCAACAGGCACTAAGGTTTCAGCTTGCACAGTAAGGCGCATACAGAAGGCGCACACAGGTGGTTTCCATGCCAGAACTCCGAGGCGTACACCACTACTTACCCAAAAGCATGAGAAACATCGGGTCCAATTTGCTCAAAATTATTTAAATAAGCCACAGAAGTTTTGGGATTCTGTTCTGTGGAGCGATAAAAAAAAAAAACTGGAGTATGTCTGGAGGAAGAAGAATGAAGCATATGCTCAAAAGAACCATCTGCCATGGTGGTGCTCGCTGATGCTATGTGGCTGCTTTGCATCCTCTGGCACTGGAAACCTGCAGCATGTGGAAGGCAAGGTGGATTCATTGAAGTATCACGAAATTCTAGGAGAAAACATCATGCTGTCAGTGAGGAAGCTGAAGCTTGGGCGTCATTGGACCTTCCAACAAGACAATGATCCCAAGCATACCTCAAATTCCACCAAGATTCTACAGTGGCCATCACAGTTACCTGACTTGAACCTCATAACAAATCTCTGGAGGGATTTGAAGAAGGCCGTTGCAGCACACAAACCCAAGAATATTACTGAACTGGAGGCCATTGCTCATACGGAATGGGATAAGATTCCTCAGAAACGCTGCCAGAAGCAGGAGTCTGGTTATAAATCTTGTTTGCAACAGGTTATAACAGCAAAAGGGTGTTTTGCTAAGTACTAAAGATGTTTGCCATTAAGGGGTTGAATTATTTTGATTTTAGGTTTATTATTTGCATTTTCAGTTGAATTTGGGGAAACCACTTGAAACATTTGTTGTGTTGAGCTATTTCAATTACTTTTGTTTGATTTGTTCATTGCAAACAGCTGAAAGTCTGTAAATTTTGCCAATCAGCACAATTTGCAATGGGGGTTGAATAATTTTGATTACAACTATAGGCAGATTTAACAAGAGCAATGAGAAACAGCTGAAAGCAATCAGGCATAATGAGTCCGGGCAATGGGTTATGGGAAATGCAGTCTGTAATGAGAAAACAAAGACTGAAGGAGTGCCCTCTGGTGGCTGGCAGGCGTGACAACTTCTAAGTATACAACACACTCGCATGGCAATTCGTAACTATTTTACATCTTGGCGAATCTGTGGCTAATTCGTTCAAATTTGTATGATCGCATTGTACTTTTTTTTTTTTTTTTTTTTACAATCTACTTGCATATTGATTGTTAGATTTACGGGTGGGGACTTTCATACTTACATAAAAAAAAAAAAAAAAAAAACTTTTCGTTCAGACCACATGCTATAGTATAGTTCTCACGAGAGCACAAATTGAATTTGCTCAGCGAGTTACTCTGGCGTTGAGTAATGATGCTCATTAAATATGCCCTTGTATCCGAGCTGCACCAATCACATCGGGTTATCTGATATCGGCGGGCCAGAGGCGGGCTAAACGGATGGCGACAGCGCTGTGACAGTCATACAGTCATTAGTAAACATTGCAAGATGGCTACGGATGAACACCAGTTGTTTGAAACGGCTTTGGCCGCTACAATGAACGAGTTAGACTTGGCTTTTTATCTAAAACAGGAACAGAGGACTTTTGCAAGAAGGACGTTTTTGCTGTTTTGCCGACGGATACGGCAAGAGTCTAATCTACCAGTTAGCTCCGCTGGTAACTAAGCGTATGGGGCTCTGGATACGTCACCCCATGTAGTGTTGTGATTGGTCGTAGTGTTATCCAATTTCGTGCAGTGAGATTTTCAAATGCATGCTTGGTGCCGCCCCTCGAGCTGGGCGATTTTCATTAGTCGATGCCAGACCCTTAATCTTTCAGATTTGGGTCTGGATTAACAGACTAATCACATGCACAAATTCATTCAAAATCACCACTTCATAAAATAGTTGTTTTCTCATGAAATTGAGTTAACATATAGCAGTGGATACTTATCAAATAAAACATATGTTTAACATCACAGTGCTTGTTCACATACCTTGTATTCTATAATGTAAAAATGGTTCATCATTATCCTTGTTTTCAGAAGTTTTCAGAGTTTCAACTTAGTTTTGTCTTTCAGTAATTCAATTCAAAATGTTTTAAGCAGTGAAATGTACTTATCACTGCATTTTGTGACTTTTGCACCTCTTACAAAATATATATTTTTTTATATCTTTTTTGATTACCTTTTTTTTTTTTAACAGTACCTATCCAAAATCTCTGGCAAGTGATGCTTCAGAAGGTTAACATCTAAGTTTATCTGTCATATCTGTTACCTTTGGGCAATATTTTCAGTTTAGGAGGAAGAGCGTTTGTGCCAGATTTAAATATATGAAAACGCAAGTGACTGCAGGTGCGGAGGGCCGGTTCTTCATTATTGCGAGGGAAATCTCTCATCCCTCCATGCTGTTGCCTCCACACTGAACTTACATGCAAATGAGCATCTGTAGAACCTTAGATAGAGAACATCCTATCTAAATCCAATTTGGCAAATGCGTATTTATCAAACGAGCCGAGAAGCGCACCTCTGTTTGCCAAGCCGGCAGTGGATCCCACTTCATAGCATCCTAACCCTGCCTGCTTGTATGACATTTGGCGGGTAATCTATGCCATTATTGTTTCACCAAAGCTGAGTTTTATTCAGCACTGTGTGGCTCAACATGGTGTTTGCATAGTGCTTAGTGTTTTTTTTCAACAGGTATTAAGCGCCTTGTACTGTCAGCATTAAACAAAGCAGGAAGAGTACTCCACTTTGCTTGTAAATTGTATGCAAATATTAGGATGAGATGAATTAGGGTGTGAAATCTATCATGAATTAAACTGTAATACCTGAGATGGTACAACTTGTGGTGGGTTTCATGACTGTATTTGAACAGCAAGTTCCCTGAAGGGAAACTTCAGAGGCTATTGACTTTGGGCCAGATGGGGCCAGCTAATTTTCTGCTTGATATCACCCACATTATTGCAAATGGCATCCTCCAAAAAACATACCGTTACTATTGCAAAGTGTGTTGATATTCTGAAACCTCAACAGATTTCCATGTAATTTTCTTCTGAATGTGTGAAGGGGAGTCTGGGACATGCTAATTAGACACACAGAATGCATTCAGGACACTGCTATCATACAGTACATCATTTTGGTCACTTTTTGAAATGTTCTCTTGTTACATATTAATTACAGTGTAATAAAATAATGAAGAAGTGTTGATATCAAGTACACATGTAATTACTGAAACAAGAGCACTTTAATGTAAAGTATGCTGTCTGTTTTGTTCATGAAAGAATCATTGCAATCCTTTTATTATTTTGTTTTGCCCATTCACAGTTTATGTCATCTCTTATGTCTCCATATTTTTCTGCTCTGAATGTGTGAAATTACCCAGAGTTCTCTATGACCCTGGATACTTACACACAACAAAGCCTTTGACAGAACAAGCAGTGGGCCCACAGCACACTGAGGCTTGTTGATGTGAGTCCATATTATTCAAATGCCACAGCCCACTGGGATCTTGCTCTTGGCCTTGTTTTAATTCAGCTCCTTTGAGTTGCAAAGACCCTTTGTCTCCATAACACTTCGTTTGATTGGGGTATGGCCTATGGGGCATGTAAACCCCTCACCCGGGATGTTTGTTCCTCCCCAGCCTAGATGTCTTCCAATCGGATGCCTTTCTGGAGCTCCAGCCACCATTCTGTGGCCCCAAACTTGTTGACTTTCAAACAACTCCAGAGTTTTAATGAAGGACCTTAGTGGAGACAGCACCAATCTCTGTCTGCGTTTTATTACATGGCAGGACGACAGGGCCTCGGGTCTAACAGGGAAGGGTCGTGTGGACGAACAGGTGGGCTATTACTGCCTCGCGATCCCCCTGCGCTGGGTGGACGGCTACTAGGTCATCCAAGGCCAACATGGAGGCGGGAAAGAGTGAGTGAGGCTGTTTTTCACTTTGGTTTTAATTATTGTGCAAGATCGGGTATAGTAGTCACCATCTGGGCAATTGTTAGACATGGGTCGTGAGCTATGGTTAAACATAGCTGTGCTTGACACAGTATATAAATATAGTTAGAGGAGTGTCACAGCACTTAATTCAGAGGCATTTTGTCTTACTGTTTACAGTGTGTTACAGAAACAAAATGCAATAATGCAAAGTTCTCCATCCTTTTGCTGTCTTTTTTATTTTTGTCTGTAACTAAGATTCTAAGCAAAGCTTGCAATCAAATTTAGTCAGTTCATATGTACCCTGTGTAATAATACTCTTTGACAAACCATCATTTTTTTTGTTTTTTCTATTGTCTTACTATACTTAAATTGTAGAAATACACTGTAAAACATTATTGTTGACTTAACTTAAAAAAGTAAGTTACCTGGTTGCCTTAAAATTTTGAGTTCATTCAAATAAATAAAAAATGTGTTAATACAATAAAGGAGATTAGTTTAATAAAGAGAAACTCGAAATATTATGTTATCTCAGCCACATTAATTATCTAAGTTAACTATTAACTATTTCCAATAAATGCTGTTCCATTGTACAGTACTTTTTATTCATCAAATAATCCTAATTACTTCAATCTAATGATTTCTGAAGGATCATGCGAAACTACAGACAGGAGTAATGATGCTGAAAATTCAGCATTGACATCAAAGAAAAAATATATATTTCAAAGTATAATAAAATAAAAAACAGTTTTCAAATATGACAGGGTTTTTTTTTTTTTTTTTTTTTCAGCCTGTGTGTGCATAAGAGACAAAAAAAAAAAAAAAAAAAACACCTTTTTAAAAGATTTACTGACAAATCTTACATTTTACGGTGTTTACTGATTTATGGATGAATGGATGGATGGATGGAGGAATGGATGGATGGATGGATGGATGGAAGAATGGATGGATGGATGGATGGATGGATGGATGGATGGATGGATGGATGGATGGATGGATGGATGGATGGATGGAAGAATGGATGGATGGATGGACGGACGGACGGACGGACGAACGGACGGACGGACGGACGGATGGACAGATGGAACATGTTTTCAAAGGTATGACAAATGCTTCCTATTTCTTTTATTGTTGCTGTCAAAGATCCAACCCAACTTGGTAACACTTTATAATAACGTTCAGTTGTAAGTCATTTATAAGTGGTTAGTTAATGATGAACTAATCATTTACAGAAAATTCATAAATGAGTAGCAAGTGATATACTAACATTTTATGTATGTTTTGTAAATTCAGTTACAAGTCATTTACTAGTGATTAGTAAATGATTAACTAATTATTTACGAAACATGACTATGCGTTCATAAATGATTAATAAGTGATATGTTAATTATTATATGTATGTTTTTTTAGATTCAGTTATAAGTCATTTGCAATTGATTAATAAATGATTAGCTAATCATATACAAAACATGAATATGCGTTTCATAAATGTTTAATAAATAATGTTTTTTTTTTTTGTATGTATGTATGTATGTATGTATGTAGCAATTAGAGGGTGCATAAAGTGTTGTAAATGCCTTGAATACATGTATAGATCATTTGTAACAGGTAAGTGTAACATATTTACAAGTGATGAATAGTTTACACTTTAGATTAGGGTATGCAGAAAGTGTTGTAAATGATTTCTAACACATTCTGCATCCCCTAATAAAAAGTGTAAACTATTCATCACTTGTAAATGTGTAACATATACATTCGGAGATAACATATAGATCTTATGCCTTTTTGATTCTTGAAGTGGTAATCTACAAATTAAGTGTAAGACATTTACAAGTGATGAATAGTTTACACTTTAGATTAGGGGACGCAGAAAGTGTTGTAAATGATTTCTTCATGCGTTTACACATCTATAACAGGTGTTGAACACTGCAGTGTGTACTGCAGTGTAAGTGCTGACTGGTGAGGGTATAGACAGCTGTCTTCTCTGAAACATATGGAGTCTAACCACTGTGCACCTGATGTGAGCAAAACATACAAAAAATGTAACATAATTTATTAAACATTTATGAAACGCATAGTCATGTTTTGTAAATTATTAGTTAATCATTAACTAATCAATTGTAAATTACTTAGAACTGAATCTACAAAACATACATAAAATAATGAACATATCACTAATTAATCATTTATGAAATGCATAGTCATGTTTTGTAAATGATTAGTTAATCATTAACTAATCAATTGTAAATGACTTGTAACACAATTTACAAAACATATATAAAATGTTAGTATATTGCTAATCATTTATGAATGTTTTGTAAATGATTAGTGTATCATTAACTAACCACTTATAAATGACTTACAACTGAACGTTATTATAAAGTGTTACCCTTGATATCTGATGTCAGGTCGGTCCAGCAACCGCATAGATTGGCTCATATTACAAGAAATAGTGACCAGAGGACAGTGTGCACAGGCCAGTGGTTAGGGGAATTAATCAGAAAGGTCAGGAAATTTGGAATACAGCCATTGTTTCGATTTGGCAGGACACAAGTGCAGCGGCCACTCAAGCTTGAAATGATGTTTCCTTCCAGAGCTAGATGTGTGCGTGTCCCATCCTCGCTCACTGTAGGTTAACAGCATTTGTTTTTTCTCTCTGTGTGAATGAATATCTCAGTTTTAGGAAGACTTCAGAATCTTCAAGCCTGTTTTCTCTTTATTTCTTGAAGATTCCTATCCTAACAGCTCTTCATGAATCAAGTGTACTCTGACTTTCTCTGAAGTAAAAATTAATTGTCATGAGCTGAAATGGCGCATATTTGGTTTTTAAACATTGTTGGCTTTCATTATCTCTAGAGAATGAGCACAACATTATTAAGAAGACAAATAACAGTCTTAAAATAAAAATCATTATAGTAGCTTACTTCGTGACTCACTCCTCATTCTTGACTTTTGTCCCCAAAGCATTCAAACTTCATGAACCTATTCAGATTTCTGTTTTGTAATCCAGACAACAGTCTTTCAAACTTAAATAATAAGAGCGTTTCTTTATTAATTTCAATGGACATTTTTTTCTGTTCCTAAAGGGATAGTTCACCCAAAAAATGAAAACTCTGTAATTATATATTTACCCTCATGCCATTCTAAACCTACGGAAGCTTGTTTTCACAACTGGTTAAACAATAGTTTTTTTTTTTTTTTTTTTTAAAGAAGGTCATTTTGGATTGGTGACGTGACCCATCGACAGCGATGCCAGCGTAGTTTTCGGCTCTGCTCGCATAATCTTATTTTTTCAATAATCCTTCAATTAATTGAAAATACTTCGACATCTATCTCATCATGAATACCTCCTCAAGCAAAGAAACACGGAAAAGGGAAAATGAACAATCGCCTATAAAGAAAAAATTCAAGGACTCTGCCATCTCTAAAGAAGAACTCGATGCAGCTATTGCTAATGGCATAAAGCTAGCCCTCCAAGAACAACAACGTGGTTTAGATGTGGCCGTAGCCTCCGCTGTCAGGGAAGCTGTGGATTCTATTTTGGCCCCAGCATTACGTGACTTGCGAATAGAAATTCAAAAAACGAATGAAACAGTGAAGGAGATCGGCAGTGAACTTGAAAAGGTAGCCAAATCTACTAAACGGGTTCAAGACCGAGTAGAAGCTGTGCAGACGGCCGCGCGAGAGGACAGGCGATCGGTTATTGAACTAAAGACACAGCTAGACCAGCTAACCACAAAACTGACAGATTTGGAGGATAGGGGACGAAGAAATAATGTAAGGCTGGTTGGCTTACCAGAAACAGTGGAGGGTTCGGATGCAGTCGGCTACCTGAAAGTCAATCTTCCCAAGTGGATTCCCTCATTGGTGGGCCGTGACATTGACATTGAACGGGCTCATCGCATATATGATGGAGGAGAGGCTAAGTCCAACAAGCCGCGCACACTCATCTTCAGATTACTGCGTTGGCAAGACAGATCGGCTATCCTTAACGGGGCACGTCAAGTTTATCCAGTGAAGCATAATGCTATCAGCGCACGCGCATCCGTTCGCCCGATCAAGCCTCCCGCTCAGGCCTCGGCGCCAACAGCCGGCACTATCCTATTCTTTCCCGACTATAGTCCCGCGACAACAGCAAAGAGAAAGAGCTTCAGTTCTACCATGAAGAAGGCTAGGGATATGGGCTTGGAGCCGTTCCTCATCTATCCGGCACGGCTGAAACTGCAGTACTACGGCGAAAAGAAGATGTTCGACTCCCCTCGGGCCGCCGAAGATTTTATCAACTCTCTTCCGCGGAGGTCCACCTTAACACCGGTACGGCGCGAAGGTGATGTCACTGACGTAGCTTCAAACCCGATTAAAGAAAACAACCACGGGAATCCTCCTCACGCCAGAGAAGGCAATTTAGTGGACATGGAGGAATGATCATCACCTAACATTTTGTGGGACTATGTTTATTTTCAGGGTCCTCACCACAATGATCTTCAGTTAATATTTACTGGTTGCTTTTTAAAACTAGTAACACTAACTTATGCTAAATAGCCTTGCCTACTCTGTTTGAGATGTGTCGAATGTAATTTTTTTTTTTTTTTTATGTATTAAGATTGTGTGTGTTTATCTGATTCTATTGCTGTGTATTGGGGTGGTTTGGTCACGGATCAGACACTGTTTATGTTCTTGCAGACCTACGGATTTTTACCTGTGCGGTCTGCCTTTGTTTTTGTATATAGTTTTTTCCATTCCCTGCCCTTGACAGACATATTCATACTTTTTGATAGAACATCAGTTTTAGGACATCAGTACGGTAATCGGCAGGATGTTTACATGCTTATATCTTTACTAACACATTTATATACTAAGACAGATCTTAGCGGTATATGTCGATGCAATCACTGAATATATTGTCACTTAATGTGAATGGCCTAAATTCCGCTATTAAACGCACTCGTGTGCTTGAGTATATATATCGTAAAAAGGCAGATATTGCACTGATCCAAGAAACACACCTAAAACAATGCGATGTGGCTCGATTTCAAAATAAACATTACAAATTAATTGTATCGTCATGCGCCCTAAATAAGACCAAGGGAGTATGCATCCTTCTTAATCGAAAAATATCATGCAATATAAATAATACTGGAAATGATGAGAATGGAAGACTTGCTTTTGCCCGTGTGTGTATATTTAATCATAAATTAGCTTTCACATCCATATACTGCCCAAATGAGCCTGACAGAGAATTTTTTTCTTACATTGGAAATATATTGTTAGAACAAAATGACTGTTCTTTAGTGGTGGGAGGTGATTTCAATGCAGTCCTTAACCCATCTCTTGATAAATCTAATAATGATGCAGCAGGCAATCCTTCATCTACCTTATTGAAGTCGCTCCTCAAAGATTTAAATCTTGTGGATATTTGGCGTATACAGAATACTACTGTTAGAGATTACACATTTTTTTCCAATAGACATAAAACATTTTCCCGAATAGATTATATTTTTCTTAGCCCAACCCTTATTGCAGGACACACGTCCATTACAATACTACCAATTCTAATATCTGACCACTCTGCACTTTTATGTAACATTGATCTGCCCAACATTAAAACAAAGGCCCCTAGGTGGCGTTTTAATACATCGTTACTAACTAACTCTGGATTCCTTAGTTCACTTAAAGGTCAACTAAAATATTTTTTAGATATTAACACAAAGGATTGTTCCAATCCACAAGTTCTATGGGAGACCACAAAGTGCTTTATTCGGGGTTTCTGTATTTCATTCTCCTCAACGTTAGCTAAAACAAAAGCTTCCCAGATCACAAATCTTGAAAATAAAATAGAATCTTTAGAAAATCTACAAAAACATAGTTTTTCAGATGATCAGTCTAAGTTGCTGGCATCTTTAAAAAATGAATACAATACACTGGCCATATCAAAGGCGGAATTCATTTGGCATAGAACCAGACAAAAGTACTATTTTGAAGCAGAGAGGCCTAGTCACCTACTGGCTTTAATGCTTAAGGAATGTGAAACGAAAGCGCAGATTCCAGCAATAAACACACCTGAGAGTAAAATTACTACTAACCCGCAGGCCATTAATAATACATTCTTAACCTTCTATGAAAACTTGTACAAATCAGAGATTTCTTTTGAAGATTCTACCAACAAACATTCTCTTGATAAATTAGACCTTCCCTGTCTCAATCAAACTGATCAAGATGATCTGGAAGCTGCATTAGAGCTGAATGAATTACATAGAGCAGCAAAATGTCTTAATAAAGGCAAGTCGCCTGGCTTGGATGGCCTCCCTCCAGAGCTTTATTTAGAACTATGGGACATGGTGGGCACACTCATGTTGAATTCATTTAATTTTGCAATCAAAAATGGGACCTTCCATAGGGACCAAAAAACTGCACTCATCACCTTACTTTTGAAAAAAGGTAAAGATCCTTTAGAGTGCTCTAGTTATAGACCAATATCTTTACTTACAAGTGATCTTAAGATATATGCCAAAGTACTTGCTCTCCGCCTGGAAAAAGTTATTCAATCGCTAGTCAATGAGGATCAAACAGGATTTATTAAGGGACGCTATGCAGCTGATAACATGAGAAGGCTGCTACACATTATAGAGTTTGCAGAGACGCACCCAAATCCTTGTGCCGTATTTTCACTCGACGCAGAGAAAGCCTTTGACAGGATAGAGTGGGAATATATGTGGGCAGTGTTACAACGATTTGGTTTCGGGCAGGGCTTTGTTTCAATGATCAAGGCACTCTACCACTCACCTTTGGCGAGTGTTTTAACAGGGGACTTGATCTCCTCTCCTTTTACACTACAGCGTGGTACAAGACAGGGGTGTCCACTCTCCCCGCTTTTATTTTGTCTGTCTCTGGAACCTCTAGCACAAGCCATTAGACAATCTACAGCTTCCCCTATGAAAATTGGTCATCATAATCATATTATATCTCTGTATGCGGATGATATAATTTTGTTCTTAGATAATTTTGATTCCTCTATTGATCCAGTTATTAAGGAATTTGATAAGTTTAGCAGCCTGTCAGGCTACAAAATTAACTGGACAAAATCGGCACTTATGCCTCTAAATAATATACACCCAAAGTTTCCTATTCCCATCGATATCCAGTCCAAAAGCTCTTTCACATATCTGGGTATTACGATCTATAAAAACATACATACAATTACCAAAGACAACTTTAACACTATATTAAGCAAAATAAAAGTAGACATTCATAGATGGAGGAATCTGAAAACATCTCTTCAAGGTAGAATTAATACAGTCAAAATGAATATATTGCCCCGTCTCAATTTCCTCTTTTTTATGTTACCACTCTGCCCCCCTCCAAATTACTTTAAAGAAATCCACTCCATGATTTCCAGTTTTATTTGGGATGGTAGACGACCTAGGGTTCGTCTGAAGACATTGCAACGACCCAAACTGCTTGGTGGTCTGGCAGTACCAAACGTTGAACTTTATTATTGGTCATTTCAGATCAGAGCACTCAGCACATGGGTCGATCTTCAGTCTACCACTGCATGGCGATTGATTGAAGCTGCTAAGATATTTCCACACAAACTGCAAGACATACTATTCTCTAGTGTAGCAAACAAAATAATAAAAAATAATTTTGGGCCCATCATTGCCAACTCTATTCAAGTGTGGAAGAAAGCAGAACGGTGGATAGGCGGCCCACCTAAATTCTGTCAGAGCACGCCATTATGGCATAATCAGAAATTTTTATGCGGCAACAAACCATTCAATCAACCATCTTGGTCCTCCCTTGGGCTGAATACACTGGGTGATATTTATGACACTCAAGGTCTTTGTTCCATTCAAGATTTAAGAACACGCTTTTCTCTTCCCACATCCGCTTATTTTGTTTACTTTCAGTTAAGATCTGCCTTAAAAACGTATGGAGTTCCCTGGAATTCTCCTCTCCCTTCTCATCCCATGTTACAATGGATTGCACCATTACTAGTCAGGTCCCAAAATAGATAAATAGCCCTGGATAAGATGCAGTAGGCATTTTTGAGGAAAAGTACTTCAAGTGTTGTTTCTATATGATTTTTAGGTGCTGAATCCATTTCTGCCGTATAACAAGTTGTAAACATCACTGTTTTGTCATAAACAATAAAAACAAAATGGCTGCCAAAAAAAAAAGTTTTAATGCATTTATTACAGTTTAAACATTAAACATTAGAACTAAAACTATGCATTCTCAGAATATTTAAACATGTAAACAATGAAAAAACAACATTAACATGAAAGGGATAGTTTTTAATGGCTGCTGGAATTATGCCAAGGAACACTAGGAAGCATATATCAGTGGAAATATGCAATTATGCCCAGCCCGAAGGGGGGGGACTTGGAATACACATGACCCCAGGGGGCTGCATATTGAGAATCACTGGGGTGTCCAGCTGCAGGTGGAATATTTCAAACCCAGGGGTGGCAAGGTAGCTTGCCGAGGGAAAGACACATGCTCAGAGAGGCTTACAGTGGACTACACACGTGGGGGTCGCCCAGAGGCCGTGTTAGGTGTCGCCCAGCCTGCAGATCTACATGTGTCTGTTAGCGAGGCGCCATGCGCTAGAGCCCAAGAGGATGCCACACTCCGGGTGGAGCAGGCTGTCACATCAAGGGGGCATGGTCGACCTTGCTGCTGATAAGCCAAAGCAATGGCGTCCACTATCCAGTGAGACAACCTTTGCTTGGAGAGAGCCTTTCCCTTCAGCTTCCCACCATGACAGACAAAGAGCTGGTCTGAAGTCCTGAAACAATGCATCCTGTCTACGTAAGCATGGAGGGTGCGTACTGGACAGAGCAGTGCCAAGGCTGGGTCTGCATCCTCCAAGGGCAGCGCTTGCAGGTTCACCACCTGGTCTCGAAAGGGTGTGGTGGGAACCTTGGGCACATATCCAGGCCGGGGTCTCAGGATCACGTAAGAGTTAGCCGGTCCAAATTCCAGGCACGCTTCGTCACCCGAAAATGCCTGCAGGTCCCCTACCCTCTTGATGGAGGCCAATGCAACCAGGAGCACTGTCTTCATTGACAGGAACTTAAGCTCCACTGATTGCAAAGGCTCAAAGGGAGCACTCTGCAGAGCAGTTAAAACCACAGAGAGGTCCCAAGAGGGAACGAGAGGAGGGCGAGGAGGATTCAGTCTCCTCGCTCCTCTCAGGAAACTGATGATCAGGTCGTGCTTTCCAATGCACTTACCATCAACTGCATCATGATGTGTGGCAATAGCGGCACCATACACTTTCAGGGTGGAGGGAGACAACCTTCGCTCCAACCCTTCTTGCAAGAAGGAAAGCACGACACTGATCGGGCCTTTCGTGGGTTCTTTAAGTTTAGAAGAACACCAGTTGACAAAGAGGTTCCACTTCAACGCATAGGCATGTCTCGTGGACGATGCTCTAGTCTAGCGGAAGTGATGGTAGCCACCACCGCTGGTGGTAGGGTACTCAAACCTGCCTCGTCCCGTCCAGGAACCACACATGGAGGTTTCAAAGATCGGGACGAGGGTGCCATAGGGTGCCCCGTCCCTGAGAAAGCAGGTTCTTTCTCAGAGGAATTGGCCAGGGAGGTGCTGTCGCGAAGAGTACTAGTTCTTGGAACCAGGTGCGGTTGAGCCAATACGGGGCAACCAAAATTACCTGCTCCTCGTCCTCCCTGATCTTGCGCAAAGTCTACGTAAGAAGGCTCACTGGGGGAAAACGCATACTTGCGGAGGCCCCGCGGCCAGCTGTGCGCCAGTGCATCCGTGCCGAGCGTGCCCTCGGTCAGAGAATAAAACAGGTCACAGTGGCAAGAGTCGTGGGAGGCAAACAGATCTACCTGTGCGTCCCCGAACTGATCCCAAATCAGATGAACCGACTGGGGATGGAGTCCCCATTCTCCAGCGAGAGGCCGAAACCGAGACATATCAGCTGCACGGTTCAGGTCTCCCGGGATATAAATGGCTGGAAGCGACCTCAGATGCTTCTGACTCAATATGAGGAGGTGGCAGGCGAGTTGCGACATACGGCGGGAGCGCAGACCACCTTGTCGGTTGATGTACGCTACTGTGGCGGTATTGTCTGATTGGACTAATACGTGCTGACCCCTGAGCAACGCACAGAAGCGGTGCAGGGTGAGACGTACAGCCAGCAACTCGAGGCAATTGACATGCCAAAGGCGCTGGGGTCTTGTCCAGGAGCCTGCGGCAGCATGTCCATTGCACATGGCGCCCTAGCCCATTATGGAGGCATCTGTTGATACAACAACATGCCAGGAAACTCGTTCTATGGGCACTCCAGCCCATAGAAAACTGAGGTTCGTCCACGGGGTGAAGGTCTGACGGCAGTCACTGGGACTCGGAGCGTGCCGTGTTGCCATGCCCACCTCGGGACTTGATCGCGAAGCCAAAGCTGAAGCGGTCTCATATGAAGCAAGCCGAGCGACGTTACTGCGGCTGCGGATGCCATATGCCCCAGGAGCCTCTGAAATAGTTTCAGTGGAACCGCACTCTTGCCCTCGAACTGACGAAGGCAAATTAGCAGTGACTGCGCGCGCACGCTCATAAGCTGCACGCACATGGCGACCGAGTCGATTTCCATACCGAGAAAAGAGATCCTCTGCACGGAGCAGAGTTTGCTCTTCTCCCAGTTGACCCGAAGGCCCAGACAAGCTAGGTGCCGCAGCACTAGGTCCCTGTGTTCGCAAACCTTGTCTCGAGAGTGAGCTAGGATCAGCCAGTCGTCGAGAGGAACAAGGGCTGCCTCGACAACCTTTGTGAAGACGCGAAGAGACAGGGCTAGCCCGAAAGGGAGAACCGCGCACTGGTATGCCTGCCCCTCGAATATATATATATATATATATATATATATATATATATATATATATATATATATATATATATATATATATATATATATATATATATACTGGTATGCCTCATTTGCATATGTAAACATGACATTTCAGAAAACTTGTAATACAAAAAATGTCTGTCTCTATGTAAGTGAAAAACTGGAAAGGTTTTATGGTGATATCTATAACTTAAATTTTTTACCCTATCCACCTGTAGTGTTTTGGCTGTGAATAATGCACCTATTGTTTCAATGACAATTACAAGAAAATGGGACCCTTATTTCAATGTTATACGGTGGATCCTTATTCAGGAGACATTGAACTTTCTAAAAATGTGGTATAACAACTTTTCCTCAAAAATGCCTACAGGGTTACACAATCTTGAAGATTCGGACCTGACTATACTAGAGCTTATGTCTCCTTAATATATGGTGCACTAATTCAGCATAGTGCTAAGGCTCTACCAATTGAATCTATATGGAACAGGGAATTGGGGAGCTTAAATATAAATCTAGATTGGGAAAGAATATGGTGCAATCTAGGTATGACTTCTAAGAATCTAGCTCACCAACTAATTCACTTCAAGACCATACATAGAGCCTACATTACACCTTATAAGAGATTCCAGATGAAATTACAACCTACTCACAACTGTCATATATGTAATACTGCTTCACCTGGTACGTTTCTACACATGTTTTGGGAGTGTCCAGTTATCTCTAAGTTCTGGTTGCATGTAAATTCAGTTTTAGCAGATATACTTGACATTTTTTATGTTCCCAGTCCTGGTTTCTGTCTCCTTAATGATAATTCTGATATAAATCTTAACCAAATTCAGTTTAAAATGGTGTTTGCAGGGTTTACCTCAGCAAAGAAAAGTATTTTGAAAAACTGGTTCTTTCCGGATATGTGTATGAAATCATTCTGGATCCATAGTCTTGTCAACATTGTCAACCTTGAGCTTACAACTGCACGACTCAACAAGGCAAGACCAGTGACTGTACAAGCTTGGAATTCTTTCTCATCTAAGATAATCTCTTGGGCCAGGGACAATAGCTAGATAATCATTGTTGTAAAACACCTGCCGCCCATGTTTCTGATGTTGTACAGTATGTGCTGTCTTACCATTGATGTCTTTTCTCCTCATTGTTCATTTTCTTTTAGTTTTTCTTATATGGTCATATATGATTTTGGATATGTCTGTAACCCCCCCCCCCCCAACCCCAGTAAAAAAAACCAATAAAAATGTTGATCACAAAAAAAAAGAAGGTCATTTTGAATTTATTACGGAGCCCCTAAAGGGACCTTTGCAAAAAAAAAAATATATACAGATATTTGCCTGCTCAAAAGAACCTATTGTAACGAAACAGACACTCCAAACAAGTGGATTGAGATGAGTGACAGTTTATTGAAAAAATATAAAAGCAATAACGGGAACTGAAGAGGACGAGATAATAACGGAGGGAAATGGATCCGGAGATACTGACTGTCTTTGAAGATGATGATGAAGCACACACCAGTGTTTGGGAGAGAGGAGTTGAAATGCAGGCACGACGAAGGAGACGAGGAGGAAGACGAATTCGGAAGACACAGGAGGATCAGGAACATGGACTGGAAGACGGAGATTCTTTGATGAAATAACTTCTAAGGTAAGCGATGAGGCTTGGGTAGTCTTTACTCATGTACGAGACCAGACAAAGTGTCAGAGTGAAGTGTGTGCTTATAAGTGCTTGAGGTGATGGCGTGCAGGTGCTGGTGATTAATATTCAAGTGATAGTGATCTCAGTGATTGGGTGGTGGTGGAGCCTGGCTGATCCCTGCTGAGTGAGTGAGATTAGTGCGTTGGGACCTAGGAACGTAGGTACGGTCAGGAGGCCCCCCCGGCGGAGATGGCTCGGAGACATTGGAGGAGAGTTGTTGGTCGAGTGACACTGGATGGGACATGCGAAGATCTTTTGAGGTAGGATGGGTTCAGATTCTTCTGTTTTCTCTTCGGGAGTTTGGATGCGAGATAGAGCATCTGCCTTACAGTTTTTTGCACCAGGATGGTAGGAGATTGTGAAGTGAAACCGGGTGAAAAATAAAGCCCATCTTGCCTGTCTGGGGTTGAGTCGTTTCTGGGGTTGAGTCGTTTGGCTTCACAGAGGTATTAGAGATTTTTATGGTCAGTAAGTACCAAGTACCATTCCTCTAAGGCAAGCTTTATTGCAAGTAGCTCTTGATTACCGATGTCGTAATTCATCTCCGCCGGGGATAATTTCTTGGAGAAGGCACATAGATGGAGACGAGGTGGCTTCCCCTGCTACTGAGATAATACCGCTCCTACTCTGGTGGTCGAGGCGTCTACTTCCACAATGAACAGTTTATTGGGATCTGGGTGGATTAGGAGCGGCGCATTGGTAAAGGAATCCTTGAGGTTTTGGAAAGCTTGATTGGCAGATGGTGTCCAGGACAGAGACTTGGGCTTATTTCTGAGGAGATTGGTTAGTGGCGAGGTGATGGAGCTGTAGTTGTGGATGAACCGATGGTAGAAGTTTGAAAATCCAAGGAAACGCTGAAGTTCTTTGATGGTTGACGGGATGGGCCAGTTTCTGACAGCTTCTACCTTCCTCTCGTCCATCTGGATGCCGTGTTCACTAATGTTGTAGCCGAGAAATTGGGTGGTGGCCTGGTGGAACGAGCATTTCTCGGCTTTGAGGAAGAGCGGGTGGTGGACTGGAGGAACGAGCATTTCTCGGCTTTGAGGAAGAGCTGGTGTTCACGGAGGCGTTGAAGGACCTCCGCAACGTGGTGGCGGTGTCGGCCAGGCTCTGGGAATATATCAGAATGTCATCAATGTAGACGATTACCATACGATGGAGAAATTCCCGGAGCACCTCATGCATGAAATCCTGGAATACGGAGGGGGCGGGGGGGGGGGGGGAAATCCTGGAATACTTGGTTATGCCTTATTACCAGGCCATAAGGCATAACCAAGTACTCATAGTGTCCTGTTGGTGTCACAAAGGCAGTTTTCCACTCGTCCCCCTCACGTATCCGGACGAGGTTGTAAGCGTTGCGGAGGTCCAGCTTAGTGAACACGGTTTCTCCATGAAGTTGTTCCAGGGCTGCTGGGATGAGAGGAAGTGGATAACGGAATTTAACAGTAATTTTATTGAGGGTGCGGTAATCGATGCAGTGCCGCAGGCCTCCATCCTTCTTCGCCACAAAGAAGAAACTTGAAGCAGCAGGGGAGGTGGAAGGGCTGATGTAACCTTGTTGGAGGGCTTCTTCCACGTACTCCTCCATGGTCTTCTGTTCAGGAAGAGACAGTGGGTAGATTTTACCGTGGGGCACTGGCACATCCGGAAGGTCGGGATGTCGATAGACTGCTGTTTCAGAGGACTCTCGATGGAGGTGGTGTTGACTGGAATCGGTATTACTGGTTGAGGAAGGTGTGGAAAGCATCCGGGAAAGCAGTTATCGCCCCACTTTAGGATTTCTCCTGTTGCCCAGGAGAGGATGGGATTGTGTTGCATGAACTACGGACGCCCTAGGATGGTACCAGTGATGGAATTCTCCAGAACCAGTAGGATGATGGATTCAGAGTGGAGGAGTCCAACTTGCATGTGGAGAGGGCCTACGGTGAAACGGACGTTCTTCTTGTTGAGAGCTTTTCTGGAGGTTGAACTGGCGGCAGAGGGAGTCAGATATGAAGTTTCCTGCTGAACCGGAGTCGAGGAGGGCACGTACTGGAATGGAAGTGTAGGAGGTAGATAAGATGACTTCTGTGGTGAGTGGTTTTATATTGACCAAAGAGGAATGGATAACACTCACCATGGGTCGTGGTGGACGGATGGGACACGCTGATATAATGTGTCCACCAGCTCCGCAGTACAGGCACAGACCCTGAGCCAGTCTCCTCTGCCGCTCAGTGAGTGTCAGGTGGGTGTTATCCACTTGCATGGGGACTGGTTCTGGAGTGCTGGTATCCTCTGGTTGGCGGCGCGGGAAAGGTGATAGCTGGCCATGTAGATCTTCCATACAGGGCTGCATACGATGATCGGTGTGGAAGGCGAGTTGCATGAACCGTTCAATACCCATGGAATCGTCGTATGCAGCGAGATGCAGTCGTAAATGAGGATAAAGTCCCTGCCGATATGTAGTGAGGAGCGAGCACTCATTCCATCCGCTGGCGGCCGCTAGAGTCCGGAACCTGATGGTGTAATCAGAAACTGACTCTTTCTCTGATTAATATGTTATAGTTGTTCGCTGACGGTTGAGTCACCATCTGGGATTCCAAAAACTTTGCGGAAGTAAGCGGTGAAATTATTCAGAGTCTGTGTAGTGGTGGCATTTTGGTTCCAAAGGACTCGGGCCCAGTTGAGTGCTCGCCCTGTCAGCAGGGAAATAATGAACGCCACTTTAGATCTCTCGGTGGGGAAGCGGGATGACTGCATCTCCATGGCCAGCGAACACTGAAGGAGAAATCCATCGCAATCCTCCGCCAGACCAGAGAAGGGTGCCGGGTTGGCCATGGGACTGGAGGCCACTGGTGGTGAAGGAGAGGCGGTAACGGGTGATGTGGAAGTGGGTACTGAGAGTGTACGTTTAAGCACGTCCACCAGATCTTGAAATGGATCGGGGTCACTCATCTCAGCGGTGTGTCAAAATGTTTGCATTGTCCTATTTGCCAAATTCAAGGGTCCATTAAAAATAGGCTGATACTGTAAACGAGTGCTCAAAATTTGGCTAGGGCACTGCGTCATATTTCAAGGGGTTATGTCCACTTTAACATTAGTATTGTCATATTCCAAGTTTAATGGTTCATGAAAAAACATTGGTACAGTAAAAAATTATAAAAATTTGGATTTTGTTAAATTTTCGTTTAGTAATTTTGTGTTTTTGTCATTTTTATTCTTTATTTGATTAAATATATCTATATTGATTTTAGTTTTACAAGTTAGTTGTCTGTAAGTTTTAGTTTATTTAGCTTTTGTTTTTAGTTTTTGTTTGATATTAGTAAATCATGATGTGGTTGACTTTATGAATAAAATACATAATTATATTTCAGTTAATGTTTGGTTTAGTTCAAGTAATGTTTTTTTATTTATGTTTTAATTTTTAGCTAATAATAATACCGTAACCCTGGCCTTAATTGGCAAGTACTGTAACTGAAGTAAAATGAGTTCATGTTCAAGTTTTCACGTTTCCCTCTGGTCCCTTACTATTGTCAGGGGCTGTACAAAAACAGTTTTTGAAAACGGGTTTCAAAGTCAAACAATTTTGTAAACGATACTGTTATTGTCTCCGTGTAAACTACAAAAACACAAATTTGTGAAAACAATGATATCATGTGCATGAATATTACGTGTTCAGTCTATAGGCGCGTAGTATTTCTTTACAAAGTGACATCGCCAACTCCTGGCCAGGCAGCAGAATACAGCATTTTTAGCCGTTTTTGCGGATCCGTGTCAATGGGGATAGTTTATGTTGAGTACTTTTTACATGACTTTTCCAGGCAATCACAGTTTTCAAATTCTCCATTATTTCCCAATTTGAATGACTGTAGGAATCCTGCACTCTGCTTGCATGCACAGTGTGATGCTGTAACCTGTTGAGATATTAGCACTAAAATAAAAACAGACCAGGGATTTCTGAAATTCTGAAAAGAAGAGAGAATGAATGAGACATATCTAAGTCCTTCAGGCAGGGAGGTGTGAGTGGGAAAGTTTTGAGATTGGCGTGACGAGGCAGAGTGACTCCATTGGCATGCGGGGCGGACGGAGTGATGGCCGGAGTGTTTGTCTGGTCATGCTGAATGAGAGCGCGTCTCAGGCTCTTCTTCCACTCAGAATGCTGCGCTGAATGTCGGGCACATACTCTGGGGGTTTGCTTTTGCATCTCATTAGGAGCTCACAGACAGAATGAGAGAAGGAGACGACCAGCTGTGCCAGGGAAACAATCAACATGAACACTTGTTTGGGCTAAAACACAAGTGGATCTATTATTTGTTATCCAGAAGGAGAGACTGCAGGTACTGTAGACACTGCAAATTGCTGTAGATCAGTCACATTGAATCCCCCCCCCACCCCCCAAAAAACATACACATATTCATGTAGATGTGTTTTTTATACAATATCAAAATTACATTAAGTTTCCATTACTATAACGATAAGGCTGCAATAGTAAATATGAGTACTCTAGAAATACAGTATACTATACTATACTATGATATACAAAAATTCAATATAAAAAGTTGCTACAAACCAGACCTTTACAGTCATACAGACAGGCAAATATAGTTATTATTACATGCAGGAAGAAATATTCATGGTAAATTATTATTATTATTATTATTATTATTTGTTAAAATGTTTTAAAATCGATAAATTAATATAAAGGGTTAGGGTTAAGCCTCTCAAGGCTTACTGCTAGAATAGAATAGAATAGAATAGAATAGAATAGAATAGAATAGAATAGAATAGAATAGAATAGAATAGAATAGAAAATTACTTTAAATGACAAGCCTGCTTCTCCGTCAAACTACAACAGCAAGGATCCAGTGTTATAAATTATTCAATGGATGTTTGGAAACAACTGTATAATTAAATTATTAGGTAATGATTATTTGTCCTTGTATCTGTTCAAAATTGATGTAAACTGTAAACTGGGTTGCCCAGGGACAGTTGTTTTTCCTAAATATCCACTGAATGATGCACATACTGTAAATAAATAAAAAAAAAAAATAAAAAAAAATTCTACAACTTTAAGAAGTAAGCTAATGGGCCCTATTTTAACGATCTGAAACGCAAGTATCAAGTGCGAAACGCAAGTAACTTGTGGGCGGGTCTTGGGTGCTGTTGCTATTATACCGGCGGGATAAATGACTCTTGCGCCCGATGCAAATCTAAAATGGGTTGGTCTGAAGTAGCTTCATTATTCATAAGTGTGGTTTGGGCGTAACGTGAAATAAACCAATCATAGCGACATCTCCTGGCGTGTGCCTGGCAAATCCGCCGTTATAATAGCAATCCGCCATGGAACACGCCTCCTCTTTTCGCTGCACCGCCCCCTGGGAGCGCAAGTTCATTCCCTAGTTTACCGGCATGCGTCTGTGGAGGGAAAAGTCTGCTGTGCGCGGATGCAAAATAGGAATGATACATGTGTCGGTGTACAAAGTCAGTTGCGCTGGGTGCAAGATAGGGCCCAATGTGTTTATGAGTTAAGCTGGGTGTCGATGAATGTGTTTGAAACATCTGCTCTACACAAACTGAATTCTGCTTCTACATCAATTTAAACACAACCCCAGAAAGTCAAAAATCAATGATTTCGCCACCATAAAGAGTTTGGAAGAAACATTTACTACCAATGCACTAGAAATGATAGATGCTATTTCTGTCTCTGTGATGCTGCCATGAGTTCTAGACAAGCTGTGCTCGCCTTTGAATGTGTGCCAGGCTTAAAGCACACCTGTCACTCTGCCTCCCGCCTGACTCTGCACTCTGGGGCCTTTCTACTTCATTTAGAGGCTCTGCCTCCACTCTGTGATTTGCAGTCACCGTGAACGCATAAGTCTTCTTGCTTGTTTATTCTCTGACATCAAGCAGGAGCCATTATCTTCACATTCTTACTTTCCGTCATTTATAAGTATGCTAAGCCCCTCTCTCAGCTGAAATAAAAGCGGCCATAAAAGCAAACTGAAATTGGATCCACCATAAAGAATGTCAAATTGGTTCAATAGATCCAGCAGTGGAAGTGTGTTCTCTGCACTAGTTAGAACCCAAATGTCTGAGCTGAATGTTCCTCGGTGACAATCCAGCATCATTGAGTCATCAACACAGAACTGAGCCAATGGCAATTTATTTGATTGGGATCGATACCCCTCCAGCCGCTGCACTTATTTTCTTGTCGTTGTTGGAGCTTGCCAAATGGTGGGCTGATAAACAGCTAGCAGCTTTTAAAATCTGCTGCCTCTGAAGTCTATTTAGATGAACAGTTAACGTCCACTGGACTTCATCAGAAGTTGTTTAGTTCTCAACTGGTGGGTCATGACCCAAAAATGGGTATCAGGTCTGTTCTGATATGTACTAAATGCAAACGCAAATAATAAGATGCAGCTAACCACATAATCTTGAAAAGTTAGGGGCAGCAAATAGATATACTTTGTTTATCCTTATCAGTGTTTTGAATAAATCAGATTCCACGACTCACTCATAAAAACAGACACCTTTAATTCCTGAATGAATTTGTGTTTTTTTTATAATTTGGTTGATTAAATGATTAATTTAGTCAGCCATAAACCCTAATCCTAACCGCGAGAGGCGTTAAGCTTACACTATTCCTACTTTGCGTCTCTTTTGGCGTAAGTCGACAAGCGTAGGCCGTCTGCCGTCTACTAGCTTTTTTAGTTTTTAAAGTTTTAAATATGTATTTTTTTCAACGCTTCGGTTCAGAAGGCCTTTTATTAACCCATCGGAGCCGTGTGGATTACTTTAATGATAGATTGATGCTCTTTTTTTGGGCTTCAAAATCTTGTCTTCTATTCACTGCTATTATAAAGCTTGGAAGAGCCAGGACATTTTTTAATATATCTCTGATTGTGTTTGTCTGAAATAAGAAAGTCATATACACCGAGGATGGCCTGAGTAAATCATGGGGTAATTTACATTTTTGGGTGAACTCTCCCTTTAATAATGTACATTTCAAAGGCTACTTTTGTGTGATAAACTAATGTCAAATTTTAATACAGAAGCAAAAGCATGAGAACCATAAACCAATGTTACACAGTTTTTGCACTGTCTGTGTGGTTTAGCAGCTCTCCTTTATTAAAAAAAGCTGTGTTTAGTCAATGCCAGTATTGAGGCTTTTCCCAAAGTTAGACAATGCTTCAGAAATCACCCAGAGCAAAGCGGGAAGCTTGTGAAGTAGATGCCATTCTAATTTCATTCCAAAAGTGCCTGGCAAAAAAAAAAAAAAAAAAAAAAAAAAAGAGCAGAAATTGAGTTCCGTAAAGGCACAAAAGGTTTTGAATATGTGTGGAATGGCTGATAATGTTGTCATAATGAGGCACGGTTATGCTCTATAACAGGATTAGACGGCGAAAAGTAAGAACGCAGCATTTTTCAAGGTACAAATTCAGGGCAGCAACAGAAAGTTCACCCCTGGATTTTGTCTACTGCACATCCTTTATCTCCAAGATCATGGTGTGAAGACCTATATTTTAAACCTACTGTAGCATTGCCTGATTGATGTGGAAAGCAGCTAATTAAGTGAAAGAGCAATTATTGATAATGGTCTAATGATACATTATTTGAATAAAGTGGCACCTTATTCAATACTTCATATTATGTGATGATAAAGCGAGTGCAATTATGTTCAGAGGACTGGCTGAATTTAACCAAATCCATCAATTTTACAATGAGACTGTGGATTTTTCTATTACTTAGGATCATAAGGACAGTACAGTGGCAGATTCTTAAGCTTGCACATCTAAAAGCACATTTCGAAACTCAGACACTCAGGGACTGGAGAAAACATTCAAAGTCAAGGATCGCAAATTGTCTACAAGCTGGTCGGAGGCTGATTAGCTGCAGCAGCCATAAACAGTATGCTCTCTGAGAAGGTGCCAAGCTTGTTGATGCACATATGCATTATGCTTGATTAATCTGGGAATTGCTTTTCCCTCGACAGTTTAAAACAGGTCTGTCTGATAGAGACAGAAAAAGTTTTCTGGCCCTTTCTTTCTCACTTCAGACAAAAATAAACAGGACCAGATGCTATTTATCAAGTGATATCTATTTGCAGGATTTTTTTCTTCTTCTAATTGACAGACAAACATGATTAGGGTTTGTAATGTTATGGCTCTAGTTGACTGTAATTGAATCAATAAGCTCTTTTCCACCCTCAGTGGCTGATTACTCTCTAATTATGAATTTAAGTTACATGCAAATGAACAGAAAATTTCTAAAACTATTATCAGGTCCAAAGATCCAACGAAATTGTACACTTAGCAGAGTTTACTGACCCATATAAAATAATGGCGCACAGACCAATAAGGTTAACAAGAAATTAACTCAACAATCTGAGTTCACTGCTCACCTATTAAGGGGGTCATGTCGTGGTAAATTGAATTTTTCCTTGAATTTTCCCTGATCACACTTCCGTGATACCACGGAAACATGTTAACAACATCATCATCAACAACAAAGACTAATGAGGAATAAGAAGGATAGATATGAGTATTATTATTATATTTAAATGATATTATTTAAGTATATTTATTATTATAATTACATAATATACTATTTACAATTATTATTATGTATCTAACTAAGGAGAGTATTAAGCTTGTTGCTCATTTATTATGCGAAAAGGTAAGCCAATCATAATGAAGGACCACTTCATTGCTTCAATGCTTGATGTTAGAATTTACTAATATTGAATGGATTTCTTAAATATTGCACATAAAAGTCCTTCCTTACTTTCTAAAATATTTGAGAAAATTCAGAAAAATAACTTTTAAATGGAATCCTGGCAAAGATGAAGCTCTAACATTATTATGTGGATACCTTGCATGAGAAAGTCCCATCCATCAATTTTGGTACGTGTCATAAGCCAAAACTTTTTTGTAGCAAAAGTTGGGATTGCTGGAGGAAAGAATGCAATATTAAGTTCAATATAATTTGTCTTCATCAGATTCACGCAAGACAGTCAGGCTTTAGCAGCTGATGATGGGAAATTCACTCCTGAACTAGCTGATGTTGAGTCAAAATAATCATGCACTTCAGTTATCAAGTAATGATCCCAAACTGTTTTTTCCTCATCTTTTTCTGTGTAGATGGGTGAAGCATCTGAAGAATAGCATGTGGTTTATATTCTTGACACTTCTGCTCCACTGTTAGAATTGCCATGGTGCTTGTCTCATTAATTGTTTATATAGGTGCTGTAGCTGTTATGTTCTGTCCCCCTTTATGGTGCAAAGTGCATTAATATTTCGTTACGCTTTAGAGTTTGTGTCAGATGGATCACATCACACTTTTTTTCTATCATGAACATTGTAAGTTTGACAGTTGGGACTAGTAATTATGTTTCTCATTTGTTAAACACCCTGTTTTGCTAAATTGAAGGCAACTAGCTTTCTTTCTTTTTTTCCTCTTAGTTTTAGTTAACTCCAATAACCCTGCAAAGAAGGTCAAACTGGTTTGGAATGACATGAGGTTGAATAAATAATGACAGATTTTTCATTTTTGGGTGAACTATTCCTGGGATGGTGGTTTTGATGTTCAAGGTGTTGGACAATGGCTCCAAGGTGATTCATTGCAGTTATTTTGAGGCAAATTGGAAAACTAATGGGTTTCCAGAATTTTTAAACGATGTGATAAATGGATGGTTGATTGTTACAAAGTGTCTCCTGTAGAGATATTCTTCATACTTAATTTCTGATGAACACACATGCACAATAATATCTGTATGTCTCAATGTCGTATTAGTGCAGTGCAAGTGGTGAAACAAGACAGAAAGGTCACTATGCCCTCGAGTTACAACATAAGAATTGGATTTTCCCATGTTAGAGCTTTTGTTAGGACTTCTGTACCATGATAGAGGAAGGTCAAACATGGTTCTTGGCTGATTACACCATGACTGTGCCATTAATCACGACTGCACCCAGCAGTGAAGTCCTATAGTTTGGAGAAGCACTGAGACAGAACCGAACTCTGGAGGACAGCGATGGAAGGGCAGCTCAGTTTTGCTGTGATTGACAGCTGGAACAACGGAGCAGATGTTGGCAGCAGTTTAGAATAAAAACATCCGATGGAGAGAGGATGTACTGGGTAGTACTTTAAAGTGTCGCCCACCCTTCCTACTGTTCACTTTACTCTAAAATAGTGCAAGGAGACATGACTTTAAGATCTACTGAGGTGAACATGGCCACCTTTAGATGAGTAGACAATAGAGAAGCTACATCCACTCACATTCATTTGGATGTGGCTGTCACTCGACAGAGATGTCACGGCTTGGCATCTGTTATCGTTTGTGTCTTCCATTCTCGGACCACCCAGTGGGAATACTGAGAGGTCCCTGACAGCACTAGTAGACAGAAAATAAGTGCAATGTCGGTTTTTAAGAGAGCAGCGGTGCATGAAATACAGTTTTAACCTTCCCTTTGAAACCTAAAGAAAGAATGCCACTTGAAGACTCTCAGACAAAAAGTTACATTTTATGTTGAGAAATGAAGGTTATATTTCTGTCCCTTCTATAATTTGAAATCTGTTGTGAAATGCCATTGAAGGGAGAATTGAGAATAAAAAGCGTTGAAACTACAGGCATGTCAGAATGCATCTTTTGAAATATGTAGCACGGCCAGTCTCTTTTCAGGGAATTAAGGGATCTCTTCAAAAAGTCGGTTGTGAGGGTGGACTTGGTACGTGGTGGAACATTTGTGAATCACAAGGAGCTGGAGGGGGGAAGGGGGTTGGTAATTCAAAATTCAAATCTCATTTGTGCATTTTCGTACCGTCTGCTTACGCCCCAGTAAGTTTTATGGTTTTTATGCTTACATGGAAAAAAAAATAACATTTAACTCTTTCCCAGCCATTGATGAGAATTTCTGTAATTTATGTCACAATGCTTCCCTGCCATTGAGGAGTGATTCAGGCAATCCGTGTTTTTACTATTATACAGTAGGGGGCGCTGTCACATTTACAGTACATTTAATTACTTAGCAGACGTGTTTATCCAAAGCAACTTACATTTGTAAGTTGATTTGTAAGGAGAACAATAGAACCAATTAAACCAAAAATAGGGCAACACTATGCAAGTGCTGTGAGTAGTCGCAGTTAGTCTTTAGCACACGTAGCAAGGTTTATTTTTTGTAGCAAGTGTTAGTATTAATGGGACAAGTGTTGAAAAAAAAAAAGTGTCTTCAGTCAATTCTTGAAAATGGCTAAAGACTCAGAGCTGGGTTAAGTTAGGCAGGTCATTCCACCAGTTTGGAACAGTCCAGGTATTATGTGGTTAAATGTCAAAATAACTCCAATATTATACACTAGAGTTGTGTGGGGTGGGGGGGTAGATTAAGCACAATCTGCTGTGACGTCACAATCATGTTGCATTGTGGCCTGGATCTGCCTGAAGTGTACATGTTGAGTAGATTCACTCCCTCGGTCAAAATCGAGGGGTCGAGGGTCTGTCCAAAAACATTTCCCTCACCAACTTGACAGTTGAATGCACTTCAAAATGGATTCCCCCGAGGAGAAATGCTTTGGGAGTGTATGTCTAAAAGTGGAGTAAACACAGCCCAGAAGGAGCGGATAGTTGTTTACACACAAGTAAGCTAACGTGATAACCAAATATTCACAAGCATATAAATCAAAACTGCCTAACATGACAGAGAAAAATGGATCACATTGTATGAATTAAATGTAAAATAGTGCAAAATAGTAATCGAGTTGCAAATGCCGACATCAAGCAGTCTTGAAAAGCAAAGTAGTTGTAACCACATGCAACCATATTTAATTTGAACATATATTTAAATTTTAATTTTAAAATACATTAAATATATTAAATATAGAGTACTTTATATGAAAAGTCTTTATTTTTAAAATCATAAAACTTAAAAAAAAAAGAATCTACTTCCAAGTCTGTTAACTTCATTCTTACTGTTTCCTGTTAAATTAAATCATACAGTATAACCATACAGCTTATACTAAAAACCCTGCACTACACAAAGGGAACACATCCGTTCTTATGACCCCCATGAAGGTTAAGCAGTGCTGTAAAACAATCTTATAAAAGGCGCATGATAGCCCCTCTCCATGCCACCGGTGGGGTTCATTAACGCGGTCTTCCAATGCATTCATTCATTTTTATTTTTCCCCTCACTTCACGCTTGTTTATCTGTTTTCCAATCCATTAGGTCAGCGGCCATGGCAGCTTCTATTTTTGCCTTTACTTCTCCAGCCTCACTTTACGGTGGCACCGTATATGCACCTGAGAGAGGAATACATTATTGGAAGCTATCTTCGTGTTGCCCTGGCCCTTGCGTCTAATCACATCAAAGGACAGCAGCACAAAGAGCCATTGATATGTGATCGTTATGATTCGTTGAGAGTGCCCTCATCTAATGTGGTCGTATTTTGGGTCGCTGTTGGGTCTGATCTCTGCCAAACACAGAGGCACCATTGAGGATCTCGATATTCATGTGAAAGATGGTTTAAAGCATAAAATAAAAATCCTCACAAGTGGAATATTTCATTTAAAGCTTTTGTGGAAACAGTAAATAATTTACAGTTTGAGACAGACAACTGTAGCGTGAAATGTGTTCGCTAAAATGATTCAATAATATTTATTACAAGAATGTAGCAGTGTTTCCCACAGGATTTTGTGAAACTGTGGTGGGTGGGGCTCTGTCCATATCGGGGTCCGGGGGGTCCCCGTAAGAAAATTTTGTACGTTTTTAAGTTAAACTCATCATTATGGTGCACTTTGAGAGTTCAAAATTAAGAGCTCCAACCCATATTCAGTGTGCAAATTGTACAAAGAAAAAAGTCTGTGCATTGACTCAATGTGATTAATGGCCTCTTTTTAGTTGTGATATAGGGCCCTATCTTGCACCCAGCGCAATTGACTTTGTACACCGATGCATGTATCATTCCTATTTTGCACCCGCGCAAAGCAGACTTTTCCCTCCACAGACGCACGTCGGTAAGTTAGGAAATACACTTGCGCTCCCCAGGGCGGTTCAGCGCAAAGAGGAGGCGTGTTCCGGCGCAAACGTTCCTTCATGCTATTTTGCAGGTTTAGAAAACAATTGCGCCACAAAACTAGAGGTATTTCGCATTTCATGGAAAGAGAGCTCGATTGCTTACAGAGAGGCCTTAAAAGCTGCTAGATCTGCTTATTTTTCAAACCTATTAGAAGAAAATAAACATAATCCTAGGTATTTATTTGAAACGGTGGCTAAACTAACGAAAAAGAAAGCTTCAAGCACCGAAGTTTCCAAGCAACACAGCAGTAATGACTTTATGAACTTCTTCACTTATAAGATTGATAATATCAGGGAGAAAATTATAACTATGCAACCGTCTACTACAGTATCGCATCAGGCAGTGGATTGTAATCTCCCGGAGGAAAAATTTGATTCGTTCGTTGCTATAGAAGAGGATGAATTTACTAAACTCGTTAAATCATCTAAATCTACAACATGTATGTTAGACCCTATACCGACTAAGCTACTGAAAGAAATACTTCCAGAGGTCATAGATCCTCTTCTTAATATCATTAATTCATCTTTGTCTCTAGGATACGTACCAAAAACCTTTAAGGTGGCTATGATTAAACCGCTTGTTAAAAAACCCCAACTTGATCCTACAGAATTAGTCAATTACAGGCCGATCTCGAATCTACCTTTTCTGTCAAAGATATTAGAAAAAGCAGTATCTTCACAACTGTGTTCCTTTCTTGAAAGAAATGATATCTGCGAGGATTTCCAGTCAGGATTTAGACTGTACCATAGTACTGAGACTGCTTTCGTTAGAGTCACAAATGATTTGCTCTTATCATCCGATCGTGGTTGTGTCTCTCTATTAGTGTTACTCGATCTTAGTGCTGCATTTGATACTATCGACCACAACATTCTTTTAAATAGACTCGAAAATTATGTTGGCATTAGTGGAATTGCACTAGCATGGTTTAAATCATCTTATCATCTTAAATCACTTATCTGACCGTTATCAGTTTGTAGCAATAAATGAAGAGATGTCTCATCGATCACAAGTTCAGTATGGCGTACCACAAGGCTCAGTACTAGGACTGCTGCTGTTCACTCTGTACATGCTACCATTAGGAGATATCATTAGGAAACATGGCATTAGCTTTCACTGTTATGCCGACGATACTCAGCTCTATATTTCTTCAAAACCTAACGAAACTTACCAATTCACAAAATTAACGGAATGCATAGCGGATATAAAAAATTGGATGACTCGTAATTTCCTACTTCTAAATTCTGAAAAAACAGAGTTTCGAATTATTGGACAAAAACTTCCTCACGTAATAACCTAGAATACTGTCTAACACTTGATGGCTGCTCTGTTAAGTCTTCGTCGTCGGTTAGGAACCTGGGTGTGCTCTTTGATACCAATCTTTCATTTGAAAGTCACGTGTCCAGTATCTGTAAAACTGCATTTTTCCACGTCATATGCTCTCATTGACAAATGCGGAACAATTAGTTCATGTGTTCATGACCTCAAGGCTAGATTATTGTAATGCTCTACTGGGTGGTTGCCCTGCACGCTTAATAAACAAACTACAGCTAGTTCAAAACGCAGCAGCTCGAGTTCTTACCAGAACCAGGAAGTATGACCATATTAGCCCGGTTCTGTCAAAACTGCACTGGCTCCCTATTAAACATCGCATCAATTTTAAAATATTGCTGATCACGTACAAAGCACTAAATGGTTTAGCTCCGCAGTACTTGAGCGAGCTCTTAACGCATTATAGTCCTTCACGTCTATTGCGATCTCAAAATTCCGGCCAGTTGATAATACCTAGAATATCAAAATCGACTGCTGGCGGTAGATCCTTCTCCTATTTAGCACCAAAACTTTGGAACAGCCTTCCTACCATTGTCCGGGAAGCAGACACACTCTGTCAGTTCAAAGCTAGACTAAAAACACATCTCTTTGACCTAGCTTTCACATAATACATTATAGACTTCTAGAATTCAATGTTAGGCTGCATAAATTAGGTCAGCTGGAACCGGGAACACTTCCCATAAATTGTGATGTACTCGTTACATCAAAATTTTAGTGTCTTTGTTTATCCCGAGGTTTTCCCGCAGCCTGCCGGATCCAGGCCGTATCCAGATCTGATGAAGGACCTTCGCCTGGACCCGATGACAATGCAGTGCTGAAGTGCCAACTAGTCTCTCCCTATGGAGGATCCCTTTACCACTCTACAGATAAAGCGTTGTCGGGAAACTCAATTCGCGTACCTACCCCGAATTGATAAAATAAAATAAAATTCTGTATCAAAAATTATAAGGAAACACCAGTACTTTGTTTAGGCTTGGTTTGTAGGGAATTACAAACCTGCGTACATATATTCAAACGCACATAACTATAGAACCAATTCTTAATGCGCATGTGAACGCCAGCAGCGTTTCTCACAGGTTCGCGTTTAAAGTCTATGTAGATAGAATTGTGTCGTCTTAGCGGCCCCTAATTTAATAACAAATGATTGTTGCGACGGAAGCGAATCAATCATAACTAACCTTAGCTGGAAAATAACTTTACTAAAGAACCGCTATTAAGCCAAAACAATCTCTGTTACCATAAATTATACGTTTATCTCCGTAAAGCTGCTTTGAAACAATCTACATTGTTAAAAGCGCTATATAAATGAAGATGACTTGACTTGACTAACCAGGAAAAAATAGTTTAAAGTCAGTGGTGCGTTGCGCATGTTATTCATATGCTATTTTAAGAGTGCATGCTTGGCCATAATCAATGTAGCGTGTGCACAACGCGCATACACTTTGATTCTATCATCTACACAGAAGCAGCACTTTTCATTTTTGCAAATCATACATTATTACAATAGATAGATAGATGGATAGATAGATATATAGATAGATAGATAGATAGATAGATAGATAGATAGATAGATAGATAGATAGATAGATAGATAGATAGATAGATAGATAGATAGATAGATAGATAGATAGATAGATAGATAGATAGATAGATAGATAGATATTTTAGATATCTATATCTATATCCCCTTTTAGATTTGCGACGGGCGCAAGAGTCATTTATCCCGCCGGGAAAATAGCAACAGCGCCCAAGACCCGCCCACAAAGTTACTTGCGCTTTGCGCTTGACACTTGCGTTTCAGATCGTTAAAATAGGGCCCATAGTGTCTCAATCTACATTACACTACATAATAGTATTAAAAAATAAAAATATTCATATTACAATAATAGCCATATTTTGGGTTTAATAACAAAAGAACAAAAGTTTTATTTTTGGAAAATGTAAAGGCCCTTTCACACCAAAAGGAGAAGAAATTTTAACACTCTTACTTCAGCTTGTCACAGAGTCAGCCACACCGTCACAGCCCCAATCATCACTCAATCACCAGGACCCGCCCAATTGTTCACAATCACCAGAGTACGGACTCACTGCACCTGCACTCCCTCATCAACACACCCTTTACATACCCCGTTCACCCTTCACTCCTTGTCTGGTCTCTTTGCAGTATAGGGTACACTGCTTTATGTCAGACTCCTTACCAATCTACTCACCTGAGATGGTATTGTCCTGTTTTTCATGAGCTGAACTAAAAGATCTAAGACTTTTTCTTTGTGCACAAAGGGCCTATTTCTCTTAAATATTGTTCACAAATCTGTCTAAATCCGTGTTAGTGAGCACTTCTCCTTTGCCGTAATAATCCATTCACCTCACAGGTGTGGCATATCAAGATGCTGATTAGACAGCATGATTATTGCACAGGTGTGCCTTAGGCTGGCCACAATAAAAGGCCACTCTAAAATGTGCAGTTTTACTGTATTGGGGCCAGTCAGTATCTGGTGTGACCACCATTTGCCTCACCATGGAACACATCTCCTTCGCATAGAGTTGATCAGGTTGTTGACTGTGGCCTGTGGAATGTTGGTCCACTCCTCTTCAATGGCTGTGCGAAGTTGCTGGATATTGGCAGGACCTGGAACACGCTGACGTATACGCCGATCCAGAGCATCCCAAACATGCTCAATGGGTGACATGTCCGGTGAGTATGCTGGCCGTTCAAGAACTGGGATGTTTTCAGCTTCCAGGAAATGTGTACAGATCCTTGCAACATGGGGCCGTGCATTATCATGCTGCAACATGATACACAACAATGGGCCTCAGGATCTCGTCACGGTATCTCTGTGCATTCAAAATATCATCAATAAAATGCACCTGTGTTTGTTGTCCATAACATACGCCTGCCCATACCATAACCCCACCGCCACATTGGGCCACTCGATCCACAACGTTGACATCAGCAAACCGCTCACCTACACGACGCCATGCACGCTGTCTGCCATCTGCCCTGTACAGTGAAAACCGGGATTCATCCGTGAAGAGAACACCTCTCCAAAGTGCCAGATGCCATCGAATGTGAGCATATGCCCACTCAAGTCGGTTACGACGACGAACTGCAGTCAGGACGACAAGCATGCAGATGAGCTTCCCTGAGACGGTTTCTGACAGTTTGTGCAGAAATTCTTTGGTTATGCAAACCGATTGTTGCAGCAGCTGTCCGGGTGGCTGGTCTCAGATGATCTTGGAGGTGAAGATGCTGGATGTGGAGGTCCTAGGCTGGTGTTGTTACACGTGATCCGCGGTTTAGAGGCCGGTTTGATGTACTGCCAAATTCTCTGAAAAGCCTTTGGAGACGGCTTATGGTAGAGAAATTAACATTCGATTCACGGGCAACAGCTCTGGTGGACATTCCTGCAGTAAGCATGCCAACTGCACGCTCCCTCAAAACTTGCGACATCTGTGGCAATTTATTGTGTGATAAAACTGCACATTTTAGAGTGGCCTTTTATTGTGGCCAGCCTAAGGCACACCTGTGCAATAATCATGCTGTCTAATCAGCATCTTGATATGCCAGACCTGTGAAGTGGATAGATTATCTCGGCAAAGGAGAAGTGCTCACTAACACAGATTTAGACAGATTTGTGAACAATAGTTGAGAGAAATAGGCCTTTTGTGTACATAGAAAAAGTCTTAGATCTTTGAGTTCAGCTGATGAAAAATGGGGGCAAAAACAAGAGTGTTGCGTTTATAATTTTGTTCAGTGTAATAAACACTGTGTGCACCTAGACCTGTCTGTCTCCTCCTGTGTTTGTGACATCAGCAATAATAATAAAAAAGGAAATACAAATGTGTTTATCTAAAGTAATTTTTGTTTATTGGTTATGGTTGCTCATCGAATGACAGAGAAATTGTAAATGTAAAAGTAATTTGTTACTTTACTAGTTACTTGGATGATTACTTAACTCACACTACTGGTAATGTGTTACTTCCAACACTGTTAATAAAAATAGAAACATTATGATTTAAAAAATAAAAATAAACTATGATAATCTAAACAAATACAATATTTTAGCATATACTGTGTGAAAAAGATTTATTTCAATTTGAAAATTTCAGCTGTCCCACATTGTGCCACCATTTCCATCTCAACCAACAATTTAATAGTGTAGCCTACCTGTTTATCATGGAGTCAAAAGTGTTAGTATGAACCAAGCGTGCCGCACAAGTGCTGAAAATGTTAAGCTAAAGCGTCTCGATCGCCCCCTGTTGGTTGGTCATAGTATGGGTCATAAAGCCCGCCTCCCCATGAAGTCTAATGGACGCATGAAAACTAAACAATCAAATTACACTTCACATACATTTTCCAAAGATGTTTTCTGTCATTTTAGGTAGTTTTTATCACGCTGATTTAAGTTTAAGTGTTTGTTATTTTAAATAAGTTTGATCTTAGTTCATTATTTGATGCAGGAATGTAACGTCATGATTGACAGCTGTGATTGACAGCCTCTCTAAATGAAGTAGTCACCAAGGCACCAACTGACTTTTTTGGGATTTTCGGGAGGAGATTGGAGCATCAACTTTAATTTCTACATGTCTATAAGTGTTTATTTCACACAGTAAACTTTGTACTAACTGTTTCTGCGGGAGTGAGGGCGGCTTTACTTCCTGCTCACTACTGTGCAGATTCAGGGCCTGCGTTCACTTCTGCGCAGATTCAGGTCCCGCATTCACTACTGCGCAGAAGCAGGTCCCAAATCTGTGCAAGATGTCAGCACC
Organism: Scardinius erythrophthalmus; assembly: GCF_964197995.2. Lineage (NCBI taxonomy): Eukaryota > Metazoa > Chordata > Actinopteri > Cypriniformes > Leuciscidae > Scardinius > Scardinius erythrophthalmus. The sequence goes on along the minus strand of NC_138237.1, from coordinate 27,855,977 downwards.
ATATTAGGACTTTGGCGGCTTCACTTTTCACCAATGGAAAAGAGTGAAGGGGCTTCATCCCTCTTTTATACAGTCTATGGTATGAACAATGTGTATTATTAATTATCAAATTTTGCAAACAGTGGAAAATATTATTGAACTGTGCATAGAATATATAAAACGGAACAGGTGGTGTGAATGAGGTGTAAGTGTTAATGACTTTAAAGGTGAAAAAAAAGAGAAGAATTAAACAAATAAAATATATAATAGTGAGATTGTGAAAATTGTGTTTTAAAAGGGTTTATTAGTATATAAATAAAGAGCGCATAGTTTAAAAAATAAAATAAAAACACCCAGAATGTTCTGCTCCTTAACAATTGTGTCTCTCTGTAAAAGAAAGGAAAACAAGTTGTGCCAGCTGTACGTTTTGATTGCAACAGCTTGAGATTGCAACTCAAAATAAACACAAAATGAACAGTGTAAAATCAAGTGTTAAAGTCTATTACAGTAGCTTTCAGAAAATCTTCATGATAGATTAGTATTTGGTTTTGTTGAGATGAATTGGATCATGTTGACAAGCCCTCACCCAGCAGGGCACTCTCTCTCCATTCATAACCGCCGCGCGACACTGATTGCGTGACACGCGACTCTGCTGGAAAGCAAGAACTAATTATCCAGAAAAGAAAAACATTTTCTCTGTATTCAGAAAGATACTGTCAGCGGTGTGTCACACAGATGTTAGATGTCAGTTTACTCTCTTGCGTCTCTCAGGGATGTGTACATTTCACAACGGAGACAGTGTCACCTTTTCCAGGCAGGTCTCAGGCTTGGCTTTTGATTTGGTCCGTAGGAAAGGTCTTACGACGATCTGGTGTGAATGATGTTTGTCTTTTGTTATCATCCGCTATGACTTTTGACATTTTCACATTTATTGGACATCAAAACAAGGATGTTTGCTCTCCATCCGTGCCCCAACATCACGAAACAAAGGCTTTGGAGGATCTCTCAAAAGTTTGCGAACACATGCAGGCGAGGAAATGTCACTCCCCTCACACACAGATCAAAGCTGAGAAGACGATGACACATGAAGGCATAATAATAAAGACGAGATAGAGTGAGAAGAACGCCTGCACCCTATTCATGCACCCCGACATCCTGGCCTTCTATCCCACAATCCATCACTGTGTTACAGCCTGGGCCACCCAGTACAGTGACAAATCTGCCTGTCAGGAGTACAGGGTCTGCCTTGACAGGCTGGCATTTTAACTACAAAGATTAATTTTGAAACTTACCAGCTCTTTCTCCAGACAAAATCTCTATGATTAATACAGCTTGCTCATGACCCTATCAGAGTTCAAAGACTAGATGTTGTAAAACATCAATAAAAAAGTAACTGGTATAAGATGCACTGGAATTATGTTGTTTGCAGACACAATAAAGTTTGTCTTCAAACTGAACTGACAGCTGAACTTATTATCTTTCATCATCCTTGAGATTGTAAGAATTGCTTTAAAACCATCAAACCTATTTCTGGCAAAAAAAAAAAAAAAAAAATATTAAGTGTCTTTTAACTACTATCTACTAAGATTTAAATGAATCATTTGATACAGCGCACATATTATGCACATACATTTTCTGTCACTAACAATTATTTTAGTAATCGATAAAATTGTCAATTATTTTGACAATTAATCGAGTAATATCTTTTTTTTTTCTTTGGTGAAAAAATTTGTTCAAATAAAGGATCAAAAGCAAGTAATCATATGGTTTTATTGAACATTACGTATTATAACAAATGCCTGCAGAGGGTGCCAACCATAAATACACATACATAGAAGCCTCATTAGCCGCTGTTTCTATCTCAGCATCAGCATCTCCACTCCTACAGTGGGTTCCTTCTTCCCTCCAGATCCACCTCAGTCCTCCATCACACCAGCTCCACCTCACTCCTCAGGCACTCTGGCTCTGCCGCAGATGCTCATCGCCACGACTCCGCCTAGGTCTCCAGTGCCAGTGGTGTTGCTCAAGTCCATGTGCTCTCCGTCTGCGCCCTGGGATCCACTGTCTCCGCCTCCATCGGTCGTCACCAGGATGTCGTCAGCCACAGCAACACCTTGGCTCCTCCCTCCCTCGACTCCACCGTGGGCTGTCATCCCTGCTGTGCTCTGGGTCTACAGCAGCATGCCCCTTCCATAACCGCCACCAGGGTCTCATCGTCCTACTGTCACCATCCCTTTGCTGCCAACTATCACCATCCCTTCGCCATCTCCTGTCACCATCCCTTAGTCCACCTCCTTAGCCTCTCCTCTCCATGCCACGAGGTCTCGCCTTCAGGAGGGGGCGTTCTGTTACTATATGTCAGTTGTGTTTGGTAGTTTTGTTTTCATGGCCTTTTTCATTTGTCACGTGTTCATTTGTCAGAATTTTCTGCCACTCATCAGTTTCTATGGACATTAATCATCACAGCGGTTTACCATGTGTATATTAGGGTATGTTTACACGACAACGATGTGCTTAAAACGGAGAAGTATTTCCTTTGAGTTTTCCTGCGGACAGACGACACCATTGTCAAAGCGAACCCCATTGACACGGATACGCAAAAAATTACTAAAAATCCTGTATTCTGTGGCCAGGCCATTAGATGGCAATGAAAAACTATAGACTGAACACGTAATACGTATATGCATGATGTCATCATCTTCAGAGCTCCGCATTTTTATTGTTTACACGGAGACCATTTTCAAAAACTTTGAAACCCTTTTTTAAAAGTTTGCGTTTTCAAATCATTTTTGAAGTCGAATCGAATTAAATTACATTGTGAATCAAATTGATTCATTTTGAATTTGCAAAAATCTTTCCCGAATTGAACCGAAAACTATTCGATGCCCTGTCTACCCAAATATCCACACCCCAATGGCATGTCTAAAATTCTACACTATGATTGGCCCTCTCTCAAGTCAGAGGCGGGATAAAAGACAAGAAATAATCTTTTTGATTCAAATCATAGCTGGAAGCAGACAAACACTTGTCAAACACTTTTCATTTGTTCGAATATGAGAAGTACTTCAGTGGACAAGCAGAAAATATTGTTACACACGTAAGATGTCCATGCAGCATGGTGAAAGTTGTTAAATGATTTGTTAAAGTTGTTAGATGATTGAAGAAGGATTTTATGGAAATTCTGTAAACGCCTCCCCAGTCGAAAAAGTCTGGACACACCATTTATCCTCATCCACGTGACACTTACGAAATTCATCAAAGGAAGTGCACAGGTCTAGTACTGTCAGTCACATTGTTGCATGCTGAAAATGAAAGACTGGTAACCTCTATTGCTGCTCTATGACTGCCACAGCCTCTGGATCGATGATAATCCAGCTAATTAAAACGGTCCGGTTCTCCCATAGATGACGGACTCTTGTAACCCTCGTCCAGCAGCAGAGAAAAGCCAGCCGGTCATCTCCACTCGCTAAACTAAAGCTGTCAGCTGCCGGGCGATGAGAGGCTTGACAGTGACCTCTCTTGATAGCACCATCGGTCCCTACACAAGCTCTTTGCTGAACCCATTTCCTCCACAGATACACAACATATTGACAAGTGAGCTGGAAACTCTCTGTGAATGATATTGCAGCAATTACACTTGACAGGGCTCAACAGACCTGGCCTTCCTACAGAACAGGTCACACAGGACCGTTATGTTCATAAGCCTGATTCGTATTCGGTGGACAACTTCTAAACTGATAATCAATACTTTGTTACTTTTGATCATTGTCATTGCCAATTGGGCTTTTAGACACACTTTATAGGTCAATTAATGACAATCCTATTTTGTCTGGATCCGTTAATTTATAAAAAAAAATACATTTCAAACATGTTGTACACTGTAAAAAAATTGTTAATTGGTTAACAGAAAGTTTCCGTACTTTACACGGTAAATAACTGTGATAGATCTAACGGTACATTTAAATGTACAGTTTTTGGAAGTTTTTGAAAGAACAAGTCATTGAATAATTCATAGTGAAAAAAACGTAAATTGACATTCCCACAATTCCCTGCGTGACACTTCACATTTGATGTATTTTTGTTGAAAACTGTTTCTTCATAGTTTTCTTCGTTTTTTTCTAATCAGTTATGTACATTAGGGTTTTGTTACATTTAATGTTGTTAAATTAGTGTTTATTGCCTTTTTAAAATTTCATGTGTGTTATCATGATGGTGTTTCGTGTATGTATGAATGACACTGTGCTGCTTCTATATAATAGTATTAACTTTCTTGTGGAAGAGCTGCTTGTGATGAGCACAGCGAGTCATCATGTGACTCATCACCACTGCGATGAGTGGTTGTCAGTGTATTACAATGGTACCAAACATATATTAATACTTCAATAGGTTTAAGATTTGTTTTCTTTTATGATGGGCACTCTTTTTTGTCATTGCCCATATATTTTATGAAAAGCAAATGCCGATCCCCCACCCGCCCCCCACCCCACACCCCACCAGCACCACCACCAATGTCACATGCTGTTCTGATCGGGTCAGAATGCATGTTAATACAAACTGAAAGTAAGTCACTTCTTGTCTGTGGTAACTGACAGCATTGCCACAGCACCTGAGACTCTATTTTGAAAATAATCAGAACATTGCTTTAAGGTTAATAGAAAAAGTGGACTGGTTTGGACAAAGCCTGTCAAAGACAGTGTTCAAATGAATAACTGCTACATGCGGACGAACAGACCTGGGACCTATTCAGGAGCCTAGCGCTCATAAATCCTAAAAAAATCAATAATATGACAGCCCCAGGAAATCAGTATCAATGATTTCAGATGGAGACGGGGAGGATACTAGGACCTTCTGGAAGTAGAAAGCTTCACCAGGAGAAAAAACCATCCCAGTGCATTGAGCAGCCCTACTTACCAATGACACAACATGGAATCTGAAGTGCCTTGAAATCCTGAAAGGGCTTTGTGTTTCATGCATATATATTGCCAATTCTTGGCACTCTTTAAAGGCTTTGGCCTAGTAGCCTGTCAAGCTTCAAGCTTCTGGGACCTTCTGTGGGTAAATGTCAACAAATAACATTTTGTCAATGTTTTAAACATTTATCTGCTGAAATTCTGGGGAGCACACTGTTGCCACCCTTGAGGCTGCGAGGATGTATTTTAAGCCGCGATAAAGCCTAATGCCTTGTATTCACTGCGCGCATATAGTTTCCAGGCATTCATTGCAGCGGACAGCTTTGGCATACACAAGTTAGCACTCGTTCAAAGACTCTGACCTGAAATGTTCCGTTCGCTTTAGTTCCACTGTGCACAAAGACACAGTCTTCATCGTGCAGGGTGCTGGGAAAATCACCAGCACATAATGGGACGCTGACGTAAAGAGGTGATTGTGTCAGTTTGCTGTGAAAGGTCATCGGAAAGGCCACATTAGTTGAGGGTGTCGTGTAAAGCCTTCCTGCAACGGCTGGGATTTTAGGAGTGAATAGAGCAAGATGATTTAAGGAAAGCTTCTTCATTTCCCTATGGGCCAGGAGTAATCTCCTGAGCCACATGATCGTGCGGAGAACGAAGCCTCCCAATTCGGTGCCTTCTATCAGTAGCTGAGCATTCAGGCAAGATTACTCCACATTCAAAGCCTGCTTCTAACTTCTGAACTCTATAATCATCATGCCACCCTGGTGTGGGTAGTGTGATTGCCATCAATATGCCTTTTCAAAATCAATGGCTCAAGAAACAACAGGGCTTGTTAAGCTTACTGTTACAAAAGACACTCTACGAACCTCAAAGGCTGGGCATTATTTAAAATATTGATTGTCTGCCATGATATTGCAAACACAATACAGGCAATTTCTCATAAAACCACCTTCTTTTGTGAAAGAACAGATACTTGTGTATGTAATTATTGTGGATAGTCGTAGTTGCCAATTATATGATGTCTAGGAGTCAAGCAACCCTCTACATCGTTCAATGGTTGATATTAAAGACGATACAAAGTTTACTCCACATTTAACTTCTAATGTGCCGTTAGGGATGTAAGCGAATACCTTATTGTGATATTGTTACATTTATATTTTTTTAAATGTACGTTAGACTGATTATCAAGTAGACTCCAGGATAAAACAATATTTTTATTAAACATTTACAATTACATCATAATGGTGAGTCTTTAAAGTAAAGTTTGAACACGCGCAAGGTGTGATTTCAAGTTCAACATGGATGACCATGTTACAGCCTCTTTTTATTGTGCGTTTCTCTGAAATGTTATCAATTATTTACTATTGATTACACTTAAATAGGGCATTTTAATTTGCTGATGCTGATGAATTATGCTTGATAAGTCCATCACATTTATTAAACAGAGTTTTAAAGGATCAGCTCTGAATTCATGTTGTCTTTAATACTGAAGATGAAATATGATGTTTCCTAAGTTAAAGCCAGCTTCTGTTACTTACTTTTTCAATCAATCACGGGGGAAGAACAAGGAAAAAAAACGGCGCGCTCAGAAAGGGTGATTAACTTTCATTTAATTTGCATTTCTGACAAATAGAATTTGCAGGAATGGCATCTGATACAAGGCATTGTGAAAGCTGCACTGCCTTTATTTCCTATCAGGCCAATCAATTTCCTTTCCTGAGCGAATGACTAAAACTCTGTCCATTATTTTTGGTTGTCAAATTTATATCCATTTCCTTTTTCTTCTATATACCACTCTAAATCCCCAACACTGCTAAATCAAATCAAATAGTTCTCCTTTGAAAAGGGAATTATAAGCAATCAGGGTTCGAATCGGTTGTGTTCGGTCGCTGTCATACCATATTCATCAAAAGGTCAGCACCGGAAATGAGAGAGAACAGCAGCTCCAGCTGACACTCATTGTCTGTGGCATTTTGCTTTGCTTGACTACCCATGGTTCACATACACCCAGTGCTTTTTGCTCATTGTCTGGCTTTCTTCTCCCAGTCAGCTGCTTTCTTTCAGTACAGTCATACCTAATGACTTCCTATCAGCTGTATCAGAGCTGAATTTGGGCCCATCTGAGCTGCTAGGCATGTCCTGTGGAGAGCTGCCTCCTCACACAGTGCTTTGAGAGCTTTCCACATACCTTAATTAAGGGGTGGGCGACCTATGAAAAGACTGAGGTATGAAGGCCGAGAGCTCCATTAAGAGTGGCAAAGAATTACATTTTTTTTATTTCTTATGTATCCAACCGCCGAAGCTAAGGCAAGCGACGTGAGGATGTAGAGAGTGAGAAAGAGAGAGAGAAAGACAGAGCAAGAAAAGGCTCTTTAAGAGTTAGAGAAGGCTATTAAATATATCCTGAGAGGGACACTCTCAGCCTCTAACTCAAGCCCTCCTTGTCTTTAACAAGCAATTTTGTGCTGAAATTCAGAAAAAAACACCTAAAGGTTTTGGACAGAATGCAGAAAGCGAGAGAAAACTTGTAGGAAAGGAAAATCATATCACGCTTTGAACATCTCAAATGTTTCAAGACACGAATGAAATGAAATGGAGAGAAGATCTCATGAGAAAATGACCCCAGTAGACTTTCATCCACGTAGCCTCGGAAGCGACGTGATGGGGAAAAAAAAGAGATTGGAGAAAGAAAAAAAATATTCCAAAACTTTTGCATTCGCTCGCAAAACTTTTGCGTTCCCCCAAGAAACTTTTTGTTCATTAGCAAAACTGTTGCGTTCCCCTGAGAAACTCACACAGAACTCAAAATTTTTACGATCGAACTAAAAGTTTCTCGGGGGAACGCAAACATTTTGCAAGCATGATCAATGTTCTGTTGTTGTATGGAAAAGAGCTGTGTAAAAAAATTCAAAAATAATATATATATATACTTCTCCTTTTCTGTTCCACTGAAGAAAGCAAGTCACAAGTCACAAGTCATATTTTCTTGGATGAACTATTCCTTTAAAGCAGAAAATTAAAGTTCTTCAGTTAATTAACCGTGTGTAATTGGCTGTAATTTTTAAATTATGAATTGCTCATACTTAATTACCAAAAAGAATTTCCTTAAAAAAAAGAATACATTTTATAAATTGTACAAGGCATATTTGCATATTACCTAGGGAAGCGTACATGGAATAGACTTAAATTAATGAATGAATGAATGCTGATGAATTATGCTTGATAAGGGACTTCATTAAGACAGTTTAAAAGGATCAGCTTTGAATTCCATGTTGGTTTCATGAAATATGTGATTAAAGCCAGCTTCTGTTCCTTACGTTTTTAATCAATCATAGGGGAAGAAAAAGGGTGATTTTTATGTAGTTGTTGTGATCATCATATAATGCAAATACATTTGCATTTCACACAATGACTGTACCTATACTGATATGCAATATAATGATTACAGAAAAAGCCAAACACTGCCTTTTTTTCTTACACTGTCAGCTTTTTCTGACTGTGTGACTTTACGACTGTCGCATATGAGGAGGAAAAATGATGAGTCAACAGCAGTTATAACTCAACGACATGCAGACCTGCCCCTGCGTTTTCATCAAAATTTTTCCAAAACATTACAATTTCTGGTTACATTCCTTTCTTAAAACAATAGTTACCTGAATGCTACAATTTAGATATTTTAAAACTTTCATTTCAGACAACATCCAGTATTTGTCTTGTTTGCATACATACCCACTGCCTCGTTGCAGTGATTCAGCCTGTCTGAGATGAGAATAACACTTGTCTCTATTGGACAGCTAAATGGAGATGCCACAATTATCAGGCAATAAAAGACTTGAGGACTCTAGACAGTGTTGTTCATCAAAAGGCTAGACTTGTTGTGATGTTTTAGTTTGGGAATCCTCTACACCATTTAGGGTACACAAGGAGTCGATATTCTTTTTGTTTCTCCTGAGGGTAAAAACATGCGCTTCTTTTTTTCTTTTTTTCTTATCTCAGGCAAGTCATTATAAGGAAACATCAGCTTGTATTGTGGTACAGCATTCAATGCACCTTATTTAATGGCTTTTGCCTCCACTGGCTTTGAGAAAATTGTTTGATCAAATCAATACTAAAGTTTCTGACAGCGGTATGGTTTACCAAATGATAAAGCAAAGGGAATTTCTAAGGAGGAAACTCTACAGACTCAGTCTTGACTTAACAAAGAGTCCTGAGTTAGTTTCCTAATAGTTAATATGTCGGCGGGACTTTATTAAACCACTTAGACGATGGCGTCAACACCAAGCAAACAGTTGTAAGATGCCTCTGGTTTTTTGAGTGGCTGCTTGATGATCCTAATGGTGATGTTTAAGTGACTTCCTATCTGGGACATCATGGTTTTGTTCGACACTCCCTGGACATGCCGGTGGGAGAGGCAGTTTTGAGGGAATAAGACTGATTTTGATCTGCATGGGATTGGAACGGAGCAACAGCTATCAGCATCAGGCCGGGCTGGAGCTGCAGCACTACTGAGGCGTTGGAGAGACAGCTAATGAGGCCACCAGAGAAATAGGCACACAAAAAAAAAAAAAAAAACTGAAACTGCACTGCCTTGTCTCACTCGCACATGCCAGTCTAGGCCACTTTAAGGTGGAGCCCGCCTAAATAAAACCACAGCTGCTTTATTATTATTTGTCCTTACAGACCCTATGAAATCAACAACACAGGCTCATTGGAAAAACGTACGTGTGGCAACATTTTTGCAAAACGCAAAATACATAGTGATTAACCGATTTCACACACAATTATGATTACAGGCAGGGCCGGCCCGAGGCATAAGCGAACTAAGCGGCTGCTTGGGGCCCCCTCGCCACCAGGGGGCCCCCAAGCAAGTTTTTATTTTATTTTTTATATTAATTAAATTAAACAAGTGACATAAATGAATGAATGGATTAATAATTCAAGACAAGAAAATTCTGATTTCATGATCAATATACCTGCTACAACTGCTGCTGTGTCTGCCAGTGTTTGAGTCATGCGCATAACCTCGCGTGCATAGACAATTCGTGCGCAAAGTCACAGTAATGTTAAGCCATGTCTCAAAAATTTGATTTGATCAATGATTTATCCTTTAAATTTAATGATATTCAGAACAGAACAGGGCTCACGTATCTCTCATTAGAATCAAAATGTTTCAACATTCGCGATGGATTTGGATGGTAAACTATTCTTTATTATAGGCTTCTTTGTACTTCACCCACGTTCCAATATCAAGGGAAAAAATCATTCTCTTCACATGCGCAAAAATGTGCTTGAAATCCAATATCGAGGGAAAAAATCATTCTCTTTACATGCGCAAAAATGTGCTTGAAATCCAATATCGAGGGAAAAAATCATTCTCTTCACATGCGCAAAAATGTGGAAACATCACAGTGGAGCGGTGCTTAGGCTACGCAGCGCTGAATGGTACGAATTGTAGGCTACTACTGACTATTTAAACAGAGCAGTGTAATTTTTACATGTTAGGTTGACTATTTTATTATTATATTTTATTACGGCTATAACGAACAGGCTGCGATGTAAAGATTGCAATGCTGGAATATGTTTTGTGTGTGTGTGTGTGTGAGGCGTGGGCGTGATCGAACAGTGGAAACATAAAAAACATACTCCGTCATGTTCATACAAGACGTCATTCAAACTGCAAAGTGTTGCAAAACGTTGGAGGATATTTTGCAATAAATGTTTTTTAATATGTTTTGTGACAATTTGTTTTCAGAAGTTTCAAAGAGTTAGTAAAAGAGTAAAGAAAAAGTTAAAACATTTTTATTTAAGTATCTATTTTTTAAAATGGTATCTAAGTATTTATTTTGTATTAATACATAACCTCATTGTATTAATTTATAATGTAACATTATAGCGTGACATTTGTGTCAATAATCGCCAAACAGGTGACTCCGTGTGGTGGGAGGGGGCCCCCAAATCAAATTCTGCTAAGGGCCCCCAAAAGGCTCAGGCCGGCACTGATTACAGGGGCAGATTATGGATTAATAAAGACTTGTTTTCACACGGCTCCTTGCACAACTATGGTATGACCTCAAAACATCACTTAACCAGCTCCATATATTCAGCTTGCTATGCTAATGCTAAGCTTGCTCGAAAGCTTGCCCTTATTTTAATATAGAGCATTAAGCTTTTAGCGCCACTTATTGGACATTTCAATTCAGAACTGCGGTGATGTGTACAAACTCCAACACAATAAAATGTTATATCAACGTTCATCTGTCCCGAAAAAAAAAAACTAAATGCGCTTTTAGCGCCAGTCACTGGGCATTTCACTTTGAAACTGTCGCAATATGTGCACGACAAAAGTTTTTGTTTTTTTTTGCGTTTTGTACAAATGTTGCCACAGGCACTTTTTTCTAATTGGCTGGAAATCAAGCCTATGTTAGCTTTTAGTCCATCTGTATTAGTATACTCTTCTAAGTTGACCAAATTGACTTTTAAGGAGGTGTGTATTGCCATCGTGAGCCATGTCCATTCAGTTCTGGGTTCATTTCTGAACCAATCACCTGAACCATAAATATCATGTGACTATCACACTGGAGCTTTAGCAAAATGAAGGGTATGCGCGTCAGGTCACGTCCTCTGAGTGGCAGAAACACTGAGCGGCAGCATTGGTTTTCAGCATGAATGCAACGAAAAACACAAAGTACATCTAAAACGATATGCCTAAATGTAAGTGATCACCCGGATTTAGACCTATACCTATATTGTATTTATATAAAGGGTTCACAGGCAAATTTGCGTCATGTATTTCCCCAGCGTCGAAATCAGGCACATATAAATGTCAGGAAACACGATTCCTGGTTGCATGTCAATATCCATGGATCACTGGATCTTTGGTAAGTTGTAGGAACACTATATTGAGTCCAACCTTTAGTTTAAACGTATAATCCCTCGCTTTACTCGCGTTTTCTCAGTTCCCCTATTAAATCCAGTCATGCAGCAGTCCGGCTGAGGGGAGCGTGTTCCTGTGGGAAAGTGACGTCAACGCATACCCTCTATACTGGTTAACTACATCTGTTGTTTTTTTTGTGTGTGTGGCATCAGCTTTCATTTATAAAAAAACATTTTTGACACTGCACAAAAACTTTAACCCTTGCACATTTTTAATACTCATAAGAAGCTATGGTATTTAATTAAAAAACATAAAAATAAAAATGATTAAGATGTGTATACTGACATGTATTCAAGTGTAAAGAAAATATGTTATTACTTTTTACTTGATGGTTACACAATGCCATTTTTAGGGATATTTCAAACAAAAATTTAAATTCTGTGTCATTTACTCACCCTCATGTCATTCCAAACCTGCATTCATTTTGTTTTTCTTCTGTGAAACACAAAAGAAGATATTGTTTAAAAAAATGTTGCAACCGTTTTTGTCCATACAACAAAAGTCAATGGGGTCCAAAACAGTATTGGAAAATTACTAAAACATTTTTCAAAAAATCATCTTTTGTGTTCCTCAAAAGAAAGAAAGGAATACAAAGGAGTGACTGACTTGTTTTGATATAACAGTGTAATCTAAGGGGTAAAGCTCGGGTTAGTAATCAAAAGGTCGTGAGATCAAACATTGTGATCTTGAACAATGACTGCTGTTTTTATTGTGGTGTTGTATTGCCTTTTCACTCATGAAAACAGTCTATCTGTCATGAATCTTTGTGGTATGTTTTCTGAAAGGTCCAGTATTTCAGTAATGCTTGAAAGCTTAAAGTTTAGAAGCAGCTGGAATTCGCTCTGCAGTTCTGGGTTAAACCAGAATAAGAATAAGCCTGTAGGTTGAACTTCCAGCTGTTTCCAAACCCTGCTATGTAAAGCCTATTAAAGCTAGCTCACTTCACAGCTAAGTCTGGGAAATAGCTTTGTAAGAAAAAAAGAAAGAAAAAAAAAATAATACATTTTTGACACTGCAAAAAAAAAAATAATAATAATAATAATAAGGGCCCACTTTAATCCTAACACAATATTAATGCTTATGAAACCTTATTTCATGTTTTTTTTTTTTTTTTTTTTTTTTTGCTGTATTGCTAGGCCTACTGTTAACTTTCAAAAGCTTACACATAGAGTCATACAGAGAGACTCCATGCAGTATTTTGACACTTAAAGTCCCCATGAAATCATAATTGAAGTTGTTCGGCTTTTAGTATGAATAAGTTAGCCTTACTGTTATCTACAGTATAAGCTAGTGTGCTCCGAAAAAAAGGACAATTTGCATTTAGAAGACATAAGCATTCAAAACTTACAGTCTCTCACTTCCGCCAATATGGATCAATGATTTTGATGACATCACTCTGCACTTCAGTTTCTCATCAGATTTCCTGTCCAATCAAATGCTCTCTAGAATCTAAAGCATATCGTGTATCACCCCTACATTATAAATAGACACTGAAGTGGCGGCTAAAATCGGTCACTTGTTCACACATTTACTATTTTCTACATGATGAATGGCACATGGTGCACTATATAGGGCAGGGGTATTCAATTAAATTTCCAAGAGGTCCAGTCTCTATATTTTCTTCCAAGTAGAGGTCCAGACCATGCTTTTTTTGGAACAATTATACATTTCCATTGGGGCAGCTGTAGTACTTTGTAAAAGAAAAAAAATCCTAAACACTCAAAATACGTCAACACATTGAACAATGCTGTATTCTGAAGGTTTTTACAGAGGGGTTTGTTCTTAATATAATTTGCCTGATTTATTTAGCATTTTATTTCCCCTAAAAACACGGAGAACATTGTTTTATTTATTTGTTGTTGTTGTTTTCTATTTTTTTTATGGAGTGATAAGTTCAAATTGACAAAAAAATATATATATTTAAAAATAATACTTTGTTGAAGCCACATGTTTTTTGGAACATGTATGTGCTTTAAGGCCATGACACACCAAGTCATTGTCAAAATAAAGGCGACTGTGCGACAAAAGCCAACTGTGTTGTCGCCTCGTGTCAGTTGCATCTGGGCCAAAAAGCTAGGCTTAAACATTCTGCGCCTGTGTGTAAGGAAATAACTATCTATTTCAGCAGATATCAATAGTCTATATTTGTCATTCAAAAAGGGAAACCGTAATTAGGACTGAAGATATACAAACTGTAAACAAAGCAGAGCTTGCTTACCATTTTGAATATAAATCATGATCACTTTCTTCGTTCCAGGCGACTTATATTATTATCCTTAGGATGAGACGTTAAACTGAGGTCCTGACTCTCTTTGGTCACAAAAAAAATCCGAAAGAGTAGGGGTGTAACCCCGGCATCCTGGCCAAATTTGCCCAGTGGCCTCTGTCCATCATGGCCTCCTAATAATCCCCATATATTTTCATTGGCTTCATCACTCTGTCTCTCCTCCACCAATAAGCTGGTGTTTGATGGGCGTTCTGGCGCAATATGGCTGCCGTTGCATCATCCAGGTGGATGCTGCACATTGGTGGTGGTTGAGGAGAATTCCCCCTTCTAAAGCGCTTTGAGTGCAGAGAAAAGTGCTATATAAATAGAATGAATTATTATTAGTAGTAGTACAGTATTCGCGTATTGGAATTCTCAGGTAATATGACGTAAAATTGGAACAGCCTTCTGTCTGTGCCATTTTGAGGACGTTGCTCTCTTTCATCACTTTCGCTTTTATTCTCATGCACTCATTGAGCAAAATTGAACATCCAATCTCTCTCTCCAACGCCAATTCAACGTGCTGAAAATGGAAATCTGCCACCGAGGTGAGCCCGACTAAAGCTGACATGTGGAAAACACCACAAAAACTAGCCCGACACACGCTCACCAACAGCCCGAAGTTGGCCAAAGGCTGTCGTGGCGCTTACTCGAAAAAATGACCTTAAGCATCTACTAAAAAACACAAGTCATTGCAGTAAGGGTTCAGAAAAGTTAATACAGAAAAAACTCATTCTTTTCAGATCTTATGCATGTCCAAGTCCATCTTTGATGAAGTGGTTTTCAAGTGTGTTTTTTTCAAGGTCCACTGATAGGCTGCAGTAGATTAACTATCTGTTTGACCTTTATATATAAGCTTTGATTCATCCACTCAGCCTCTGTCTCACAAGATTAAGCATTTCAATGCACAGTAAGGTCAAGCTTTCTATTGCGTATGTGCCAGACGCAAAGCGACAACACTGGGGATGCAGCCTGGTGGGAGATCTATGTCTTCAGTAAATGAATGTGGATTCTCTTCTGCTGTCACTAAGTGTTCCTTCAAGGGCCTGTCAGGTCGGTGGAAAACCTCCCGCTCTGCTCTCCCAACCAAATTAAGTTGAAGCAAAGAGGGCCCTTCTAGAGTGACAAGAAGATGGAACTGGAACTGCCTTAAAGGGCAGTGGTGAAGAAGTACACTGACGTGTGTCGTGTGCCACTGAATGCACAAAGAGTTATTGGCAGGGAGAGTGACACTCAATGAGTGTGTGTGTGTGTTTTGTTCTTGAAGACAACATTCTCTCATTGCCCAGGGGTGGTCTGGCTATGAAGTCCGCGGGCTATTAGGAGGAAAAACTCATCTTACAAGTCATATGTCATCTCAAGGCATACCTTCTCAATGTCACACCCCCACCAGAATAAAGTGCCGAAACTGCTCCACTTTTCCAACACAGTAAACCCTGGTGTACAATGAACAGAAAAATAAATTATTTCATTTAATTATTTAATTTGTCATGGTAAGTTCTCATCGCTTATAGCAAGAAGTGTTATGTTATGCGATCTATCAACACAAATGTAGTTATTTATTTGTGTGTGTTTGTCAGTACTCTTTTGCATGATTCTAAATGGTTAATTTCCCAAACTTGCATTGTGATAATCTGAGGTATTTATTCTATTTAGTGGTGTTGATATTGTATTATAGCGTATTATGGCAAATGCTACTTTGCAATTCGATGGATGGACGGATGGGTATAATTATTAGTGTTATTAAAAATAAACTTTAAGTGAGCATTAGATGTGATGATACCAAAATACTGTATACCTGATAATGACTTGATAATATCGATATATTGTGCATTAAATCTATTAAACCGCACATGGCACCCTTTAGCGTCAATATGAGACGCAGATAGATAACCCTAACCCTACCCCAGACCTAAACCAACCCATAACCGAACAAAGCTATCTGCATCTCATATTGACGCTAAAGGGTGCCATGTGCGTTCGATGTAGACGAAATGTCAAAAGCGTCAGTATATGACGCCCTAGGATGAGAATGCGTTGACTATATAAATATAAATATATAAATATAATAACATGAATAACACAAAATAACAGTTAACTTTCTAACATAAATGCTTTCCAACCAGTAAAACACAAAGCATTTAGGCATCTGAAAATGCTCTGCCCAATCTCAGTAATGCTTAGCTTAGCAATTATTGTTTTGAGCCAGTTCAACTGAAATTAAGTGAAAATAAACACCATTTTAAATTTCAAATAAGAGCTTACAACCAGTTTACTGTAATGAAACAGTTAAGTTTACACACCAGTTTTCAATCCTGTCACACTTTTAATGAAAGCTTGCATCATATTCAAGGCTTGCCATGAGGAACAACAGTCACAGTCGGGCAACTCCTCTAGGAGACACAAGAAAACAAATAATCTCCAAGTTAGCTGTAAAGTAGAATAAACACAAGCATGCATTAGACAATTAAAACATAACAGTGATATCAAGGGTGTTTCTCTTAGAATTAACACGTTTTGGTCTGGCTAAGTGCAAATGTTACAAACCCACAGATAATTTCTAATGCAGAAAGGTCAACAGTGTGTGTACTACCTGTCAGCCTCCAGACAGTTTGTCAGGTTTCTGAACCGTCTACCTTTTTGGGATTGACATTTTATGCAAAACCGGCATTACAAATGAAACGTCCAACACACAAGCTCAAGAGTGGTCCAGGTTTACCGTTATGATGGATGTGCAATGTTTTGGCACTTGACAGCTCAATTGTGACATGTAGGACTACCATTACCTCCTTGCAGCAAACTGCAATTATCACTATTGCATTTATGCAATACAAACATACGTTGACTCATGACCACTTTGACATCCCTACGTGCTGCTCACAAATGATTCCTTTGTGCAATGAAAAAAAGCCAAGCGTTTTCTGTCAGGCAGCATAACCGTTGCTCTGTTCGCTTTGATCTATCTGTGTGTCTGTCAGTTTGAAAGTCACCTGCTGTCGAACTATTTGGAAGCGTAGACAGAAATAACAAATGGGATAGGAAAAGAAAATTCATGCTTTTTAGACCATATAGACTTTCGTTGGAAAATAAAGTAGAGCACTTTGTAAAGAGGGAAAGTAGTATTGACCAAGTGTATAAACGATGGAGAATTCCGAGTTGAAGACAGGTACAAACAACAGATGATTGCCAAAACGCCTTTGCTAGGAGAAGATAAGAGGACGGCAGAGATGTGAAAATGAATCTGAAAAGCATCGATTTTCCCTTGATTGCTTTTTTTGTTTTGCGATTCAGCCTCGTTTTGACACGGTGGAGTTCGAGGAGGCCGTGTTTGTCGCCGTTTGCAAATGCGCAAGCGTGGTTCAAGGACGGGCCAGAGGATATGAGAGTTTAACTGTAATTATGTGGAAATTGTATTAGTGTAATAATCGACCTTGGGGCTCCTTCTTCCGTTTGTGCGCAATGTCACCTTCCCCGTCCCAGGAAACTAATTCACTCAGCAGAAAGATGAGCAGTCTCGGTCGTGTCATGTGTACCATTAATAGATTATACTGTAGTAGTATTCATGTCCAGACTGGTATTACGAATGTATTGCTTTGTGCATGTACTGGCAAATTAGTTATAGTACCCTAACGATCTTGATCAAGCATTCAACGAGTTTGCCTGATAAAAAAACGGTCTTTGTAAAGGCTCATGTACTTGAAGAGGCCAAAGTCAATGGAATATATAAATCTTAACGCGTTAATGCATGTGATTAATTGTATTATCAATCCATGCATACCAAGCGGCAACCTTCCGGTCTCAAAGGGTAGACTATTGAAAGTATTTGTTTTATTTGTTGACATGTTCTCAAAAATATGTGTAGGAATCAGGCCTGTAATTACCATAGACTGTATAAAACCAGACACCTCAACCAGGGCCGGATCTAGACATTTGGAGGCCCTAGGCAAAATTCATGTTGGAGGCCCCCCACCCCCAATAAAACACACTTGAAACAAATATGATTCCTAACCTTTTTATTTATACAACATTTAATTTTAAATTTAGTATATTTTTACTTACACAGTACATAAGTTTGGACAAATTACTATTTGTAATGTTTTTGAAAGAAGTCTCTTATGCTCATCAAGCCTGGATTTATTTGATCAAAAATACAGAAAAATAATATAGTGAAATATTATTACAATTTAAAATAATGGTTTTCTATTTTACTAGGCTATACTTTAAAATATATTTCTGTGATGCAAAGCTGAATTTAGTGTCACGTGATCCTTCAGAAAACTTTATAATATTCTGATTTATTATCAAATGTTAGAAATGGTGCTTAATATTTATTTTATAACATGTGATACTTTTTTTCATGATTCTTTGATTATTAAAAAGTTGTTTTAAAAAAGTCTTCAATATCACTTTTATAAATTTAACACATCCTTGCTGAATATTCCTGTTTTTTTTTCTGTATTTTTGATCAAATAAATGCAGGCTTGTAGCATAATAATAAACTTCTTTCAAAAACATTAAAAATAGTAATGGGTCCAGACTTTTTACTGGTAGCCTATCAAACTTTATCTAAGCTAATCTCTTTTTTTGTTTAATGAAGATGTTATTGTTATTGTTGTTATTTTGCTGTTTTATTCAGTTTATTCACAGTTCCAGAATACCACTTCAGTAGATGAACATCATGAACGTGCTTTTATCATTTTTCTGCGTTATGGGCAGGATTTTTCCCTCCCATTTAATCAATATTGACTGCAGATATTGTCATATTATTAATATCAGTAATATGTTATTATGTATTGCATTGCTACCTTAAATATGCTATACACAAATCAAGTGGAAGAGAAAGACACGATCGCTACTGAGCAGGAAAAAAAATCTAAACTAATATTCCTATAGGCTATGATGTCAGGGTATTATCTAATCATCAGCATCAGAATATAGAAGATAGACCCATAGATATGAGATCCTTTATTTGAAACATTTAAAAATGTTGCAGTGTGTTGGTTTTTTAACTTTGAATACAAACGTCTTGTCTTTTACTTTTGTAGCTTTTTTACTAGTCAGCTCTGGACGCGATGTTATTCATTGATTGTACGCGCAAATTCAAAGCGTCGAGTCTGGGCACGTTAATGACGCTCGCGCGCTCTTTTAAACTCATAAAGCGGTGAATGGTTTTTCCAGAAATGACGCTGATCTACAGTAGCCCACAAGTTTATATTTAAAATACATTGCAATCACACCAAAATCGATGACCTGCATTACGAGCTGTGCTTCTTTGCGTGCCTATTTCTGCTTTTGCTTCGCACTCAGCACCTGATGGATGCGTTCGTTGACCGCCTCTGATCGCCTCTGACGTCCCCTCGGACTAAACTGGCTGGCGCCTCTACAGTCATGGGCTGGCGTTAATGTGACGTAATGTAACAGTCTATGGTTAAGATAAACATCGTCACTATTTTTAGTTGATTAATAGGCTACATTTTGAAATAAATTGTAGATAGGACATTTAATTTTTTTTTTTTTTTTTTTTTTTGTCCCTCTGTCTGGGCCCCATCCCGCCAATCGGGCCCTAGGCACGTGCCTAGTTTGCCTTTGCGTTAATCCGGCTCTGACCTCAACTACATCCGCATCGCAGCTCTTTGCCCATTTTTGGTTATCCGGGAGTGACGCGCTGCCAAGATGGCGACGGCCGGCTCCTCCCTCTTTGGGCTTCAAAAATGCTCTTCAAAAACGTACGGGTGACGCCACAGACACTACATCCATTGTTTTATACAGTCTATGGTAAATACTTGCAAAAAGTAAATGGTTCTAATTAACATACATCCTACAAATATGTTTAAGCTACATTTGAGTGCATAGTTCAGGTTTTATTTTACCATAAAATGGCTTTAAGGAGAAGTTTAGCTCCAATCCTAATTAGACACTGAACCAGCTAATCAAGGTCTTCAGAATTACTAACTTCCCTCAAATGTGTTGAGGCAGATTGGTGCTAAACTCTGCATTTGCCCTCCAGAAGCAAAATTGGACCTCCTTATTTTAACAGTCAAAATGTGGCTCAATTTACCCAGATTCGCCCTAATGAAAAGATACTGGGTACAGCCACTGATGACATCCAACATTTCCAACACATACAAAGCATCAAACCGTGCAGTAACAGTATAGTGCAAGGTTCACAGAATCTAAGTTGTCTTTCAATATATTCCAGAATGACTAATGTCTTATGATTTAGGCCAATAAACCTCTTTCCATTTATAAAGCAACTAACACTGTAAAATCCAACAGTTGTTCTAACTAACACTTTTTAGTCAAGCTAACTTTACTTCAGTTTTAACTTAATTGTAAAAATCTAGTTATCTGTAGTATTGACATACTTTTCCTTGTTTACTCAGAAAACATTATGTTAAGTTTGGGGAATAAAGGGGTAACAACCAGGAGAATAATAATAAAAAAAATATATACTGTAAGTATTATAGAACTTAGGGGTACTTATTCTACTATTACGATACAAAAATCTTACATTTGGGAGCAATTTAGCGAGAACATGCCTTATTGTACCTTTTTGTAATAATGGTGTACCAATACATACTGTATAGGCTTTTTTTAAATTGCAAGGTACATACAGTATCTATGAATTTACACAGTTTTTTATTTTATTTTATTTTTTTATTTTTTATAGCAAAAGTGCAGATGTTTAAGTTTGGGCTTACATGATTCAGGGCAAGTAAAGCTAAAACTCTTGTAATTATTATTATTATTTTTTTTAATACTGGGAAATATACTCTTGTTCCATTACAGGGTAAGTACAATGAAAATACACACAATCTAATATCGCTGACTCGGAAAACTTTATTTGAAAAACAACGTATTACAGTTGGTCTGAAGCAATAGTCTACAGTTTAAAAAGTTTAAAATATTGTAATTTTTCTTATAAACACTTATCATTTCACTTCAGAGGTTGTATACCCTGTAACTACATGGAACAAGAGGGTAACAATCACCACATGAAACAAGAGTATCTTTCCCCAATATTTAAGAAAAAGTTTAAGCACTTTTGTTAAAAAGTTTACTGTATAAATGCATAGATAATGTACCCTGTAATTTTTAAAAAGCCTATACAGTATGAAAGGTACGCAATGTATGTTCTTGCTAAATCTATATCATAATAGTAGAATAAGCACCCCTTAGTTCTATTATTCTTACAGTGTAAATACTTTTTTAATTCTCCTGGTTGTTACCACTTTCCCCAAACTTACATATTGTTCCCTTATACTTACATGTAAGTACTTTATAGGTACACAATAATTACCGAAAGTTGTGCTGTAAATTCGTCTTTATTACGCAGTACTTTCCGGGCTGTATACTAAATCACTAACTAAATCATTAACTAGTCTATTTTTCATGTCGAATAATGATCTTTTACAGTTTTATTGCTAATACTTAAGTTATAAACACCTTGTGAAACTTTTGATATAATCCCTCTATATTTCTAATAATTTCTTGCAATTGACCATGCTTGAGTCAAACACAGACAACATTCAGCATGCAAAACACAACAATGGTACCAACAATGGTAGCTATATTAAGTCAAGAGTAAATCTAATGTAAATTATCAAGAACTCTCTACAGTTCTTTTTTAGTTACTATATCTCTCATGTAAGTGAACTATACTAACTAAGCATTTGTCAGTACAACAGTGGATGCTTTTTTAAGCAAGTTTACCTAATTAGATATTACATTGTTTTTGTGACTGTTATGCGAACTCACACAGAATAGAGAATTAATTAATTCCAACAAATATTACTTATAAGCGCCTTTTGAACATCTTGCCATTGAATCTTATTGTTGTGATGAGTTAGATATAAACACCCCCCACGCATAGAGGGCTTTCAGATGTATTGAAATATCCGGCGGAAACTTTCACAGCACACTGAATTCTTCAGCATTACCATGTTTCAGAGAGGAAGAGTAAAAGAAAGAGAGCAAAGTGTTATTATGGCTCAGAAATAAAAGCTGTTAAAAATGCCCTTTAGGACAAATCCACTTGAAAGCTGAATTCCTAATGTGCTTATGTCCAAGGTTACTGAGGACTTCTTTAATTGATGCATCATCATTTATGAAATGTCTGTTCCAGGTTGTTAGTTTGCTGTTTGGGGGCGGTTCTAACTGTCATCCCTTACGTGATGTTTATGGCTGTGCTGTAATTGGTTATGTCACGTGGTGTTGTAGACAGTGGGGAAGTATTGCCAGTGGCTTTAAGAAGTGGCCTGGAAATGAAGGACCTTTTAAGCCCTCAGGAAGAAAATATCACTTCTGTCACCCCCGATTTTGTCCAAATACATTTCATGTGCCTAGAGAAGAAAAACAAAAACAGCAGACCCACATTGAACATCCTGTGAAGTCAACCTTAAATCAAAAACGACCCCATTTACTTTCTTAATGCATGTTCCCAATTATTTTGTGCATGATACAATTGGAATTTTTGTTTACACTTTTTGGTAACTCTTTGTTTTACATTGTCCTTGTTACATATGTTGCATGTACTTATCACAGTAGTATAATAACATGCAATTGACCCTTCGCAGGGAGCTTGATTGACAGGTGATCTGACCAATCATACTTCGCCATCCGCCATTTTGTCCGACAAACAAAGCAGTCAGGAGAGTTAGTAGATTAACATGGGAGGACTTGAACTTGAAAAACGGAGTGTACTGACGCCTTTCCGTGGTTAAAACAACATTCCTTCTTATGTTTGTTCATGTTTATTTGAGGCTATAAATTAACTAGAAGGAAGAGATGATCGGTTCACGAGCAGCTTTAACTGATGCTCTACAGCGATCTGTCACGACACATTAAAGAGCCACAAAACGGTATTTATTGTTTAAATTTATTTTAAAAAATGTCCAAATTTGAAAGGTGAGACTTTGTTTAATATGTTTAAAATCAAACGTAACCGAAAAGTAACCTGGTCTGTCCTGTCTGTCAGCGTGTTGTCAGTCTCCTCTCTGCTCCGCGATGTATTTTTCACTGCGTGAGAAGGTGAGAACATGGTGTGGCGTAAGAAACGGCGTAGCTTGTCGAGTAGGGTCTGCCTGCAGAGCCGGAGGCTGCATTTTCAGGACCCCACTTTTAGGACCGCATTTCTAGGACCCTAGGTTTTTAGTGACAGCGCCACCTACCGAATTAGAGGACCAGCGAAGATGGATGACAATCAAAGTGTGAGTATCAAATGCGAATAATTTTTTACAATTGCGATGCATTTAATTGGAAAGTTAACGTAGCAAACGTGATGGTGATTTGCTAAATAAATAGTCTTGAATGCATAGCCATAGTATTTAGCCTCTAATGCTTGAAAATGAATTGTTAGCACGTTCATTTAACGGAACTGTTGCGTGATAAGCCTGTGTTGACTTATTGACAGCACAATAAAACTGTAGCATGTTCGTTCTGAAAGCTTGTTAATTACTCATTGTTCTTCCATTTTAATTCAGTTAAAATAATCTTAATGTTTTCACTGTCACGTGCTCACAGTCAGCCTGTTTAACGTTACCCACAATACATGTTATGTGTAGTATGCGTCTACATGCGTCTCTTCATTTTGACATGGTTTTATAATGTGTGCTTTAAATATTATATACATATGTAAATGTGTGTGTGTGTATATATATATATATATATATATATATATATATATACACACACATATATGACCATATATATATATATATATGGTCAGAAAAAAAGTCGTGTCAATGTTATTTCTATTCAGATTTCTCAATTGAGATGGGCTTTATTGACATGAGTGTTTCTAGAACCTTTGTTCCCATAACATCAAAACCTTTTTTTTTTTTTTTTCAAATCTTTGAACAGTATGCAATAATAGTATTATGAACATTAATTGATATGTGTGCACTACTAAGAAAAAAAAAATTAAAGAGTAGAACATGTTCAACTAAATGTTCCTTATTTAATTCACTTCTCTTTCTCTCTCTCTCTCTCTCTCTCTCTCTTAGGAGTCAGTGATGATGTTGTCCATGAAGTTCTGTTTGTGGTCCACATCATGAACAAATTTGTTTTTGTGTGTGTTCAAGTTCAGTTATTATATATTATTTTGTAAAATATTTTGTGTGTGCAAGTTCAGTTATTATATATTATTTTGTAAAATATTTTGTGTGTGCAAGTTCAGTTGTTATATATTATTTTGTAAAATATTTTGTGTGTGCAAGTTCAGTTGTTATATATTATTTTGTAAAATATTTAGTGTGTTCAAGTTGAGGTGTGATATATTATTTTGTAAAATATACACAATCTACCCCAAGAGTCATCCTTGTCTTCCCTCTATACTTGAAAATGTGGTCGATCTAGTGACTGAAAAAACTATAACATGATTTCTTGTTTATTTTACTTGAGTTATTATATTATGCTAGACCCAATTATTTCTCAACATTCCTAGGAACCAGGTTTAATTGCAATAAATAAAGTAGTATTTGGGTGTAATAAAACTGTAAAACTCTAATGTAGTTAAAACTGGGTGGGTGGAAATACTGCCTGGCACAACTAGGATCCTGGAAATGCGTTCCTGAGACTGCGGTTCTCCGAGTCGGTAGGTGGCGCTGTCACAAAAAACTAGGGTCCTAGAAATGCGGTCCTAGAAGTGGGGTCCTGAAAATGCAGCCTCCGGCTCTGCAGGCAGATAATATTGAGCTTGTCGGACATAGCGACAGTAACTAAGGGGGGTGGGTCTTTGCAATTAACCCTCAAACAAATCCTAATCCTACCCTCACCCTATAGTAAGTACATGTACAGTAGTTGCTTAATATTACTCAGTACTTAAATATATAATTACACTGTAACAATGACACCTTAAAATAAACTAGTAACCCACTTTTTTAGTTATTTTGTTACAGTGTAATTACACAAATAAGTACTGAGTCATATCAATTAACTGCATATACCTAATAAAGGTTAAGGTTAGGTTTAGAGTTGCTTGCTTGTAATCATGCAGAATTTAAATGTAATGTGTAATTATGACAATAAAATAAATGGTAGCACTTTTCCCCATGTAGCCTACTTAGTTATTACAATAACTGGGTAATGATTAGGTACTAACCCTGAACCTACCCCTAAACCTAACCTTAACCCATGTAGTTACCATGTATTACCCAGTACTTTCTTAGGTAAGTACACTGTAAGTATATGTAGTGCAACCAAATTAATTATTGTTCTAAAATTAAAAATAAAATATCACCAAACCATAGAACAACAAATAACCTATAAACAACTATATCTATCTAACATTCTTTTTGTGTATTCAAAATTTTAAAACTTTATTTACTTTCAATTTATTTTGTAATTAATTTTAGACAAATTAATTTTTGTCTTGATAAGCTTTACTATCCATTTGAATATTCTGTTCCACAATAAAATGGCATGGAAGTTAAATGGGTTTAATTTGTCTGCATTGCAAAAATACAACATTCTTTATATTTGTTAAAAGGTGAATTTATCTTGTTTTAAGAATGTTTAGATATTTTTACTAGCAAAAAAAAAAAAAAAAAAAACTGATCCAGAAAAGTATTTTTGCAATGTGGAATGTTTCTTCATTTCTCAGCAATGGAAAATGATTGACATGTTTTATACCGAGGAACAGCTGTGCAGCTCAGTGAATTCAGTTTTTTTTTTTTTCACTTTTGTGTGAAAAGAAAATGATTCCAGCAGCAAAGAGTTAGACAACTCGCTTGGATCCACTCATAACATGTAATCACCATTCAGCCTCAAACTCCACCAACTCCCGTTTCCTTCCTGAAGAAGATGCCAATGTACCCGTGCAGGCGGCAAAGTACAGTCTGCTCAGCCTTTTGAGGCTCGGTGCAGTCATGGTAATCAATGTTTTGTCAGCAAAATAAACACAAATCAATCTTTTAGAAGGTGATTAAAGCCATCAGAGAGAATGGGGCTCTCTCCTGTATCACTCAAGCTTGTGTGATTCAAAATCTTTAAAGGCCATCAACAGAGAAGATCTGTAGTCTGTCTTCAGGCCCAATCAAGCTCTGATTCTCCTGGTGTGTAATGGAGTCTAATTACAACCCTTGGAGGCAATGTGGGAATTTTACAGTGCTGCTCGTGGTGGGAGGTTACAAAGAATGTAGAGAGAGAAAGGAAGAATAAAGATGATGAAATCAAGTGTTACTAGTAATTAGACCCACACTGAAACGGCACACATTTTCTGCACTGATTGTCTGAGAAGCCCGTTTAAAATACATATTTACCTTGTATTTAAACAAAATTCAAAATGCAATTAAAGTGTGAAAAAAAAGAACAAACTTGCAAGGAGTCGAGTTTTGTGGACTGCTTGGCTGTGTCCGAAATCGCTCCCTATGCCCTCATTCACTATTCCTTACATTAGTCCACTAATATAGTTCACTTGAGAGAGTGAATGAAAATGCACTAGAAGGGTTGCCGCTTTTGCATAGTTTGTGCTTGCTGTTCTATTTGAAACTTTGCAAACTGGCAAAGACTGTTGTGGAAACTATGCATAAACATTATCAAATTCGATTTCATAATCAAAATCAAAATCAATTTATACCTGTATGATATTACGCTCTGGCCACATACTGTAAGACCAGCTGTTTGGAAAATGGATGGATGGATAATTGAGCTGCGGGTGGAATCTTCATGTCAGATGAGGGAATTCATTCGACATTTGACTTTCACAGTGGATTTTGGATATTCTCTAACCGTTGATTGTACATCGGCTGTACACTCGTTATTGCGGTGCATTGTGGGATTGAATGAGTGCACTCAATAATATCCACTGTGATTTCGGACACCACTACAAATGGCTATCTCCTTTTAAATAGTGCCCTATTTAGGGGGGTAGAGGGCGATTTTGGATTTTTTAGCCAATATGTTCTTGTGGTGCCATCAGCTAATCAGTGTTGTCATGGAATCATTGTCTTCATCTCCAGAGTGATCAGTCATGTGGCATTTATGGCTCAGGTGACTGGCTCAAAAAAAGCCAATAAGCCAAGATGGAAGATTTCAAATTGTATACTTCCAGTGGAGCCTGGCCCAAGACGAGCAACTGTCGATGTGATGTTTGTGAATTTTAGTGGATAGCTTTCTTCAGGAATTATAGATATGCTCTTGCATCAGCTTTTTAAATAATGTAAATATTTGGTAACACTTTATTTTGATGGTCCCTTGAACGTTCTGTTGACTATAAGTAACTTTGCAACTACATGTTCACTGACTCTCATTAGAGTATTAGTAGACTGGGTGTAACGTTACTTATAGTCAACAGAATGTGTTAAAGGGTCCATCAAAATAAAGTGAAACCAAATATTTTTGTATTTGCACCTTAAACTGTTTTATTACAGAGTTCAGAATCCTGCTGTTCACATTTATTACCTCTGAGCTGGACTTGTGTTGGTTTTACTTAACGAACTAAACCCTAAAATAATGAATAAAATGCAGGTTGTTGTGCTGAAATACCATGTGCAAACAAGCACAACTGATTGGTGAATCCTCAGAGTCCTCTATTTGTATGAATATTGGGCATTATATATGTGTTCCCTTGATTATACACGGCCTTGCACAGTCGTAAGTCATTTTTGCTCAGCTGCACGCTTACCTTTCTTAGCTACAAAACACATGCGACTGAGTGCAGTGAGCTGAAGTGTAAATGGACTAAGGACCGCGTGCCCCAGGCAAAGCCCTATGGCATTTAGGCAGCATAATATCTTCCCTGTCTTTATCCACCAACGGGACTCCTGTTTACACACTGTCTGCTTCTCCAGGGTCTTTGTTAACATTTCCTCTCCCTCCCTAGCCAGCCCTCAATTACCTATTGAATTCTTATAGATGTGGCAGTCGGTTCTTTTGACATGGCCAGGTTTGTCAGACCACTGCCAAGAAGATTTGATGCCAGAGATGCTATTTGCTTAGCGATCGATTGGCCCTTTTCAACTATATCGTGCTCCCCAGGCTCCGTGTGATGTCCGCACAGAAGTCAGATGTTGGGATAATGGTGTGTCAAAATATGTAGGCCCCGGATATATGTGTGTGCGTGATTGTGAGTACATATGGTTGGGGCAGATGGTATGTTACAACTCTGTTCCAAAACCTGGTAAATTTTTTAAAGCATCTTAGGCATGCTTTTGGCACAAAAGCTGTTCCAAATGTTAGGCAGCATGATTATACTGCCTTTTAAGACCTAATTTTAGCAAAATTAGGCAGAAGTAAATGTATCCTTTCTACAGAAGGCAGTCACGGAATGCAAATAGCAACATACTAATGCTAAACTCAACGATAAACAGTTGAGTTTCCTGTGTGTTTATCGTTCCAAATCAGTCACCTGATGCCTTCAAAGATAGCAATGCAGCAAACTAAGTTTCCTCGCCACGTCCTAAAAGGTCTTCTCTCATATGTAGCATTGGTATGTCATTTTAGGGACATTCAATTCTATGAATCGTTAATGAACAGATTCAAAGCAAATGATTCGCCAATTTGAGTCCTTTTGTTATTTGTTGACTTGGTTTTGTAAATTAGGGTTTATCTTTTGGCTTTAGCTTACTTTGAATAAAACAAAATGACAATAAAAAGCTCTGAAAAGATGCATGAAGGAGAGCTGGGTATAGTGAGTGTTTAAATATCTGTTCAGCCATCCGTGCACGCATGAGGAAAGTCCAAAACCTGGGGGGTGATCCCTCATCCTTATAAAGATCAAGTCAATAAAAAAAATGTTTTTGACCCACTGAACAGTTAAACAATAGTTACAGTGCCAAGGAACATTTAACAGCGGCTTCACTCGCGTCGGATGGGTGGGTTTTTCAAGCCCTCCCCTTTATCCTCTCTCCCAAGACGACTTGCCCGCAGACGCTGCCTTGTCTTGCAATGCCAGACTCGTCATGTTGATCATTCACAGCTTCTGAGGAACAATCAGCACTTCGACCCAGAAAAGCGGCTTTGCATAATGACAGCAATATGTTTTGCCCAAACTGTGGGAGGAATGCTTGATGCAGTGGCAGGCGTTTTGATTAACAGAGGCTAATAGCATTTCAACCCTGCAGGGTTGTTTTGATAGAACGGCCGAGTTTGTGTCCTCAGCTGTGCTGATATGAAATCTGTCTTCTTAATGCCCGTTCTACGCGAGGCAGTTTTGCGCCGTATCAAAACACAGACATCAGATCAGATAACTGTTTTACTCAAAGTAGCTGCGCGAATGGTTGCTCAACTTTGCAGAAGTTTTCCTAGGGAATTCAAATGTTAAACAGTCTCACAATTCTTCTTGGTAGCGCTCGACTGTGGATCAGTAGACATTTGTCATAAAGTGTTTGTGGCTGCATCAACCCAGGCTCATTGGAAATACATGCCTGTGGCGACATCTGCAAAATTGCATTATGTTGCTTCTTGCACATTTCGCGACATGAAATGTTCCGTGAGTGGTGCTTAAAGTTTTATCCAGAAATGAGTGTGAATGTAACAATGTTTTATTACTTCGGTTGTGGTATGTTTTGCAGCAGTTTGGAAATGAAATGTTTGGTGAGTGGCGCTTAAAGGGATACTTCACCTCTGGAAAGATGAATGTGTATTTAAAATAGGTCATTTATGTAGAAGAAATGTGAAATTATTTTTGAATTTGGAGCTTTCTAGACTAAGAAAAGCCAGAAAATGTATTTTTGGCTTATGTGGATGAAAGACAACAACTCCCAGAATGCCCTAGGAGGCCACTCCCAAGCCACGCCTACCGGTAAGAGAGGGCAGTTGAAAACAACAAAGCTAAGCTACTAGCGAGTCTTCGTGATGAGTTTGCCCTGGATTTCGAGATCGCCCAAAATGTCCAGGATTCGGCTTTTGCGTTCTACAGTCGCCATTCATCATGTTTACTGTGGCGAGCAGGACGAGGCTGACGGCCGCGGGAGAACGGCGCGAGGCCGGTGGCGTCATTACTGAGACGCACCGGTCTCGCATCTCTCACGGAGGAGCGGGAATTTTCTTAGCAATGTTAAAACGCACATCAACCGATCACTTGTTTAGCGTTCATGTAAACACTACATTCAGATTCACCAATCGGAATGAATTCAGCTAGATTGAAACAAAAGGTGTGCATGTAAACAATGAATGGCGACCGCAGAAAGCAAAAGCCGAATCCCGGACATTTTGGACGATCTCGACGGCTGGACATGTCCGGGAATAAGAGGATGGCATTGGAAATCAAACACACTGACACTGATCTGTGATAGGTCTGTTAGCGCAGTAGGTCCAACCCCCTATGTGTGGGGTTGAAAGGGTGGGAACTAATGCTTGTAGTCTCAACAGAAATCCGCCCCTCTTACACTTCCTCCGACAATGACGCAAAATGACGATGTTTGCGTCATTGTGGGGGGAAGTGTAAGAGGTAAATACGGATTTCTCCCGTCTCAGGGGAAAATGAGAGAGTGTTGCACGACCATTCAATAGTATGACTGGGTTTCTAACAATGCAAAGCTTAATGCAAATGGGTGGAGTGTTCCTTTAAATGGTTAATGCTCTATTGCATTAGGAAATAATATACCACTTACACTTAACCCTAGCTTGAACCAAATAATAGTGTTAAAAAAAAGAATATGTGGGAGGAAAAATGCATTTGCTGAAGCAATCATGACATTTTTACTCGCTTCTACAAGTTTTTAAGGTGTTTTGACTCGTGTTTTGTGGGACTCTTACCCGAACGCTCTGCATCATAAGTGCACTGCTGTACCAGGTGAGCTACCGATCTGGTTTACTATGTCAGAAAAGACACATGGAGCTGGTTATGTGATGTAAAAGTCAAAATGTTCAAGTTTTCAAATCATGCAAAGTGTTTTGAGGTCATACCATAGTATTCTGCAAGGAACAGCATGAAAAAAGTATTTATTAATCAATAGTCTGAACCTGTAGGCCTAATC
Source organism: Scardinius erythrophthalmus (assembly GCF_964197995.2). NCBI lineage: Eukaryota > Metazoa > Chordata > Actinopteri > Cypriniformes > Leuciscidae > Scardinius > Scardinius erythrophthalmus. The sequence continues at coordinate 27,824,969 of NC_138237.1, read as the reverse complement.
ATGTTTCGTCTGAAAAGGAATAAAAGTTGTTGCTGTTTTATTGCCACTAGTTTTGATTTCAGCTAGAAACTGAAGTGAATATGTAGCCTATGTGAATACTTTAGCAAAAATGTAGGTATGGGCATGTTTTTCCAATGAGCCTTTTGCGCTGCTACACGCACACAAAAGCACAAACAGGACTAATGTGTACCCCCTGCGGTACCACTGCGGTAATGGAAAGAGGCCGATTTCATTATGCTTCATAAGTGAGCTCCCTCACTGGTAAAGACTGATTATTTTGTTCCCCTGGTCCCCTTAAGTATCATGTTCAGTACACTTTCTGGACCCCAGTCGTCCCTGCTCTTACCACATATCGACGTTCGTGTGTGTTTCATTTCGAGTTTAACATGGCAGCTCACTGCACTGTCACACCCATGGTCTGGCAGTGAAGTAAACCATTGTGACACAAGCTGATGCGATTTAGATAATGTAATATCTGGTAATACATTTACTTGTTCTTGACATAAACACTTCCTGACACTTTACGTAACAATTGTACTAAACTGCAGCTGTGATCCTGTGGAAATTGTTCTGTTTTAGAGAATAACTGAGATGTGAAACCAAATGCACCAAATTTTATGTAGAATAATTTCTCACATTTAGTTGTTGAGATGGAAATCATGGCCTAGTGCTACTATTAGGTCTACAAATTAATATGTTTAAAATAAATGTTGCAGTCCACATGCAGTATGAATGAATAGTGAATAGTTGGTGGCCTATTTAGTTCATTACAGTCAATGTTCTACAGCAATATGCAGCATAGAGTGCATTGTATAAGTGCATATTGTATAGTGCATAATTTGGGACATACCTTAACTCTTTGCAGCAGAGCACTGGGAAAACTTTGGAGATAAAGGGTATCGCTTGCTAGTTTGTAGTTCTTACATGCTCTATTGAAAATGAGAGCTGTTGTTTCAGTGTGATTTTATACAGCTTTATACAGTAAAGATTGTTTCAATTCAGCTTTACAGTGACACCAATTATGCATTTCGGCTGTTGTTCAGCTTAAGTCAGTTCAGTGTTGATTTAGTTCTGTCGTAAAGATTGTAAAGATCAATTAATCAATTAGTTCAGTTCATATATAGCAGTTCTGCACAAAAAAAAAAAAAAAAAAGTCATCGACCAGCTCAGTTCAGCTTCATACAACAGTGTCAGTACAGTCAGATCAATAATATTATTGAATATTAAGTGCCCCCAACTAAGGAAGCCAGAGGTGACAGTGGCTAGAAACCCAAAATCCATCAGGTGACAGAATGAAAAGAAAAAAAAAAAAAAAGAAAAAAAACTGTGTGAAACCAGGCTCGGTCGGGGAGCCAGTTCTCCTTTGGTCAACAAACAAAAACAGTGTGATTATGATTCAGGCTGCATCAAAAGTCAGAATTTGGATCGCGATCGGTAGCATTCAAATATTCATCCAGTTTCTTTTGCTTGAAGATCTGATTCATCACGCAGGAATGGAGTCGAAGCTGGTCAGAGGGTCTGTGCGTGGGACCTGTCTGGTTCTTGTGGTCTTTTTTGAGGATCTGGCTGTCATGTCGATGAGGGTTTCACAGGGGATTGTCTAGTAGACACGGTCTCTGCTGACATTCAGGGCTGGGGTTTGGTCGTGTCTAGGTGCAGGTCCACCATCTGATCTGGATATGGACCGGATCAGGCAAACTACGTTAACCTCAGGATGAGACAGACAGACTAATATTAGTGTAGATGCCATTCTTCTTATGAACAAGTACATCAGGTGTTATAGGAAGTGTTCCAGGTTCCGGTTGACATACAGTAATTTATGCAGCCTAACAATCATTTTACTGACTTGAATATTAGAAATTGGTAATGTGTTATGTGTATGCCAGGTTAAAATATGTGTTTTTAGTCTAGATTTAAACTGACAGAGTGTGTCTGCTTCCCAAACAAGTCTAGGAAGACTAGACCAGAGTTTGGGTGAAAAAAAAAAGAAAAAGGATCTGCCGCCTGCAGTCGATTTTAATATTTATTATATTAAATATTTAATTATAATTTAATTATATTTATTATAATATTTATCCACTGGCCAGAATTTTGAGATTGCAATAAATGTGAAGGACTATAATGCATTAAGAGCTCGCTCAAGTACTGCGGAGCTAAACCATTTAGTGCTTTGTAAGTAATTAGCAATATTTTAAAATTTATACAATGTTTAATAGAGAGCCAATGCAGTGTTGACAGAACCGGGCTAATATGGTCATTCTTCCAGATTCTAGTAAGAACGGTTTGGACCAGATGGAGGTTTTTTTTTTTACATTTACAAGTGTGCAGGGCAACCACCCAGTAGAGCATTACAATAGGTCTTGAACGCATGTACTAACCTTTCTCCATTTGTCATTGAGAACATATGTTATAATTTAGATATATTTTTAAGATGTAAAAATGTGGTTTTACAGATGCTAGAAACATGGCATTCAAATGAAAGATTGCTATCAAAGAGCACATCCAGGTTCCTAACTGATGACAAAGACTTGACAAGCGTCAAGTGTTAAGGCCCGTTCACACCAAGGACGATAACTATAAAGATAACGATAAAGATATAATTCTAAAAATCGTTCTCCATATTAAAGAATAACAGAGTTCACACCACAACTATAACGATAAAGATATGAGGAACGATATCGTTGGGATCACTTTCAGAACGATTTTTTTCCAGCTGTCGAACGATAAAACACTGACAGCCAATCAGAATCCATTCTAATTTAAAAGTCTCGCGCATTTAAAATGGATCTGGATCATCCGGGCGCGTGCGTGCTTAGAATAAAAAGACCGTTATCGGTCGCTGGTGTGGACACATATATAGTTATCTTTATCGTTATCTTTATAGTTATCGTGCTTGGTGTGAACGGGCCTTTAGACTGTATTCTAGGTTATACGTGTGGATGTTTTTGGTCCAATAATTAGAACCTCTGTTTTATTTTTATTTATTTATTTATTTATTTATTTTTTATCAGAATAAAGCGATAGGAAATTACAAGTCATCAAATTTTTTATATCAACTATGCATTTGCATTCTGTTAATTTGTGAATAGGTATGTTTCATCAGGGCGCGAAGAAATATAGAGCTGAGTCTCATCAGCGCAAAAGTGAAAACTAATGCCATGCTTCCCAATGATATCTCCCAAGGGTAGCATGTACAGGGTGAAAAGCAACGGTCATAGTACTAAGCCTTGTGGTACTCCATACTGAACTTGTGGTCGACATGACACCTCTTCATTTAATGCTACAAATTGATAACGTTCAGATAAGTATAAATTAAACCATGCCCATGCAATTCCACTAATGCCAACATGTTCAAGTCTGTTCAAAAGAATGTTGTGGTCGATAGTATCAAATGCAGCACTATGATAGAGAGATAATAGAGAGATTAGAGAGAGAACCATTATCGTTTTTTGTTTTGTTTTTACCAAATAGTGTAAACCTGGATATTGGTTCCACTTACTGACACAGAGAAAACACATCTGTTTCTCTACTTGCTTTGCTCCAGTTCTATTTACTTTTGTTGTATTGGCTCTGCCCCTCAGAGGACCTCTTGGCTTCCTGGTTTTGAAGGCTATAGTTGTTTTATTTGGGAGTAGATAATATTATTCAGACTGCCAGTACTATTGTTGGCAGTCATTCAGCAGGTTTCCATAATATGTAGTGGCAAATATATCATATTAGCTGGACATTTATTTAGTTAATAATAGGTGAGTGACAAAACTCATACAAAGGAAGTATAATCAGGACATCGTTTGTTTTTCTGTTGAGTGCGTCTATTTTGTGGTTAAGCGATATCTGGTGCTGGTGAGCATTTACAAGTAAAATCTAGGAGTCACCTCCACCAAAACAACTGCATGCAGACGGTTTGGTGGTGAATTTATTCGACACAACCACAACATTAATCAGCAAGGTTACATGGAAATGGGGCCTCTAAACCCTGATTCAGAATTCTGACTCTAATTGGTTGTTTTCGAACCCTTGACAAAGAGTGTGAAGCAAACAACAACTGCCTGAATAAATTCAAGCCCGAACATCCCAAACATAATTCTTTGTCATCGCAGTAAGGTAAAAAACAGTATGAATACATTTATGGTAATTCTTTGTACCCTAACACACACTATAGTCAAGCACAGCACCGGCGTTAGCAATGAACATGCTGATTAATCGTCCTGGGGATTCTGCATATTGATCGTGCATGTGGTCTTGGTTTCACGCTCCCCATGGTATGTCCTGCTAATGCTGAACTGGCCAGTTAAAGGAAGCGACCTAAACAATGATTACTATTATTCATCAGTCTGATGACTTCATGCCTGCAGAAAATGCTGTGTAGGAAGGGCTCTGTGGCAGTTTTATCCCTCATAGTCAGCCTGGCAGGAACATCAAGTAGAAAATTAAATGCATTCCCAATTCCCATGGCTGCATGCTGAAACTCACACACACACAAATGGAGGGTGAGGGGCTGTCCTAAAATAAAAAACCCTGACATCAACCCCCTAACTTCCCCCATGTGTCTCCTAGTGCTATATCTGGCTACAAACCAGGGGGCAGTTACTCAGGCAAACGGTAGCAGAGACTCAGTCGCTGTTCTCCGTGGTTCTGCTGCAGATACCAGACTAAGAGTCCAGGAAATTCCTGCAGACTCTGAGGCAGGGATTTTGGCTTGCGCGTCCTCTATTGGAAAAGCTGACAGTGTCGGAAGGGGGGATTGTAACTGCCTGAAGTCGGAAAAAGAAAGAGAGCGAGAGACAGAGACAGAGACAGAGAAAATAGGCCTCATGCCATCTTTAAGTGGTGTCTCAGTCTACTTTTATCCGCCTGTCACACCCTGTGTGCTCTAGCTTGGACTTCAGATTGAGAGCCATGGTCAGGATGGTAAGTTTTAAACTCATTGTTTCTGACTTTGTGCTTTGTGCGAGGAAACGCATGTGACTTCCTGGCAGCAGAAAGACAGGGTTGTGCTTAACGTGAACTGCTACTTCAGTTTTTGGGAAGTTTTCTGTCTGCGCTGGAGCAGTTGGGGTTGCTGCGTTATTTTTGTCTCTTTCTCTGTCTCTCTTCCTTTCAGTGCCATTGTATTGGAGTATTCTGGCAGTGCGTTGGGCTCTCCAAATAGAAGTCTTGTATAAATTGGAAGCCAAAAAGTTTGTGTCCCGATTGCAGACAAAGAGTTTTCCCGCTTCTCTCTTTCTCTTTCTCTTTTTCTTTTTCTCCTGTCCAGATGCTACCGCTGCTCTATTTCCACATTTCACTGCCTCCACACATTTGGTTTCAATTACTTTGGCCCTCTGGGAAACATGCTACTATAAATAAGTAACAACGGGGTTCGCTGTGGAAAGATTGCAGAGATACCGACAGGGTTCGCGGTGCTGTTTTACGCTCACGCTCTTCTGACGAAAGGACACTGTCAGAAAGGTGACTGTTGTGATTCTCTGTGAGGATGCCAGGTTGGAGTGGGAATGGCAGATAAGGAGGAAAAGAGGGGGCTGGACTTTGGCTGGAGAGTGAAGGAAACAGCTGTGAAGGTTATGGGACGTTTGGTTTCAGTTTGCCCTTTAGTGTCCGAGTCAAAAACAACTTTCCCCCGCCCCAGACGTGATCATAGGCCTCTGAGAATTTGAACCAGCCTGAGATTAGCCTATGGAAGCTTTTTAAGATTCCACTAAGGTTTGTGGTAGAGAAACGAGCAGAATGTGGAAGCCTGGAAAGGGAAATGAAAAGATCCTGCAGTAGATTGTGTTTTGAACTGTCGCAGCCATGCAACTAAACACTGTGTAACTAAAGATTCTTAATGGTAGCTGAGCAACATTGCCAATTAGGCGCACTAAAATAGATTTCAACTGATGTGTGCACACAGATGTGTATTGGCTTTATACAGCAACTTCAAATGTGGCTCATCCATCATATTTATAATGTAATTGTTTTAAGTCTTTTGTTTTTAACTCAAGTGTTACATAATGAGAAGTTGTTTTTACAGTGATACCAGACTTATGTTTTATGAATAATCCTATAATTGTGTTCATGTCGTTTAAGTTCCAAAATAAATCAATTAAAATAAAATAAACTATAGTAAGATGAAGAAACTTTCTTTTGTAAAATAATAAATGCATTGCGTTGTCATGTGCGTATAGGATATGACAGACTATCTGTACCTTTGCTGTAAGATAAAAACTTCATTCCTGTATGTATACTAAACACTATCCATACTATTTGGGAAGGATTTCTCCTCTGCATATAGCCAAACATGACTATTGTTTGCTTATCATTTTAAGTTTTAAGAGACGTACTTCAGGATTTCCTGTCATATTCACTTGGTCATCAGCTCAATTTTTCAGTCATTAACCTAGAGAATGAGAAGAAATAGTTTGGACTCATTTGAAATTTAGTGACAAATCAAGCTGAGTAAATTCATGTTGCACGATTCCAATTTCAGTTACCCGACTGAGTTCTAATTTACTAAAAGCACATTTTATTTCCTAACAAGTCAATTTTAATCAGATCTGATATTACCTGTGGAGTGCAACAACATTAGCTAAAACACCAGTTTACCTTGGCAAACAGTGAGGCTAATGAGCCATATTTACATTGGATGCTTTGCAAAAGTACTCAAATTGTCAAGCAATTCATTTGTCCAATAAAATTAAAACACTAAAGATGTTTCGCATGAGTTTACGCAAAACATTTGCTTTAATGATGAGACATTTGCCTTGCAATTGGCCTATACCTGTGAATCATTAAAATAACAAGCACATTTTCTGAACCCCCACAGTCATGGGTTCATTATACTGCTTGCGGATCTGTTGTGAAGGACAAATGTGAAAATGAAGAGTAAAGTTGAACTAAACTAACCCAGAGTTCAGTTGCATTTTCTTCCTGTCATTTACAATTGTTGCTTGTCAGGTTGTTCGATATGACTGCAGTGAGACTGTGTCAAGGCCAAGTCAGACTGTGCGACTGTCTGTCATGTCAGAATATATTACATACATTGTAATCTGCTGGGCTGCTCATTTTTAAAAGCAGAATGAACATCATTCTCATAGAATGATTGTTATGATGGTCAAGCAACCTGTATTTACCAAAGTTTCCGCCATTTGCAAGACCCACAATATTGAATTGTTTTATTTATCATTTAAAAGTTAGGGGTCAGTATATATTTTTTTCTTTTATTCAGCAAGGACACATTCAATTGATCAAAATTTACAGCGAAGACATAATTTTACAAAAGATTTCTGTTTCAAGTAGATGTTCTTTTGAAAGTTCTAAGAATCTTGAGAAAAAAAAAAAGTATCATAATTACCACACAAAATTTAAGCAGCACACCAATTTCCAACATTGATAGTTATAAGAAATGTTTCTTGAGCAGGAAATCAGCATATTAGAATGATTTCGGAAGGATCGTGTGATACTGAATACTGGGGTAATTCATTTTAATTTGTAAAAGGCCTAATAATTCACAGTATTACTGTTTCACAGCCTTTGGTGGGCATAGACTTCTTTCAGTAGATTAAAAAAAAAGATTCTGTAAAATATTTGGTACATGCATCTGTATATTATATTTGGATTACTATAGGCTATATGGTCTCCACAGGCTTCTTTAACTTTTATGTTGATTCTAAAATTTGAATGAACCTGTAGTTACAAAAACAAACTTTTTTGCTAGGAGTTAGCAAAAAAGATAGAAGCAACTTTATAGGCCATTGAATAATTTTCTGCCTCTCTTTATAAACTCAAATAAACAAGACTGAGTGGTCTCTTAAACCCAATATTGATATGGTTATGATGATATTTTGCAGCGATCACAACAAAGTCTACCGTGAAGGCACAATCACAAGACTGTACAGATGACTGCTTTATAGCTCAGAGGAAACAAGTGGCCTCAGGAGTCTCTGTGACAAAATCGCTGTAAATCTGAATGTACAAACAAATACACTCTGTGCTTTTTAAAAACCAAAGTAGATGGTTTTTGTATTTGCTTTTGGCTCTAAGCGATGTAGAGAAACTGAGGGGTGGATGAGGGTGTGAGAGCAGTCCTCCTGCAACTCTTCCAGTGAGCTGCCAATAAATGCATGCACCAGGGAGGGAGGCTAAACTACAAGCAGGTGTTTCATATTCTGCGGCTTTCTGACAATCCTCCTTTTTTTTTTAGAGCCAACAGTAGAGCATCATCCTCTCTAAAATCTCAAGCGCTGCAACCTGCCAGACTCACAAAAAGAACAAAGGGAACATATGACATTTGTTATAAAAGCAGGATTTAGTCTTAAATCCTGAGCCTCGATGCTCCACACTGAGCCTTGAAAACAACCGTTAGTGTAGAATTCAAGCTGTGCCCTGCAGACTTGTGTTTTGTGGTCTCGGAATATTTAAAGCTGGCATTAAATCAAAATTGACCCTATTTATTTTCTTAATGCATTTTGTTTTATTGTTAAATGTTTTTTGCATGTATTTAATTTATTATAATAAGACATTTTGCAAGACGTATAATAAGACACTAATAGGGCCCTATTTCACATGGTCTAAAGCGCACGGCACAAGTTCACTTAGGGCGTGTCCGAATCCACTTTTGCTAGTTTAAGGACGGGAAAATTGGTCGGTGTGTCCGGCGCATGGTCTAAAAGGGTTGTTCCTATTATCTTAATGAGTAATGGGTGTGTTTTGGGCTTTACATGCAAAAAAAAAAAAACATTCCCTTTAAAAGCCAGTTGCGCTCGCGCCATGGCGGATTCGGTATTTATATGATGGAATTTGATAGCGGAGAGACTTACACTTCTCCAGAGAGCAAACAGATCTGCTAATGCGCAAGGTTAAAGCGTGCAAGCAGACCATCTACGGGACAAGCCGGATTCTACCATATCTTTATGTACACAATAATAATCTTTAACATTGTAATCCTTTTATTTTTATTATTTTGCATGTTTGTGTGCAGCTGCACATCCCTGTGTGTGTAATAAGCAGAGTACACGCGCACGTTGGACCCTCCTATAGACGCACATTACTAACGCGCTCTTTAAATAACAAAAAAAAATTGCGCCATTGACTTTAGACCAGGTTTCAGTTGATCAATGGCACAGTCTATTTCTGTTGCCTCAAAATAGCAACGCGCCAACAATGCGCCAGAACATACCTCGTTCTCAGACCAGCACGCCCATGGGCGCACAAATGGGCGCAAATGCATTTGTTATTTAAACAACGTGGCACAGGACGTGAAAATGATAACTGCGTCGGGCTGAAACTAGCAAAAAACATTTGCGTCGCGCCTGGCGCTGCATTGCGTCGAGTGTATGATAGGGCCCATAGTGTGGTTCAATTTGTTGACATTAGTTAACATGAACTAACAATGAAAAATACATCTACAGCATTTCATAATCTTAGTTCATGCTAATTTCAACATTATTAAATTCAAAAGTGGTCTGTTAATCTGTTAATATTATTTAATGGACCTGAATTAATATGAACAGTTGTATTTTATGTTTACAGAGACTAATAAATACTGTAACAAATGTAATGTATTGTTTGTTTGTTTTTTTGTTTGTTTTTTTGCAGTGTGCAGTATCTGACTTACCTCTAGAAAATGTTTTTTTTTTTGTTTTTGTTTTTTCTGCTTGCTCATTTTACTTCATATCAATATCAATACTATACATAAACATTTTTCACAAATTCTTAAACACTCTCAAAACATGTTTGCACATTTAATTTAAGTTCCCTTTCGTCAGCAGGGAACTCCGACGCCTCGTCGGGGGAGTTCCCCTGACGAATTGGGATCACGCTAGGGAGACCAATTGCCTTCGAGTGAATTAAAACGAGCCAATGAACATTGGCATGCAACATTTGCATTCCGCAGCCCGCCTACCAGCGCGGGTATAAAGCCCGGAAGCAAACATTGCATCATCGCTTATTGCTTCGGAGCCGACCGTTTGTGTCCTCTTTGAGTGAATGAGCTTAAGATTGTATCTTTCTTACGCTCTACGAGTCTGCTGTTTCAGGAGGGGATCTTTCTGTGTTGGTGAGACGGCGCTTCAGCGACCACGCGATTCCTGTCTGCCGGCTGCGTCTACACTGTTAATTCAAAAGCTGTTTTCACAGCTGGTAAACGGTTGAGTGCGCACAGCGGGCTTGCAGTTTCCCCGCTGTGTCGCCGCGTTGGATCCCTGTGTGCTTCAGCACAATAAAGAGAGTACTTTCTTCCTGAAAGAGCAACACGAGTGAAGATCGCGTCCTTTTCAGGATGACGTTTCACTCGTGTGTTTCTGGATGCGATCGTTTCCTGTCCTCATTGACGGCCACGACCGCTGTTTCACATGCCTAATCGGTGTGTTGAAGCTGCGTTCGTGGGTGGTTCATGCTCTCTCATGAGTGCATGACCACGTCGGCACGTTGTTCGTCTCCCCTTTTTAAAGGATCGAGCCGTTCAATGTGCCGTGTGCCGTCGAGCGCCGGCTGACAGCGCGGGTTGTCACGGCAACTCAGCGCGCGTCATTCGGCGCTCTAGATGCGCGGCCGAGACTCGTGTGCCTCTACGAGGTTGAGTCCCATTTGCTTGTTCCCCAATTTAGTTCCTTTTCTAAAAAGAGGACTACTTTGGTTAATGAGCATTTGGTGGTCTGAGGGTTACAGTACGGAATGTCTCGCCAAGTGAAAGATCCTCACGAGCTTCCTACTCCTCTAGCGCATCGCAAACATGCTGAGACTGTGTTCGTGGGTGGTTTATGCTTTCTTATGAGAGCATGACCACGTCGGCACGTTGTTCGCCTTGCCTGCAGGCTTGAGCGCTCAGCGTGCCGTGTGTCATCAAGGCGATGGCCACGTTCACTGTCTTGCATGCCTGGTTGACGGCCATGATCACTGTTTCACATGCCTAATCAGTGTGTTGAGACTGTGTTTGTGGGTGGTTATGTTCTCTCATGAGTGCATAACCACGTCGGCACGTTGTTCGTCTCCCCTTTCTCGTAAAGGCTTGAGCCGCTCAGCATGCCGTGTGCCGTCGAGGCTTTCGGATGGGATTCTGGTCTTTCTCATGAGGGACCAAGCATTTCATTCGGGTTTACCCAGGGGAGGGCAGATGTCGATTGCTACATCGGAGAGAGGGCTGTTATACTCTGAAAATAATGCTGAGTTCCTTCTATAATGGTGTGTTCTCATGCTGAAGATTCAGACTTGACAGCCACACTTTCCTGGGCTATTCTAAAGTGCCTGGATGTGTGTGAAAAATTTTGGCAGTATGGAAGCTTTTTGGTGCCAATATGGCAAGCCAAACATGCCTAAATCTGCAGAAGTTTTTCCTCTCTCACTACCCCTGCACTTTCACTGCACGTGGGTAGTTCTGACTCGGGGTGGAGCTGCGCTTAGTGACTGACCGTGATTAGTCACAACGCTGGCCCTCGGTCAGACGATGTCCACACTTGTGGTCCAGGAGCGCCTCAAAACCAGCCCGCTCAGAGTTGTTTCCCCCTAGCAAAAGGAAGGGAAATAACTCTGAGAGAAGCGACCAGAGTATGTGACATTCTGCTCTTCGGGAGTGCGTGTCATCACCACTCCTTCCCCCGGGAGAGGGCCGGGTGGAGAATTTTGTTTCTGTTCCGCCGCTGGTCATCCAGTCAGTGGTACCCAAAGTTTGAGCAGTCCACTTCCTCTAAGTCGCTCACGGGCCCCAGCGCTCAGATGGCAGTGAGGGCTTCGGCCTCGTCACTCTCGTCTCTCGCTGGGTGAGGCGGAAACCAGGACTCGATGCCCCCGGGCCTCGCTCCTCGTTTCCCCTCACGGTCGAGACTGGCAGTAAAATAAGACCAGTCTCCTCCGTCTGAGAGGGTCAGAATGGCAGTGTGCGCCGCCCCCGAGCTGCGCCGCTCTCGTTCCCCTCTCCCCAGCTCTCAGATAGCAGTGGCGCCACCCCGGTCACGTCACTCCTGTCTGCTGCTGGGCGGGAAGGTACGGAGACCAGCAGCCGCCCTTGGGCCTCGCTCCTCGTCTCCTCCCCTTCTCTCGCCAGGCGACAGCCCGCAGCAGAACACTCTAGGGTCTTCTCTGCCGTCTGTCCCCCGGTGGAGGCAGGTAGGTGTTGTCCAAATACACACCCAGACCCCGCTCTCGGCCGCTACAATGCCACCGGAGCCGTGTCCCTGCCTTCCGCCTCGCTGCCCCTCCGCGGGTACGCCGGCGGTGCGGGTGGGCTCGTTGCGGCAGTTTCTCGGAGCCTGGCTAGCGCTCCCGAGGCCGTCGCACTGGCTCATCCACACCTTTCGGCTCGGCTATGCAACTCAGTTTGCACACCGGCCTCCCAAGTTCAAGGGCATCCACTTTACCCATGTGCGTCCAGTGGATGCTCCTATCTTGCGGAAAGAGATCGACGCCCTGCTGGCGAAGGACGCGTTCGAGCCGGTCCCTCCAGCCGATATGAGGTCAGGGTTTTACAGCCCTTACTTCATTGTACCCAAGAAAGGCGGTGGGTTACGGCCAATCCTGGATCTGCGAGTATTGAATCGGGCCCTGCACAAGCTCCCGTTCAAGATGCTCACGCAGAAACGCATTTTCGAATGCATCCGTCCCCGGGATTGGTTTGCAGCGATCGACCTGAAGGACGCGTACTTTCATGTCTCGATTCTTCCTCGACACAGACCATTTCTTTGGTTTGCTTTCGAGGGTCGAGCATATCAGTACAAGGTCCTACCCTTCGGGCTGGCCCTGTCGCCCCGTGTCTTCACGAAAGTCGCGGAGGTGGCCATTGTTCCCATGAGAGAACAAGGCGTTCGCATTCTCAACTATCTCGACGACTGGCTCATTCTTGCTCACTCGCGAGATGTGTTGTGCGATCACAGGGACATGGTGCTCCGTCACCTCAGTCAGTTGGGGCTTCAGGTCAACTGGGAGAAGAGCAAACTCTGCCCCCTGCAGAGGATCTCTTATCTCGGTGTGAAACTGGACTCGGTCACTCAGACTGCGCGCCTCACAGAGGAGCGCGTCCAGTCAGTGCTCACCTGTCTCAAGTCCTTTCGAGGCAGGACAGCGGTCCCACTGAAACAGTTTCAGAGGCTCCTGGGGCATATGGCAGCCGCAGCCGCAGTAACGCCGCTTGGCTTGTTGCATATGAGACCGCTCCGGCACTGGCTTCACGATCGAGTCCCGAGGTGGGCGTGGCAGAGCGGCACGTTCCGGGTCAAAGTCACCCCGCACTGTCGCCAAACCTTCACCCCTTGGTCGGATCCTGGGTTTCTACGGGCCGGAGTGCCCCTAGTCCAAGATTTCCAGGCATGCTGTGGTGTTCACAGATGCTTCTGCCAAGGGTTGGGGGGCCACGTACAAAGGGCATGCAGTCTCGGGTCTGTGGACGGGGCCCCAGCTGCATTGGCACATCAACTGCCTAGAGTTGCAAGCAGTACGCTTGGCCTTGTGTCGCCTCAAGGGGTTTCTCAGACACAAGCACGTACTGGTCCGTACGGACAGCACTGCGACCGTTGCGTACATCAACCGACAAGGTGGTCTGCGCTCCCGTCGTATGTCGCGACTCGCCTCCCACCTCCTCCAATGGAGTCAGAAGCATCTGAGGTCGCTTCGTGCCGTTCATGTCCCAGGGGAATTCAATTGTGTGGCCGACGAGCTTTCACGTCAGCCTTCCCTTCTGGGAGAATGGCGACTCCATCCCCAGGTGGTCCAGCTGATTTGGCGAATCTTCGGAGCCGCACAGGTAGACCTGTTTGCCTCTCCGGACACGACCCATTGCCAGTGGTATTACTCCCTGACCGAAGGAACTCTCGGCACGGGTGCCCTGGCACACAGCTGGCCCCGGGACTTACGCAAATATGCGTTCCCCCCAGTGAGCCTTCTTGCACAGACACTGTGCAAGGTCAGGGAGGACGAGGAGCAGGTCCTTTTGGTAGCCCCGTATTGGCCAACCCGGACTTGGTTCCCAGAACTCATGCTCCTCGCGACAGCCCCTCCTTGGCCGATTCCTCTGAGGAACGACCTTCTTTCTCAGAGACGGGGCACTCTATGGCACCCGTGTCCAGACCTCTGGAAACTCCATGTCTGGTCCCTGGACGGGATGCGGAGGTTCTAGATGGCCTGCCACAGGCAGTGGTAGATACCATCTCTTCAGCTAGAGCCCCCTCTACGAGGCGCCTCTACGCTCTGAAGTGGAACCTGTTCGTCGGCTGGTGTTCTTCCCACGGGGAGAACCCACGAACTTGCCCGATCAGAGTCGTGCTCTCCTTCCTACAACAGGGGTTGAAGGCTGTCTCCCTCTACCCTCAGAGTGTATGTTGCCGCAATAGCCGCACATCACGATGTAGTTGAAGGTAAGTCCGTGGGGAAGCACGACCTGGTCATCAGATTCCTCAAGGGTGCTAGGAGGCTAAATCCACCTCGCGACTTGCACCCTGTACCCTCTTGGGACTTAACTTTAGTGCTTAAAGCGCTCCAAAGTCCTCCTTTTGAGCCTTTGCTGACAGTCGAGCTTAAAATCCTGTCCATTAAGACAGCGCTCCTGTTAGCATTGGCTTCCTTCAAGAGGGTGGGGGATCTGCAGGCATTTTCGGTCGACGAATCGTGCCTAGAGTTCGGGCCTGGCCTTTCTCAGGTTATATTGAGACCCAGGCTCGGATATGTGCCCAAGGTTCCTACCACTCCCTTCGCGGACCAGGTAGTGAACCTGCAAGCGCTGCCCCAGGAGGAGGCAGACCCAGCCCTAGCTTTTCTCTGTCCCGTCCGGGCCCTCTGGGTTTATATAGACAGAACGCAAAGCTTTAGGACCTCAGATCAGCTCTTTGTTGTTACGGAGGCCAGCAGAAGGGGAAGGCTGTCTCCAAGCAGAGGTTAGCCCACTGGATAGTGGATGCTATCACCAGGGCTTATGAGTCCCAGGGTGAGCCCTGCCCTCCCAGGTTGCGGGCTCATTCCACTAGGAGTGTTGCCGCTTCTTGGGCTCTGGCACAAGGCGCCTCGCTAACAGATATTTGTAGAGCTGCGGGCTGGGCGACACCGAACACGTTCGCTAGGTTTTATAGCCTACGTGTGGAACCGGTTTCCTCCCGAGTACTCGCTACGGCCAGTAATTAGAGGGAATAGGTGTGTCGGCTTGCGACGCCATTCCGTGAGCGGATACGTGCGTCTTTTTGCTCCGTTGGTTACCCAACAAACGGCTAACCTCGTGAGTTCCTCCATCACCCCTCCGGTGCCAGGCGTTGCGGACCGCCCGGCACCAGGTCTGCTACCTTCAGTAAGGAGTTGCTAGTAGACTGGGTGCTTTTCCAGTGGTCCCTGCGGTGACCCATGATTGCCACGTGCAGTTCAGCCGTGTCTTCCCCTTGACAGACTCATTCTGTCGTCCCTGTTGAGTACGCTCCACACTCCTCCGGACTGGGACTACCTTCAAGGACTGCCATATGTTTCACTACCCTACGTGGTTAGTACATGTGTGTATTTGAGGGCCTTCCTCTAGGCTGCCTCAGCTTCCGCAGCGTTCCCCCCCATTATTATTTTCCTTGGGGACAGGCACGCTTTCCCAGTGTTATCCAATATCCACTGATTGGGTCTTGTGGAACAGCAGTGTGATTCCCTAGCTAGCTCCCGCAAAATTTCTGGAAACTGCTGCAGGGCTGTAGCTTAGCTGGGCGCTGGAAGGGGCCAGCACCATGGCGTTTTGGTAGGGATCCCAATTCGTCAGGGGAACTCCCCCGACGAGGCGTCGGAGTTCCCTGCTGACGAAAGGGAACGTCTCGGTTACGTATGGTAACCCTCGTTCCCTGAGTCCAGGGAACGGAGACGCCTCGTCCCGTCGCCATGTTGCTGTACCTTCGCGGAGGGCTGGACACTGTTCGGCTCCTCAGCGAAAAGCGATGATGCAATGTTTGCTTCCGGGCTTTATACCCGCGCTGGTAGGCGGGCTGCGGAATGCAAATGTTGCATGCCAATGTTCATTGGCTCGTTTTAATTTCATTTGAAGGCAATTGGTCTCCCTAGCGTGATCCCAATTCGTCAGGGGAACTCCCCCGACGAGGCGTCTCCGTTCCCTGGACTCAGGGAACGAGGGTTACCATACGTAACCGAGACGTTCTATCTACAGTATTGTCACAGTTAATTACAATTACCTTTTTTTTTTATTCTTTGAACTTTTTAATGATTTCCTTTTTGGAACGACCCAACAATATGGCAGCGATTATTGTTCTCTCTTTGAAGTGCCCTGTAAAGGCCTTATTTATACCATTTGGAATGCACTGTTTATGTGTTTCTGAGCAATATGAAGAACAGGGTGTGTACTGTTCTGTTGTGAATTTGAAGAGTTCCTGTTATGTTGAAGTTTTAGTGTGTAAAGAGTGGAGCTTACAATTAACTGCAAGAGATTCAGTCTGATTGCTTTGAAATGTATCTAATTTTTGATTTCTCAATTCAATTCATTTTTTGGATAGAGTTTAGTTAATACATAATGTTAAAGGGATAGTTCACCCCATAAATTTTAATTCTGTCATCACTTACTCACCCTCAAGTTGTTCCAAACCTGTATGAATTTTGTTCGTCTACTGAACACAAAAGAAGATATTTTGAAGAATGTCAGTAGCCTAACCAAACCGTTGATGGACCCCATTGACTTACATAGTAGGAAAAAATAAAAAATACTATGGAAGTCAATGAGGTCCATCAACTGTTTGATTACAGACATTCTTCAAAATATCTTCTTTTGTGTTCAGCAGAAGAAAACATTCATACAATTTTGGAACTTGAGGATGAGTAAATGATGACCGAATTTTCATTTTTGGGTGAACTATCCCTGTTTATGTTAAAATGTTCAATGTTAAGAAAACTGTTTCTAGTAGAATCACTGTTCACAACTGAATTCAATTCAGGGATTTTTTTTTCTCTCTTTTAAATGCAGAGAATGTAATAAAGAAAAAAAAAGAAGGTGTATGACCACAATAAACTTAATTTCAAATCGTTTAAATGTTGTAAAGAAAGGTTTGGATAAATTACAGTAATATTCTTAGAGTGGCTTCGTGTATTTTGCTCTGTTTTGAGGTTATTAGATCAAAAGTTCTTGATCTTTAACTGTAAGTTCTTTTCCACCTTATTTTGTTACCAGTCCCTGTTACGATACGGCTAACATCTGTAGTATTTGCCGCTGACAAGGGTAGGACACTAACACTTCAGTTCACAGATGAGTAAGTTGCCATCTCAGCTTCTCCCCGAGGAACCAGCAGTGAATAGTGCTTTCACTTCACCTGACCTGTCCTTTACACAACTCCATTTACTGTTGTGTGAGCCCAGGCATATCTTCAGAAACAGGAAAGACACTGAGCTTTGTATTTAAGTCTTCCTTTAATCACAGGCTGTGTTTTATTGAGGATGCTAAAAGCCTGGCTGTTGTTTTCAGCATACCAAGGACGTTTTGCAGAAATGTAATTGAGCTTCCAGATGATTATGTAATTCTTAATCTAGTTTTATTACTACACTGAACATTCAACATCAAGGTTAAACTGGACTGTCTGGAACAAATACAGTTTCTGCATTTTGCTGTAATTGCATTGTGTGATGTGTTAATTTGTTAAAAAAAATATATTACAAATGCAATTCACGCGTGCAGTACAAAGATTTGAATGCAGGAGCAGGCCTTTTAATTTCTGACAGGATTAAGCTGAAGAAGTTAAAAGAATGAAATGCATAAAAATGAAAGCTTAAGTAGTTTGGCATAATCTAATATACTGTAAGTGGAGCGCACAAGCCGCCTCTGTGAGTCGCAAGTACCAAAATGAGTGGCTTACTGCACTTAAACGGTCAAATACATACACAATTATGTCTAAATGCCCGTCTTGGCGAGTATTCATTTAAACACAGCCGGTTTTGGAACGTAAATAAAATAGTTTTTAATACAAGTTTTGAAAAAATAAAACTCCATCCAGGTCAGACAGGAACGTTGGAGTTGTGATTGATGATCAGTTGAACTTCACAGACCACATTGCTAGAACTGCCCGGTCCTGCAGATTTGCCTTATACAACATTAGGAGGATCAGGCCCTTCCTATCAGAGCATAAACCCTTGTCCAAGCTCTTGTTCTATCCAGACTGGACTATTGTAATGCTCTCTTGGCAGGTCTTCCAGCATGCACTGTCAGATATCTGCATCTGATCCAGAATGATGTAGCTAGAGTGGTCTTTAACAAGCCAAAGAGAGCACACGTCACACCTCTCCTCATAAACTTGCACTGGTTGCCGCTCGCATCAAATTCAAGTCACTGACTTTTGCCTAACTGGCTCTGCTCCCTTTTACCTAAACTCATTACTTCAGACTTACGTGCCATCCAGAAACTTGCCATCCAGAAACTTGCGCTCTGCAAGTGAACGCCGTCTTGTGGTGCCATCTCAAAGAGGCACAAAATCTCTTTCTCGGACCTTTACCTTGACTTTTCCCTGCTGGTGGAATGATCTGCCTAACTCAACCAGAGCGGCTGAGTCCGTAGCCATTTTCAAGAAACGGCTGAAGATGCATCTTTTTCGGCAACACTTGATCCATTAATACTAACACTTTATCTTCTATTCTATATCTATTATCTTTAAATATATAATAATACACGTACTGCAATAGATTAAACTGGGAAGGGTCATAGCACTTGCATATTGTTGTCCTTTTGTTGTTAGTTTAACTGCTTCTATTGTTCTCATTTGTAAGTCGCTTGGGATAAAAGCGTCTGCTAAATGAATAAATGTAAATGTAAATGGTAGCACTTTATTTTGATGGTCCCTATTGAACATTCTGTTGACTATAAGTAAATTTGCAACTATATGTCAACTAACTCTCATTAGAGTATTAGTAAACTGTCTGCTTTATATCTGCTGACTCTTTATTATAATGCTCCTCCAACAGACATTCTACTGACTATAAGTAACTTTGCATGTACATGTCAACTTATTCTAACCCTAACAGTCTACGAATACTCTACTAACACTCTAATGAGGGTTAGTCGACATGTAGGTGCAACATTACTTATAGTCAACAGAATGTGTTAAAGGGACCATCAAAATAAAGTGAAACCATGTAAATAAATAGCGTAGTGTAACAGTATATTGGATCCATGCAACTCTTAAAGTGACAGTAGTCTAATATTCCTGTTGCTGTTTGCCATGTTAATCTAAGAACAAAAGACTCTCGACTTGAATTGTAAGCATTAATCTGCATTTAAGTCTATACAGTGTTATTTTACATTTGATTACTTTAATTTCTGTAGTATTTCTTACCTGAATAATAACCATGTTTATTTCATAGCTCTCTTTATACTATTGCATTTATTTGTGCTGTTGTTTGAAATTTGTTTATTTGTTCTCATTTTATTACTGACATTTTACTTGTGGTTTATTAAAAAAATAATACTTTGCATTGAAGAAAAGTAGATTTCTTCAATATATATAATGTATAATGTTTAAGTGTACACACATTTAAGGTAG
Source organism: Scardinius erythrophthalmus (assembly GCF_964197995.2). Taxonomy (NCBI): domain Eukaryota; kingdom Metazoa; phylum Chordata; class Actinopteri; order Cypriniformes; family Leuciscidae; genus Scardinius; species Scardinius erythrophthalmus. The sequence continues at coordinate 27,805,515 of NC_138237.1, read as the reverse complement.
AATCACAATAATGTATGTTATAAGTTTGTCGTTACGTCACATGACACTAAATATCAGTAAATGTGGATCATTTAGATGAATTTGGAGGGTGTTGCTCTGGTTTTGGTCTTGACTCGGTCTCACCCTGCTTTGTGTTGGTCTTGTCTTGTTCTCAACCCCTCAAAGCTTTAGTTTTGTCTTGGTCTAGGTGGTCATGACTGCAACACTAAATCGAATAAGGTTATTGATCTTTGGTCTTTTCTGAGGTGAATGTCATGACATTGTTTACAAGCTGTTTTGTTGATGTCTTTCAGCGGTTAAAACACTGAGTGAATACACAAAACATATTACATTTGTCACAGTTCTGCAAGAGATAGGACCCAGACGCAAATGAGCAGACAAGGGTTTTTATTAACAAGACTGAAGACTTGAGACAGCAGGGAGAGTGAAGCGTGAACCACAGTTTAAACAGTAGGGCAGGGTAGACCGACAGGCAGGATAGATGACCACTGAGACGTCAGTAAGATGGCGATGACACGAGTGCAATGAGGCAGCTCTGAAGGAAAGACCAGGCGGGAACACAAGGAACACGTAGCTTGATGTAGATCTCAGATGTAGCACCAGGTAGAGGCTCACAGAACCAGAGGCTTGACACAGGGGTTAGATAGCAGCACCAGTCAGGCAGTTACTCGGGAAGCATTCAACTCAGGATACTGGGCAGGGACACACAGAAGAACATACAAGACGAGACTCAAGACAAGACAGACAAGATAGTAACAATAAAGAGAACCAAAACTAAACTGATAAGATCAATGACTAGAGAAACAAAAAGTAGAGAAATAAATATATAAAAAAGCAAACTAATGAAAAAAGTAATAATAATAAAACATCCACTTGACAGGGAAAATAAGAACTGAAGAAAATAAATATAAATAAAATTCTAAAACAAAAGAGAACTCAAACTAGATTATAAAGCACAAGAGCTAAAGCTAAGCAACAAAGATAATCTGATACTGGGAATAGGATAAAAAAAATTAAAAAATATAAACTAGCATAATTTCAAGAGCACAAACCAGAACACACCACAAAGTACATACACAAACCAAACCAGCAAAGACATGAGGGAAGGGGCACGATATAAAGGGACCAGAGCACATGAGGATCAGGTGAGCACAATTAGTGAAATGAGGGCAAGACGTGGACTAAACAAGGGAGTGTGGTAACAGGAAACAAGGAACACAAGGCAAACACAGACCCTGTTTACACGAGAATGCTCGCGGGTGAAACGTAAAAATATTTTATCAGATGTAAAAAAAAAAAAAAAAAAAAATTAAAAAAAAAAAAAAAAAAAAAAAAAAAAAGTGAAACCACCCTCCAGAGTGGAAATCTTAAAAACGCTCCACCGTTGCGTTCCCGTCTAAAGGGTAAAAACTCAAAAGTCTGCTAGACAGTGAAGGTTGTACGCAGGCGCGCGGACTTGGTGTTGTTGTGTGGCAGTGCTTCACATTGCCACCTAGCCGCCTGGAGTGCACACTACATCGAATTTCACATACTTTTGCATCACCATATGCACGCAGATTTCCCCCCCATAACGCTCGTCTAAACGCAGAATAAAAAGTGATAACGCAACGCCACTTTCACGTTTTCTCTTCAGATCGTTTCCGTGTAAACATAGCCCAAGACAGAGCCATGTGCTCAAACACAAGACAAACATAGAAACATGAAACCACGACAACACAGACAAGGCTGCCAGGGCAGAAAGTTTCATGTCAACAAGCAAGCCCAGGCCAGGGTAAAAAAAAAAATAATGCAAAAATAATGTAACATTACTTAATTCTGTCCCCGCAATTGACGAAAATTTCCGGCTTTCTGTGTTTCCACTGTTTTACGGTAGGGGGCGCTATGACACATCTTCTGAAAGACTACTGAATCTCCTGATCAAAAGACATGAAGAAGAAGCAGAAACAAACATAGCATATGTACGCAGATACATATTCTATGTAAAATAACGCTATCATCAACATTGGATGGGAGGGGAGCTACAAACAATTTTATATAATATATATTATAATTCTATATTCATCAGAGATAATCAATGGAATGTTATGGAGCTTGTGTTAACCACAGACCTTATTTCAAGCATTTAACCAAAAACCCATAAAAATAAATAAAAATAAAACATTGACTTGAGGACGATGGAACCAGAAGAGGTAAATGCTCTTTTCTGTGGTTTGGCCATAAAACCTCTCCCATGCCTCATGGGATAGTAAAGTGTTCATTAAGTGTGCACTCCAGAATCTCGGCGGAAGTAGTAGATTACCATTTTTCCAAAATGGTGTAACTTAGGCCTATTTGGACGTACTACTCTTTTAGCATAATGTTTTCCGCATACTATTTAGTAAGGAAATATTCGATTTCGGATGCAGGACGGTTTGAGAGTCACACCTGTAAGTTTCTAACATATGTGAATACCTCATGTAAAGCAGATTAATCCAATATAATTCCACATTACATACATTTTTTATACATAAAAACTGGCCCCTTGCTGTATTACTGATTATTCTTCACCCTTCTGTGTTCTGAATCAGTCACCTACTGTCACTTACTCATGTGAAACTGGTAGAAATTTGTTGCCTAGAGATAAAATGTAGGTTTTAGAGGGCAGTGCAAAAATACTTTTTTTTTTTTTTAAGCAAACTTTTACACTGACTGGGTCAAACTCATATCAGAATATCCCACAGTCAGTGTTTCCATGCTGGCTGAGCAGAGATTGACTTCCAGCCCACTGATTTCCCTTTATTGACCTCCATTTATTTTGTAACCAGTGTACAATGTTGTCTGAGTGAATGATTTCATTATAAATAAGGCAAAAGTGACAAACTATCCCAAAGGCACTGTCTCTCAAAGCATTATTTTCCATAGTTCTGCATTGCAGTGTCTTTACTGTACACATTTACTCCTCCATCTATATTTAAAACAATAGGGTCAATGACACATAAATCTTTTCAAAATCTACTTTAAAATACATACATGCCAGGTACTTCCACTTATTTTGTAATGTAATATGTGTATTCATGTTTGTTTCATATGGTTTAAATATATTGTTCCTCTCAATGCCTCTAACAAAATCTTCAATTAACGTTTTATTTGTGTCTTCTTCCAGATGACCCAGGAACAGTGCCCACATAGGAACAATGTCCAGAGTACTGAAAAACCGCAACTGTATAAAGTGGGGATCTACGGCTGGCGGAAACGTTGCCTTTACTTCTTTGTCCTCCTCCTCATGATCCTCATAGTGGTCAACCTCGCTCTCACCATCTGGATCCTCAAAGTTATGAACTTCACTATAGTAAGTTCAGTCTTTTACTCTGGGCTTCATTACTGCTGCTGGGCATCGATTCTTTGAACGACTTGGATAGAATTGGCGGATCACTATGATGGAGAGCCGTTATTTCTGCTCACGTCTGTGTATTTTCTGAGCTTCAGCCAGGCTGCTTTCATTTGCCTCTTAGTGGTCGATCTGTTAAGGTTTTCGCACGTAGAGTCAGTTCTCTGAGGCCAACTGCCTTCCCTCACTTCATGTGTTTACTGATCTTTTCAACTTTCTCCTACTGTGCTTTGAGTTCTGATTAATTGGATGTACAGCAGGGCCCGATCAAAGCCCGAGGGCAGAACTGTCACAGGACCCCAAACCCACCCAGTGGCGCAACGCCCTCTGTAAACAAACTCTCCTAACTTTCAAGGAACATTTGTATGGTTATTTATTACTTTGTAGGATTGATATCCTTCCATGGTTGGTACTGGTGGATGCAGAGGAATGTTTGCTAAAAACATTTGGACTGGAAAACATTTTACATAAGATTGTTGTGGAAGTACATAACTTTATTTCAATAATTACATTTATTTTTGTATGTGCGTACATTAAATGAGCTGGAATGTGGAGTGTGTATATGAGGACATGACAGGATGATTGACAGGCCAGTTTATGGTGACAATATGCACAAAGCTGTCCATAGTAGTATGTCCCAAAAATTGCCTTCTCTGTAACACTTTATTTTGATGGTCCCTTTTGAACATTCTGTTGACTATAAGTAACTTTGCAACTAACTAACTCTCAGTATTGTTAGACTGTCTGCTTAATATCTGCTAACTCTTTATTGTGATGCTCCCCAACAGACATTCTACTGACTATAACTTTGCAAATACGTCAACATATTCTTATTCTACCAGTCTACTAATACTCTACTAACACTCTAATGACAGTTTGTAGATATGTAGGTGCAACATACTTATAGTCAACAGAATGTGTTAAAGGAACCATCAAAATAAAGTGAAACCGCCTTCTCTTCTGCTACACACTCAAAAGTATGTACTTTGTCAAATTTGGCCATTTTTGGGACATACCACTATAGACTGCTTTTTGCATTCTGTCACCGTAAACTGGCCTGATATATTTATGCCAAACTTTTGCCTCTTGCCTGCTTCAACAGTCCTGCTCTGTTGTTGTGATGGTATATTTCACTGACGGGTAATGTTTTATACTTGTTGAGCATCAATGATAATTAAATTCCACCACACAAAGAATGTTAATGACTTCATTTTAGTTAACCGTCCCATCCGGGACGCAGTCTGATTGATTCCTTCATATTAAAAAAAAATTTGGACTCAAATTAAACCCCTTCATTTAGATGTTGCCACAGGAAGCATATATTTAGGTTACCTGACAAAACATATTCACAGTGCATGCCTGGGGCCTGATCCCTAACTGTGACTAAAATGATTTTGCAATGCAGATTTATGCAGATGAAATGTGATGTTTATGTGGGGTGATACGTTCAACTCATGCTTCTCGTTTCCGTCAAGATTCTTAGCCTTCCTGTAAAAGGAGTGTTAGGCTGGAGTAAGATGGTGTGAAGGGCATTGGGCTCTCAAGGGACCTGTGGAGATCAGGTCTGTGAAGAGTGCAGATGCAGATGAGCAGCTGGATGTTTTGCTGATTTATATCACCTCAGATTGCAGGATGCCCAATGTGTCAGGGCTGGAACGGAATTAAATATTTAGTGTCCTCAGATGCCAAAGGACAGTGGATATCAATGCTGACATCACGGGAGAATGCGTTAGAAATTGAGATTGTGTGTCATTGTCTCTTTCCACACAATATTCATTCTCTAGACAAAATGTAATTAGCATTATATCATTTTAATTTGATTAATATAGTACCATGCAGAAGTCTTAATGTCTTAATTTCATAGCTATTTGGCAGTGAATGCCCATTTCAGGACTAATGAGGCATGTTTTACATCTCAGAGGTGATTTTATAATATTTGTACATGTCTCTGTGCTCAGTCAATGCTGAGATTTCAGTTTGGTCCCCACAGTGTTCAAGTGGTGAAGTGTACACATTCATTTTTGTTTGTATTTATGTTTGGATAGACAATTTTCTATCACTGTATTAAAACAGCACTTAACACGTAACCCATTTTACACTTGAACGTTAGAGATGTACAAATCTTTAGGAATATTTTGAAGACTGCTCTGTGCTAAAATTACCAGATTGCAATACCCTCAATCTCATATAGTGGATAGAAAAGTATAGACATTTTGTCCATGAAAGACGAACTAATTGTTAAACTGATTAACAAATGTGTCAGTATTAATAATAATAATAATAAAATATTAAGCAGCACAACTTTTTTCAACATTGATAATAATCAAAAAATGTTTGAAATGTTTCTTGCGCACAAAATCAGTATTAGAATGATTTCTGAAGGATCATGTGACACTGAAGACTGGAATTTTGGCTGTTGACAATTCACCTTTGCCATCACATGAATAAATTACATTTTAAAATAGAAAATTGTTATTTTAAATTGTAGTACTATTCCTGTTTTTTACTGCATTTTTGATAAAATAAAAGCAGCCTTAGTGAGCATAAGAGACTTCTTTACAACCACACCATTACTAATACGATTATAATGGCTTTACAGACCTGGGGCTGTTTGAGCAGCATTGTTCTATGCATCCCATGGGTTCAGTTATCAGAGTATGAGAAGACTGGGGGTGAGGGGGGGTGGGAGGGTTGGACAGTAACATGCATGAAACAAAAAGAAAAGCAATTGCATCTTCACATTTCTTTTGAGGCAAAAAAAAAAACACACACACACACACAATTAGGCTACAGGATTTCAGAGTGTTCCTCGTAGATCCTCTGATTCTGGCAGCTCTATTTATATCAATACAACTGTTAGCTTGTGCTGCCTGCTCTCATTCAAGCGCCGCCTCGTTGACACCCTCCGAAGCTATTATGGAAATGCGTGTCATGACTAACTCTGCCATTTTGTAGCGGCCCCACCAACAGCCTGTCACAAGGGTTTTCTCTGAGGCACGGGTCAACCGTGAACATGAATCAGTGAGCTCCAGAGAACTCGCACGCTCACATTGCAGCCATCTTGGCCTGCGGCTGATACTCACACCAGAATTAATTGAACTCTTGGGGGGAAACAATAAGTGTCAGTTCAAAAGCTGGTTTGGAGAGTATCTAAATGACCAAGTGATGATGTGATGATGTCCCTGTCCTTTCCCTGGAGGCCTGCCCTCCATGTCAGTACTTTGAGCTCTGCACTATAAAACCCAACAAGTTAACTCAACTCAAACCGATTGAGGAAACTGATTGCGGCAAACCATTTAAGTTTAAAAATAAATACATATGAGTATTGTGAACTTATATATATTGATGACTCAATATATATATATATATATAAGTTCACAATACTCATATGTATTTATTTTTAAACTTAAATGGTTTGCCGCAATCAGTTTCCTCAATCGGTTTGAGTTGAGTTAACTTGTTGGGTTTTTCAGTGTGAGTATGGGAAGAAAGTTTTGCAGTATCGAGTGTTCAGTCAGACCTGCCTGTTTCAGTAAAGCCATGCATCATTTCACTGCCACATGCATGTTTCTGCTTGAACTCAGTGTGATTTGTTTTTGAATCATTCAGATGGCTTATGATCCGATTGAAAATAACTCAAAAGAACAAAACTTTCTGAATGACCATGGTCTTGATTTGAAAGATCCTGATATGGTCTGTGCTTATTGTGATATCATATTTGTATTCATTTGATTCAGTTTCGTGAATAATGATTTAAGAACAACAGCATCAATGTACAAATGACACTTTAGAACTCTCTCTTTCTTAGAATCAAAAATATGCAGTGTGTACAGCCCGATTAACGAACAAATGACTAGCCATGCAATGTGACCAGTGTAGTCTGACTTATGAACGAATCACATGTTATGTGCCGGTTATTTTTGGTGAATAAAAACATGCAACATGACCAGAGTAGTCATGATTCATGAACAAATGACTTAATGAGTCGGTTCGTTTTAGTGAATCAAAAACAGTGTGACCAGAGTAGTCAGTGTAGTCTGAATCATGAACAAATCACTGTTATGAGCCGGTCCTTTTTACTAAATCAAAAACATGATAAAACATAAAACAAATCAGTCTGATTCATGAAAAAATTACCGTTATGAGCCAGTTCCTTTTAGTTAATTAAAAACATGCAGTGCGACTAGTGATTCATTATGGAACAACTGTTATGAGACTTTAAAAAAAAGGGGAAAATAGCAGCATTTTCTTAGCAATATGCTATTTACACTAAGTGAAAATAGATATATATTATATTTACTATGTACAAATAGCATTTTCTTTGCAATACGTGTAGCAATGCTATGCTTTTTGCAGATGAAACATTTGCACTTTGTAAATTAAACCGTATGCAAAAGAGTGTAAATTAATTATTAAATGGATGCCGCCTTATGGGACAATAAAGCCCTCCAGACACCTACCTACCCCTAACCGATAAACACTTTATTAATGAACGCACGTTAGACACTTAATTTCCACTTTTCAAATATTTTATTATTTGAATTGAAAATTATTGCCTTTCCAATCGGATATGTGATGGGAAAAGGGAATAGAGCGATTTCGGCAAAAAGCAGATTTGCTCCCAATCTTTCTGCCATGCACCTTACCCCTACACTATTGCCAGTGTCAACAATCCAGCATCTTCTGTAATTTTGTCAACCAGACATCAGCCTTTGCCAACAAAGCGGGCTATTTGCACTTTGAGTAAATGGACACTCCTAAAAATGCATACCAAAATAAATTAGAATCAAAATTAACAGCTTGTGAATTGCATTCAAATTGAATCTAGCCCTAATTTCAAATGAAAAGTGAGAATTTTCTATGTGCTTCCCTTGCATTTGTCCTCCTGTTCCTATATGGCACTGCGCTCCATATTTTTCTCCCAGTAAAAAGCTAACGTAAGCTGGAAAAGAATGACTCCAGCACAATAAAAAGTGAACAAATCCAACATGCTGTGCCAAAGCTACAGGCTTTTCCAGGGCCCACGAGGATAAAAACATAATTTGCTAGACCTGACACATTAAGCAATGGCGTACTTGGGTTAATAGAATGCAGCACCATTTTCAACCTGCCGACAAACATGAGCTGCCACTGTGGCACCTCAACGCCATCCATAAACTGAAAATAACACTGAGGCTGTAGCTGCTGCACATTCACAACCTCTAAAGCCCTCCTCTACAGGGCTAGATAAGAAGCGCACATACAACATCTCATAAAGCTCTTTTTACAGTGCAGTCATCAATGCGGTACTTCGAAAATGCTCATGTGCTGCCTTTACATATACTGTAAACTCTCTGGACACAGTAGTTGAACATTTAATAGCTCTTACAAATCCCTAATTAGCTTTATGCAAGCAGATATTATCTTTTTAAAGCTTATTTAGCAGGGTTCATATGGTATGGGTCATCTGGAGCCAAAAAAAAAAAAAGCCCTGCCCTGAATTAATAATGAATAAAAATGAATGTAGTGGAAACGGCAGTACAAAAAGCTCTGATATACTGATACAAGAAAATAATTAAAGATCAGAGCCTCTAGTGAAGATCTGATTGCTAAATGGGCGTTTCGGGCTCCTAAACTCTTAAAAATAAAGCTTTTTTATTGATATGTATGGTTACATGAAGAACCTTTAACATCCATGGAACCTTTACATTCCACAAAAGGTTCATTATAGTGGGAAAAAAATGCTTGATTATTAAAAACCTCTTCAGAAGAACTGTTCATTGAAAGGTTCTTTGGGAAACCAAAAATGGTTCTTATAGCATCACTGTAAAAACACCCTTTTCGGAACCCCTGTTTTTAAGAGTACAAGGCAGCGTGAAGCTAGATGGACCAACCTTTCTGGTCTTAAGCTGGTAGTGGATTAGAAAAGACAACATTATCCCAATTTGGACAGACCGGGGAGGGTGAAATAGAGACAACTGACTGAGTTATGTCAGCCAGTAAAAGCACTCGAAGTTATTTGAAAGTTCACAAAAGGATATCAATTTTTTTTAAGCCTACATCATAAACCACTACTCTGGCACTATATGAACACTGGAGTAATTCTGTTCTGTCTCTCCTTATCTATAAAGTTCTCTTGAAATCAAAATGAGCGTTTTATGGCTTTTATGTCTAGCTTTGATGGCATATGCTTGTGTACATCTAAAACCTGACAAAAATATTTTTTACAGAAATATGCATTTACACGTACAGTCTTTCTCTTCCTGGAAAACAGATCACAGTGTATATTGCAAAAAGATTCAGCTAAATAAAGATATTAATAGTATTGTTTAATGTAAATGCATTTTGGTTTTGAATGTGTTTTATATTAAGTAGCTGAATCACAGCTCAACTGGGACAAATGCAATTACAGTAAACTTCCTTATAAATAAAATGTAATAGAAAAATCATAATACCAGCAACACTGTATGTGCCACAAATGGCTTCATCTGAATATGTAAGAGCATAAACTATTGTTTTAAAGTCTGAGGTCAGTAGTTTTTGAAAGATTGCTCACCAAGGCTGCATTTATTTGATAAAAAAAAACAGTAATATTATGTTATGTAGTAGAATTTAAAACAACTGTTTTCTGTTTTAATAGAAAATCTGTTCAGCAGCCATTACTCCAGTTTTCAGAGACACATGAGCCTTCAGAAATAATTCTAACATGCTGATAAAAAAAAAAAAAAAAACTCTTAAGGCCTGTTCACACCGGGACGAATTTCGCGCGATATTCGGCGACGTTTAACGCCTCGTAACTAAACAAAGGGCGCCAATGTGAGTGTGCACACCGACGCGAAAAACACCACGCGTAAAAGAGTCATTTTTTAAAAAACGCCTCGGGTTCGTTTTTTTGGTTTGACGCGCCACGTCAAAAACTATCCGACCAATGAGATTGGCGCTTTTGCTCACGTGTCTGGAGCTTCTGAAGTTACAGTAAAACACAACTTGGGGGCGCTCAAACACAAAACGGTCTTGCCGAGCACACATACGTAACGGCGAAGAAGATATATGCCGAGTAGCGTCTAAACACTGCCAGGAAGAAATAAGACGAGGAAGATGCAAGGCAATATGAATGTAGAGCTGCTGGTCTCGTTGGTGTCGGAACGTAAAGAACTATATGACAAACGCGACAGCGACTACAAAAATCTTGATAAAAGAGAACTGTTATGGAGTGGTATTAAGCGCCATCTAATGTCAGGGAATGAATTTGCATGTTCACTCGGCTCATCGTCAGCGAAAATCGCTTGGGTGTGAACACAAAAAACGCGTTGAAAAACGCTGGCGAATAACGCGCGCCGATATTCGTCCCAGTGTGTACGGGCCTTTAGTATCAATGTTGACAACACAAGTAATGCAAGTGATTTTGCATTTTCTTCAGCCTGAGGGTTATTCATTTGACTTTTGGTGTGAAAGGGCCTTTACATTTGCCAAAATAAAACCTTTTGTTTTAAACCCCAAGTGAGAAAAAGAAATGCAAAAGTGACATAACACTACTTTCTATAAAAAGTAACTAAGTAATGCAGTTAGTTTATAGTTTAAAAGTAAATTTCCCCAACACTACATTTTACTACATCAAATCATGTCTTTGATGAACTTTGACAAAGATACAAAGATATATTTCTTATGGCAGGTTTAAAACAATTGGTTTATTTGCATTTGTAAACACAATTTAATATGGCAGTGCTTCCAGGTTTCCTCTGCGTTAAAATCATAGTGTGTCCACTTCCCCAGAGGAAGTTGCATAAGATATTAGTTTTATAAGCAGAAGAAAGTACAGCACTTTCAATAGAGTCTGATTGGTTTTTGTCAATTTTGTTTGCCTGAAAGAGAAAAAGACAGATTGAGAGATAGAGAAATAGCATTCAAAACAATAGTCCTTTCCAGAAGCTTGTTGACTTTATTCGGAATGAATTGGTCCGATTTGCATCTAAAGAGCTCAGGCGTCACATTGCTGGATTTAGTGCTTTTTCATTCATAGCAGTTTCATTCATTTTTTCGCAGTGTCGCCGCCAATGGTTTTTGAAAAAAATATCCCACTCAGCAGCAGCATGAAAAGGTCAGGCGTGGGAGCAAAAGGGAAATGTTACAGATTTTACTCCCCTGACAAAAGTAATTAATTGTTTGGGAGCTAAATGGAAATGAGGAGGTTGTAGCATTCGAGTTTCAGAACGACGGTTATGGGTGGAATGTCAAGGGTGTTTGTCATAATGGCAGACCAGATACAGTGCAAATGAACAATCCTCAGGGAGATCAGATGGCTTACAACATCTGTTTACGTATGACAATTGTTTAATTTCGGACACTTTACAAAATGAACGTTCATGTCCAGGTACACACTTCTGTAAAATGTGAACACAATCACAAGCCATGTGCTCAAACAAGAAACGCACAAACAGCCAATGAGAGCTCTTACCGACTGCGTGTTCACACAGAAAATTACAACATGAAAGCACGCATCTAATGAAAAACACGAGCCATGTGCTACACAGCACAAGACAAAACATGACAACATGAAAGCACGCATCTAATGAAAAACACAAGCCATGTGCTACACAGCACAAGACAACAAGAAAGCACGTGGACGATATAAACACACTTCACGCTTACAATGACAAGACCGTGTGAGTGTCAGGGCTCAAGAAACGAAAAACAAGAAACCAAGAAAACAAGAAACCAGACTGACGTGTCAGAACCCTGACAGAACTATGAAACCTCACATTATGCTAGCATTAGCATTATTTAACACCTCCCCCCAAATGTTAACCTTATTTTTATGCTTGTGTACTCTGAGTTTTTTTTTTTCTCTTAGATGTTACTATAATGACATGCTCTTGCACTCTCCCTCTAGTCAAAAATAAGAGAGTGATGCAACTGACTTCTTTTGTTCTATCACAGGCCAACATTAGCAGGCGGGGCCGTTAGCCTGTCTCTATGGACAAACAGGAGCACAGAGGGTAAAGCGCAATGCCTTTTTGTCTCTTGCAGAATACAATTCCATTGATCAAGTCTTTGTTTGTACCTCTGAAAAAGATTATGCATTATGAAAAGCACAAAAAAAAAATTGATAGGTAGGCTAGAGGAGCTGGGGTAGGTCAGAATGGCTTTGAAATGTGGATCAAAGCCGGTGGGAGACTCCCGGGGGAAGAAGCAGTTGACCCCTATGTGTTGAGACCAACCGGAAAAACCTTGAGAAATGATTCTCTGTGAGCCTGTCACAAGTGGTGGGCTATTTTATTTTTTATTGAAATACATTAAAATGATTCAAAATGATGCAAAATGTTTTTTATAATATCTAGATGTGCAGCAAAGCCAATATCTTTTTGTATCTGTGACAAAATGATCTGCTTCTGTATTCAGACCTAATTTTGGCAGGGCTTAAAAAGTATCTCAAAACTAATTCCAATGCCCATTTTAGATGTAACTTTATCTTCATTTCTATATACCAGATATGCCATGTGTAACTAATTATAATTATTCATTATTTTTTCTAATTGCAACCTTTATATATTTTCTTCAGATTCCTTCAGATTAAGTTACCATCCTTTTCTGCAGGTTACACCGTTACACCAGTAGGTGTCGTTAAGTTACATTATTTTTGTGCCACATTTCTGGAGAAGTCTTTGAATTATTCACTCGATTCGTTAAAAAAAAAAAAAAAACATAAAAACCTGTGTAGTTTTTATGTTAGAAACAGGAAACAGGGATTTGTTCACGAATATAAAACATGACTACGTGCATCCTACACTGAAAAAAAAACGGGTTACACTTTTGTAAAGGGTTCGGAAATGTTTGTAACATTTTAGTTTAGGGTCAAATTTCCATTACTAACTAACTATTAAAGGAGAACTCCGGTCAATTTTAACATTGAGCTCATTTTTTTGTAAATTTGGAGTGCTGTCAATACAGAAAACAACGACAAAAATCGGTGTTGCCTACGCCGTGTTATCCTCTTTTTAAAATTTGCACCCTGTTGACTTCAATGGGGCAAGTTTTAAACCTGCTTTTAGCCTCTTAACATCCTTGATGTGTCATTAATCGATTAGTAATCGATTGTCGAGTTCACACGCATAGGTTTAGTTACCTATGATCACGCGCGTGAACTCGACAATCGATTACTATGGACTTCGACCGAAAACAGGAAGAAAATACAGGTATGTGCGCTGGCTGAATAAACATCATTTTTATTCATATCTTTCACATCTACTGCAGTCAGATTCACCCGTGTTCACTCTGAAGGAATCACTCACGTTAGCTGTGCACTTGTAATGACACATCAAGGATGTTAAGAGGCTAAAAGCAGGTTTAAAACTTGCCCCATTGAAATCAACAGGGTGCAAATTTTAAAAAGAGGATAACACGGTGTAGGCAACACCGATTTTTGTCGTTGTTCTCTGTATTGACAGCACTCCAAATTTACAAAAAAATGAGCTCAATGTTAAAATTGACCGGAGTTCTCCTTTAACTATGACTTTTGCGTCATTAAACTCCAAATTACTGCTTATTAATAGTAAGTAAGGTAGTTGTTACAGTTAGGTATTGGGTAGGAATTTGGTAGGATTAGGGATGTAGAATAAGGTCGTGCAGAATAAGGCATTAATATGTGCTTTATAAGTACTAAACAGCCAATATCCTAATAATATGCATGCTAATAAGCAACTAGTTAATAGTGAGAATCAGACCCTAAACTAAAGTGTTACCAAAATGTTTTAATTACCAAAAGACACCTCATGTGAAACTTTGAAGTAGAAAGACTGAAATAGTATTTGCTTGTAAAACGTACTCCAATAATCTCTGCTTTATTTACAGTGATGTTTGTATGTGATGTAGTATGCTTTAACTGTCCTCCGTTTCCATCTTAAACCATCTAAACCACTCTCAACTCCGGTTATAAAAGCACCAGGCAGTTTTAAACCTACAGAGGTTTGCAGTGGCCACTCTAGCATTGATATAAAGTAAACAGTAAGAGTGACATTCAAAGAGTAGCTGCTATTATGATTATTATTTCTGGCCCAAAGGGCATAGTGACTTGTTTTACTTACTGTTCAAGGGGTGAAAGCACTTTTGCCGTTAAAGTGGTCTCCCACAGCACTTTTGTCACTACTGTAGTTTTGCATTTGCCTCAGACAAAACGGTGCAACTATTTTCCATTTAAAATAATAAAAATAATAAAAGCTGCTCGTCTGCAGTTTGAAAGTCTTATGTGAGCTTTTGATATATATGGACACCAACACACTCTCATACAGTGTACACTGCCAGGGTTTGGGTTCACTACGATTTTTTACTCACAGCTAAGATCTTTTATTCTGCAAGGATGCATTAAATTGATCAAAAGTGACAGTAAAGACATTTACAATGTTACAAAAGATTTCGGTACAACTTTACTTGAAAGGTATTCATAAAGCACGTTATAATGCTTAATATCTTTTCATAAATAATTGTAACCAAAGTTAAAATCCATTTTACTATCTGCAGATTTCTTGTTTGCCATGTGTTTTAATGCTTTATGCTCTCTAAAGGTATAACAATTATTTGATACAGTAAGTATTTTAATGTAATATATGCATTATAAGGTGCATTACAGGGCATAATTAATTAATTAAAATGTATATATATATATATATATATATATATAATTTTAATTATATTTATTATATATAAAGAAATAGCTTCAAAGAAATAGTTATCAAGATTTCTATTTCAAATAAATACTGTTCTTTGGAACTTTATATTCATCTGAGAATCCTGAAAAAAAAAAATATATATATATATATATATGTATAATATAATAATAATAATCACTGTTTCCACAAAAATATTGAACAACTAAGAACCAAGTTTCTTGAGCACCAGATCAGCATATTTGAATGATTTCTGATTAGAAGGATTATGGAAAATTCAGCTTTACCATCACAGGAATAAATTGCATTTTAAAAAATATTTAAATGAAGAAAAATATTTTAAATTGTAATGATATTTCACAATATTGCTGTTTTTACTGTATTTTGATCAAATAAATGCATCCTTGGTGAGCATTAGAGACTTCTTTCAAAAACATTCAAACTTTTGAACAGGTATATATAATAATAGATCAAACAAGACCTGCACCCTTGCACGAATTGTGGACCAAGTCATATTCTATTTCAGGTTTTAGATCTTTTGGGTGACCTAAACCAAATGAAACATTTATCATGGCATTGTTAGGCTGATCCATATCAGTATACAGTAGACACACTTGGTGTATTCACCTTCGCAGGGCACGCTGAATGACCCAGAAGTAAAAAGATGAAAGCATTTAGTTGACAGCCACTGAGTTACACCCCCTAGTGTGTGGAGGAATCTTTTAAAGACCTTGAAGTGGACACTCCTCTTTAATGTTGTTCCTTGAAAACAAGGCTATTCAATCTCCTCGTGCCCTGATTCAATAAAGCTGCCTGCAGTGTGGTGAGAGAGCTGTAAATTTGCCACCCACAGAATTTTAAAAGATCTTGATCGTCCGTCCTAGATCGAAAGGGGAGAAAGACCTTATCGTACGTGTCTTTGGCGAGCGGACACCTTAGTCAATGTTCTTTCCACCTGAGAATGGAGGACTGCAGACCGACCACATCCGAACACAAGCAGGACATTGTGTCTCATCAGCGGCCTTGTCACTCAAAGTCCACATGATTGCTTTCTGCAGTTTGAGAGACTCGAGCGAGACCAAGCTCACCTGCTGGCTTGAGCTTGGTCAGTCAGCAATAATTTGCATCAGGTTTGAAAATAGATTTTAAATCTGTGCACAGCTGATGGTCAGTCTACTTCAAAATCCAGATGATCATGAGTGTCGGTAAGAAGATTGAACTTCTGTGAGGCTTTCAGATAAAAGCCCCAGCAGAGCTCTGTTGACTTTGCAAAATATGTTCACAGTTCTTTGATATTAAAAATGTGTGTTCTGCAATCACTCGATTTAGCGCTTCTATAGGCAGCCTGAGACGGATCAGTACAGTCCAAAGTGATATGAACTCTATAGGAAATCTATGAGGGCTGACAGTGATTGGTGGTGATGGTGCTCTGGGGAAGCATTAATGAAGCCTCACTCATCTACTGTATGTGGGTCAGATCAGATGAATCCCTCATGTTTATTCACCTGGCTAATTAAAACAACCTATGATCAATGGGGGGAAAAAGTGCCTCCACCTAAATTTTTTACAAAACACCAAAAACATACATTCAATTTACTGCGGTTTCCAGCTGAACTGAACAGTGGAGGCGGTAAAACGCCAACTTTTTTTATGACCTCAAAACACTTTTACCATAGTGCATGATTTGTAAATGAATAATTTTTTATCTTTTCATCACATATCCAGCTCTATATAATGATTGTTCTGATGTAGTAAACTTCCTCGGTAGCTCACCTGGTACAGCATTGTAATTGTGATGTGCTTCAGAAAAAAAATGTATGTTACGTTTGCTTGAATTAACCCTATTGGTTAGGTTTAGAGTAAGATATATGATACGTATTTCCAAACGTGACAGAGCATTAAATGGATAGTTCACTTTGAAATTAAATTTTGGTATGTTTTAGCTTACCTCAAGGGCATCCAAGATGTAGGTGTCTTTTTTTCCGCAGTAGTTTCAATTTTTATATTTTTAGGTCAAACCGTTTTTGTCTGTCAGTCATATAATGCAGGTCTATGGTCACTGTCTCAAAGAGCATGCACAGAGTCCAAATTAAAACAATTCCCCATCGTCCAAATTAAACAATTCCCCATCGTAAGTACACATTGATGGCCTAAGACACGAAATGAGCGGTTTGTGTGAGAAAACGAACAGTATTTATATCGTTTTTACCTCTTATACACAGCCACGTCCAAGTGATCTGAGGGCGCGCGCGCATCCTGGTGTGTGACGTGTGCGCAGACTGGTGCATAGATATATATACACTAGATGTCGCCTTAAAGACATTCGTTCCAATGAACTGCCGTAGACAAGGCGACATCTAGTGTATATATCTATGCACCAGTCTGCGTACACGTCACACACCAGGATGCGCGCAGTGACCACAGACCTGCATTATATGACTGACAGACAAGAACGGTTTGACCTAAAAATATCAAAATTGAAACTACTGCGTAAAAAAAGACACCTACATCTTGGATGCCCTTGAGGTAAGCTAAAACATACCAAAATTTAATTTCAAAGTGAACTATCCCTTTAACGTTTTAGCTCCAGTCATTGGACATTTCATGAACTTCTGCAATACGTATAATAACCAAGAAACTTTCCCAGATTCACATTCATCTGTTTCTGATAAAACTGAACGTGCTTTAAGCGCCACTCACTGGACAGTTCACTTTGAAAGTGTTGCATAACGTGCGTTTTGCAGCAATTTCACCACGATCGTTGTATTTCTTGAATTAAAGGGACAGTTTACCCCAAAAATGAAATTAATGTCATAATTTATTGTATGCCTTTCTGTCTTCCGTGAAACACGAAAGAAGACATTTTGAAGAATGTTGATTCTGCCCTTTTCTGTATAGTAAAAATGAATAGGGACCATGGTTATTAAGCTGGACAAAAAAGCACAATAAAAGTATCATAAAAGTGGTCCATATGACTCTATACTATTTCAAGTCAACTGAAAGCTTTTTGTGAAGAACAGGCTAAGATTTCCATTGTTATTCTCTGAAAAATGATCTGGCAGCCATGGTCACCATTTGTTTTTGTTGACATTCTGCTAAATTTCTTTTGTGTTTCACAGAAGTAGGCAAGTCATACAGGTTTGTATGGAAGCTTGTTTCCACCACAGAATAAAACATTTTAAAAGATGATTGCGACCATTCTGACTTTATAACACGCAAATGCGAGTTTATATCTCACAATTCTGACATCTTTTCTCAGAATTGTGAGATATAAACGAGTAATAAAGGCCAATTATAAGGAAAAAAACACTGACTTTTTTCTTCAGATTTGCAAGTTTATTTCTCACAATTCTGACTTTATAACACGCAATTGCGACTTTATATCATGCAATTCTGACTTTATATCTCCCAATTGTGTGTTATAAAGCCAGAATTGTGACATATAAACATGCAATTCTGAGAAAAAAATTACAAATTGCGAGTTTATTTCTCGCAATTGCAAATTTATATCTCACAATTCTGACTTTATAACACGCAATTGCGACTTTTTTAATACAAAAATGGGACTTTATATCACGTAATTATGACTTTTATAACTCGCAATTGCGATTTTATATCATGCAATTCTGAGATAAAAAGTTGAATTGCGAAATGTAAACTCGCAATTGTGAGAAAAAAGTCAGAATTGTGTGATAAAAAGTAGCAATTATGTTTTTTTTTTTTATTATTCTGTGGCAGAAACAAGTTTCCATAGGTTTGAGATGACGTGAATCTCACAAAATAAATAAATGCATGGACATGAAAAATGTACAGTATTAAAGTCCAAACTATTTCATAATCTTATCTGCATATTATCTTACAAATTCTGCTATGATAAAATAATCAAGATGACAACAGTTTTGTTTGTGTGGAACAAGAGAGATTGAGTGCACAGTGTGATATGTGAGACATGAAAGTAGCGCCAGTTTCAGTTACCTGGATAAACACACTGATTTACTGTTTTGCCAAGGACAATCGCAAATATTAGGAAATATCTGACTTTTAAATGTCGCTTCTAAATTCATTTGGATTAGCGATTCCTTTAAATGGAACAAACATCTTAGTCTCCACCACTTCCCTGTGTTCTTCACATTCTTTCCATTTCTCCCTGCACTCCTGAGAAATGCCACGTTCCTATGATAGATGATCTAAGGGCGGCTTCTCCGACATTGAGGAACTCGATCAGATCTCGAGATGGAGCCTCCAGCAAGCCGAGAGGCAATTCCATCGATATGCATCTGAGGGTACACATGGGCTACAGCAGGGATATGGCTATCACCTGTGATCCAAGCGAAATAGGCTTCCCATGTTTTAGGTTGAATTCGAGAGGGTGCAACTTCTTATCTTCTCTTTGAGAAAACAATTTACCTGACACCAAGATACAAAGAAGCAGCACTTGTTCATAAATAAACAACCTCTAAATTATTTAATTTCTTTCTTTCTTTCTATATTCTATTTAATTTGGGCCGGACATAACAACATTGGATTACCCTGCGTTGGGAGTTTGGAGCAGTCGTCATCTTTTTCCTTCTGACTGCTCTCCTCACTATCCTCTTTTCTTTCGAACATGGTAGGTGATGATGAATTTTTATTTTATTTTTAATTTACATTAATGACACAGACTAGCAGGAATATTACGCTGCTGTCACTTTAAGACCTAATGCATGGACCGAATATACTGACACACATCCAGTTTCTTTCTCAACTGTTCACTTATGACATAACAGAGAGAATACTTGTCGAGATTTTGACATAATTTTGTGTGTATGTGTCCTTTCAAGCGCAAGTAAACGTTAAAGAGGAATCAATAAGGTGTTCGAGCACTGTCTGAAACACGTCTCTCTCTCTCTCTCTCTCTCTCTCTCTCTCTCTCTCTCTCTCTCTCTCTCTCTTTATCTCGAAACAGATGAATCTGGCAACATTTTATCATGTTGGTTGTTGTACATATCGTGGCAGTTCAGAAATTCAAATGTCCAACGAGTGGCGCTAAAAGGTCAATGTTTTTTTTAAAACACTATTTGTTTAAAAAGGAACAAAAATGTATGGTATTTTACTGTCTCTAATGTTCTTTTCAGCTGGAAACTGCAGGGAATTGGATGTACATGTACACTTTGGAGTTTGGCTAAAATATAGGTAGAGTAGAGGCACATATTTTCCCAATGAGCCAAAGTTTGAAAAGAGGACATTTTGAAGTTTGAATCTTTTTTCCGTTAATATCTTCTCTTCTGCGGCCTGCATAAAATCACAGGATGAAGAAAGTGATACTAACCTACAACTATGCATTATTTATGATCACACATTCTCCATTAGATTAAACCGAGAGTGGATTGGCATGGAATTAAATGTTGTAATCCCTCAGCATATTTAAATGCTGCTTCTTAATCTGAACAGGATTCAGACCAAATTCATTTCCATGGAAACACTGACACCTAGCTTTGCATGTGTCATGTCATCTTAGATATTTTTCTGCTTGGATACACAATTTCTTATTGGCAGCATCTTTCCTTCTCCATACATGCAAAGCAACTATACAAATTGGCACGGTGTAGGATCCTCCACACTAGGTTGCTGTGAAGTGACTGCTGCTGCCTGAAATATAATTAAATGTAACATGAAAAGTATTTTTTAACAAAGCAAAGACAAATGAGCTAAAGTTAACAGGTAAAACAGACAGCATTAGAAACATTATTTGCATTGCAAAGGTGGTATGTTTTGAAAATGTCATTTTTCACTAGTGGCATTTTGCCGGCTGAAAAATCCAAATCGATTTGGACACCAATTAACCCTGCTAATTTACTCTGTGAATATTTTTCCCTGCAAAAGAAACACTAGCGTACAGGTTAACCAAAAAGCCTCCCGTATGAGCAATTCCGGCTCTTTATTTTGTTCTTTATTTCTCTCCTCAGGTAAAAAGGGAAGGGAATGCAATCCGTTGACGTCTCTCAAACAATTGTTCACCCTCTTGCTCTGACTTTCATTATTCATAGCGATTTTGCAACAAAGATGCATTGAAATCTCTCAGTGGTGAGTCTTTTTAGGGCGTCATGTTCTGTGGAGAGGTTGCAGTGCTCTGCAGAGCTCACTGGGTGTTGACGTGCGCTGTGTCAATGGCATCAAAGCGTGCACATCAAATAAGTGCGGAGCCTTGTGTGACTGTAATGCAAATGAGTGTCCGTTCCAGATAGAATCACAGACTTTCAGTATCACATCTGTCAACAAGGGTGTTCTGGTTATGTAGGCTAATGTGTTGTCCTCATTCATTCAGATGTGGACTTTAATGCCAGGTTCAGACTACACGATATATTTTTTTCTGTTACGATAGTCACTGTGTCAGATTATGTTAATTTGTCACAGGCAAGAAACATGTCAGACTACATGTTGCTTCTTGACCAATCATCGCTTGCCGTCTTTAACGTCATCGAGAAGGCGGAACTAGTGACCGACTTCCGGACACAAGAGCTAATTCACCCTTCGCAGGGAGTTTGATTGACAGGCGATCTGACCAATCATAATCCGCCATCCACCGAATCTGCCACTTTTGTCCGACAAAGCTGTCAGGAGAGTTAGTAGATTAACCTCGGTGGATTTGAACTTTGGATTTGAAAAACTGTGTTCCCTTTCAGTCAGTCACTACGAGTTACATCAGTGACTGACGAGATGGGGGTTTCACTAGCGAGCCCTATCACCTTCGAGTTATTAGAAAACGAGCCAATGGTATGAAAATTTGCATCGCGAACTTCGCCCCACTTCGTGGGTATAAAAGGAACCGTGAGTGCAATCTCGCATTATGTTTCTGCTTCGGAGCCGAAGTGTTTATGTGCTTCTCTTCACCTTTATCAAGAGCAACGAGCATCTTTCTTCAGTTGGTGTTGGTGTGACAGTGCATTTCAGCGGGTTCATGGTCCTGCTGCTCGTCTGTGTAGTGACTTTGCACACGGCTCGTGTTCTCCCCTGGGTGCTTCAGCACTGCTAAAGAGAGCTTTCTTTTTTTCTAAAAGAGCTGCACGGGCATCGCTTTAATCACACTTAGGCAGCACTCGTGAATGAGTCATGTTCTCAATGAAGGAACATGGCCATCGCGATGCTTAGATCGAGACTCAGTGACCTTCTTGGGGAGGATGACCTGGTCATCAGGTTCCTTAGAGGGGCGAGGAGGTTAAATCCTCCACATTATGCCTTCTTGGGACCTCGCAGTGGTACTATCTGCACTGCAGAGAGCTCCCTTCGAGCCATTGCACTCAGTCCAGCTTAAGTACCTCTCTATGAAGATGACGCTCCTGGTTGCTTTGCCCTCCATCAATTGGGTAGGGGACCTGCAGGCATTTTCAGTTGATGAAGCATGCCTGGAATTTGTGCCCAAGGTTCCCACCACTCCCTTCAGGGATCAGGTGGTGAACCTGCAAGCGCTGCCTTTGAAGGAGGCAGACCCAGCCTTTGCACTGCTCTGTCCAGTACGCGCCCTTCGTGCTTATGTAGACAGAACACGGTGTTTCAGGACCTCGGAACAGCTCTTTGTCTGTTTCGGTGGGAAGCTGAAGGGAAAGGCTCTCTCCAAGCAGAGGTTGTCTCACAGGATAGTGGACGCTATTGTCATGGCTTACCAGGTGCAGGGCCTGCCAGGCCCCCTAGGGGTGAAGGCACATTCTACTCAGAGCGTTGCTTCCTCCTGGGCGCTAGCGCATGGTGCCTTGCTAACAGACATCTGCAGAGCTGCAGGCTGGGCAACACCTAATACATTCGTGAGATTCTACAGTCTCCGTGTAGAGCCAGTGTCCTCTCGTGTACTCACTCCCAGTGGCCAGTAAGTAGGACCTGCTTGGTGTCATCGCTTGCTGTGCCATTCCACTCCACGGACTGGATACATGCGCTATTTTACTCAGATGAGTTCTCCATAGACCCTGAGTTCCTCCTGCACGGTTGATGCCGTCACCAGAGTGCATGTCCAGTTTGTCAGCCCTCGTGATTGGCTAGGTGCCTCCATCAGCATGGTACCCCGCTTGGGCAACCCCCATGTGTGTATTTCCATGGTAAGTCTCCTCCGAGCACGTGTCTTTCCCTCGGCAAGACCTCTCTTGCCATCTCGAGGTTGAAACATTCCACCCTGCAGGCTGGATACCTCTGAGTTCTCCATATGCATCCTGTACTCGGGTCATATGTGTATTCTAGTCCTCCTTGCGGGTAGGTGCTGTGTTACATATTCCACCTGGAATATGCTACCCAGCAGGGCCGGAGTGGGGCCACTTTTCAGCCCGGGAGTTTCAGACCCAAGACCGGCCCACTTTTTCCATGGTGGAATTCCAAATTAGCACTTTTTCTAAATTGGATAAATGAAGCAACAGTTCAGCTCGTACTATTGTGTAGTTTGTATTAATACCATGGGTTAACAAATAATGTAAAAGTTAAATAATAATTCACTTAGACTTTATAAGAAGCAATTACGACTTTATTTCACACAATTCTGACTTTATATTTCGCAATTCTGACTTTATAATGCGACTTTATATCACAATTCTGACTCTATATCTTGCAGTTCTGACTTTATAAGCAACTGCAACTTTATTCCACGCAGTCCTGAATTTATATCTTGCAATTCTGACTTTATAAGAAGCAATTGCGACTTTATTTCACACAATTCTGACTTTATATCTCGCAATTCTGACTTTATAACACACAATTGCGACTTTATCACACAATTCTGACTTTATATCTCACAATTCTGACTTTATAACACGCAATTGCGACTTTATTTCACACAATTCTGACTATATATCTTGCAGTTCTGACTTTATAAGCAATTGCGACTTTATTTCACACAATTCTGACTATATATCTTGCAGTTCTGACTTTATAAGCAATTGCGACTATTTCACACAATTCTGAAT
Organism: Scardinius erythrophthalmus; assembly: GCF_964197995.2. Classification (NCBI taxonomy): domain Eukaryota; kingdom Metazoa; phylum Chordata; class Actinopteri; order Cypriniformes; family Leuciscidae; genus Scardinius; species Scardinius erythrophthalmus. The sequence continues at coordinate 27,781,588 of NC_138237.1, read as the reverse complement.
TTATAACACACAATTGCGACTTTATATCACACAATTCTGACTATATATCTTGCAGTTCTGACTTTATAAGCAATTGCGACTTTATTTCACACAATTCTGACTATATATCTTGCAGTTCTGACTTTATAAGCAATTCCGACTTTATTTCACACAATTCTGAATTTATAACACACAATTGCGACTTTATATCACACAATTCTGACTATAGCCTATATCTTGCAGTTCTGACTTAATAAGCAATTGCGACTTTATTTCACGCAGTTCTGACTTTATATCTTGCAATTCTGACTTTATAAGAAGCAATTCCGACTTTATTTCACACAATTCTGAATTTATATCTCGCAATTCTGACTTTATAACACGCAATTGCGACTTTATATCACGCAATTCTGACTTTACATATCTCGCAATTCTGACTTTATAACACGCAATTGCGACTTTATTTCACGCAACTTTGACTTTATATCTCGCAATTCTGAGAAATAAAGTCAGAATTGCGAGATGTAAACTCGCAAGTGTGAGATAAAAAGTCGCAATTATCTTTTAAAATGTTTTATTCTGTGGCTTAAAAAAAAGCTTCCATACCTCCTGGCCTCTTCGGGTGTACTCACACTAGCCAGTTTGAACCGTGCCCGAGTGCGTTTGACCACCAAAGCGCGGTTCGTTTGACTAGTGTGAGTGCTCCGAACCGTGCCCGGGCGCGGCTCGATTAGCCGGCCCTGGCCCGGTTGGAAGAGGTGGGCCAGAGCACGGTTCAGTTGGACTCGGGCGCGGTTCGCATGCAGTGTGAGCGCTAACCGTGCTGGAGCACGGAACAGGACGCGTGACGCAAACCTCCTCATACGAGCAGCACGATTACGTGAAAATTTTCGTGCCACAAAGGCGATAGATCTGTTTAACAACAGGCTGTGAGAGGGCTGTGGACCAAACGACTCAAAATTATCCACAAAGTAAACAGAGCGATGGACTCAGAGCGATGCGCCGCTCTTCCTGTTTATCCCGAAACCGTCACACCATAATGACGTAAGCGTGCTCCGGCACGAATGCTGAAACCCTATGTGAGTGCAGGCCAGTGGGGGAGTGGGGAGGGGGGACAATCGTACTCGGGCCCGGTTCATGGCAACCGTACCTAGTGTGAGTACACCCTTCCTCCCATCCATCCTCCCTGACGCGTTACGGTAGGGCCGGCCCAGCTATCGGTAGGCGCCGGCGGTGCCGCGGTAGCCTACCTGAGAAAACGTTTTGGAAAAGACGGACTATGGACCCAACCAACTCTATAGGAGGGGAGGGGAGAACTCCCTCACATGGTACAACCCATGCAGAGGCTACGCGCTGCAGTGTCAGAATGCGAAACGTGTGTAGCCTATGTAACTAACGTGACATTGAAATGTGCAAAAAAAAAAATTAAACATTCCTCGACCGACCCAAAAGTGAAGTGGCCCACCGGGAATTCTCCCGATTCTCCCGATTACCCACTCCGGGCCTGCTACCCAGTGTACCGTATTCTTGCGTTAACCTGGCCCTTCGCTCGTGCTAGCCTCACGACAGGGAGCTGGGCTTGCGCAGGACACTGGAAGACAGCCGCAGTGGCAAGATTAGATTGGGACCCCAATTTCATCAGTCACTGACGTAACTCGGGTTGACTGACTGAAAGGGAACGTCTCGGTTACGTATGTAACCCTTGTTCCCTGAAGGAGGGAACGGAGACGTTACGTCCACATGCCACTACCACTGTACCGCTGAAACGTCTGGGGCGCACAGTCTCGGCTCCTCAGTAGGTAACATAATGCGAGATTGCACTCGCGGCTCCTTTTATACCCACACGGTGAGCCGGAGTTTGCAATGCAAATTCTGCAGACCCATGGTATTTTCATACCATTGCCTCATTTTCTAATAACTCGAAGGTCATAGGGCTCTCTAGCGAAACACCCATTTCGTCAGTCACTGACGTAACGTCTCCGTTCCCTCCTTCAGGGTTACATTCGTAACCGAGACGTTTACTGATGTCTTTCCACGGTTGAAACAACATTCCTTCTGATGTTTATTCATGTTTATTGGATGCTATAAATTAATTAGAAGGAAGAGATGACTGGTTCACGAGCAGCTTTAACTGAGTCTCTACAGCGATCTGTCACGACACATTAAAGTATCACAAAACGGTATTTATCTGCTCTGTCCTGTCTGTCAGCGTGTTGTTAGTATCCTCTTTGCTCCGCAAGGTATTTTTCATGCCTGATAACATGGTGTGGCGTGAGAGCAGCATGGCTTTTCGGACATAGGAACAGTAACTAAAGGGGTGGGTCTTTGTGAATGGTCAATTACAGTACTACAGGGTATTACAGGGTTGCTGAAACACCTCCGCTATTTTTCATCAGCATTTATCTTGTTTCACTCTTTCATGATATTTCATAAAGTCTGGAGTATTATTGCCATAGTTCCAAAAACCTTTCCTCCATTGCATAATTCCACCTAGCAGCACCAATATCATCAGTCTTTCACTCCGCCATGTTTGAAAGCTGTGTACGGAAGAGCTTCTGTGCTTCTATTGGTCCGGAAAAATAAATAAAAAATGCTAGTCTTTCTGTTGTGACACCGTGAAGCATAGCAGAAGCGATGTCGGTTGTTTTCCAATATGACACACTATGGCTACAAGATGAAACTATTGATTCTTGCGTCCCGACACCCATTGTTGTTTAAAAATCACTACATAAGACGGATCGTGCCAAAATTGAGCTGATATCATGTAGTCTGAACCCGGCATATGGGACAATGCAATATAGTTATTTATTCATTCTCATGTTGCTCCCAACCTGAATGTTGGAAGAGATTTTTGGAAGAGTCTTTAAAGTCGGCATGAAATGGAAATTGCAATAGTATTTTCTTCCCTATTGTAGTGTATATCTGTGTGAAACAGATTTTGGAACAAGAAAATGTAGGGTGGGACTGTCCATTATTAGATGACTATTGTTTGCTATTGCTGTGATATCATGTGAGTGACAGGTTGTCCTTCCCTCACGTCAAATCAGTAAACACCTCATCAGAGAAGAGATGTTGCTGCAAGAGGGAGGTACATATAGATGGATGGATGGATGGATGGAGTGCCGTCACAGAGCAGCAGTAAGATTGCATTTTAAAGCGCAATCACATTTTTTTATCTGAAAAAATTGTGCAGCCCTAGTTTGTGTACATGTTCACAAATGAGATATGTTGAGATAGCTTCGGTAATGGAAGCTATCATTTAGATATAAATCAGATAGCTTTGGTGGAGGAAGCTACCCTATTCATGGCTTTACAACCTTGGCAACAGAATGACTTTTAAATTGTGGGGAATGAAGATGGTTGGGTTGTAATGTCACTATATGGTGAAGACTGGGCTCATAAATATTAATTAGCTTGCACTGACATTGCTTGGTAATCTTCCTAGACCATCCAGTCATGTTAGCTAATTAAGATTCAAGAGCTAAACCTTCACCTTCTACTGTTTCGAAATTGCTATCCTGTGCAGTGTGCAGATGTGCTTGACTTGTACAGCCTTGCATACTTTCTGTGCTTTTTTGGCATTAAGATGCACATATCAAGCCAGTTTTATGCTTGCTCAGATATTTATTTATTTTTCTCGTCATTTCCTTTTAATAATAATGAATACATAATCAAGAGATTATGTAGGAGAGCGCATCTCCGAGGTGTCAAACCTCAAATGTCATCAAGTCAACATAATAATCATAGTCAATCATAATAGTCACTCAAATGAGGGGAAGGATAGTCATTCACTACCCTTCCCCTCATTCATTTTTTAAAGTTAGACATCAGCCTTCTTACTATTCCTCAGTCTATTCATTATTAACAATATAACAAAACATTTTAAGAATGTCTGTTTTAGAATGTCCCCCCTGTGCATCTACTAACCCTGAAAACGTGAAAAGTGACAACTCAGTAACTTTGTTTTGGTAAGACTTTCTCTGCAAGCATGTCGAAAAATAAGCCGATCATATTTCGCTCGCCTTCTGACGTAAGAAGGGGATCTTATTATAAAATTACCGGCGCTTAATCTGCACGTTTCCAAACATGGCGCCGCCATTTTGGTTTTCGCAAACGACAACACTGTAACCAGTTCTAACGCAATGGCAAAAGTTTGAGCAAAGCATGCAAACTGTTCTGTCATTGGCTGCACAGACGAGTACAGAACACTATTTGACAAAAAAAAAAAAAGCTGTCTTATAAAGACCTCAGGGAAGTGTGTCAACTTGTGTAAAAGTTAAAGGGGTGGTTCACTGCCTTTTTTCTTTGCTTGATTGTGTTTATGGGCTGCAATATAACATGTCTTCGTGTTTCGTTTGTTAAAAAACGCCTTATTTTTCATAAATTTCACCTTTATTGTAAGCCGCTTCCTCCTCTGTCATTCGAACGACCGGTTGACTTCCTGATTCTATGAAACCACTCCCTCAGAAAGAGGCAATGAGCTAAGATTGGTTAGTTCGGCCGGTGTGTTGTAATTGGCTAAACTGCGTCCGGAATCTTCACGCCCATTACCTTTACGGGCGACAGTTGCATGTGCTCCGGACCCGGTCAAATGTAATGGTGTCAATATTGCCTCATCAGTTTGAGCCAGAATCAGACCCAGAGAGCGGTGATGAAGAGAGTCAAGCAGAACCTCCGCAAACACGGCTCTTACTAAACGTTTCTGAATGGTAATTTATTTTATTTTATTATTATTCTCTCAAAGAATTTCCATACGCTGTTACTTGAAAATGCTACTGCTGTTTGTTAGCTTTTGAGATACGCTTTCCCCCTGATTAAACATTTAATATAACTGAATACATGACTGAGTAATACCGTTTTTTAAAGATATTGTTTTATTGATAGAATGAACAACCGTTTAACTATTCACAAAGCTTAGTTTACTCAGTTTGTCGTTTTCTTTAGGTGTACATGTGATAGCAGCTGAAGTTTGCCGTTGCGATAATTTTTTGAAGTTTGTACACGTTTGTCTTATACACACAAAATAGCATCGAACTAACTAGCTACTATAAACAAACAGCTTTGGCATTGGTTTGCGTTCTTGATCAAATCAAAAAAATACGTCATAAAGTATACATGGAAAATACGTTTACAAAATTTGTACATATTACAAATTCGGGTCCAAAATGTTTGTACGCGTTTGTCATATACTAAAGCCAGCGCTGGCATTTTTTTACATCCTTGATAAAACTAAAACATTACGTCTTAAATTATACAGGCAAATACATTTAAAATGATTAAACCTTACTTGCAGGTTGTGGCCTCTGGTTTTAAAGCTGTAACTGCTTCATGTTGGAGTAATAGTTTCTTGTTGAATCCGGCATTGAACTCGTGTAGATTCTGGAAGCTGTCTTCCGTAAAATGTGCAGCACAGAGAGCTAAACTACGATTGTAATTGTCAGGAACATAACCAAACCTAAATTTTAACCATTGTTGACGAACTACAGCGTCTGTAGGAAGCCTGAACACAGAAGACCTGACAGCTACAGCTCTCCACTATAACTCCTCCTCTTCGACAGCAGAACATGTTCCGGAGGGAGGGTGGATGTAAATGTATGGGTTAGTTACGTATAAAACCCGGGAAGTATCTCGTTGTAGTCCCATTCGAGACGTTTTTGTAGGCATTAAACTTCCTGATTTTTAAAAGACAATATCTCCGCTTACGTTGAACTTTAAGCGCAGCAACTTTGCAGATACTGTTCATGCACCAACAGCAACATTACACAGTATTTAAAATGAAAAAAGTGAAATAGCAATCAACCACCCCTTTAAACATAACAGTACATGCAAGTCGATGAGATGAATCAATGTAACTTCACTACAACTACATAAATGTGTCCACTAACCATTCAGAAACATCCAGGTGCAGTCTAAAAGTTGCAACATCTTCCTGAGTCTCTCCGTAAGGCTGCACTCATTTGCATTTAAAGGGACACACACAAAAATGGCTCGTTTTTGCTCACACCCAAAAAGGGGCAAATTTGACAAGCTATAATAAATTATCTGTGGGGTATTTTGAGCTGATATTTCACAGACACATTCTGGGGACACCTTGGATTTACATTACATCTTGTGAAAAGGGGCATAATATGTCACCTCTAAAATATCAGGAGAGTTCTACTATTGCGGAATTTAGAGATTAGATATACAGTAGATCCAGGTCGTTTAAGACCCGAATATGTAATAATGATTGACAAAACATTTATGAATTAAAGGGTTAATCCCAAATAATTGTATTATATTGATAGCCTGATGAGTCAAATTCACAGGTGAAGCGAATATCATTGATCATCTTCTAACAAGGCCACATATAAATGTCTGGGTAGATTAATTGGTAGGCAAACAATCAGTTCTCATAATCAACATGTTGGATGCAGAAGAAATCTGACTTTGACAAGGGCCGAATTGTTATGGCAAGGCAACTGGGTCAGAGTATCTCTGAAATGGCAAGGTTTATGTGTTGCTCCTGGTCAGCAGCGGTGAGAATTTACCAACAGTGGCCCGATGAGGGATAAACTATAAACCGGCGACTGGGTGTTGTCAAGCTCATCGATGTGCAAGGGCAGCAAAGGCTATCCCCTATGGTCCGAGCCAATAGAAGGTCCACTGTGTCACATGGCACACAAAAATGATGGTTATGGGGGGAATGGGTCACAATCGAATTGGGGCTGTGTAGCCGCAGACCAATCAGAGTGTCAATGATGACCCCTGTCCACCTTCGAAAGTACAATACTTTATACATGAAAAAGTTGCTTTTATATTTTAGAAAGGGGGTCCCATCATAGCCCAAGGGGAAATGATCACACTTGGAGGTCTGGAACCTAGAAGTAATTTTTCTGCTAATTCCGCAATAGCTTATTCGCAAGATCTGTGTCTTTCTTCCTTCTTTCTTTCTTTTTAAAGCACTCTAAACTGTCCCTCCCCTCAATGTCACAGCATCAGATAAAGGAGATTGTTTTTTCACCCGACCCCTCTTTGCAATTCTTGTCTCCTCTCTCACACATTCTCTTCCACAATAAATATCAAACAGCCAGTGCAGTGACACTGGTGGTGGAAATCAATTTACTCCTTGATGCTGCATAAACTGTGGCACGCCAGAGGAGGTTTGCTGATTCCCGCATGGTACCGTGCGGAAACACACCTGAGAGTTTTCGGCCTTTCTGTCAGCTGCTGCAAACATGCCTGAATAATTCATCATATTCTTTGCCTTTCCTCTGCCCATATCCGCCACTCCTTCGATTCTGCTTTGATTCATGTAGAGAAAGACCTGGAAATATTCACTATCATATGGCGCCTAATCTCCTTCCTTCCCCTTCTCCTGTATCTTTAATTAGTTTGCATTCTATCACCACAAAAGCCAAGTTTTACTTCCAACCTGCCCTAAATCTCTTCTACTGAAAAAGATAATAAATAAATTTGGGATTTTTAGATCTGGTTTTGGAACATGATAGTTGGTTACAAGCAGCTAATTAGCATGATTGTAATGTTAAATTTGTCAACTATTTTTATTTTGTTTTTTTGTTTGGTTTTAGTTCTTTATCAAATGACGTTTTTAGTTTTTTTGGCATATTTAGTCAACCTGTCCTGTTTTTTGGTTAGTCAAGTTTTAGTTGACTAAAATTCTGGAAATTTGAGTCTATTTTTTATCATTATTTGATTCTCTTCTTCCTCTTTTATATAGACTACTAAGGTACCAAATAGTAAACACTGTGATTCCACACACTGACTTTGATTCCTATCCACATGCTAATGTGTCTTCTCAATCCAAACAGACCTGCAAATTGCAACAGCATGACTCAAAGAGTCTGTTACAGAAGTCAGATATAGTAAAACTTATTCCCCATATTTGCTCATGTTAATGACAGTTGTGGAAAGAAAATGGCCAGCAGACCAAAGCAGGGTACAATTGTGACAGGCACTTTGATCCTTTGATGTGAACATTATTAAATATGGTGATAAGAGCTTGTGAGGGATAGGAAGTGGCAAAAGATTCCTCACCAAAGGCTTCAGACTTCAAAGCAAACAGTCTATGTTTACTGTAAGAGTAATGTTAAAATAGCAAGCTGGGCTATTGGGACCATGTATCAAAACACATTTGCATGCATTTAATGCTTAGTGCAAGCCCGGAGTGGCCATCGGGAGAATTGGGAGAATTTCTGGCGGGCCGCCCTAAGGTTGGGCTGGCAGGAACCTTCCACTTGGTTCGACATAAACACAGTTTCACACGGGATGTGGAAAGCACAAGTCCCTAGTTCATTTTCAATGAGAGACAAACAAAACAGTCAAATTGTAGGCGGTTCTAGCGGCAAATACGATGTGCAAGCAGTGCTCGTACACCCGAAAGCCCGTCACTTGCAGCTCTTCGTAGTTGTTATAAATATTATTATATGGTGTAAATATATATTACGCACACAGTAAGGTGAGCCACATGACCTCTCCCCTGCTTTCTCTCCATGCGTTAAATGCATGTTACAGTATTGGGTGACTGATAATTGAAGTAACTATCACACATCTCTCCTTTTTATATAAAGCAGCGCATCAGTTTATGCAATGCATGAAAAAAAACATTCGTTTTCTTGTCATTTGGCAAAGAGTATGGATACTCTCTCACACACATGTGCATACCCAGAGAGATATCTATCTACCATGTACAGGACAGATAATAGTTGTAAAACACACGTTTATGTGCTAGGTTTAAAATTGTTGTTTCTTGTTTGTTTTTGTTATTTCCTGACAAACTAACGGACAATTTTGAATTATCCGTCAATGTTTTTAAAATCAAAGTAAATGATTAACATTTTTGTAACAATATCATGGTTTTTATACAGTTGGAGCATGACATTTTAGTCTAATCCACACTGCTGATATTAATCTGATATTCATTTTAAATTTATTGGATGTTCAAAGACATGCAATGTGAGAACAGGCCAGTGGGGGAGTGAGGAGGGGGACAATCACACCAAGGCACGGTACAAGTGTGAGTACACCCTAAGGGAAGTGTTATGTCTACAATAAATATGGCTACACTAATTTCACATTAGTGAAATTTGGGCACATTTTATTTTATATTGTCAATAGAAAACCAAACACCTTTTTTGTTCCTTCATTGATCATTGATTCCTATTGAAATTATGGAGTTTCGTATGGCTTACGAAAAGTGCTGAAGGTTTGTTGAATCTGCTTGCTTTGTTAAAGTTTTCCTTGTCATTGGAAAGTGAAATATTTGTTATTACTTGATTTGAATCACTTGATGTTCTTCTGGGATTTCTGTTGTGGAGATTGCTTGACTAAACAAATCTGGATTTGGTGTTGATTTTTTTTTTTTTTTTTTTTTACTGCTAAAAACAATGGGGGATGTATTATTTTTTATATGAAAATATATGTATTAATTTATTTACACCTTTTTTTTCACTGAAATTTTCTGCAAACTGCCTAAAACTTGTTGTGACATGAGGGTTCTGGACCCCAGTTTGAAAACCACTATTTTATAAATCTATAATTGTCTATTTTAATTCGTTAACATCAAAAAACACTGTAGAAATAAAAAGAAGAAGGTTAAACAGTGTTCTTATTTTCCAGTGAAAACACCCTTAAAATAAGATACTGTAGATTTACTGAGAAGCACAATCATGTAAAATAGTAATACTTGTTTTCAGAAAATATACATTGAATTATTTTTTTTTTACCTCATTGGCATTTATTTAAGCATAAATGTAAAAAAGTTTTGAGAGGTTTTATGTTAATTGATAAAGAAGTCTTGCTTTAAATTTAGCTTTTTAAAATGTTATTTTGCTTTTCATTTAAATATTAGGTCCCACTTTATATTAAGTGGCTTTAAGTACTATGTACTTACATTGAAATTAATAATTTTACACAATGTACTTATTGTGTAACTACATGTTTTTACATTGTACTTACATTTTTAAAATTCCTGCATGTAATTACAGCTTTAATTAATTTATGTAATTACATTTGTAATTACACAGTTGACCCTTCCCTTACACCTTAAACCTACCCAATCCACCACACCTGTCCTAACCTTACCCGTATCACACCTCAATAGCAGCAAAAGTGTTTTACAATACAAAATGAACACAATAAGTACATTGTACTTATTTTTTGATGTAAGTACATAGTACTTAACGCCACTTAATATAAAGTGGGACCAAATATTATTTAACGAATGTTTACAATTTGTTATTGGGCAAAAATACTGATTAAGATATATTTGTTTAAGACAAAGATTCATTCATTCATTACAGTGAGGCAAAATCTAATTTACTTGCAAAAAATTTTCTTACCAATAGCTTTTTTTACCATGTGTTCCTATAGGTGTCTAGTAACACCTCCCAATTTATCCACGGCCAAATCCTCGGGGAAACGCCTGGAGAGGCAATCAAACTTGGGGTGGCCAGACGTCCTGGGTAAAAATAATAATTAAAAAAAAAAAAAATTCAATATTACCTTTTGAGATGTCTAAGTAGGGGTTTTTAGGGGTGCCGAATCTATCCCAGCCATTAGTTTTGACTAAAAATTACTCCAAGTCCATACAAAAACCACATAAAAATGGTTTTATTGAACAATTACAAAACAAAACTTACTAAATCGGTTTAAGGCCAGACACTACAGGTGAATAGAGTCAAATTTTTAACTAGCAGATATCACCATGAAACTTTCCCAGTTGATTACCTATATTAAGATGAGAAAAAAATGTATTACAAGTTTTCTGTAATTTAATGTTTAAATATGCAAATTAGGCTATATCTAATTAAATATGCACTAATTTGTATATCTTTTAAAAAATGAAATCTGAGTATTGGATAAAGCCAGGTTAAAAATTATTTTTTCATTGTGTTCACATATTAGATGGGAAAAAAATTATGGATATCTAATTAATTTATGGATATCTACTTTTGTTATCCTGTAAATCCGAAAATACTGTCAATAGCCTTAAATGATTTTCGCCATGTTTTTTTGGAATAAAATGTAATATAAATCAGGCTAGGAATAATATATTTACAAATCCCTCTGTATATGTCTTCATAATATAACTAGGTACAAGACTGGAGAGTTTGGTGTATATAGGTGCTACTGAAGTGGAGATTTCAGACTTGGAGTATGAGAGAAAAGTCATTTTGAGAAAATGGCCTTTAAAGATTTATCATCAGCCAATGAGATTGCGCATTCAGCCCTTTTACTGTACTTTCACAATTGGTTGCTGATAAAAATGAAATGACCATATTTGGATCTGACAGTTGGAAATAATTTTTAACCTGGCTTTATCCAATACTCTGATTTCGTTTTTTAAAAGATATGCAAATTAGCACATATTTAATTAGATATTGCCTAATTTGCATATTTAAAAATTAAATTACAGAAAACTTGTAATACATTTTTTTCTCATCTTAATATAGGTAATCAACTGGGAAAGTTTCATGGTGATATCTGCTAGTTACAAATTTGACTCTATTCACCTGTAGTGTCTGGCCTTAAACCGATTTAGTAAGTTTTGTTTTGTAATTGTTCAATAAAACCATTTTTATGTGGTTTTTGTATGGACTTGGAGTCATTTTTACTCAAAACTAATGGCTGGGATAGATTTGGCACCCCTAAAAACCCCTAGTTAGACATCTCAAAAGGTAATATTGAAAAAAAAAAAAAAAAACATTATTTTTACCCAGGACGTCTGGGCACCCCAACTTTGATTGCCTCTCCAGGCGTTTCCCCGAGGATTTGGCCGTGGATAAATTGGGAGGTGTTACTAGACACCTATAGGAACACATGGTAAAAAAAGCTATTGGTAAGAAATTTTTTTGCAGATTGGCAAAAAAAATTCCTAACTTTCCCTAACTACATGTCATAATCTAAAAATGTTTGAACAAAAACTCACAAGCATCTTTTTTCATTCATGTCATTAACCCGTTGTATTTCTCTCTCCCTTTCTTTTCCTCTCTTTCTCTCTACCTCTTTCTACAGGATGGCATGGGTAACCTGCGTATCACAGAAAGAGGCCTGAAACTGGAGGGCGATTCGGAATTCCTTCAGCCGCTGTATGCCAAAGAAATCCAGTCCAGACCAGTAAGTGCACATCAGGGCCTGTCAGCATGGTGTCTGCGCGATAGCAAGGAGGACATACATTCTATCTCTCACACAATGTCCGGGCGTAATAATATCAGTGAGGCTGCAGTGGACGGATGGCTTGATAATGTGTAGGGTGCTGGCGTTATCTCATCTGTCTAGCACGAGTGAGACTAGAGAGAGTGAAAGACAGAGTGATAGAAAGAAACAGACAGAGGAGATGAGGTGAGGTGAATAGCAATGGCCTGATGGGACTGGTGAAGAGAGGAAACTCCCATCTACTGCAGTAGGAAATAAAAGACTCCTGGTATGCATGCATGGTAAAAATAAATAACGCAAAGCAGAAAAAGTGAAGGGAAGCGCTTTTGAGTACCAACATTTTTGCCATTTTTGGGCAAAATAACGCAATAACGCATTCATTTTTTTTTCTCTCTTTCGCGCAGGTTATGTTTTGAAAGACGATGTCCTGTAGCTCAGGCACGGCCCCACTTTTCAACAGTCCCACCCCAAAAAAAAAAAAAAAAAAAACTTTTACTATATTCTAATTTTGTCAATAATTATATAAAAAAATCGCCAATAAGCTCATAATTTGTGCTAAAATAGTGTTTAGTTTTAAAAAACATTTTAAAAAGCTGGTTATATTTTGATGTTTCTGCGCAAGTTCAGCAGACAGGGAGGTTCGGGTTTGTTCCGATCAGAGCTCGTGAGTGGAGAGCGCATTTCTGAATATTCCGCTCCGCTCGTTCATTCCGCAGGGTCGCTCGCTCAATAGTCCTGTTGTCTGGTTCAAAAATATGTGGAATAAGGGCTGCTTCCGACTAAAAAATTTTTTCCTAGTCGACTATAGGCTAGTTGTTCATTTAAGTCATTCGTGGACAAATCGCCCCTTGAATTACTTATATAGCCTACAGGATAATGAGCGTGTACGTAGCCTAATATAGCCCACTCAAGCGCACGATCGCACGCCTAAAGCTTGCCACAAAGAACCGGTAAAAGTAATGATTATGAATGCGTCTAAATACGCTGTGAATGTGAATGTGAATGTGCATTATACGCTGAGTTTCGGTTAATTTACGACGAACTCCAGTTCACTCGCCGGCGCCTCCATGTCGTGATTCTGCTAGGCTATATTAAAATTAAGATATAATTAGTAAAACGAAATAAAATTTAAAGAAAGGCAGCTGTTCTGTTTGAGGTCTCTGTGAAAGTTGTAAAGCAGTCTTTTAGTGCCGCTTTCAGAGCGCTCACGTCCGTAACCGAGAACTGACACGTTGTTTTTTCCCTCATAAATGCGAACACGAAAAATAAAATAAAATTAATATTATAATGTTTTTTTGTTGGGTCAGACAATAATTACCAAATTTCTCTCTCATATTGCTCCTCATAACCACTGTAAAAGGGTAAAAAAAAAAAAAAAAGTCAAATTAATATGGACGGAAGTTAAAAGTGGTGGGTACAAAATGACTCATGACGAAATCTGGTGGGTACGCGTCACCACCGCCCCCCCCCCCTTAGTATATTCAGTCCGTGCATTCGGTCTTAAAGTGACAGCAGCCTAATATTCCCGCTGTTGTCTGTGTCATTAATGTTAATAGAATACAATACAGCTTTAACAAAGATGAACCTATATTTAATTTCTACAGAGAACAAATAGTGTTATTTTACATTTAGGCAGCTTGTAGGATAAGTGTGCCGTGTAAAGTTAGCCTGGTAAGCCAGACCTAAATCAAGATGTTAGGTCTGGCAACTCACCATTGGCAGGGCTCAGTCCGAAGGGCGGGATAAACGGTTGTATTTCAAATTCCCTCTGCACGCAATAGGATAGCGCAACAACCAACCAGAGCGTTTTCCCTCCAGCAGAGCTAGTTGATAAATTAAACTTTTGCCGTATCTGGTCGGCAAAACTACGAACACATCTTCCTCTTTTAATGACTTAAGTGCCGTTCTTTGTTTTTTTCTCAAAGAAAAGCTTTACTCCAACTCCTCCAGAGTTGCGGCCAAAGCCGATTCGAAAGACCGTTGTTCACCAGCAGCAGCAGCAGCCATTCTTTGTTTTCAAGTTACAGGGAATTCACGCAAAACCGTCACAACTCTGCCATCATTATGTTAAGCCCGCCCACCGACTCTATACACGATTTGATTGGCCTGATTAGAGCTTGTTTTTTCCAGCTCGACACTCAACGGAGAGTTGCTAGACTACCTTGGCTGCATAGATAGATAGATGATGCATTGCAGGAACATTCCCATAAAGTGAACAATAAGAACTGTAACCACAGTAACTCACCAGATGTTGCCACATTTCTAGTTCATAGCAACCTGGGGATGCATCTACCAACCAATTGATCCGCTGGTGCTTAACTGACTGCCACATACTGAAGCATACAAAATGATTAACTGAATTTTATTTTTTAAATAAAGGATATCAAATAATTTACTATAGTTCATTGAAATAGAAATTAAATATTTACTACTATTCTTCATTATTTCACACTCTCTTTTGTGATGAGGCCTTCAAATGTAACATTCCAAACCTTTTGTTTTTTTCGATGTATGTTAGCTGGTACATTTTAGATGTTATAGATGTTTAGATGTTTTATTCAGAAGGTCACAGCGTATGAATAATTGAACACCTGTTGCATTCCTGATGTTTCTCTGTGTAAACAACTCTCATATGATGAATCTGGTTCACATTTCTATTACATTGAGACTTTAATGTCAGAATTGACCTTGTTTACTTTGTCATTGCACATTTTAGTTTGTATTCTGCACGATTCACAAAAAAATGTCTTCTTTAAAAACTTGCTCAGCCTTTAATTTTCCTTTTCGGCTGGTGTCACAAATCCTTCCAACTTTTTTTAACCCCGCCTCTTTCATAACCACCTGGTCGTTTTTTCTCATTGCATTTCTGAAATACGTCAGATTTTTGTAACATATTGATGTTCATACTGTTTGATGTTCAATCACGTATACAGTACAGTGTTATAATTGATATATAACCAGGGCTTGACTTTAACACTCACCAACTGCGTGTGGACTTCAGTCACTCCTTTTAGCCAATTTGGCGGGTTGAATTTTATGTATAATATATACATTTTTCAACTGTAGTCTTTTAAAAAGGAATCTGAAATAATAAATTATAAGTGCAATGTAGTGTTATCAAAAATATTGACTTTTCGATACATATCGATACTGAAATATCTGAAACGCTTCCAATAATCATTTCCCACAGAATAGATACACGATACAAGCTGCACTTTCTCATCTCTCATCTCTCCGACAGTGAATTGACACACAAACCCGCCTCCCCTCACTCACTAATTTTATTTGCTCTGGATGAATAAATACCCAAAGTGCCTGAGCATAAAACCTCTTCTCAGTACAAAATGTAGTTATTTTTTGCTGCTTGTTGCGCTTAAACAGTCAAATACACACAAAGTAATGTCAAAATGCCAGTCTTGGCGAGTGTTAACGTATGTTTTTATGTGAACGTAAACAGTTGTGTAACAGTATAATGGGTCTGTACGTCAGGTCTTAAAGTGACAGCAGCCTAATTTACCTACTGCCAAATTATGAGATTATATTAAAATATCTATATGGCAGTTTTTCCCCATGGTATAGATTTCAAAATTGTGGACAATGAAAATGCTGAGTGTAACTTTGGAAAACCACTAGCCACAGTGGCTGGTGAGCAAAAAAGTTAATGTCAAGCCAACAACCAACTCAAAAAAAAAAAAAAAAAAGTAGTAATGTAAATATGTATTTTCCTGATTTAAATTTCCTCAATGACAAGGGATTTAATGAAAGATACTGTATGTGCATATCATAGAAAATATAGCTTGTGTTCCTCTTAATTAGCCTCACACATTTGTTTTCTGTTTCTGACCTATTTTTTGCAGATGTTCCCACAATAATGAAGAGCATCTGAAAAGAAAGCATTTTACACTTGAGTTAAAACAGAGCAGCAAAACTAAAATGCATAATTCAAATTAAAGACGTATCTCTGGGTTTTAATGTGAAAACACAGTATCTTTATTTAAAGAGTCAACTGGCGCTTGAAATATTGTTCATGATTATGACAGATATTTTTTTACTATTTTCAGCTGTATGCAGATTAATGCTTTGTATTTATTTATTTTTTTTAATCTATTCTTGGAAGAGACCATCTGCCCAACACTTAAATCAACCCAGACATGCATGCTGTGTGTTAATGTTTGATCAGCCCCTAAGCAGGGAGAGAAATCTTTACCAAGTGTTTGCACAGAACCCTGCCTAAGGAGAGACTTCACAAATGATTATATTGTGCACTCACAGGCGAACGTGTAACACTGCAATAATAAGTATTGTTGTCTTATTTTCCTGATACAATATTTAAACAGCCTTAAAAGACACATTCACCTGATTAGCATGACTACATACAATATTAAGACTTGTTTTCCGAGAATGTATCTTGATTGTATTTTGCACTGGCTGATTTTTTCATTAGTTTTAAACAGAATAATAATTGAGAGAGAGAGAGAGAGAGAGAGAGAGAGAGAGAGAGAGTTCAGGTAGAAATAGCTCTTTAAAGGTGCAGTAAGCAATTTCTGATAAACACTGTTGAAAGTGGATTGGACCAATCACCACAACAAACTTGTAGCCAATCAGGAGCAGAAGGCATGTCCACTCATGATTGGGGAGGAGAGACAGTGAGCAAGAGGGAGATTTGATTCGGCTGAGAGACATTACATTCCTTGTCGTTAGTGCGTCATCTTCGCTTTATTTTTCAAGAAGCATTATTTTGCTTTGCTTCTGCTATGATAAAGAGACATCTAGGGCGCTGTTGCTATTCTACCAGTGGGATAAATGACAAATGGGTTGACAAATGGGTTCACATTCCCTTTAAGAGCAGGCGCGCTTGTTCCATGGCGGATTGCTATTATAACGGCGGATTTGCCAGGCGCACGCCAGGAGCGGTTCACAGCCGCGGAGACCGACGTTCTCGTCAGGGCCGTAAAAGTCAGAGAAGTGACATTGTATGGGGATGGGAGAAACCCACCCAAATATGCTTTGGTCAAACAGGCGTATAATAATTTTGGTAAATGTGTAAGCTAGATTTATGCCTATTTTTTCACATCTTCATGGACACCACAATGAATTCCCTCATGTTGAATAGTTTTCCTTAATTTTCTGTAATTATTTATGGTTTGCAAAATGGCAACTGCTGCATCTGTGTGTAGATGAGAGAAGCAAAGTGTATGCGCGTTGTGCACACGCTACATTATGGCTAAGCATGCGCCCTTAAAATAGCATCTGAACGCGCCACTGAAAACACGCCACTGACTTTAGATTAGGTTTTTCCTGGTCTGTGGTGGAATTGTTTTCTGAAACTGCAAAATAGCACCAGGGAATGTATGCGCCGGAACACGCCTCCTCTTTTCGCTGAACCGCCCCCGGGAGCGCAAGTTCATTCCCTAATTTACAGACGTGCGTCTGTGGAGGGAAAAGTCTGTTGTGCGTCGGGTGCAAAATAGGAATGATACATGCATCGGTGTAAAGTCAATTGCGCTGGGTGCAGGATAGGGCCCCTACTCTTGCATTACTTGTTTGGGCATTTTTGGGGGGCGGAGCAATGAGCAATGATGTGTTTGTTTGGGTTGATTTGAAATATCAACAGTGTTCAACAATGATTCTCAGAAATCGCTTACTGCACCTTTAACATAACAATTGCAGGTTACCACTTTTTACAGTGTGGAAGACAATTTGTATTTTCTTTTTTCTTTTACATTTCAAGTAAAAAAGTTGAATTTATTTATTTTTTATTTATTTGTTGACTCTTCTTTTTAATGTCAGGGAAGCCCATTGTTCCTGCAGTCTTCTAAGAACGTGTCTGTCAACATCCTCAACGAGAAGAAGCAATTAGTATCTCAACTCGTTGCAGGTAAGCACACAAATACAAACACTCTTAAGCTAAGAATTGTTTAAAAACCCTCATGCAACCCCTTTGTGCTAATTTTAATGGTCTTGCTCCCCAAGATTTCGCAGACTATAAATCGTAATGAAGATTTCTTGCCCCATCTCTGTGGGCGTTTATATTAGGGTAGATAGCATGAAATGAAATATTCACTGAACTCAGGAGGCGACTATACGGGCCAATCCGCTCACAGGAGGAAAATGAATCCAGGCAGCAATAATGTTAGATTTTATGGGACAGATGGTTAAATTACTATTTTGAAAGAGTTAAAGGGTTATTTGATAGCCAGATTGTTATAGTCTCATCCTTCTCATGATGTAGCCTTTATAACTGTGACTAGAGACTTCATTACAGCGCAGTAATTGCATGTGCACAGATGCATGTACTATTAAGTCCTGGTTAATAGCATACTAGTAAGGCTATATTTTAATGAAAGTAATTTAGCCTTAAATGGACTAGTTAAGTGACTTTCACTTGAGTTATGGTGCTAGAACAACTGTATACAAAACAAAATTAAGTGGAAGTGTAAGAACAAGTATGTGTTTCATTAATTGAATTCTAATGTGCATTGTATACTAGCTGGTCAGAAAAGTCATGAATGTGCCAAATGGCAAATATTTTAATTGCGTGCTGCTTGTTTGCAGTAGTATATATTTTAGAGATGTAACGGTACACAGACGTCACGGTTCGGTACGTAGATCGGTTTTGGGGTCACGGTTCAATACGAGTTTGGTACAACAGGAAAAAGCAACAAACCCCTAATGCTATTTGTTTTTCCATTTATTTTGAACATATATTGATGTACAGTATTACAGTTTGTTTCACCTAGTGGCACTCAGTCTCCCTGAGGTATTTGGTACAGTACTGCCTCCTTTAGTGTTTTAAGCAGTAAACAGAATGCACTCTTGCATAGGTCCTGTTTTTTTGTAGGGCTAGTAAAAAACAAAAGTTATCTGGTTCACAATCAGCTACAATACTGAAAAGCATCTCTTGTTTTATAAAAGCACAAAATTAATGGAATAATGAAAAATAAAACTTGTGCAGAGATTCATTGTTGCGCTCCTGTAGTCTTTTTCTGCCTAGCTTCGGTGATTGGCACATCTGGATGATGTAATTTGATATTGTTTGAGATTCCTCATTGCTTAAAATAAAAAAATAAAAAAATAAGGAATTGTTGATTTGTTACTCTAACTGAGAGATTGACCAATGTTGCACGGTAAAATGCAAAGGCTGTTTTCAAGCTTATAGAGACAGAGCGTATTTAGGCCACGCCCACACCGGGGGGGGGGGGGGGCAATCCAACCGTCTCCATTGACTTTGCATTGCGAGAGGCTGCCTCCTTGACTTAAAACAAAAAACAAAACAATGTCGGAAAGCTGCCATGTGACAAGGTGTACAGCAAACAAGCTAAAAAAAAACCAGAAATAAGTTTTTATAATCTGTCGACCCCCCCAAAAAAAGCATTTAAGGACACAAAAGTGGATACAGGCAATTGAAACAGAGCGCAAGGTGTCATATTACTCTGAGAACTACGTCCACTGGAGCAGGGAACGTAATCGGCGACAGTATAGCTTAGCTTACAGAAATATAATATATAAAACTGACATTTGGATATTTGACTTACCAGTGACAAAATGTTTACTGCATTTTTTAGTGCATACTGAATGTCAGGATCCCAATTTACCCATTCGTTCCAGCCTGTACCCACTTTTGTGTCCTTAAACGCTCGCTTTTTTGGGGTCGACAGATTATAAAAACTTATTTCTGTTTGCTGTACACCTTGTCACACAGCAGCTTTTAGGCATTTTTCTGTCTTTTGTTATAAGTCATAAATGACAAGGAGGCAGCCTCTCGCAATGCAAAGTCAATGGAGACGGTTGGATTGTTTTCCCCCCCGGTGGGCGTGGTCTTCAGATTATGACGTGTTGCGCTCTGATTGGTTTTATCAAGGTGTTGTGCGCTGTCATTTTCTTTGCGCAGGAGAGTTCATTAACATGCGGAGACAATGGCGGATGCACAAAATATTGCGCTTTTTCAAGAAATCACGGAAAAGATGAGCGAGAAGGAGAAAATGTGCCATTTTAAATTTGAGCTTACTTCACCTTTCCACGAAGAGACAACGAGTTAAGTGGCACCTGAGGTATTCTATTTCCAGGATACGCACATTTAATCACTGGACTGTAGTAGTTAGACTTTCACGACACAAATCGGCACAATGCCAAATGATTTTTTTCTCATAACAGCGGAATCAACTTAAAATACTCCGTCATTTATGGTCATACAGATAAGAGTAAGACATTCAAAACTGTATTTTTATTTGTGTACACTCACAATGCAAAAAAAAAAATGTATTGTAAAATAAAGAAAACTAACAGGATGCCTCTTTTCTGCCGGTTTCTTTTCTAGGAAGTTTGTGGAGCGTCTCTAAAATTAATCAAAACTCAGCGTAAAGCTTCTAGCAAGCTCTTGCGTGCCATTTGAACTCTTGTTTTGGGTTGGTGGATAGATTGTCTCTTCTTCTTCTGCTCTTTTTCCTGTTGTGGCGGAAAGCAAACAGCGTTGCATTACTGTGCATGCCCCCTTCTGGATTGGAGTGTGAATGGCCTGTGACTGACTGTGTTTACCGAACCGTGACGTATATTCCGTGACGGTTCGGGGCGAATACATGTACCGTTACACCCCTAATATATCTATATAATAATAATTTGAGCTAGATTCTTTGGTGAGACATGGAAAATGCTCTTAATAAACTGTAAAATATATTTTTGCCAGGTTCTCATGGAATTTATGCACGGGGAAAAATGCTGGAGGTAAAATCAAGTGCAGGAAAACTGCTTTTCTCTGCGGACGACCATGAGGTGGTAGTTGGTGCAGAGAGATTACGAGTTATGGGTGAGTGAACATTGAAATTATAACACATTTGAGGGTATTAAACTGTTTTATGCTCACAGAAAGCCTTAGCCCTGTTCCCATCACACAGTTGTTTGGCACAGTCAACAAAGAGAAAGCTGAAGTGCTAACTGAGCCTCACAGAACAATTTTAAGCACAGACTGGCATGAGACATTGTCCTTCTTGTATGAATTGTGTTGGTAATTGATACAGTGGTATAATTCAATGAGTACATCCTGAGCTTTGATGTCAAACACATTCAGGAAATTCAGGAAACTCCAAGGTACTCTCTTTAGAAAGGTTAAAAAGCCTTTATTGTTATGGCTTGGTCATCTTTACACCTTTTAAACACTCCGACGCATTTCAGCATAAGTCTTCGTCAGGGAGTCAACGTGTTAAATAATTGATTTTGACACAACTACTGAATGATATTGTTGTTTTAATCAAAATGTTATTCCGTTGATTTTTATTTTATTGCTGTATGGTTGATAGAAAGTAAACATTTTCCAGATATTATTTGATCAGTTTTGGCTTTAGTACAGAGACAATATGGCATCTTTATTATTAATATTATTTTGATTATTATTAAAGGCATATTGGCCCA
Source organism: Scardinius erythrophthalmus (assembly GCF_964197995.2). Classification (NCBI taxonomy): domain Eukaryota; kingdom Metazoa; phylum Chordata; class Actinopteri; order Cypriniformes; family Leuciscidae; genus Scardinius; species Scardinius erythrophthalmus. The sequence continues at coordinate 27,760,048 of NC_138237.1, read as the reverse complement.
TTTATTCTCTAGTCCTATTAGCATGTTGAAAGAATATTGGCACAAATCGTTTTGAAAAGGCCTCTCAGTTTCTGGTCACATTTGGCATGAAAACAAGAAGCACTTGGCAGTGCTTTCCAACATTAAAACCCCAGATGGGTAGAATATATATGTTTTTTTTCCCCCCATTTATCTTTTTTTTTTTTTTTTCAATGATTTATTTTAGGAGGTGAAAAAAATCCTGGACTGTTCAAGGTTGTTTTGTGCTGTATTTGATCATGGAGCTTTGCTTGTCTCTAAGGTAGAGCTAAACTTCCTTTAAAGTGATTACTCAAGCCTGTGTACATCCATTTTCCCCCAATGATTTTCCCTAAGCCACAGTTCATTACCTTACATCCACTCAAACTCAGCAACGGACTGCAGCGAGAACAGGAGTATTTAGAACTGAATGTTTCTCTTTCGGATTTTATCTCAAGTGTTTCTGGGGTGATGCCAGGCATCTGAATTAGTTTGGTGGACCACACAGGGAGGATGTGCACGTTATGAGGTCAGGAAAATCCTGCTACTCTAATACTGAGATAAATGCAGTCTCCTTTTACGAGTCTATAGCTTAGAAACAATCTTAAGAGCTCCTGCCAATAGATCTACGCTCTAATGTCATGACAGCTGAGAGTGAGTCTAGAGTAAACACAACTTCAGTTGCCTTCAGAACACATCTGATCAACTCAGAATACAACTTTACACCTGTCAGTCCAAGCAAGACTTAACAAATAGCAATGATCACTCTAATATTTGTTCTTTGACAAAATCTCTTTCTATTGGGCAAATCTTTCAAAAATCTGATTCAACCAATGACTTGCAGGGCTTGACACCTATTTCTTTCCCCAAGAAAATGAAAAATTTAGGCACAAAGAACTTTATTGCAATGCAAATTGATAAAATAATTAGTTTTTCCTTAATTAAAAGAGATACATTGAGACATAGCAAAATGATTTTATTTATTTGAATTCAAAAAGTACCCTAGGTTTTTAATTATTTCAGCTCCAAACTGTTTTTTTTTTTTTTTTTTTTTTTTTTATGTAATAATTATGGGATTTTGTATATTTTAAACATTGAATTAAATACCAGATACAGTGTATTGTGTAACCAAAATACTAATAATAATCTGCACAATGCAGGACTTTTAATTATAAACAAGCACCTGGACTTATTTTGAAATGTCTTAACCGCTCCACTTCAGGGGGGACTGCCCTCACTGGCCTGAGCCCTCGGGTGTCAGGACCTCTTCCTTGCAGCCTTCTTGGAGATAATGACGATCCTCAGATCCCTCTCACCCCTCGAAGACTGCGGCTGAGAGCGCCCTCCCTGTCCCCAGCCTTTCTGTGGGGAAACACGGGAGGCTACGCTCTGCTTCTGGGTGGCACAGTGTGAGGAGCTGGCTTTGGTAGTTTGGGGCTGCTCCCGCTCAGCAGCCGCGGAGACATGAGAGCGACGGGGGATGAGCTTCTGGAAAGCCTCCTGGAACCTCTCAACGACTGAAATTACAGCGTCGCCGAAGAGGCCAGAAGGTGACGGGGCGCATCCATAAGAAAATTCTTGTCTTTTTCTTTAATATTGCTTAGGTTGAGCCACAGATGCTTCTCAGTGGCTCTGAGAGATAAATCTGTGGCTCGACGTAGTTCGCAAACGTCAGGGCCGATTCCCCCGCCCTCGTCCATGTCTTCTAACAACACAGCTTAGTAGGCCTGCAGCAGCGACATGGTATGAAGGCATGCTGCTGCCTGACCTGCGGCTGAGTAAGCTTTACCCACTAGCGAAGATGTGGTTCTGACTGGCTTAGTGGGTAATGCTGGGGACTTTAGGGAAGATGCCGCCTTGGGGGAGAGATAGCTTGCGATATTTGTGCACTATACACTCTGTACGAAACCGGTTTCTGTCTCGACACCTCGATGTGGAGATCGGGGAAAAACTGTAGGCCCCGGCGTTGAGGTTGTGACAATGATGGCATGAAGCTTTCGTCCAGCCTGCTTTTGGAATGAACGTCCTGCTTATCTGCTGGCCAGTCAATACTCAGTCTTTCAACTGCTCTTGTCACAACCTCAACCAGCTCCTCAAACGTATGAGACTGAGGTGGCGAGTCCTCAGTATCTCTTGCATAGACACTGGTTACATCTAGTTCCTCAATCGGGGCGGAAGGAACCGCAGCGCGTGCTTCCAAACCCTGAGAGAAGGCACTGGACCTTTCAGGTGAAGGCAGAGATAAGGCTGGACCCGTCTTTAACCCGCTGATAGGTTCATTTGCGAACCCCACGACTGTGATCGCCGCTGTGCCTCGGCAGCAGTGGGACCAGAGCCCCGGGGAACCCTAAACCTAACCCTCCATTCGTTGGTCTGATTACAAGGTAGTTTGTGACGTCAGAAACACCAGCGATTTCAAACCGCGTTTTTGAGTCTTTGGTTCACTGCAGTTTTAAGGAGAAAATGGTGTTGACTGATGAATTTGCACATAGTTTGTCTTAAAATCATACTTAAAAGGGACTTTAAGTGTATAAAAACTTTAACTCATGTTTATTCAGTGTAATGAAAATGAAAAGTTTCTATTTTACTTGACATTTACATTTACATTTTTAGAGGTTAAAAACAGTTTACGAAAGGTTGGTTAAAAAATTAACAATAGGAAACCAACATGAATACAAAGAGTATGTTTACATTTATGCATTTGGCAGACACTTTTATCCAAAGAGACTTTCTATTCACATCCACATTTTATCAGTTGCCATTGTCACACTCTACTTGTTTAAGTTAAATGAAGGAAGGGTACATTGACAAGAACTTGACATATAATTTTTTTATTTATTTTTTGTCTATCATGGATACTCTTATGTTATTGGCCCATTCTTGTCAATTCTTATAGCATGCAGAAAGATAGCATTCACCCCAATTAAGTACTAATTTCTTAATTGTGATATTGTGATATCTTCTAAGTTCTTTGAGATGCTAGTACAGTGTAAAAAGTGGTAACCTGCAATTGTTACATTAAAGAGCTATTTCTACCTGATCTTACCTTTAAATTTAGTTTTGTTGGTGTGACCTAATGTATATTTAGGTTGATTCAGTAGTGTGTAATAAAAAATATTCTTGAATATAATCGATTAGTTTAGAAGTTACCATTTGCAGCACATCTTTTAGGTTACCATTTTTTTCAATACTGAGCGTTTTCTAAAGAACTAGAGATGAATGTTCCTTGTGGGACTTAAAAAGATTCTGCTGCCATGAAGGCCTTTTTTTGCTTCTAATTAGAGGCTTTACTTTAAACAGTGTATGCACAAATAAATGAAAACGCATATACAGTCACTAAATGGGATGAATCATAGTTTCATAAAACAATCCAACCTTAAAGTCTTCCAGAACATGAAGAGCTCGCTGTGAAAACTTTTCTTTTCATTCACTCGCTGACTTTTCTTTCATGTGCTCGTCTCAGTGCAGAGGAGAATCATTCCCAGCTGGAGACATTTGATTACAGTATTTTGCAACTCTTTTATGATAAGCAGTGCTTCATCTGATGAGAGACTGCTATAGTATAAGTGTCGGCCCCGATATAAAAGAATACAGAGCAGGGAAGAAAATTCAAAATGCCTCACGGGGGGCGGGGGAGCTGCGAAATTCTGTTCGTATTTTGTTCAGCTCCACAGGAAGAGCAATAAGAGCAAATTAGGACAGACCCTGCAACATCTGCTCAGGCGCGTTGCCTTATTTCAATATGAGCTACTGGAAAGACCATGACTATTTTACTAAGATAGTAGGTTTGTTTTTTGTGCTTTTACTTGAGACAAAATTCAGGAAACTATCACCTAACCACGAACACTGAAATGCCAAGCATTCGAATTTACTAATGAAAGGCTGCAATATTTTCCTGTAAGACTGAAGCCAAAGAGTTATTTATATCTGAAACAATGATATGGCCTCCTTGCTGATGTTGTCCCAGGAGCGTTATATTAACCGGAGCTGAATGTCATTCTTCATTAATTTTAACAATCAGATGTTAAAGAGGGGAAAGCAATTTGCTTGGGTACCAAAGTCACTCCCGAGAGATGCTATGTCAAGCTTCGAGTCTCATAATGTGTGAGTAATTAGGCAATTTTACATTAAAATGTTAGATGGTTTTTAAAAATTGCCTTATGTAGCTGTTCGTTTATTCCCTTCTTTCGTGTAATCTTTTATTTTATGGTTTCTAGGGGCATAAAGAAATATTAAGGTTGAGACACAGCAGAGAAATAATTTGGCGTGAATAAAATCTGTTTAAGCTCATAGTGGAGGCCAGACATAATCTGTTGATTTCTTTGTAGGGTTTTTAGTAACACTTTTTTTTTTTTTTTTTTACATTAATGCATTAGCTATAACATTAACTAATGAGCACACATATTTTTAATGTATGTATTCATTTTTGTAAATGTTAGTTAATAAAAATACAATTCTTCATTGTTTGTATGTTAGTTCGCAGTGCATTAAGTAAGGGATAATGTACATCCAGCCTGTTGTTATCTCAGAATAAACCCGACAGGGTGATTAGGTGATTCTTGCATTGGCCTGAAGGGGGTATATTATACTAACCGGCTGGATGTACATTAATATTATTATCCCAACCTGCTGGATGTACATTATCCCGCATATTACACGGCTACTTGCCACATAAGTAAATAATTAGACACAAAATATTGATCTGTGTTGAAATATTTTATTAGGTCTCTAAACGCAAAGCTTCCGTGGAGAGAGTTTCAGCGCGGCAAGTTCAAACTAAACCGACATTTAAGAGATTCGGTATAGAGTCATACCACTTATTACACAGCATTTTGCCACATAAATAATTATGGAGATAAGAGATTTGATTTCAGATTAAACTGTTTTAAAATCGTACCGTTATAATCCAACAGTGTACAAAACAATAGTCACAAAATGGCAGCAACTGTGTTTGAATGAAACTAGAGAGAGCGAGTCCACGATACTGGATGGCATAATTAAATAACTGTACACAAAATATTGATTTTACTGAGTTTTAATATTTTAGTAGTTCGCCAAATAAAAACTTCCACAAAGAAAAAAGTTCCTAGCTAGCGTAGAGCGCTGCTGACTTCAGTAACCCAGATGAGCCTGTGTTATCTGTTTTCAGCAGTTCTTATCTGGGAATAACCTACCACGCGATTGACCAATCAGAATCAAGTATTCCACAGAGCTGTGTAATAACTAATGTTAACGGATACAAATTTTGATTTTGAAAATGTATTAGTAAATGTTAGAAGTATTGTTGATCATGCATCCATTAACTAAAGTTGACAATTGAAATGTTATTGTAAAGTGGTACTGAGATTTCTTACACTGATTTTAGTGAACATTTGTTGAATTCTGTTCAGTGGACTGGTAACACATTCTGTTGACTATAAGTAACGTTGCATCTATATGTCAACTGTCATTATGTCAAATGTTGGGAATTTTGTGGAATTCTGCAACGCTGAGATTTCTGGACAGCTCTGGGGTCACGGGTTTCGCTTTTTGCTCATTCCTTATCCGTTACCTGCCATTTAGCTTTCACCTGCCAGCAATTGTAAATAATTCAAATAGGATCTTTAAGCTCATCCCTTGGTTACAGGAATACAATCAAAAAAGCCCAAACTGCACAATCGCTTGAAACCACTATCATTCGCCCCAGTTTCCTTTCCTAAAGTCTTACTGGAAAATGACTGGGGAGCATCAGTGATGTTGAGAACCTGAAATGAGACATAGCAGCGCTCCGCTGTCATAATCGAAACGGGCCGTGACAGCGAATTTGCTGAATATTTCAGATTGTTCTTGTAGCTCTTCCTCACCAGTATGTTCAGTTAACAGCACGTGGGATACGATATTAGCAGTTGGATTATTTGCCTTAATTATAATTAACATGCATTGGTTAGCCTCCATTATATTCCAGTGACCCACAGCATATATATAAACAAATAACTTCCACTGCTGTGAGTCAAATATATATAATATATAAAATAATAAAAACAAGATAAAATGTTTGTCTATTAAAGAATATTCAATTAACTGCAATTATCGCAGCATGCAGCACTTAATGTTGCCTGTAATTAAAGCTGTTAATTGAATCTATAGACAAATTTGATTCGCTCCTTCTTGACGGGCTTCAATCTCAATGCATTTGTTGGGGCGATGGAGATTAACAGTCTGTGAAATGTGGTACAGGAGGATCCTTTACAGAGGAAATATGGCCCCTACATTTCACTGTTTTATTATGGCTGAATGGAAAATTTGACCATTGGAATTCTGTCAGATGACCATGGTAAGCGGATGATAAAGAGTCTATAAAAGCAGGAAAATTATGGTTAAGGCTCTGCTGTACCCACACACACAGAAATAATTCAGCTTGTCTCTGGTCACCAAGCAAGATTAGATTTTCACATTGAGCACGGTATATTGGTGCTGTGTGTCTCACGTCATGTCTTTTTATCTGAAACCTCATGGCATTATGAGCACACAAACATACCAAACCATACCATTTATAAGGGGTTTGATATATGGTTCTTTTTATAACATTTTCTTGGAATTTTCAATAGGAGCTGTATTAGTTGAGGCTACTCACTATTTTGATAATTTAGCCTTACAACAATAATTTTTTCTGTGAGATACAATGTGAAGTGGAGTAAATTTAGTGGTACACATTGAACTAGCTTGTCTACATACAGTACATGCAGTGTTCAGGCCAAATTACACAATATGCGATAAATGTTGAACACGAACTTCTCCATTCTCTACAGTATTAGAGAGAATAGCTAACTTAAAGTTATTGCTATAAGTTAGACCAATCGCTTTCAGTAGCGAAACAATAGCTTTCAAAACCGTGTTGCACAAAAGCATAATGGGCACATAGGAAGTCTGAATCAGTTTGTTTGCACAGTTCATGTAAATCACTGGTCAAATAAATGATTAATTGAGTCTTTTAAGTTTAAAGGGATGGTTCGGAGTAAAATCAACATAGGGTCCTTTGCACCATGATCTCGAGCCAAACACCCCCCCAGAAGCCTTTTTTCCCTTGGTCGAACATTATTAAAGTTTGAGCTTATTTAGAGATATCAGCCGAATGGCTTAGTGCAGGCGCTAACGGATCCAAGGTTGTATCTCGTAAATTACCCCACTAATAATGCCCAGAATGGTACCAAACTTATACAGTAGTACAAATAGGTTCTGTATTCATAAAACAAGGCATTGGAACGTTTGTAAGTACATCAGGAGTTTATTTAAATAACACTTGCCTGACAGCTCATGCTACTGCTAACCCGGATGTCGAGGTCACTTCCGTGATTTGGGAAAAGCACGTCAAAGTCCTGGCAGAAAGCGATGAATAAGGATGTAGTGTCAGAACGAATTATTTATTTTTCCGAAGTGTTGACAACTTAGTGTTAAAGGGATAGTTCACTTTGAAATTAAATTTTGGTATGTTTTAGCTTACCTCAAGGGCATCCAAGATGTAGGTGTCTTTTTTTCCGCAGTAGTTTCAATTTTGATATTTTTAGGTCAAACCGTTCTTGTCTGTCAGTCATTTAATGCAGGTCTGTGGTCACTGTCTCAAAGAGCATGCACAGAGTCCAAATTAAAACAATTCCCCATCGTCCAAATTAAACAATTCCCCATTGTAAGTACACATTGATGGCCTAAGACACGAAACAAGCGGTTTGTGTGAGAAAACGAACAGTATTTATATCGTTTTTAGCTCTTATACACAGCCACGTCCAAGTGATCTGAGGGCGCGCGCGCATCCTGGTGTGTGACGTGTGCGCAGACTGGTGCATAGATATAAACACTAGATGTCGCCTTGGCTACGGCAGTTCATTGGAACGAATGTCTTTAAGGCAACATCTAGTGTGTATATATCTATGCACCAGTCTGCACACGTCACACAGCAGGAAGCGCCCGCGCCCTCAGATCACTTGTGTATAAGAGCTAAAAACGATATAAATACTGTTCGTTTTCTCACACAAACCGCTCGTTTCGTGTCTTAGGCCATCAATGTGTACTTACGATGGGGAATTGTTTAATTTGGACGATGGGGAATTGTTTTAATTTGGACTCTGTGCATGCTCTTTGAGACAGTGACCATAGACCTGCATTATATGACTGACAGACAAGAACGGTTTGACCTAAAAATATCAAAATTGAAACTACTGCGGAAAAAAAAGACACCTACATCTTGGATGCCCTTGAGGTAAGCTAAAACATACCAAAATTAAATTTCAAAGTGAACTATCCCTTTAACTCATAATTGTTGAAAACTGGTACTATCAACAAAATATTAGTGCATTCCTGGAACTGGGCGTTGTTACACTACATCCTTATGCATCGCTTTCTGCCAGGACTTTTACGTGCTTTTCCCAAATCACAGAAGTGACCTCGACATCCGGGTTGGCAGTAGTTAGCAGAGCAGTCCATTTAATCATTTTAACGAGCAGTCATTTTAACCATCGAAATGATTTTGAAGCTGTTATATTAAGGTACAAATCTTGCATAGTGTGCCTTTAAATATTAAGTTTATTTTGAAAGTTTTTTTTTTTTTTATGGTAGTATGACTGACAGTATTTACAATTTCAAATTACTTCCCTAATACTGACTCTCTATGTAACTGTTTACTGAAGAAATTGCATTTTAGTCACAGCACCACTCTCTTTTCATTAATTTGATTAAGGATACACTCCATTTCTCTTATATAAACCTATATGTGCTCAAAGCCTCTGTAAACATTTCTTCTCTGCCCAAGGCTGGTCTCCTTTTCTCTTTTGCCCAAATGCACACAGTCTTATAGCCCAGAGCGTCACGCTCACTGTAGCGATGACAAATTGCACTATTGCAGAGGATGGTGTTATCTCCCTAACGGAAGGTCTGTTCATCTTTGTGATGATGCATTCTTGTGTTTGAGGTTGCCTCAATTAACACACTATCCATGCAAAAACTGGACAGGGAGGTAACACCTATGGTCTTTATTTAGGGTTGCCATTTTATTTAAAATCCCTGGTTTTCAAAACTAACTTTTGAAGCGACCCTTGATAATTAACTGCTTAGTTGTTTGTTTTTCGCAAGCTTCTGAGATACAAATGCCACGGCTGTCTCTCAAATGCCTAGTCTAGTGCTTAGAACTTGCGCCAAGATGCACTGAGAGATGCAGGTGTAAATCGGGGTAATTGTTTTTTAAATGAATAAATAATATTTAAATAATTAGATATTTACACTATAAAAAAGGTAGATATTATTTACACTATATGTAATAGAAGGTTGATTTATACAATTACATTATTTACTCTTAAATACTTTTGTGTGTAAATTGTAAATTACAACAATTAAGAGTAAATAGAAGTAATATGCTATTTTTACTATGGGTAAATATGGGTGAAAATATTGAGGTTCTGTATGAGAATCAGCAAGTAGCACATGTTGAGCTGATGCATAATGATTAATGTATGGTTCTTATGGTGTCATTATTTATTCAAAGGTTTTGCATGTGTACAATATATTGGATCTATTCGTGTTTTTACATTGTACTTAAATTTAGAAAATACCTGCATGTAATTACATCTACAATTACACTGTTGACCCCTTAATCTACCCTTAAACCTGCCCACGCCATCAAACCTGTCCTAACCTTACCTGTAACCCACCACAGTAGCAGCAAAATTGTTTTGCAATACAACATGAAAACAATGAGTACGTTGTACCCAAAGGACAGTAGTCAGCATTTGATGTGGATCAAAACCTTTCATCAAAGTTGTACATGAATTTCGAACAATACCCGTTCTCATCTTAGGACAACTTTAATGAACTTTTTTTGATCCACTTCAAATGTTGACTACTGTAGTTAAAGACCTAATAAAGTGTGGCCCTAAAAAAAAAAAAAAAATATATATATATATATATATATATATATATATATATATATATATATATATATATATATAAGATTATATATAATCTTGCACAGAAACACACTTCCTTTTTCATATGAGTCGCAATAAGGTAGCCTACCCACTGGGAATCTTGCTACGAGTTGGTCTGATTCTAATGTGCTATTGGCTGCAGACAGATAGCTGCGATTTCGCCTCATTTGGCCACCTGCAGTGGTGCTCCACTGACACAGTTGCCTGCATTGCCGCTAACGGATGGTGCCCGGTTGTCTCCATTAATCAGCGGTAACAAGCTGTTGTGCTCTGACCGCACTCAGAGCATTATACAGTCATACCGCCCTGCAGTTCTGCCAGTGATTTACTCACGTTCATGTGGAGTCCGTCTAGTCAATGCACAACACATCTCTGCTGGATACAAGCCCATCCAACCCTAATATCCAGCTGTAAGCGGCAACACTACAGTAGCATTTTAGGATTAAAAAGCCTTATCAATGTGTCCCACTTTAAATTAATGAATTTAAGCTAACTACTATGTAATATCATTTGCATTAATCATTTGTTACACAGAGGTGTAAAGAGTACATGGAAACCATACTTGAGTAAAAGTACAGATACCTCACATTGAAAATGACCAAATTCCGCAATTTAAAGTCACCAATTCCAATACGACTTGAGTTTTAAATTAGGCTATCTGATTTTAAAGCTACACTGTGTGATATTTTCCCCCATCTAGCGGTGAAATTGTGTATGACTACCCAGTGAATATTAGTTTCTGTTCCTTTCAATTCTGAGGGCGTTTTAACTCCTACGGTGGCCGAAAAGTAAAGCAAGTCGTTCTGGCGTTATGCACAACCATGCTACGATTAGACAAGCAACTATAAAACTTTGAATTTACACAAATAGGCTGAATTACCTGTCGAGAAGAAAGCAGGCAACTTAGGCATCCGTTTTAAAATCTTTGCTCCTCATGAGCTCTTTCCATCTGGGAAAATTTACTCCAATATTGACTTGGGTCTAGCTGATTTGCCTGTCGCGTTGATGTTTTAATTCTCTCTTTCGCGACTCTGTTACATGTCCTCGAAAATAGGCGTGATCCTCCATCTTCAGCAATCTTTCAAATTTGCCTGCAGTTGCGAGTAATCTCCTCCTCGCATTCGTCACAGTGTCACTGAGTGTAAAACGCAAAAGGCGAAGCTTGAATTTCCATGTATGTCCCACTTTGGCGAATATTTTTTCAAGATGGAGGCGCAACATGGCTGCCGCCATTCGAGCGACTCGCTCGTATGTATTATGAATGGCAGATTTTACGCTTACGAGAATACTTGATTAGTTGGTGGAAGTAATTAAACATGAATGAGCACATATACTTTTGATAGAACAAAGTGTTTTTTGCTAAGAATCAACTTAAAAAGTTACACAGTGACTCATTACTCATATTAAATGTAGGCTCAAGGATACACTAGCTCTCAACACCTAAAGCCGCAGTCACACTAGATTTGAGCATGCAAAATTTCTTCAGACACTGCAACGGTCGTGATATGACTTCACGCTCTGCAACATCTTTTTTTAATAAACATGAATTCAACATATGACAAATAGTAATACACTAAAAATGTAAAGAACATACAATACAATAAAAATATTGCTCTTTTAATTCAGCCAAGAGGTCACGGCATGACGTATCGATCTTCTGTTGGTCACACGTCTTCATGTGATGCGAATTCGCAGCTCAGAGTTCACCAAAACTTGAACTTTGGAATGCAGCGAAATGTGAAACTTTTCGCATGAGCTTGCATTTCCAGTCTGATGCATTTGCACGCATTTGAATAATAGTAATTTGAATTAAAAGTGCAGTTTGACAGTCCCTTAAAGTGTAAGTTGCAGGTTAACCACCACAGCCAATTAATGTGTAAATTAAAGTGCTCTATATGTATATATTTAATTATTTCGGTCTTAAAATGCGTTAAAATAACATTTATTGGGGTTTCTTCAAAGGTAGCGTGTTTTTTCAGTTACTGGGTGATGACCTCACAAGAGGAACTCGCAACCCATACTCTGCTAGACTCTTTACTGTATTATGGCTATTTGGAGAACGACTGAGGATGCGGAAAACCATCAAATTCTTTATGGACCACAGCCCTACAATTTTTAACTGGTCAGGCATGAGAGAGGGCAGCCATATGGCACTCAAAGAGTTATTAATGCTTGGTGTGAGGAGAATGAGTGGAGGGTTAGCCAGGTGTCCCGGTGAGTAACGTTAGCTACGTTAGAGCTCGTCTGTTGCAAACTTAACCCGGATAATATAACAGAACAAGCAAGTCTTTTCAAAATATTGCCGTCATGTAGAATAGCAAGGAGGGACAACAAATGAAGACATTATTTACTTACAGTAAGTCAGTCCAAATCAGAGCTGTAGAGATGCACACACTGCACAGGCATCAATCTCATCGACGCCTCAAACGTCATGCACTTCCTCAATTCACGCGTTATCAGTTTCTCACGATTTAATTAGCGATGTTTATTGTCAGAAAAGAAAAAGAGAGATCGATGTCCCCATCACTGTGTTTGTGTGGGCTATCAGCAGTGGAGAGTGTGTGCTGCCGTGAGGTGAACACGTTCTGGAGTTTAGTGGAACAGCTCGACCTGCGACCGGCTGATCTGACGTGCCTGAACCCGTTTGTTTTGCGAATAGCTTATTCTCATTTCAGGCAGGATCACGGTCCCCTTGAAGTCAGCACACACGAGTATGTTTACAATGGAGTTATTTTATCCATAATTTTTTTTTATCAAATAAAACATACAACCAACTTTTCTGAAGTTATGTAAGGCGAATATAGCTGCTAGCGTACGGTAACTCTACTAGTGAGTTCCTCTTATGACGTCACGCCCCATCTAGTGGAAGGGAGCGGGAGCAGTTAAAACCACTGTTAAAAGTGCCAACTTTTCGTATTATATCAGCATTTTGGTATAAAAAACAATGGTGGGCGGTTCTTATCTTTATGTTTAATAAACACATTTCATTACTTCGTGAAAAATTTAACCTGCAACTTACACTTTAAGAGACATGGCACTGAAAAACAAGAAACAGTGTATTTGTGAGGAGAGCAATCACGTTTATGTTCTAAAATCTAAATAAAACTGAACACCTCAGTATTGCAATAAACTAAGGTCTACACAACAGCCTCTTAAATGTCTACAAACACTCAAGACTTAGTTAAGCTTAAGTGCTCAAACCAATACCCTTCAAAACTGTTCTTCAATATGAAGGATAAATAAAATAAGTAAAATTGAATAGTCAAAGGCTGCGTTTACGGCATTAACATACGATCACTGTGATCCGATCAAGCAGATCGGATCATAAGCCAATCAGGCAACGGTGCGTTTACACCTGTCCACATCAAGTGGCTTCTATATCTGGATAACAAATCGGATCTCGCATTACCGCGAAAAAAAAAAAAAAACGAAAAGAAAAAAAAGGATGGCTCCGGTGCAAAGTCGACCTGAAGTGGTGGGTTTTCTTTTAAAAACAGTTTTCAGTCGGGGTACATTTTACAAATCTCGCAAAATGAGGAGGATGAAGAAAGTACTAATAATGTGGATAGATGCCGTAATGGAAACGGTACCGAGAAACGTATGGGTCCGAGAACATTGCCAGCTTTGGGTGCTTTACAGAAAATTAATGGTTCTGCAACTTTAGGGTGCAAAAGCAAACATTTCAGTATATTTGTGATGTACTTAACCCTCGACTGTATCGCAAAACCACACAGCTATGTGCAGCAATTCCTGGAGAGAGGAGGGGGAATGATGACAGTGGACGAGGTTTTGTGTGATGTCCACCTGAGAATGCAGACACGATGGCTGGATTGCGTTTACATTACACTAAGATCCGATCACAATGCGTCCTCGACTACCTCCGAACCTGGACACGCTGATCGGATAACATTCTGATCAGAAGCGCGTTTACACTTGTCTTTTCAATGTGTATGTGGACAACATCCGGATACAGGTCGCATGTTAATGCCAAGTGTAAACACAGCCAAAGCCTCATCTACGGCTGCAGCCACATCCTCATCTCATATATGAAACACCTGTGATTCAGAAATTACCTGCTAATGCACTCTCATTCACGTAATAAAGCCTTCTTGACAAGTTTGGGTGGGTAAGGGCAAAACACTCAAGAAATTGCACCTTCAAATGCCCTGTAGATGGCGATATATCTTCTTTTGTGGCAGAAATAACCTGTAAGGAGTAATTGCATTACTCATTACAAATGTATTGGAGTAAAGAGTATGTATACTTTGTTGTGGTTGTTGTTGTTTTGTACAGTGTTGTGACATTTATCTAATCCTGTTCCCCATCATTTCCTGTCATTCCTCCACTACGCCAATAAAGAGTGGCAATAGGCCAACAGTAAAAAAGACCCTTATAGTGTATCTGTTTAGAGCAATACTGTTATTTGTACACTGCAAAAATAAATGTTTACAAAAATCACAAAGGCCAGACTTAATGGCCCGATATACTCATGGTGAAGTTCTTTTTCATTCTTCATTTAGGGGTAAAACAATGTTTGAAATACATGAGAAGCAATATAATGTTAGCGAATATCCGATGCCGCCCACACTGCTGAGCAAAAGTTAGAAAAATATGTAAGTATATGCCTCGCACTCTCCTCTCAATAACAAAATAAACACACAACAAAATTGAGAAAACATATGATATGGATGTGTTTGCACAAGCTCTGCAATTCGGAACTCTAGTAAAATCACGTCACATTTGTTAATTTAGCACTTTATACTACAGTTTGCCTAAAATCAAACAGCTTTACCATATTAAGAAACTAAGAAACAAATATCATGAAACTAAGACAAATAACCGAATATGCGTTACACTAACATTCTAAAGCACATGTAAAGTACTAATTACCTGTAGAGTTATTTGATATTACATTTAGTTAGTATATTTTAAATGTACCAAAGTGCAACTTTATCATTATAAATGTGTAATTACAAATATATTTAAATACATGACGTACACGTTTCAACAGAACTGACATTAAATTATATTTTAATTTAACCATAAATGTTTGTCAAAACTCTTGGAAGTACATTTGAATCATATATTAAACACAACATAAGTATGAATTATACATTAAAAAAAGTCCTACTTAAGTGGGTCAAAAAAGCTAAATTTTTTAAATATTTGTAAATATGTAATTAAGTGTCTGAAAACATTACATTAAGTTTGCATATTCTTTTAAAGTATATCATATATTATGAAACAAGTACTGTTTGTACCTAAATATACAAAAATGTACTTCTTTTTTACAAGGGTTGCCTCTGAAGTAATCTTGCTTGGATACTGATACTGGAAAAATTCTGACTAAAACAATGATTTGACAGTGTATTTTGAAAGTGTGCCAACTTGTCAGGCAGCAGTCGCTCAGCGGAGAGATTCTCTTTGATCGGACACACTCCAAAGCATTTTACGTGGTGCCACAACTGACAGGTTCATAAGTAAACAAAGCATCTTTTCAGAGGGAGCACCTTCCGACGCGCGGGTCAGATTCTATTGTGGTTCCTGTGCCAATGGACAAATCCATTAAGTGAATCTTTATGAGTGCCCAGAACACTTGAGCACTGGCCCATAACTCCAGGATTGATCAAATGTGACACTCAGGGAAGAGGAAAGTCGCAGCCAATGAAATAGAAACACAATGATAAAATCATTTGAGATGGGGACGGTATGTGGAAGTTAAAGCGAAACTTGAATGGCTTTATCGATTACCCCCTCAATCTGTTTATGAAGTTTATTTTGCAGGGTGTCAGCAGGGAGCAGGTTTGTTTGGAAGAATTAGCCCGTGATTATCTAGGGTTTGTCCAAGTCATTGAAAGCGTTGGCTTTAATGAGGTGGGGGATTGAAAAAATGATATATCAATACCTCCCCAGGTGGTTTATCGAGTTGATGTTGTTGGAGTTTGCAGCTAATTTGGCTATAGACAGTCTGAAAATAATGTAACGCTAATGGAGCAGAAAAACCGGATGCTAATGAACAGTCAATGTAAAAATACTCCTGGGATTATTTATATTCTTTCCCTTATCCATTAAATGTACTTGTATATTATGTACACAGATTTCATTAGGCTTGTGTAAAGAAAATTTATGCCATGGTACTTCAATGTACCATTCATTGCAGTGGAAAGTGCTGAAATATTCTAGTCAAGTATTTGTTTTTAAAACTCTTACAGAAATGTTCATCAGTATTTACGAACTCCCATTGAAAGTGTTGTTTTTCTTTGTTATTATTTATGTAGTATGTAAAGCAAACTTCATTATTACTATACATACCAGTCACGTTCAATGCTATGTCTATACTGATGTATCGGGTCTCCCTTGGGAGCCCAGTCACCTTCAGGTAGTAAGAAAACGGCCAATGATGATTGGGGAGTGAGATTTGCATGCCAAGCCACTCCCCCGGACATACGGTAAGCTGGCTGGCAACTCATTCATTCAGCTTTTTGCTTCGGAGCCGAGCGGTTGTCTTTACTTGCTCTTCCATTTCCCTTTGCTAGAGAGTAGATGTTCTTCCACTGGAGAAAAGGTGCATTCATCTGTGTTTTGCCCCACGAGTGTACAGATGAGTGCAGCAATTTTGCCTCGGGGCGCTTCAACACAATAGAGAAGATTCCCTAAAAGAGCAAAACACGGGTGACATTGCACCTTTTTCAAGATGGAATTCCTCCTGTGTTTTTCTGGATGCTGTCGCTTCCTGATCTTGTCTGACAGCCACGACAGCCTTTAACACGCTAGGCAGAGTTTGTTGATGGTTCATGTTCTCACGGTAGGAACATGACCATCACAATGTTGATATCAAGACTCGAATACCTTGAAAAAGGTTGAGTCCTCTCCATTATTCCCCGTTCTGGGCTTGAATCCTCCAGGGATGAAGACTCAGTAGTGCTGCACCCTTCTGGGAGAGTGGTGCAGGTTGAGTCAGACCCAGAGTTGATGGCCATTCTTTCCCAGGCCGCTGCGAGCATTGGGCTTGAGTGGAACACTCAACCCTGCCCTGAATGCTTGCGGTTGGACGATTGGTTTCTCGGTGCGGGGCGTGCTTCACAGCATTGTCCTGCCGCAGTACCTTTCTTCCCAGAGGAACATGAGGAGGTCACAAAGTCGTGGAAGTCACCTTTTACTGCCCGAAGCTGCTTCACTGCTTCCTCCACTCTTACTCCCCTCTATGGTGGGGCAGCCAAAGGGTACACAGAGATTCCTCAGGTGGAGCGTGCAATTGCAGTGCATTTATCCCCCTAGGTGATCCAGCTGATCTGAAGTCGATTTCTGGGATGCACAGATAGACCTGTTTTCCTCCCAGGAATCCACCCACTGCCCACTCTTTTACTTTCTGAACAAGACACAGCTGGCCCCGGTGCCATGCAAATATGACCATTATAGAAATGTATGGAAAACAATGAACTCTCAAATATAACCTAAAAGTTCAATGTCTGATACATACATTGTTCAGGCATGAAACTCCAACTGAACGCTGATTGGTTCTTTCAACGGCGCGGCACCAGCCAGTCAGAAGTTTCAAAGCCAAATCCACGTAACCATATATATCGTACCTGCAATCGGCACTCTGCACAATGTGAAAGTTATCCCTCCTCCTCCCCAGTGCCTCCTGTAGAGATCTGCTACAGGAGTTCTACCATTTATTGCAGCAGTCTTTCCTTTGTTTGTTATTTTTGACTAAGCTGAGCAAATTATTGTATTTGCTCATCATCAGCAGCAACAGTAGCAGTAGCAGCACAGCAGATCTCATCCGCCAAAATCAAGTTATGTATATTTCATGCCCCATGCCAACAAATGCTGGTTGAATTTAATCCAGTCCGAAAGGTGTCATGACTGAAGTCTGATTCAAATCCATGTTCTCCTTAGCTGTCCTCTGGTGCATATTACTGAAAAGATCCACAATATTTTGTTGCTTTTAGTACAAAGGATTGAAGAGAAATGAAAGCTTTAGCATAAGTTCTGCTGGGAAGACTCAATTACTACGTCACTTATTGCCTTCACTTCTATCCAATCATATTCTTATGCTCACTGTATAAAAGCACGGTACTTACACATGTTTGAGTTCGCAGATACTGAAGCGACGATTAGTTCGCAGATGCCGACGCTTCAATTCAGTTCACAGATGCCGACGCTTCAATTCAGTTCGCAGAACGACACCGGCGTTCATTCACTTGCGTTCGATTCCATTCATAACAACACAAGTCATATCGTTGATTTGATCTCAGCCATTTTCGCGGTGCACGAATGCACCACGCTTGCAGAGGAAACAAGAATGTGGCTGCTTTAAATCTCACGAGACGATCTCCTAACAGGGCTTTCAAGTTTAAGTTCCATTTTCAAGGCTTTCACGTTGGTACATTCCCGCGGCCACTGTTTACATCCCTATTAAGCCCCTTTCACACAGCGCATTGAACCCGGGAAATTGCCGGCAAATTGCCGGAACGCCTTCTGTGTGAACGCAAACACGACCCGGGTTTAATGCCGGGATTGATGCCGGGTTGGGGACCTAGTAACATTGCCGTGTTCAGTCCCGGGACGCGCGCTGTGTGAACAAAAGCCGTAATAATGCCGTGTCGTAGTGATGACGCTGAAGCCGGGATCGTTCGCCAGCTGTGAAACGGTACGAAATGCGCAATTTTATGATCGAATCAGAGAAATAAATGCACAAGCGTGGTTCCTCGAGAGAGAAATCGCAGCTCATAAGCAAACTGAAGACGCTGCTGAAACAGTAAATCACATCGATGTCACGTGTCTTTCCGGGACATACACGGGTTGTGTGTGAACGCGCTCTCTGATTCCGGAAAATCACTGGCAGTGTGAATGAACCAAAATCAAATGAACCCGGGTCAAATCCCGGGTCACTTTATCCGTGTATTTTCCGGAATCTCTGTGTGAAAGGGGCTTTAGGCTTCTATGATTAAATTCCATTCAGGTAAGTATATTAATTTGCTACTCTACTGCTCCCTTCATCAGCTGTAAAGTTCAATTGTGGACTCTGGTGACGCGGTAGTTTTCATAAAAAAAAAAAAAAAAAAAAACTGCCAATGCATACTACAGTCTGCTGCTGGTTGTAGCAAAGATTCACGACACGTAGGCTATATCCACAGCGCAGTATTCAGCGTTGTTGATTCCACGCTCTCATGGTTAATCGCAAAATATTTACAGCTGGGTTGCTGTCGCTGAATATAATTAAATCAAGCTTAAGAGCAACTTTATCAAATTGGCTTTATGTATGCCATTTAGGCTACAGCTCGCGCTCCTCATCTGCTCACTCACTATGTGAGAGTGCCTTTCAATAAAGGTGCATACTATTCAACTCGTTTTACGCCCTTATCTGAAATCGTTATTGCTTCGGCATTTATGGAGACGTTTGCTAATCACTTCCCGACCGCCGGCAAGATTTCGACTTACAGCCTACCTAGATTGCGCTTTAACCAATAAAAGGGGGCATTTTTATCTCCGTTCATTTTCTGTAAATATAACTATCTATTTTTCAAACATAAAACAAAAGCAATTTAGCCACTTAAATTATTAAAAAATAATAATAATAAAGATAAATAGGCATACATAAGTTATAATTTTATAAAGGGTTTGTAAAAATTTGAAAGTGATATATGTAAATATATGTCCATATCAGTAGCAAGTTGGTTGTTGGATGTTATACTTATGCCATAGTAGACATGGTTATGAAAGGTACATGTAGGGTACATATATGTAGCAGGAGTTTAATACAAAATAAGTAAATGCTACATTTACAGCGCTAATAGTTCTCTATATTCAATTTGACTCATGGCATATAGGCCTACAATGATATGATTTTTCATATCAAGATCGTTTAATTCTTGCATTTAAGTTCTTCATAACAGTAATATGGTACAACCACCATAACACAAATTTTCTTGGTGACTACTTTAATCCACCGATATGAGTCATAGAAATATCGACATTTTAAGGATTCGATATTAAATGTACAAAAGCAGTCTAAGGATGCTCAGGTCAAAGGTCACAGACTTTGCCAAAACTTGCCTAACACAGTAGAACTAACAGTTATAAGTGTAGACTATATAATTCAAACCATCTCAGACGAATCTCAGTCAAGAAAACGTACTCGGTTACTAACGTAACCTCGGTTCTCTCTAGAAGAGGGAACGAGTACTGCGTTCGTAGAACGCTGCGGGAAAAGTCTCTTTTCACGAAATACTGAAGCAAAATTATCCTTAATTTTCATATTTGTAAAACGCATTGCAGCAGTGCACAGCCATGGCGAGACGGCTCGCTCACTCATTGGCTGTTCTGCGGCAACTGCATGAGCCTATCGAGCGAGGGCTGATGCAATATCAGACCAATGAGAGCGCTTCGCGCGCTCCTCGTCACATCCCGCCGAAACGGGTGTGGCCATCCCCTATAAAAGGAGCTCGAGTAGGCTGATTCAACTGGTTTTCATCGCCGAAGCGAACCAGAGCGAACCGCGCGCACGGCAGGGAACGCAGTACTCGTTCCCTCTTCTAGAGAGAACCGAGGTTACGTTAGTAACCGAGTACGTTCTCTTACGAGAGTTCTCTCGTACTGCGTTCGTAGAACGCTGCGGGAACCACTTGTAAGACGCCGTGCGTGCTGGGATGAGAAAACACCGACCACTGGAAGCTAGTCCAGGTATACAGTGCATAATCACCCGGTAGACTTCGGAGAGTCTGGAGGGGGGGGGGGGGGGACAACCACCCTCAGATAGCTGCGTCCTAAGACGCGATATAACATCACATAGGCAGGGGGAGGCCTGGCTAATGTGGGAAATGTGGGTCTTACGCAAATTTTTGCCCAGATATATGCGCCCCTAGGCGCGAAACAGCGCCACATAGGCAGGGGAAAAACCTGGCTGATGTGGGAGATGTGGGTCTTACGTAATTTCGCCCAATGGATGCGCCCTTAAGCGCGATACAACGTCACATAGGCAGGGAGAGCCTGGCTAATGTGGGAAATGTGGGACTTACACACTTTCGCCCAAATAGGTGCGTTCTAGACGCGATATAACATCACATAGGCAGGAGGGAGCCTGGCTAATGTGGGAAAACATGGGTCTTACACAATTCTGCCCAGAGAACTTCGGCGGCGCTGTGCGTCTGCGATATCAGTGCCGTGTTCAGACAGCTGACTCGAATACGCCGAAAACACTTGGCTTGCAAGTGCGGTGAAGTATTCGGTGGCGTTGTGCGCCTGCGAAATCAGTGTCGTGGTAGACAGCTGATACGGCTAAACCGAAAACAACCTGGCCTGCAAGGCGGGAACTTCTAGGTTGTAGAACCTTATGAATGTAGACGGCGAGGCCCAGCCCGCCGCCGTACATATTTCCTGTAAGGAAATCCCGCTAGACCAGGCCCACGATGAGGCAACGCCTCTCGTGGAATGCGCTCTAATGCCCAACGGGCACTGAAGGCCCTTGGTAGTATAAGCCATTGTTATGGCGTCAACCACCCATCTGGACAGGCTCTGTTTCGAAACAGCCGTTCCTTTGGAACGTCCACTGAACGAGACAAAGAGCTGCTCCGTCTGTCTGAAGGCAGCGGAGCGGGACACATAAGCTCTTAACGCCCTAACGGGGCAAAGACAGCTCGAGTCCCCTTCCTCGTTTGACCCCGGCAGGGCAGACAGGGAAATAACCTGAGCCCTAAACGGAGTGTTGAGGGATTTCGGCACGTAGCCGTGCTTAGGTTTGAGTATGACTTTGGAGTCATTGGGCCCAAACTCCAAGCACGTTGGACTCACAGAGAGCGCGTGCAGATCGCCTATGCGCTTCACCGAAGCGAGGGCCATCAAAAACACCGTTTTGAAAGACAGATGTTTGAGGCTAACAGATTGGATAGGCTCAAAGGGGGGGCCTTTCATGGCTGCCAAGACCGTAGAAAGGTCCCACACCGGGACTGAGGGAGGTCTGGGGGGATTCAGCCTCCTAGCTCCCCTGAGGAAGCGGATGACTAAATCGTTCCTACCCAGTGACTGGCCTGGCGTTGCTGTCGAGCACGCTGCGATAGCCGCCACATAGACTTTGAGCGTGGAAGGGGATCTGCCCTTATCCAACAGCTCTTGTAGGAAGGAGAGAACCTCCGTCACCTCACACTCGAGGGGTGACAGGCCCCGAGCTGTACACCAGCTGGAGAAAACCGACCACTTCGAGGCATAAAGCCGCCTGGTGGAAGGCGCTCTAGCCTGAGTGATGGTGTTCAGCACTCCATCCGTGAGGCTAACGGGTAACCGTTGAACGTCCACGCATGAAGGGACCACAGCTCTGGGTGTGGGTGCCAAATCGAGCCCCTGGCCTGCGAGAGGAGATCTCTCCTCAATGGCACTGGCCATGGAGCGGAGTCTGCTAACTGCATCAGGACTGGAAACCAGGCTTGGTTGTCCCAGAACGGTGCTATAAGCAGTACTGGGCATTTCACTTCCCTGACTCGCTCCAGCACCTGAGGTAGGAGGGAGACTGGGGGAAACGCGTATAGCGGGCAGTGCGGCCACTTGTGGGACAGCGCGCTGTCGTTCTTTGAAAAGAACACGGGGCAATGAGCGTTTTCTGGGGACGCGAATAGGTCCACCTCCGCTCTGCCGAATCTCTGCCACAACAGCCGGACTGTTTGTGGGTGTAGAGACCATTCGCCTGTGGGAACATTGTTCCTGGACAGCCTGTCTGGACCCAGGTTGAGTGTCCCGGGCACATGCACCGCTCTCAGCGAGCTCAGGTTGCGCTGAGCCCATATTAGGAGGCGCTCGGCCAGCCTGTAAAGGGAACTGGAACCGAGGCCGCCTTGGCGATTTATGTAGGACACCACGGCCGTGTTGTCCGAGCGGACTACGACGTGTTGGTCCTTGATGTGGGGACAAAAGCGCGTCAGCGCGTTGTGAACTGCTAGCATTTCCAGGCAGTTGATATGATGGAGCTTTTCTCGTTCTGACCAGAGGCCAAAGAACGGCCTGCCCTCGAGCAGCGCTCCCCATCCCGAGGTGGATGCGTCCGTAGACACCACTTTCACTCTCGAGGAAGTCCCCAGGCTTACACCTGAACGGTACCAATCGCCCGCCGCCCATGGTCTCAGGGCTGCTGCGCAGTCTTGATCGACTTTGAGGCGCAATCGGCTGAGTGCCCACGCTCCGCGTGGCACTCGCGCTTTCAACCAGAACTGCAGAGGGCGCATGCGAAGCAGGCCCAGCTGGAGAACTGATGATGCTGAGGCCATGAGGCCCAGCATCCTCTGAAAACGTTTGAGCGGGATAATCGCACCGCAGCTGAAGGACCTCGCTGCGTGCTGTATGCGCAGCGCGCGCTGTTGCGACAGCCGCGCCGTCATAGAACGAGAGTCCAGAACGATGCCCAGAAACGAAATAGTTTGGCTGGGGTTCAAGGAGCTCTTCGTCCAATTGATCGTGATACCAAGATTCTCGAGGTGATCGAGTAACATGGTTCTGTGCTCCACGAGCTGAGATCGTGATTGAGCTATGATCAGCCAGTCGTCCAAATAGTTCAGCACTCGCATGCCCCTGAGTCTGAGGGGGGCGAGCGCTGCGTCCATGCACTTCGTAAATGTACGGGGTGCCAGGGACAAGCCGAATGGCAGGACTGTATACTGGTATGCCCGACCCTCGAAGGCGAATCTCAAGAATCGCCTGTGGCGTGACGCTATCTGTATTTGGAAATACGCGTCCTTTAGATCTATCGACATAAACCAGTCTTCTCGGCGAATGTGCGCGAGGATTTTGCTGGTTGTGAGCATTTTGAAACTGCGTTTCACTAAAGCTCTGTTTAGTCGTCTTAGATCTAGTATGGGTCTGATACCACCGTCCTTTTTGGGGACTAGGAAGTATCTGCTGTATAGCCCCCCTTCGCTTTGAGCTTGGGATACATGTTGTATCGCCCCTTTGCTCAACAGTTTTGATATTTCGGCGCGAAGCAGGTGTGCTACTTCTGAATTCACCGTAGTTTCGACGCGCGCTGTGAAGCGTGGAGGGCGCCGACAAAACTGTAGCGAGAAGCCTCTCTTTATAATGTCTAGCACCCAGTCCGAAACCCCTGGAAGCGCGGCCCATGCGTCTGCATGGCCGGCTAGGGGTTGGATGCGAAGCGCGCTCTGTTCGCTGTGCGACGGCGGCGCTTCGGGGCGCGCTAGCATAGGCGTTACGCCTGTGACATTTGAGGCGGGGAGCGCGCATAGTACAGCGGGCAACACGCTCATCCTCGACCCCGCCACAGTGTTTATCTGAACGAGGGAGGTCTGAGAAGGTCTCATGGGACTCATGCAGCCTACAAGTGAACGTGGGCGGGGACCGGGCACGTTTACTGCTTTGGCCGCGCTGTCTGCTTGAACAGAGCGGGTGCTCACAGGTCCCGTTTTTACAGGGAGCCTGTGGCTTGCCAGACATAGCGTTTGTGGGCACTGGGAAGTGGGCACTTTGACTATGTTTGTGGCGCGATCGAACTGCGTCGATCTTATGAGTACGGGCCCTGTGTGCAGGGCTGTGCTTGTGTGTAGGGATGGGCACAGGGAAGTGGGCATCAACACTACATTTATAGCACCATCGGCCTTGGCCGGGACACCAGAAAATACACTCTTTTCGGGATTTATCTGGGTAGCCGTAAAAACGGCTTTTGTGTGCAGGCAAGCGGGCAGCTGTGCGGGCTTGTGCTCTGCTGAGAACGCTGAAGCAGTCGCAATTCCTGGGACTGAGACAGCGGTGCGCTTTGGTGAGGGCCCGGTCGCAACGGGGCTTACACACCTGCGCTTTCCTAGGCGTGCTAGGACTTCTTTGGGGCTTCCGGCTTCAACACAACCCTTGGTCGCGGCCCGCGGTGAGTGGGGCGGCGGCTGGTAGAGCGAGAGCGAGGGCGTGAGCTGCGCTGCTGTCGCTGAGAGGGGGCGGCCGGAGGCTGAGGCTGTGAGCTCCGAGGGGCCTGTTTCTCACGGCCCGCTGCGGAACTGGAGCGCTTCGGCAGGAAGTGCTTGAATGCCTGTGACGCTTTCTGGGCTTCGGAAAATCTCTCCACGAACTCGGAGAGAGAAGATCCAAAGAGGCCAGCGGAGGATAGCGGGGCGTCGAGGAACGCGTTGCGCTCTGCATCAGCCATCTCCGTGAGCGTCAGCCACAAATGCCTCTCGGCTACGGTAGCGGAAGCCATACAGCGTCCCATGGCTTGTGCTGCAGCCTTGGTAGCGCGGAGGGAAAGATCCGACGCGCTTCTCAGGTCCGTGATGCAGATAGCTTCAGGTCCTATCTCGTCCAGTTTGCGGAGGAGATCGCCTTGGAACACCTGAAGCGTGGCCATGGTGTGCAGGGCCGATGCCGCCTGCCCAGCGGCGGAGAAGATCCGCGCGAGCAGCGACGACGTCATGCGGCAGGCTTTCGACGGCAGCACTGGCTTAGTCCGCCGTCCAGCAGAGGGCGGGCAAAGGTGGGCTGCTATCGCCTGTTCCACCGGCGGCAGAGTGAGGTAGCCTCGATCCTGAGCATTATCCAGGGAGGAAAATGCTGGGGATACAGACGAACGTGTTCGTGCAGAAAAGGGAGCGTTCCAGGCCTTCGCCACTTCTTCATGAAGCTCAGGAAGAAACGGAGCGGGCTTAGACACAGGAGAAGAACGCTCACCAGGGAGGAAGCTACCATCAAGCCGGGTGCGCGAGGGGAGTTCCGGTGCAGACCACTCGAGGCCGAGGCTCGCCGCGGCCAACGCGAGTACTCGCATGAGCTCCCTCTCGATGCTAGCTCTAGCCGAGGGCTTTCGGGCAGGAGGCGTGAGATCCGCAGAGCTCGCCCAGTCCTCACTGCCTGAAGCTAGCAGAGAGCAGGAATCCTTATCGACCGACTCGGCTTCAGAAACAACTTCCTCAGATGAAGCGGCGGCAGACTGCGGGCGCTGAGCATCGGGAAGTGCTCCGGGGGAAGCCGGCGAAGCTGGCGGGCGAGCCGGCGAGCTTTGTCGGGAAGAGGAGGGTTCCGGGGCCCGCTGCGAGCGGCGCTTCTTGCGGCGCGGCACCGCGGCGGGGGGCGCAGGCTCGGAGAAATGTACCAGGCGAGTCCGCAGAGTCACCATCGGCAAAAGCTCGCAGTGAGGGCAGCCGCCGTCAGCGAGCGCGAGCGCTGCGTGATCTTCGCCCAGGCAGGAGACACAAATAACGTGGCGGTCTCCCTCGGTGAGCGGGGCTCGGCACGAGCCACAGGATGGCATCTTGATAAAGACGCGGCTCTTTTAGGGGTGAGTGTTCGGGGAACACTGCACACACACACACAGAACAGAGCAGGTAAAGGATATGAAGCGCCGGAAAGCGCAGCAGGTACGGCAGTAGAGGCGGCGAAGGCCAGCGGCTTCAAGGGCTCGTCCCGCTGAAAAGCTTGCCTCGACGACGCTTGCTTCTCCGTGATCCAGCGATGCGTGAGCTTCGCTGAAGAGATGAAAATCAGTTGAATCAGCCTACTCGAGCTCCTTTTATAGGGGATGGCCACACCCGTTTCGGCGGGATGTGACGAGGAGCGCGCGAAGCGCTCTCATTGGTCTGATATTGCATCAGCCCTCGCTCGATAGGCTCATGCAGTTGCCGCAGAACAGCCAATGAGTGAGCGAGCCGTCTCGCCATGGCTGTGCACTGCTGCAATGCGTTTTACAAATATGAAAATTAAGGATAATTTTGCTTCAGTATTTCGTGAAAAGAGACTTTTCCCGCAGCGTTCTACGAACGCAGTACGAGAGAACTCTCGTAAGAGAACTCGAATGACATCATATTTAATTATCTGTATGATTTAAATGTTCACCTATTTTTCTGTTCAAGGGTCTCACTTGGTTGCCATGGCAGTGATCTCTCGGTCGTGAATAACTTCATTCATACAACTTGAGAGTAATGTCAGGTGTACGCTGGCAGCTGAGAAAGATTCTATGCTCAAAAGTCAACAACAAAATATCAAGTGTGATTGAGGTATCTTATCGGTATGCTGTCACCTTACTTCAGGTAAGTATTGTACTGAGATTTAATAAGATAAAAAAAAAAAAAATAATAATAATAATAATAAAAAATATATATAAAAATTCACCATAAGTATCTCTTTAAGGCAGGGCATTTATTTCTCTTCCGTTAACACTGGCCATAGTCGAAGAGTGCATATCCGTTCAGATTTGGACATTTGGAATAGCAAAGGTCAGATATATTACCAACATTACTCAGACTCCGTCCATTCGCACTTCACCGAAATTATCTTATAGCGGCTGCTAACATTTCTGGTTCGAAGTGGTGGCAAATTTATGTTGTATGTGCTAACGAAGCTCGGTTGCATCACTAAGGCAGATCTTGTTAGACGATCATGCTATTCCCGAGACGTTCAGCTGGCAATCAGTAGTCTCCAATTTCATGATTAAGGTCACACACGTGCATTCCTGACCACTGCAATGCCATAGCTACACACTGTAGTCTTCAGGCGGCTCTGCCTTTCAGCAACCCTTATCCATCACTCTGCCCTCCACTAACAGTGATCAAATAAATTAGTCACTCTGCTTAATCCAGCTAGACAGTTTATCACTGAAGATGTGACTCCCTACACCTTAAAAGCTTAAATTTCTGCAGAATTGATTATATGTTTCGCTTTTCTTTCAGATTCCTTATTTCTTATCCGGATCACGGCCGGTTGTTCCTTCCTTTTCTACAATTAGTAAATTGATGTGTGGTGGGTCTCAGTGTCCCCATGGCGTGTGAGGGGTTTGGCTTGGAATGTCCTAAATATATTTCATATCCTATGCTGGAATTGTTATTGAGGGTGAGTAAAGCGCATGGTTTTGTCGTCCCTTTGGATGCAGTCGAGCTGCTGCTCCCGGAACAGGGCTGGAGTTCAACAGCTCATTTTGCAGCTTTGATTACCTCTCACAGACATTATCAAAACTTCTAGCTTATAGTCAAACCAAGTCAGCCAAAGATGGAGAGACTCAAGAAGCATCAACATGTAGACCCCATTTCCGGATGGTTAGGTGATGTATCATGTAGCTTATGCGTAGTATCTTCTAGTATTGAATAGCTCATTCTCTTTGTTATGCTATAAATCATATTCCGGGAGCTGAATGTATAACTTTATGGTTTGTGATGCCACTAATCCAAAGGATGCAGCACAATCCCTCTCAGCATTGTTGTAGTCCTTAAAAAGCGATCTCTTTAAATTAAATCTTCATGCTTTAACTTTGTGCATTGTAACTTTGCAGTTGTTGTTTATGCTTTAACAGTAACATTACAGAAAAGTGAAATCCATTTAACCCCCCTTTATTACCTCCCATCCATATTGGTTTCTTTTCCCATTTTCATATTCAGATCGTATCCATGTATAACTATGTTCATGGCTCTTCAGATTCTCTTCAGATCTAACACTCTGATCTTGCCCTAGGTCCTTTTTCTGATTCACCTTCTCCCCTAATTCTTTACTCTTAAGCATATCAACCGACTCTCAAGTTCTGGTATCACATCAACAATTTCTAAAATTAGCAATACATTTTGTCCCTTCTCTTCTGATTACATTCCTAAAAATCTGTGCTAGATTCTCAGATCTCTTTCCCTATTTTCCTACCTATGAAACATCTCTTTTAAGCCTGGTTTAAGACTCATCTAGTTCTGTCCTCAAGCTGAAGTTATCTCCCCTCCAGTATAACGGTCATTCATTTAGGATTGGGGCTGCCACTACAGCAGCTGAACGTGGCATTTCTACTTCAGCTTTCAAGATCCTGGGCAGATGGTCTTCCTCTGCATTCAAGTCTTATATAAGATCCTATTCTAAAACTATTCTTCAAGCCCAGCAAGCTCTACAATAACCCAAAGGTAAATAACTACGCAACTACTGGTGGTGGTGTCATAATCTTATTTCCTTCATCCTGTTATTATTCTAGCTAGCACTCCTCAATGACTATCTAGTCAACTATTATGTGTGGCCTAGCGGCTCTGTTCAATGTGGCCTCGTCTCTATGTGGCTGTAGCAGCCGTCGTGCCTTTGTTACATGTTCGTCAATTGATAATAATAAATAAATAATTAAAAAAAAAAAAAGGCTATTTTATGCGATATTCATGTTCTATGTGGTCTACTGTGACCGTGTAGCCTAATGTGGCTGTCCCGTGGTCTTGTGGCCATTAAATATGGCAGGTTCTGTGTGGCCTAGTGGCTCTGTCTTGTTGGCCTCGTCCAGTGTGGCTTAGCAGCCTTGTGGCCCGGTGGGCCTCGTCTCTGTGGCGGTCTCATGGCTTCGTGGTACCATGTCGCCATGTCCTATGTTCGGCCTCCAGGCTGTGGCCCTTATGGCCTCGTTCTGTGTGGCTTTGTGGCCGTTGTCTGTACGTCTCGTCTATGTGTGGGCTTATGGTTTGGAACCCTTTATGTTCTGTGTGGTCTACTGTGACCGTGTAGCCTAATGTGGCCTTGTCTCGTGGTCTTGTGGCCTTCATGGCATGGTTAAATGTGGCCTAGTGGCCTTGTACTCAAGTATGTCTGTCTACGTGTGGCATTAGTGGCCTTGTGGCCACGTGGGCCTTGTGTACATGTGGGGCTTGGCGCCTTGTGGCATATGTTTGCCTTGTCCTTTTAAAAAGATGCCTGAATGGCCAGTGGCCCCCTTGGGGCAGAGGTTTAATGTGGCTTAGATGCCGTAGTCTTGTGTGGTTTGTCTTTATGTGGCTCTAGTGGCTCTGTCTTGTCCTTAAAAGATGCAATGGTGGCCAGTTGCCCCCCCGGGGCATAGGTTTCGTGATCTTAAAGCTGTTGCATCCCGTAAAAAAAAAAAAAAAAAAAACCTTATGTGTTGTCCAGTCTTACCTCGTCTCTTTGTGGCATTAGCGGCCGTTGTGGCTTAGTAGCCTCGTCTCTGTGGTCTATTGTGGCCGTGTGGCTCATTAAAGCCTCGTCTCTGTGGTCTATAAAGGCCATGTGGTCCAATGAGGCCAGAGTCTGTGTTATGCTCAGCCCCAGGTGGCTGCTATATGTGGTCCAAGGAGGCCTGTTTATTATTTTGCCAAGGCGGCTGTCTGTGTGGTCCAATGTGGCCTTGTCTATGCAAGCCAAAAGCGGCATTGCCGGTCCAATGAGGCCTTGTCTCTGTGTTTTCCTAGGAGTGAACTGGCAATTAAAAAATAAATATATAAATAAATAAAATAGAATACTTTTAAATTAACAAATAAAAACATAGTTATTTTAGAATTATCTGTCCTTCTCCCTTATTAAACTTTAGGCACGCTGTATTTTCACATCTAATTTGTATCTTCACCATTTGTTTCTTCCTTCTCTATTTTTCAGGAACCCCAGGACTCTAGACTGGTGGGTATACTCAGTTACCATCTTTTGGGGGTTGGCGTGCCCCGTCCCAGTGTAGTCATACTCCACCTATTTTTGGGGGTCGGCTGCGCCCCTGCCTTCATCTTTAGGCAGGAATTGCAGATCCGATACTCTCGGATTATGCACTACGGACGGGGCCTACGCCAAATGACTTTGTAGTTTATCAGCTTGCTGAGCTGTCAATAAATGTATGGTTTATTGAAATAACTCTCCCGAGTCTTTCTGGTAGAAATGAAAGCTTTAGCATAAGTTCTGCTGGGAAGACTCAATTACTACGTCACTTATTGCCTTCACTTCTATCCAATCATATTCTTATGCTCACTGTATAAAAGCACGGTACTTACACATGTTTGAGTTCGCAGATACTGAAGCGACGATTACCCCCATCCTCCCCACCACCACCAGGATGGTCCCGTCCATACCTCCCAGGGGGGGTCGGCTGCGCCCCTGCCTTCATCTTTAGGCAGGAATTGCAGATCCGATACTCTCGGATTATGCACTACGGACGGGGCCTACGCCAAATGACTTTGTAGTTTATCAGCTTGCTGAGCTGTCAATAAATGTATGGTTTATTGAAATAACTCTCCCGAGTCTTTCTGGTAGAACTGTAAAAAGTTGATAATTCCTCTTTGGCGGCTCATGCTAAGCGATTTTCAGATTGCTGATAGCGATTGGAATTTGGTAATTGTCTGCCTAATTCAATTCTAATTCAAGCATGCGCCCTTAAAATAGCATATGAATAACATGCGCAACGCGCCACTGACTTTAAACTATTTTTTCCTGGTTAGTGGTGCAATTGTTTTCTAAACCTGCAAAATAGCATGAAGGAACGTTTGCGCCGGAACACGCCTCTTCTTTGCGCTGAACCGCCCTGGGGAGCGCAAGTGTATTTCCTAACTTACCGACGTGCGTCTGTGGAGGGAAAAGTCTGCTTTGCGCGGGTGCAAAATAGGAATGATACATGCATCGGTGTACAAAGTCAATTGCGCTGGGTGCAAGATAGGGCCCTTCATCTTTAAAGGGAAAATCTGCATGGACATTCAATTGCAAAATAACAACAGTATGTTTTGCATCTTTAAGACATGTATGTCATGTATATACTCATACAGTATAACCTTTGCTGTAAAGCGACCTTGAGCTCTGTAAAAGTGTTATAAATACAAGCTAGAAACTTTAATTAGCATCTTTGAACAGCAGCACTTTTTCCGCGAGCCAGTGAATTGTGTGTTGTGGGAAGCGTCACCTCTACAAGACACATATTATTTGTTCATTTGCTCTGCCTAACTGCAAAAAGTGAAACAGTGAAGCAGATATTCTGTTGAAATGTTTCAGCCATCGGTGCAATAGAGCACTGGACCCACAAGTACAGACACAGACCAAAGTGATTTGCACTCTTATTGCTTAAGTGATTATTTCACTGTATGGCCCTTTTGTAAAATAAATTGTGCATCTGTGATTCTAGATGGAGATTTTTGTTTTGTGCAGTTCAGGAAGTTAATCAAATCTAATGCTGTTCACAATTTGGGCAACAAAATGTCATTAATAATTATCGCAAATGTGTAGAGTGATAAAAATGAATGAAATAGTTTTGCAGAAACTAAAGCTGAAATGCGAGAATCAGTGAGGTTTGTTCTTGTGTGTCAAGTACAGGTGAGCTTTCATTTACTATATTTGATGTGCTCTGTATGTGCATTGATAAATGTTTATATGTGAATAGTAGCCTAATTATATCTGTTCATCATGTAAATCAATCATGTCTCTTCAGAAGATTTGGATTAAATCTTGCCAGAAAACGAATCTTCCAAGTTAAAGAGAAGCATCTCCATAGCATGATGCTGTGGCTGCCACCATCGTGATTCATGGCAGGGATTAAGTTTCTGATAAGAAGTGTCTGTCTCGCCAAACATGCCATTTAGTCTGATGGCCAAAAGCTTGATTCTTGTCTCTCCAGAAAAAGCCTTCTTCCAGCTGACTTCATAGTCTGCACATACCCAGACAGCAGTTTTTATATGCACAGCCTCTCCATTCTCCTTCAGCTGAGATCACTTTCTGCCTTGGTAATCTTCTATACATGCTTTGAGCTTTTCAATTTCTAACTTCTAACTTCTTCTTGATATAAGCTGACCCATAATACTGACTCAAAATGAATTGGACTCCCCAGATTTATAGCACAGTCCATTTTAACATCTTGTTTAACATTTATGACTTCTAAAACAAATGCACCAATGATGATCACATCACACCCCTTTCCATCAAAGGGGGTGAATACTTATACATTAGCGATTTGTTGTTTCTTTTTTGGTAAACTTTTTGATCAACTTTTTGGACCAAAATGTTATGAAAAGATCTAGCAGGCATTAAATATTTGTCCAATTTTCTTTATTTCTCTGCAAACAAAACTTCTTATATGGCCCTAAATGAATCCACTGGTGACCACTGAGCTTTTCATAATCTACTTGCCATTCATAAGGCCCATATATCTGCATGCCATCTTTCGAGATGGTGTTGTCTTCTAAAGCTGCCACCATAATCTATGTTATTGCCAGAGAGGAGTAGGTACTTCGATTCGCAGAAGAGTATCATTTTCATACAGTATAGATGATAAACTTGTTTTTCATCTTCTGCAAAGTCCCAAGGCCTTCAGGTATGGCTGTTTTGTTGCTGTGCCTTGGAGTGATTCCCGACCTTGATGGAATCTGCCGTGGCCCGCCTCCAGCTATTCTCTATGAACAAGCCCACCCAATGTGCCGCAGGAGAGATATGTATCTGATCACATATGTAGCCCGTCCTGCTTCCTCTATTACTCCAAAGGAGATGTTATCACAGCCACATGAATTCCTTCATGTCCTTCGGGTGAGACGTTAAACCGAGGTCCTGACTCTCTGTGGTCATTAAAAATCCCAGAATGTCCTTCGAAAAAAAGTAGGGGTGTAACCCCGGCATCCTGGCCAAATTTGCCCCTTGGCCTTTGTCCATCATGGCCTCCTAATCATCCCCATAATACTGATTGGCTTCATCACTGTCTCTCCTCCACCAATAAGCTGGTGTGTGGTGGGCGTTCTGGCGCAATATGGCTGCCGTCGCATCATCCAGGTACATTGGTGATGGTTGAGGAGATTCCCCCTTCTATGTAAAGTGCTTTGAGTACCCAGAAAAGCGCTATATAAATGTAACAAATTATTTTATTATAATTTTTATTACATGGCATGTTGATGTATATATTTACCTTTAAGTGAAATAGTTCTTCACATACCTCATTTACTACTATATAATGCTACTATACTTTTCAGTATTAGCCGAAGAAACATTGTTTCTCTAAGAGCTCATCTATATATTTAGAAGTAGTAATAGTAACACTTAACACTTTTTTTTTCAAAGTAATGCATTTATTCAGCAAGAACACACTAAATTGCTCACAAGTATAGTAAAGACATTTATGTTACAAAATATTTATATTTCAAATGTAGCAAATTATCTCAACATAAATATTAATATTCAATCATAACTTGTAATAATTAATTATGAATATTTGGATCAGTTAATAGAATTACTTTAATGTAATAAAATTGATATTACAGTCAATCACCCTATCCGTCCCGTGAACACTCAGTGTTAATTGTTTATTAATTCTAAGAAATGTTCATTTCCGGGGGAGGGAAATTTATTTCTTACTGTACATTACTACTAAGAGCCTGTAGTCAGAGAATTAGAACCAAATACGTATTGTGCACAAGTTTTATTAACTAAATCACAAACACAACTAATCTAAACATATACACATTCGCACAATCACACATACATGGGTAAAATAGAAAGTGACAGGATAAAACCGTAAACAGGGAATGAAGCTATGGAAAAGATTAATCTAACTATGAAAATAACCATCAGCTTATTATTTTCAGATCACCTCATTCAATGTATACTTGCATGGCCTTTGCAGTGAAAGCATTTCGTGTAGTTCCAAAAGAATACTTCTGATGGTTCCATGAGTTTCAAACAATTTCTTCTGTGTTGAATGAAGAAATGGCGATGAATTTGCAAGGTTTGTTTGACTCTGTTCTGCTTGAAAGTTCTCTTTGTCTCTATGAGCACATGGCTGGAGTGCAGATTGTTGCCTGCCAGCCCTAGTCTGTAGAGGCCACGCCGAGCAACCAGGAGAAGGGAGGAAGTCAGAAGAGTTGATGGTTGTCTATTCAGTGATAGTAAAGTTGCAGTATTCTTCTGAGTTGGGATAAAGAAATTACAGTCTGACTCTGTTGGGAGAGTGAAATCGTAGCAGGCTGTGGTCAAGGCCTGTCGGCGCCCATGAGCCCCTGTGGGGGTCCCCACAGACATCAACTCGAAGAAGCAGCAGTAGAGGCCAGAAAAAAGAAGAGGGAGGGTCACTGTGAATTTGTCTCTAATAAAGAATGAGAAAAGTCCCACCTTTCCAGGTTTGCTTGACCAATGAGAAAGGTGGAATTTCCAAGCGGGAAAATTCCTCTGTTGGCAATTTATTGATCTTTTGTTTCAAGCGTGCTCATTTGCATGTGCAGCTGGATTGGTTGCTGATGAAGAAACTATGAAAGCTTCTTTTGATACTAATATGTTGCGCAGCTATCAACCTACCATATACACACGATCATTTCGATCTTCAAAGTACCAATTTATAGAGACCAAACATTGTATAGGTGAGGTTGACCTTTGACCGTTGGTTCGATCATAAAATATACAGTATCAAAAAATAATATAATTAAAAGACACTACAAAAGACAGTAAATCATTCACACAATGTTCTGGGATGCATGTTCATTTATAGATCAATTCGTCTATAAATGAAAGCAGGAAAGTCTGTTTTAAGTGGTTGAACTCATGACCACATTTTTAACTGCGATAAAACCATCTTATCTGATGGTGGTCATGGTTCTATATATCCCAGAGTGAGTTTTAAAAATTATTTGTTAAATTTTGTCTCAGTCGTTACACAAAGCAGTGTTGTTCTTTGTGCCTTTATTCCAAATGAAAGAGGAGTTTGGAACAAGAGACCAAAAGTCTTTGTTGATTTTCATCCTTACAAATGTTTTTCACAGTGATACTGGTGTAATAACTATTGATTTCATAGTGATTGTACTGGTGTTTGAACAGATGCTCTGATGTTTGAATTCGTTCAGTTAGTCAAATCATATTTGTGACTCTAAATCTGTCCCCTGCGGTGAGCTGTACTAAGATGAAACCGTCTCCTTATTGGAATAAAACACCAGCTGAGAACCCTGTTTTGCCCCCTCCTGATATTTTGGAAAAAATCCATCCACAGTTGATCTCACAACCTATATGTGGGCAACAGATCTTACACCTCCCGGAGCAGCCATTAAGCCAAATGGTAGCACTCCCCCCTGAGATAGGCCTTGTAGCAACCTTTTTAGGAACACTTCAGCCTCCTAGGATGCACTGTAATTTGAGAGCATCTCCACGGGAAACATCGGAGCTGTACACACATTCCTAAAGCACTCAAGCCATGCTGTTCTGTTAGTCATGGTCATTTTGGTGTCAAAAAGTTTTTGAGGTTTGTGTCACATCGTCCTTTAGAGTCTACAAGAGGAAAATCACACTTACTGTTATATGATACTGCTGCACTTGTATTGAGCTGTAGCTGTAGTTTACAGAAGGACTCCAAATTAGCATTAGCATTCCAAGAAGCCTCTCCACAGTCCTTACCGAAGCCTATTGATCGAATCTGAGGCTGTAACCCGTGACGTAACTGCTTCAGCAAAGCCTAGTGAAAAGGTTTTCGGTGGCTCAACTTTAGGTCACATCCGCAGGGACACAGCCAGACTGTATGGATCAATACAGGAGCTTCACAGATTATGTCCATTGATTTTAGCATGTGGACCGTTGCTTCGTTCAGAGCATGACTGAGATTGTACATGTCGGATTGTGTTTGCAGGAGCGGAGGGTGCAGTGTTCAGTAACTCAGTGGAGACCCCGCATGTGAGGGCTGAGCCCTTCAAAGAGTTACGGTAAGACAGTTAAAAAAAATATGATGTCATTATTGATTTCTGGATTCTGATTAGGTGTTCCATCCAAGGTGTTTTCATTTTCTCTAACTACACTGTTATTACATGTCCAAATATTTCAGTTATAAAATAATGTAATGATGTTCAGTTATTCACTTTATAGGCTATTATTATTTTTAGTATTGTTAATAATTAATTAACAGTTTATGACATGAAAGAAATGTTCAATTGGTTTTATAATGCACTATATAGTAACCTATACATATTTTAAATTAGCATTGTTCATATGTAATTAGTGTAATCATGAACTGATAGTTAATAGAGACCCAATTTCAAGTAAGACCCGATTTGTTATGACAACGGAAGCCACTGATTATAGTTTATAAAGCTTTAAATAAGAAGAAGAATATTTGTGTAAGTCATTATGGCTTTTTATTTAGAGTTTATTTAGACAGTTTGGAAAGTAGAAAGTATAACAAATTTTGGTGTAAACTAAATTTGGTGTCATTTGGTGAGGAGAAAAAAAATGTCAATAGGCTAGGATAAATAAACTTCAAGATATTCTCTAAAAAGATCTTCATATCTTACACAATTTTCTTTCTCAAATAAATGTATCTTGTTTAAAGAATGTTAAAATTATGGCAGATACAGATAAGTTGATAATTACTTTTATGTTATGGCTGATTGATAATTGGCTGATATATACCATTTAGTCTAAATAAGTAAACAATATATACCATTTAGTCCTAATAAGTAAACAATATGTACCATTTCGTCTAAATAAGTAAACAATAAAACCTAAAATTAATCATTTTAAATGCTACGAGTGAATTTAGTAATTTTATTTAATTATTAGAATATTTTAACAATTTACTTTAACTGAGCAGTAAATTACAGCAAATATATTCTAAATAATTACATGTATTTATTTTTATGTATAAATAAAAAACAGGGGAAATTATTAAATATCCGATCCAAACAATATTGGCTGATAGTGTTAAAAAAAAAATCTAATATTAGTATATAACCAACATGGTACTGATAGCATGTGCTTGGTTTAAGTATTTGTTTTATTTTTTACTGAGAAAAAATACTGATTACTAAAATCAAAATGCTATTTTGCTGTGTTTGTGTGTGTTTGTGCTTGCATCTAAAGCCATGACACTGATGAAAATTATGAACCATTTAAGAACACTTTAGGTATCTCGCTAAAGCGGGTTTTTTTTTTAAATATGCTGTTTATAGATCTGCATCTGCTAGTATTATCAAAATCATTAACAGCAAGCCCTTCACTAAAGTACAGCTGCAGAAGACGCCACATCCAGAGGCATGCTACCGAGCTGCATAGGGAGATGATTGCACGTCGATTGCAATTTCCCACACAGAGCGTAATGATCAAAGATTGCGGGGAAAAATGATTCTTTTCCAGCAAGCACTACACATGTCTCTGTTGAAAGCTACAAAGGAAGGAAATAAAGCATGACATTTGTACAAATTCCACTTACCCCTAAATTTAGGATTTTAGCGTATGCGTCTGGCTGACAGCAGATTATAGTGCACCTCTGTAAGCTGTTTCTGACAGCAGAGAGGAAAGGGGGGGGGGGGGGCAAAATTTGTATTACCATCTTTTAAATGCATCACTATCCGTTGTAAACACAGTCGCATGGAAATTCGGAAACCTATCCTACACTGCTTATTTGAGAAACACCCAAATGGATGTTTTGGTACAGACATGATATTTCAATACTATCTTGTCTAAGGTACTCGTATAACAAACAGGATGTCAGTGCTCTGTGATTTTAATGCTTTACAGTTGCTTTGAATAGAGTTTTTGTCCTTTTCTAAGCTTTCGAAGGCAGTCTAAATCCAGACAAATGTTCCCTATTATTGCAGGCTTTTTAAATTCAATCAGATACATTGTTCCACGGTTATTATTGGTCAGCGTTATGGTGGGAGAAGATAAGAGTTATAAATTAGACTGATGTCATTGTCGTGTAATAATGGTTTGGATAAAATTCCAACCTCCTCCAACACGCCGCTTCCTAAGATCAGGCCGCGCATTATGAGAGTTCTTGAGGGGATAATCGCTCTTGCTCTTTGCTCTGAAAGCTTTGAGCAATTACACCCAATTTAAGTGTTATTTTCTGCCTTTGTCGCCAAATGTCACAAACAAAATATGTCCCTGGTCTCTGCGTAGTATCTGAGGCCTCTTTGGAGAAAGTGCTGGCGCTGTAAAGTACAGTTTACCCGTGGTGAAGCTACTCATTAAGACCAGGGCTCGATCCAAGTAATGTTGTATACATGCAGACAAAGGAAGATCAATGTGCGTGTCGCTGGCACCTCCTTTCTGTCCTGATCGAAGCCTGGATGCTCATCAAAATCTAATTAAAGTAGATTCTCATTAACTAAAACAAACACGTGAAGTGCAATGCCAATACCCCAAGCAGTAGGCGAACATGAACGGCAGAGCATTGGCAACTGGGTCAGATATGGCACTGAATGCACATTTAGCAGGAAATAATGAGCAATAAATGGCCGGTGGGGAGACGGGCTCCTCGTGTACGGCCCGCGCACACACAAACACATTACTGGCCCATTCCTGTCTGTTCTGCTGATGGAGCAAGCAGAAGTAAAGCCACAAGCACAGACAGGTGTCGTGGCTTATCAAGCTTTCTGTGATGAACAAGGACAACAGCACTGACAGCCATCAATCAAAATAAGGGGTGAAATCTCCCTGAATAACTGTTAACAGTACTGTGTTTAAAGGGATAGTTCACCCCAAAATTAGAATTTTGTCATCACCTACTCACCCTCAAGTTGATCTAACCCAGTCTGAGGACACAAAAGAAGATATTTTGAAGAATGTTGGTAATCAAACATTTGACGGTAGCCATTGACTTTCATGGGGGAAAAAAAATACTATGGAAGTCAATGGCTACCTTCAACTGTCTGGTTACCAACATTCTTCAAAATATCTTCTTTTGTGTTCAACAGAAGAAACAGACTCATACAGGTTTGGAACAACAGGAAAGTGAGTAAATGATGACAGAATTTTACATTTGAAATATCCCTTTAACTACTTCAGGAGAAAATGTAACAGACAAAAAATTGTTTTGGAGAATTCATGGAGTTTGTCATGTTTTATCATTAAAGGGAAAGTTCAAGCAAAAATCGTTCCAAAGTCTTTCCTTCATCTTCAGACCACAAATGAAGATATTTTTAATATCATCTCATTATTCTTGTCCATCCACTGAAAGACCACATAAACAAATTTTAAAGTATTACATGTAATAAAGACGTTAAAAAGTACTGTATATGAATCCATTGATTTAATCCATGTTTTCTGAAGAGACATAATACTTTATATGATGAACAGATATAAATTAGGCTTTTATTATAATATAATATAATATAATATAATATAATATAATATAATATAATATAATATAATATAATATAATATAATATAATATAATATAATATAATATAATATAATATAATGATGCTCCTACCCGCAACCCTACAGTACACTGTAAAAAAAAAGTAAGATTCAACTAATTTTTTTCAGTCTGTTTAATGTAATTTAAGTTGAAATGACTTAAGCATTTAAGTTAATTGCACCTTACAGATTTTTTAATATAGTGTAAGGAGGATAAGTGGTTTAGAGAATGGATGGATAATACTTCTAAAAATTACTTTATGTAAAATCAGTTCGATGCTTTAATCATTTTCCTAAAGTGTTTAATTTCTTGATTAATCTTTATTTGTGGGCTTGCCTTAGTAAACCATACAATAAGGTCATTTAAAGGATCTGTAAGGTTTTTTTTTTTTTTACTTTCTTTCTTTCTTTTTATTAGTATGCCTAAAATGTCCCTATTACTTGACAGACAGGCTCTGTAAGTTATGAAAAAGCATCTGCTGGTACTGTAGGTCCTATAACTACCAGCAATGGAAAATCTGAGGCTCATTCATGAAAAACACAAGTCTACAAGGGGAGTCTCTCATTGGCTCTCTGTCACAAAAACCAACCCAAAAGCTATAAAAGATATTAAGGGCGTAACGGTACATGTATTTGTCCCAAACGGTCACATTTTCTGTGCATACAGTCAGAGGATGAACACAGTCAGTCACAGGTGATCCACACTCCAATCCAGAAGGGGGCGTGCACGGTAATGCAACGCTGTTTGCTAACCTCCATAACAGGAAAAAGAGCAGAAGAAGATCAGATGGTCTATGCACCAACCCAAAACAAGAGTTCAGATGGCACACAAGAGCTTGCTAGTATAGCCTATGCGCTCAGTTCCCTTTCAGTAAGTCACGTTCGATGCAAATCAGTTCAAATATCGCACACCAATATGCATTGGCTAATTTAGTTTACACTCAAAGGTAATTGGGCTCTCAGGTGAGATCCCAATTCGTCAGTTCCGTTCTGACGTAACGTCTTCATTCCCTCCTTTGGGGATCGAGGGTTATATACGTAACCGAGATTATTGTTTGGTTCACGCTCCACTAACTGGCAGAAAACGGCATTCTGTTGTTTTCTTTATTTTACAAAAACAATGTTTTTATTTTCATTTTGAGTGTACAGAATGATGTCTATGATGATCTGTATGACCATAAATGACAGAGTATTTTAAGTTTTTTCCGCCGATATAATGAGGGGAGTGGGCAGACGACATCATCCAGATGCGACAATCACCATAACTAGGCAGAAAAAGGAGTGCAAAAACTAATCTCTACACAAGTTTTCTTTTTCATTATTCTATTTTGTACTTTTATAACACAAGAGATACTTTTCAGTTTTGTTGCTGATTGTGACCAAATAACTTTTTTTTTATTTATCAGCCCTACAAAAAAAAGACAAGAGTGCATTCTGTTTACTGCTTAGTGTTTAATACACTAAATGAGGCTGTTCTGCACCAACTACCTCAGGGGGACTAAATAACTCTAGGTGGAACAAACTGTAATTTCCACTACTGTCTGTTCAAAATAAATGAAAAGAAACCTAGCATTGGGGATTCGTTGCTTTTTGCTGTTGTACCGAACACATATCGAACCGTGACCCCAAAACCGAGGTACGTTCCGAACCGTGATTTCCTAACCCTGTAGTCTGAAACAATGCTTAAACAAGCATAAGCTTGTTTGGACCCAAGATGAGGTCTGACCATTATGTAAGTCAATCAATCACAGTTTGTTTTGTACAGACCAGTGTGCATCTAATAAATGATTCACTCAAGAACAGTGAGCAAGTTTACTTCAAAAATGGTGCCGCAAACTTCACATACTGTTTCACATTTTGTGCGCCTCATGCATCAGACATTCACCCAATGGTCCGTGGGCATGACGTCTGAGTCTGAGACTACTTTAAGCTGGTCTTAGCTGCTTTAAGATGGACTATTTCAGCTGGTACAGATAAAAAGCCACAAAGCCTCTGTAAAATCAGCCAACAAATCAGCCTGACCATGCTGGGAGACCATTTAAGACTACCAAGCCAACAGTGCCTGATTCTTTTTTGGAGGACTCTTAAAAGCATGAAATGGACATGGGTTTTCTTGGAAATTGATATTTTTAATTGTCTGCTGCCTTTTACATCAGGTTGTGGGTCCTGCACTAGCCAAACAAGTGTCATTGAGGCAAATGAGAATGCTAACAGATAGCTATCCCCTGGGTATTATAAACCTTCTTGTATTTACTGACAGTGCCTTTAAATTCTTCACACGACAAAGACTTGGCATGACACTTTATCCCCAAGTTTTGCGATTTTAATCTTTGAGTCGAGACTCTCGGACATCATCAATGTTTGAAGAGTTTTTTGGGCCCTATTTTAACGATCTAATGTCTCGTTTCCACTGAGCGGTACGGTACGGTACGGTACGGTATGGTACGGGTCGGTAAACCATGAATCGGCTAGCGTTTCCACTGCCAACATTACCCTTACTTGATAGGCGTGGTGTAGTAGCCGGAAAGAAGCGATCGACGTCATTTTCGCGCGAAGAAGAAAGCACATAAACAACAATGGATGACATACAGCAGATCTGGTTCTTGCTTCTCGGCATGTTTGTCACAAGAAGCCAAGCGCCGCCGCCGACATTAGGCGTTTCTCAATTGCAAGTACGCAAAGTCCGGACTTGCCAAGTCCAGCTCAGGAGAATCACTCCCGACCCGAGGACGCGAGTCCGGTAATTCTGCAAATGGAACAGCGCGTTCTTCAAAGCGTCAGTCAGCTCGCTCTGCTACTCCGGTTATCTCTGTATGTACATTTTAGGCAACAATAAAACTAAATATGTTATAAAACACCACACTGCCTCTACGTTTTCATTTAAAGAAATCTTAAACATTATAGCCACACAAATGTGGTTCAGGCAACGCGTTGATTATATTCACTGCATGTAACGTTAGCCTATTTATAACAATATATATTTTGTTTAAATACAATTTTAACGAAAAGAGGCAGGGTTGTGTTATATATATATAACACAAACATGCCTCTTTTCGTTTAAATTTTAAAAATATTAAACTTATTATGGTTCAGGCAATATGTGCATTTGTACTCTGATCATCTTCAATGTAATAAAATAAAAAATTACAAAACTCTTTATTACAAAAATTTACGTCTCTTTTTGTTAAATTTTAGTTTTATCAATAATAGCCATTATAAAAGTATATGTAAAAAGTACAAGAAGCTATACAATAAGAAATAAAGCAAACAATTCAGTCAAACATACAAAGTCAGCGCTCTAGTCTAACGATACAACGGTAAAGTTAAATAGCCTAAATATAAAGTTATGAAATTTCACTTTGCCCTCAGTTCGGCCAGGGAACAAATTATAGATTCACAAGACCAAAGATCGCCGGTTAGGTCTACACAAGACGAATTATATCTCATGTTTAACCACTACAGAGATGTCAGAGTCAGCAGCAAACGTCAGAAGGACCAGCCGAGGAAAGGCTGTTCCAGGCGGGGTACATGAGCGCCGAGCGCCTGGTGATTGCATGGAGCTCAAATTTTCATAAATCTTTATAAAAAAAAAACACAGATTTGAGCTTTAAACAACTACATTCTCGCCTGAAAAACTCTTAAAATTACATTTCGTGACACAGTAACAGTAGTATTATATTAAACTGTATATTAAAAAATGTTGCTTCTTATGTTGTCATTCCACTTGTAGCACGCGCAAGTGACGATTCTCTGTCAACCAATCAACGTCCTGCAGTGAGTCTAGCTCCACCTTTACCGTACCACTGTGCTAGGTACCACAACGGAAGGGTACCCAAAAAGTGGTACAGTACGGTTCGGCATTTTGGTACCATTCACAACTTTTTATAGTGGAAACACAAATAAATGCGTACTGTTCCGTACCGTACCGTACCATACCGCTCAGTGGAAACGAGCCATAAGCGCATGGTCTAAAGCGTACGCCGTGCCAGGCGCATGGTCTAAAAGGGTTGTCCCTATTCTCTTAATGAGTAATGGGTGTGTTTTGGGATTTCCGTGCGTTAAACCAATCAGAGTCTCATCTCCCATTCCCTTTAAATGCCAGTTGTGCTCGCACCATGACGGATTCGCTATTTACATGACGGAATTTGATAGTGGAAAGACCAAACGCGTCTCCAGAGCGCAAACGGATATGCTCGTGCTCGAGGTTAAAGCGTGCAAGCAGACCATCTATGAGACAAACCGGATTCCACCATATCTTTATGTACACAATAATAATCTTTTACATTGTAATCCTTTTATTTTAAATATTTGGCATGTTTGTTTTAATATTAAAAAATATTGTGTCATTAACTTTAGACCAGGTTTCAGTTGGTCAATGGCGCAGTCTATTTCTGTTGCCTCAAAATAGCAACGCGCCAACAATGCGCCAGAACACACCTCGTTTTCAGACCAGCTCGCCCATGGGCGCGCAAATGGGCCCAAATGCATTTGCTATTCAAACAACGTGGCACAGGACGTGAAAATGATAACTGCGTCAGGCTGAAGCTAGCAAAAAACTCTTGCGTCACGCTTGGCGCTGCATTGCGCCGGGTGTATGATAGGGCCCTTTGAGTTTTGACTGATGCTTGATTATTTTTTTAGATATGATGTTTTTCATATCCCAGCGTCTTTCTTGACTGAATATGAAATGGAATTTTGACCCTTTGTTTTATTGTTTTGCATGACATGCTCTCAATCCGGGCTGAAGTAAAATTCACTCCCTTTTTCATTAGATTGAAAGGCTTTTCAGATAGCAATTTGGAATTGTGTGGCTTTCAGCACAAAACGTTTTTGTCTTTGTAATTCTACGTTGTCAAT
This sequence comes from Scardinius erythrophthalmus, assembly GCF_964197995.2. Taxonomy (NCBI): domain Eukaryota; kingdom Metazoa; phylum Chordata; class Actinopteri; order Cypriniformes; family Leuciscidae; genus Scardinius; species Scardinius erythrophthalmus. Next base: position 27,715,451 of record NC_138237.1, on the reverse strand, counting down.
ACGGATTTAACATTTTATTATTCAATTCCTTTCCCATAAGGCAAGAGTGAGAAATAATCACACTTTTAAGACACTGGACTGTGGCAGGTACAGGCTGACTGTGGAAAATTTGCAGTCCATAAAAGTTGGAAAGACAGTGAGTATAAATGGAGAAAGAGGCATACAGTGAAACAATAGGCCATAAAACACATTTTATAGTGTGCATGTAATATAACAAGAGCGCTTCTGTGGTATCTCTTATCTTTTCTGCTCAACAGCCATGTCCGTTCTACTTCCGCAGCTCAAGGAGGCGGTAATTGTTTAACGATATGCGCTTGGTCATGGAATCGAGCTCGTTGCTCATGACCCGTTGGTCATCACTCCAATCCGAGTTGAAAAGAGCCCAGAACTGTCTTACTGAGCCCCATTGAGGCCTGTATGTCTGGGGGTAATTGGGTGGATGCTGTGCACCGTGCGCAGGGTCACAGCACCCTTGGGCCTTTTCATTATCATTGAATAAATGTACTGGGAATAATCAGCTTAGCCAATGGCGGGATGGAAAATTGTAACAGCAAGTTTGTAATAGTCCTCAGTGAAAGTGTAAGGCTGTAAAAAGTATGTATGTAAATTAGTGGCACTGCTGAAAACTGATGGAGGCACCTGTTTAACCTGTCTGCATTGTTGTTTTGTGTTTTGTATGAGGTTTGCATGAGAAAAAACATATGACTAAAATGCATAAAACTTGAAACATGTATAAAAAAAAATGCCATGACTAGAAGCAATGTTTTCATTAGCTGTGAGCAGGCTAAATGTAAATAGACAGCTAAATGCCAGTATGCTATAAAACACAACTAACTATTCAATTGCGCATTATTAGGAAAGTAAATATAGGCTTAATACAATTTAAAAGGGAGAAGAAAACATGTTTCATATAACATACAACTATTATATGTTTCATATAATACAAACATGTTGTTTACGTGTGCATCCAGTCAAAAACTGTAGTATTTTGGCATAAATTCATCAGACACATGGCAGATTCCAACATGGACATGAACGGAAACCATTAACAAAAGAAATTATGAGACATATGCGCCAGCCAAGCAAATGCATTTTAGTTGAATGGGAATGCTAACTGTTTATGCTAACCAATGGTTTAGGTATTTACAATACCAACAAATTTAAGGTAGCTCCATGCTAGCGCCATGCTAATGTTCAAGCTACTGTACAGGTTTATTTGAACTCCTCTTCTGTTTCTCTTTCTTTGCAGCTGCATTTGTAGGCTATATGGGCTGTATTCCCTTGGCTGAGTAGAACACATGCATGTTGTGTTGCCTTTGTCCTAATATATCTCTCAAACCCAGAGGGGGTTAATTAGATTTTCCCTTTGTTTTTCTACCTGCGACAAATTAGTCAGCTCCCTTTTATCCCTGGTAGGGGCGACTGCCGTGCACCAACCCAATGGCACCTAATCTGCTTAAATTTCCTATTTGACTGCTCCTGTGTTTCTGCTCCACCTCCCTGTGAATACCGATATCACGCAGATGCTGACTGTTTGAAATTCAAAAGGTTGAATGCCGGGTTCAGGATAATGAAGGATGCTTTCATGTTTCATCAAGCTAATGATCCTAATTTCACTTTGATTTGTAACATTTAAACTCCTAAATAGATTTCATATGAGGCGTAACCATCTTAAAAACTTTTAATGCATCCATCTAGGCTATTTTTGAAATAAAATGTTTTTTGGAGTGATTTTTCAATTAAATCTCTACTGAGCTAGGTCTTCTCATCTTCCCCATTGTTATTAGTAATTTGCATCAGATTGGCCCTTCACATCTTTTCACTTCTTACTTTCGCTTCGCCTACTAACATGCTAATCAGATCTCTTATACAGCTCATTAACTAGCAGGTCATTGTGTTGCATCATGTGGGTTTTTCATAAAAAGCCATTTTCAAAAGCATTTGTTATTTATTTATTTTTAAGAAATTATTTTTATCTTTTGCAATTTACATTTTATAAATATTAATATTAATATTAAATATAGCTAAACAATAATTATCATATAGTATAATTATGTTTTATTACGTATTTTATTGTAAAACAATAATTTTGTTCAAATATATTTTTCTATTAAAATATATGATAAATGCCAATGAGTATTTTAAATATTCTACTGTTTCATTTTGCATTATTTAATGAATGTACCTACTAAATGTCCATTTTTGTCAAAAAAACTTTTTCGAACAAGACAGAAGTTGGGAATTTTATTCATTAATTACAATATCTGTTGGGCAAAAACAATTGTTTACTCACAATTGTGGGTTTGTCAACAAAAAGGCCCCGTTTACTGTAAGTCTGGTACTAAGTTTTGGTCGATCGGATCACAAGTGGACGTCACTAAATGTGGTCTAAAACGTTTTGAGCTTGTCCACTTTCTGAAAAAGAAAAGTGGACTTGTCTTTCAGAAGAAAAGAAAAGTAAACTTGTCTTTCACTTCTGAAAACAAATTCGACCGGATTGCTTTCATAGTGTAAATGCTCATGTGGTTGAATGCATTCGAACATCCACAAAAGACCGTCTACTCTCCGCTACTGACCTAATGCGCCAACATTATGGGAAGCATGCTAGACAGATGTGATTTATACTTTGTTAGCGGTAGACCCAAATTTGAATGAAGACGAAAAATGTACCAAGCACAATGTTCTCTCACCATTCATGATTTCTAACATGGTCTCTCAGCGTTCAGCGTGATCTTGCAACTGTCTGAGCAGAAATGAAAGCTGGAGCTCTCCATTTGTTTCTCTATCGTCTCTGGGCACGTTCACGTGTAAATTGCGCAAGCTTATTTTGTCCATTGGATCGAAATATCTGATAAAACACATACATTTACCCGCCAATAGACACTCCCCTCAAAGACATCTGGACAGAAGTGGTTGAAAGTGGACAAAAGAGACGGATTAAAACACCAGGTGTAAACGGGAATGTGTCCCTCGTCTACTTGTGATCCGATCGACCAAAACTCATCTTAATACCACGTGTAAACAGGGCCAAAAGGCCAAAGTGTGTTCAATGAATGTATCTTTTAGAAAAAATGGTGGGAATGTTATATTTTTAGTTTTGTTTTGATCTCTATGTAGTAAATGTCTATACAGAAATTGACTCCAAAAAATAATAATAAACACTCCACTGTATATAATTCTGGTTACACTTTATTTTAAGGTGTTGTTACAGTGTTACAGTATATTTAAGTATACTGAGAATCATTAATTAACTACATGTATAGGGTTAGGGTAGGATTAGGATTTGGATGGGGGTTAGTTGCATGTAGTTATGCATAATTTACTGTTATTACTATGGTAAGTACATGTAACAAGGACACTGTAAAATAAAGTGTTACCCTAATTCCCAAAGTGTCTTGATTAACATCTGAATGTTGAACTGAATGTTCCATAATTCTCATATTATACACTCTGGATTTTCTCAAAAATCTTTCAATTACATTTGGTGATAAAAATGAGATTGCATAAATTGCCTGCAGGGAATCATGAACTTTGAAGCACTAAAGTCTCATCAGCTTCATTGCTGTAACATTTTGGGCCATTTTGATCTGATTTGAAAAAGTCTTATTTAAAAAGACATTCTATTTTGTGATGTCTTCTGCTCAGGCTGGAGTCTCCCACACGTTCGCTTTACATGGAGGCACCTAAAGGAGTGAAAATAGAAGCCGACGCAGGGGATTTCCAAGCGACCTGTAGGAGCGATTTACGCCTGGAGTCAAAAGATGGAGAGGTAACTGTCCTTCATTCTGTACTGGGAGCCCTGGTGCTGTAGTTAATGTACTCTGTGTTGTGACACTTCCATCTGCTATTAATTGTCATCAAAACAAGCTCTCCATCTACTGTACATCCATATGTCCCCTTCTCATCTTCAGAGGGAAGCAGACGTTTAGTTAAACATGCATGCTGTTATACAATATGTATGTCAGTTATCTGACTCAAACATCTGTGGTTTAGTTGTACAGACTGGTAATGAGTTGATAAATGAGATGTTGGTGGTCTTTTAAGAGATACAGTTGGAATCTGTTTACGGAATTGTAATGAAGTTTAAATTATCAGCAAGTTTTTTAACTAACATGCAATATATGTTCTATGAAAACTAAGTTAAAACTCCAATTCCAAAGACCTACACACACAGCAAGAATGGTTTATCACAATTAGGGAACGATTTCAAAAGTGGAGAGAGTTATTAAGGCATGGAAAAGTCATAATTAGGGGAGAGCACAAATAACTGTAATCTACGGAGGTCCATTTTCAGCTTCAGACTAAATTAATAAAGTGGTTATGACTTTATTTGTCATAATTGCAACTTTATATCTCACAGCTGCAAAATTATTTCTCATAATTGGGACTTTATGTTTCGCAGTGTGACATTATTTAAAATTTTATTTCCTAATTACCTGTTTTATTTTTGCACTAAGCTGAAATGTGCTTCCACATGCCCAATTAAAAAATAATAATTCTTACAAACTGACAATTTCAGACATAGATCTTTACAAAATTTTTGAATGAGAAAAAATAAAACCTAATTTTGTTTTTTGTTTCGTTTTCATCATAATTCCGTAACAGTGAACATTTTTGCACGTGCCATCATAATGCTATTTTAAATATATTTATATTTATTTGCATAAAAATTTAAATATATTTAAAACTTTAAATATATTTATATTTATTTGCATAAAAATATATCTGTACAGCCCATCTTTCATAGTTTTAAAATATGCTTAGTGTTTGAGGAGGTTGTGCCTTGACTAAAACCACCATGCACAGATAAAATATAATTATTATTCACAATACATAACTTTTTTCGTCAATTTATTCACATTTATCATTCGATTTCAATTTGTATACTTCTATTTTAATTGTATAAAGGTATAAATTGAATTGGCCCAGCTAATATCTGCTAACATGCCAAACCTGTGGAGGAAAAATTTCAGAGCTTTACCAGAAACATCAAGTGTCACAATTATCCATGCTCTCGCAAAAAAAAAAAAAAAAAAAGATTAGGAACTATTGCAGAAATTTCTAAAAGCGTGATGGGGGACATGTCCCCCATTTATAATAATTGCTACGCCCGTGGGTTTTCCCATTTGACTTGCAGATTGATAGATAAACGAGTCCCAGTGAGGTCAAGGGACCGAGCTTGAATCAGCTCTCTTAGTTTCAGGTTATGCTTTCTTGACTTTCTCCCGTCTGTCGCATATTCCACTCCAGTACCCCTCAGCACTTTCATTTGTCGCTCTTTTTTTTTTTTTACCAGACACCTCCGCCGGCCCGACTGCCCTCTTGACAGTTCCACCACAATTAGACTGGAGGTTTGCACATTAGCCACCTCAGATGGGGGGGGGGAAGCCCTCCCTCACTCGAATTTGCCCGGTAGCAGATGTCTGGGGAAGTCAGCTGAGACCCCTGCTTAAAAAGTGTTTCAGGTCATTTGACGGGAATGCTTCCTTGAGGCTGTCAGTAATGACTCCTCTTACCTTTTTATACCTTGACTAGCTCCTCTCCCAGCCTTGGTAATACATGCTTTCTCAAGGGTCCCATGAAAAATAGAAAGTGAGAAATGAGAAAAGAGCAGCTCGGGTAAAGGGCTAAAAGTGTGTCTAAGCGAGACTTACTGGAGTGCTTATGTCACTGAAACTGTTACGATTGGTTCGATGTAGGAGGTTAGAGGACTTGACTTGGATGAACAGGCTGCGAGATGGAATATTTTGTTCAATAAAATGACAATGCTGGTCTTTTTGGGCCAACAATTTGAGAGTTCTAAAGAGAAAAATAAACATGGAACTAATCTTTACCATTATAGAAGGCACTTTCTATGAGTATGGTACATTATTATCTAACAAAAAATAATGTAGTGTGAAATGTGTCTAGTTTTAAGCACATCTAATTTCCGTATGTCTCTTAAAATAGGGATTTTGGCCTGTTCACCTCAGAGGTCTTGACCTTCTCTGCTGTATCCAACAATTAAAGTCGTACAGTAACAATGTCATAAAATCATGTCGACATACCAGTCAAAAGTTTTGAATAATTTCGGGGTTTCTTTCTGTTTTTGAAAGAAGTCTCTAATTCTCAACAAGTCTGCATTTTATTTGATTAGAAATACAGTAAAAACTGTAATTTTGTGAAATATTATTACAATTGAAATTGATCAAATGTGACAGTAAGGACATTTAAAATGTTACAAAAAATTTCCATTTAAAAAAAAAAATGCTGTTCTTTTGAACTTTCTATTCATTCTAATTTTCCACAAAAAATATTACGCAGCTAAAACAGTTTTCGACATTGATAATAATAAGAATCATTATTAACAATTGAGTACCAGTTATAGTTCATAATAATTGAGCAGCAAATCAGCATATCACAATGATTTCTGAGAGATCATGTGACACTGAAGACTGGAGTAATGATGCTGAAAATTAAGCTTTGCGTCACGGTAATAAATAAATATTCACAATATTACTGTTTTACTGTATTTTGATCAAATAAATGTAGCCTTGGTGAGGACTTCTTTCAACAACATTTTTTTTTTTAATTATTATTCCAAACCTTTAACATTATGATATTCATTGTAGTAAAATATTTTTATTGTCATTTTAATTAACAGATTTTTCCCCTTCAATTTATGAAAAATAAGTGTATCTCTGACTAAATAATCCACCAAAAGGTCCCAAAGTAGCTTATTATTTCATTTTGATGTTGTTTTAAATGTTTATTGCTAGAAAATAACGAATACATAGTTTTAGATATGTCCCAAGTTTTAGTAAGAGGCTTTAAAAAGTAATATTCAAACAAAGAATGAACAATAAAGGCCTCTGAGGTTGACAATAAAGGACTTATATTGTACCTTGTTCATGGAAAGTGACATAAACCGATTGAAGGTATGTTTATTAAAAAATCAACTTCAGATCCTCTCCTTTCTCTCTCTTTAGATCACCTTGGATGCCAGGAAAATCAAGCTCCTACGTCTGCCGGAGGGAAAAGCCCCCTCCCCCTCTGGAACTAGACAGACTGTCTTTGAGGTGTGTGTCTGTCCCAACGGAAAACTCTTCTTATCACAAGCAGGAACTGGCTCCACTTGCCAGATCAGCAGCAACTTATGCCTCTAGATACACACAAACTCACTTCCACACACACACACACACACACACTACATAACACTCATACATACAGAGGACTCGTTCCTCTTGAAGAATCCAACGTTGACAAGAACCGAAAAGGATTTCCTCAAGATTCGTGAAAATACTTTGTAAAACAATGTTTGAACCAGAAACTTTCAAGGTGATCACCATAAATCCATTCGACATCATTAAAGTCGCGCGTACCTCGCCTTTTCTCATTAGCGTCCTCTTTTTCAATCAGAATCAATTATGTTTTGCTGAGGAAAGTACAGTGGGTCCTTTATCTTGCGTACGCCACATAAATGCGACGGTTTTCTTTTGTTTTGAGGTCAAAACTATTTGTAACATCTCATTTTGTATTATTACTCAAGTCCTACATTGACAGTCCTCCATGTGGGATGCCTCTCATGATGGTGATCACCTGAACCAAAACTGTGCTTGCACTGGGATGGAACCCATGCACCCACTCTGTTCAAAAAGGAGAACAGCGCCTGTGCCTTAATACAATGCACTCGTGGCAAGAAGCACACCCCACTGACTTTTATTTAGACAAGGAGACATGCATTTAAGTTCCTCACTTTTTGCTCCCACAGATCAACTTTTTTAATTGCATATAAAATGTTGAGAAACCCAGTGACCCCAGACTCACACGTTGTGCGCTGATTTCCACGTTAATTTGGAAAGGTGAAGAGAACATTTCTGATTTTTTGTTTAAAACTCTTTTGTTTTTGGCTTGGCACGGAATGAAGAAAAGTTGAGTTTGGGAGAAACACTTTCTTGATGCGTGGATGTTTTTACTGTTTTTGTGTGTGTTAAGCCTGACTTTTGTTCTTTCTCTATAACTGAACACTAAAATGTGCTAAACAAACCAAGACACCCAAACCAAAAAGCAAAGCTGTCATGTAAAACAAAGCTGTTGAAAATGAATTGAAAGTTCACACTTCCCAATTCCCAAGACTGAAAGAGGAATTGGCTCATTTTGTTTTTGCTTTTATACTGTACATACACTACCGTTCAGAAGTTTGGGTTTTTTGGTCCCACTTTATATTAAGGGTCTTTAACTGCTATGTACTAATATTTAAATTAATCATTTGATACAATGCACTTATTTTGTACATATATGTTTTGACATTGTATATATATATATATATATATATATATATATATATATATATATATATATATATATATATATATATATATATATATATATATATTTTTTTTTTTTTTTTTTTTTTTTTTTTATACCTGCATGTAATTACATCTATAATTACACCCTTAAAACCTACCTATACCACCAAACTCATCCCTAACCTTACCTGTAACCCATCTCAATAGCAGCAAAAGTGTTTGCTATACAACATCAACACAAGTACATTGTAAGCACATTGAAAGTGCACATACTGTAAAATAAATGGTTAATTGTTAGGTTCAGTGTACATCCCAACGAAAATACTGAGTAATATAAGGTAACAACATGGGTTAAGGTTAGGTTTAGGGGTAGGTCCAGGGTTAGTACCTAGTTATTACCCAGTTAGTGTCATTACTACAATAAGTGCATATAGTATGTATATGCGAAACAGGACGGTAAAATAAAGGGTATCACTTTATTTTAAGGTGACGTAGTTACACATTACTACATTTCTATAGTAATAACAGTTAATTATGCATAATTACAGGTAACTAACCCTAAACCAAATCCTAACCATTACTCAATAGTAAGTGTATGTAGTTAATTAATATTCATATTTGAGTAAGTACAATGTAACTACATCACCTTAAAATAAAGGGTTACATTTTATTTTAAGGTGTCTTAGTTACACTGTAATTATACATTCAAGTATTGATACTTTGCACGTGACGTCAGTTGTACTGGCTGGTGGACAAGAACGTAATTCTCTAGCAACGAAAACCAGTAAATTAATCAAGGATCTTGCCAGGACGTTGCCAGTTTTAATATACAAAAGTTAGTGTTTTGAGGTGTACACGACATGTCAGATAGTTGTTGTGCGATTGGATGCACTAACCGCGTTTGTTATCACGTGACTGATATCAGATCAGATCAGATCAGACCGCCAGATATCACGTGACTGCAAAGTATCAATTGACATACCATAGGGATTGGATTAGGGTTTTGTTTGGTTTTGGGTTAGTTGCATGTAATTATGCTTAATTTATAGTTATTACTATAGTAACTACATGTAATATACACAACAATGACACTGTAAAATAAAGTGTTACCAAATAAAGTGTAAGCAAATAAAGTGCTACCATAATTATTTTTTGATGGAAGTACATGGTAGTTAAAGACAGACTAATATAAAGTGTGACCTAATGTAATATAACTGTTTACAACTATTCATAATGTCATACAATGCATTAAAAGATAATTTAATAATGCATTATATATAAAAGGTTTCAAATAAAGTGTTACCAAAAAAAATCTTACTGACCCTTAATGAAGTTTTGAACGGTAGCATGTATACAATATAGTATACACTATATGCCAGAATGCAAATGCAAAAGACACATTCGCTGCGTCCGAAATCGAATATATAATATGTGAAAAACAGTACGGCAAATGAGTAGTATAGTATTCGAAATCAGACTGCAAAAAGTCCCCAGAAGACCAACAACTTCCGGAGAGATTCGCTGGACACTTTACTATCCCATGAGGCCACGGGAGAGGATTTATGAATGAAAGTGAAGCGACGCAACTGACGCTGGTAGTTCACGTGACGGTGACAACATGGCGAATATAACACATACTTTTTTTAATGGTTGCAAAGAAAGTTCAAATTCATATGTAGTACCTACTCAGACACTACATGATTTCGGACGCACTGATTGTTCTTAATGTAGATCTGAACTGACCCAGTATGAAACACTGAATCTTGTCTCTTGTATAATTACATTTCACACTCCCATGGGTTATATTCCACTGAAATATGAAGAAAAAAAAATCCTGTGATATAATTTAAGTGGTTCTCACTGAAATTCATTGCCACTTGCCCACTATATCTGAAGCAATGAGGAGTGACAGCTGTGATCATTGCGTTTAAATTAACATCCAATTAACATACTAAATTCTATGGGTAGTGAAAGGAGACAGGAACACAGGGAACTCTGTAGGGTACAACACAGCCTCACAGAAGGGCTTAATCATATTCATTCTCTTTTGATTTTTCAGGAGAATTTGAAATTTGATAGTGTGTGTGTGTGTGTGTGTGTGTGTGTGTGTGTGTGTGTGTGTGTGTGTGTGTGTGTGTGTGTGTGTGTGTGTGTGTGCTTGATTGCTATTGTAATAAACTCTTGCTTGACACTAAAAGATGGACGCCAGTGACATAATTGAATGAGGTTAGAGCAAAAACATTTACGTGTACTATATGTTACATTTGTTTGACCTTTCCCCTGTATTGAACGACTCAACTAAAGCCAGGACTTATGGACGGATACTTCTGTTGTTTGATGTGCTCATTATATTGTTTGATGAATTTTTGTGCTGAATAAAGGTTTTAATCTACAGCCATTTGAGTGTTCAGGAAAAGATATAGCATTTAGTTTCCTCTCTTCTCCCAGACGTTACTTCAGAACAACGTGTATGTACGATTTTGTACGAGGAGCACAAAATGTTTCATATATTTTTTGATAATAAAACAACACATCAGCTCTTGCGTAACCTAGCTTTCAATGTGTGACAGCTATACTGGATGAGTCTCCCACATGTATACATTTGTGTAAATAAAATTGAGAATTTGATTACATAAATAGCTAATATTACAAGACTAAATGCCTTCAGTTGAAGCTGGGGCTTACTTATCTTGGTTTTCTTCAACATGGTGTGCAGAATTTTATCCTGTATTTGGTCTATCAGACTTTTGTTGGCCACTGCAGAAATTCAGTGACATTAAACTTTTGTTTGACATTTTGTGATGACTGGAAACTCATTGAACTTGTCTGTAGTTTTTTTTTTTTTGAGGTAACAATGAAAATCCTCGCATATTCTATGCAAAGCATACATGGTTGTTGAGAGAAATTTATTGATGCAAAGAAATGTCAGCTGTCTATATTAAATTTATTAAACTTAATGTATACGGTTTGTATTTATGAATTGATTTGCAACCTAAACTGAACCAATAAACTTGAGAAAAGAAAAATGGATAAGGGCCAGTTTCTCTAAGTTAAACACTTGCTTAGGAATCTTGGTTACACTATATATGTTGTTACAGTGTAATTACACAAATAAGTACTAAGTAATATTAATTAACTACATGCATTTATAGGGTAAAAGTTAGAGTTTAGGTTAGGGTTAACTTCTACATAAAATTACTATGTAACTACATTACCTTAATTTACAGTATTAATACAGTTATTAATCTCTCTCTCTCTCTCTCTCTCTCTCTCTCTCTCTCTCTCTCTCTATATATATATATATATATATATATATATATATATATATATATATATATATATATATATATATATATATATATGTATACACATGTATATGTATATATGTATACACAAAAACTTGACCAGGATATTTAAATGAAATAATTTTTTGGGCCATTTTTATTTTTCTATTAGCAATGTAATATGTGAGATAATGTACAGTCATAATCGCAAAATAAATGTTTGTCTTAATCAGCATGGTTGAGTTTATTTTGCGATAATGATCTCTGAATGGACATTATGCACCCTTACATGTGATACTGTCTACGTGAATGAAGTAAAATAATTCTCAGAATATTGTAAACTCATTATCTAATGTCCACATTAGACATTCTACTAACTAGAGTTAACTTTGTAACTACATGTCAACAAACTCTCTTTAGAGTATTAGTAGACTGTTAGGTTAGACTGTTAAAGTGTTACCAGTTTTTGCATTTTTACGAAGCATTTTTCATGACTCCATGGTAATATTGGAAAATTACCTGTGTTAGGGTGACAACTGGTAACATGTTCAATGTTGAAGGCCAGCAACCATGGCAACCCAACAGAGGAAATGATTTCATGAGTGGCACTAATGGCTAGAATAGATTATGGAATAGATAGGATTCCTGCTCATTATACACAGCAGCATGTCAATGACGACTCAAAGACTTGAAAAGGTAATACAGTTCCAAAACTATTCTTAGCTCACTGCAATCCTACTGAATTACACCCATGCAGATGCAGACCATGTTATACCTCAATGACTACAGGTGCCACCCACTTTTAAGAAAGTAATAATTAAGGGGACGTTTTTATCCAAAGCAAATTACAGTACATCTATTCCAGTTTCCCTGCTGCTTTGCCTTTGCTTGTTTCTTTGCAGGGCTTAAATCGTCAACTTTCCACTTCCAAGCGTCAGACACTACGCTATACCGCCCACATTCCATACTGTGCTGAATGTAAACTTTCAGTTTGACTTTGAAAGACAAAACTTTGTGGGGTGGGGGTGGAAAGGGTGGAAAGGGGGGGAGGGGGGGCAAATGCAGACCAAGCTATTTCAAAAGTCAACAGTGAAGAGAAAACTGCTTCAGAATTCTTCCCTGACAATTAAAGCATCTGTAAACATGGATGCATCAGTGAACCCCACACGAACCTCGCCATATTCAACCGATAATTATTGTAGCCGCAATGCATTATTCATGAATATTTATCACGCATGATAGGAGGTTCTAATTGTGACTTAGACCTCACATGAATCCCATGTAGTGCATTATTATAATTGTCGCATATATTGCTAAAATCCATTATTATTGTAATTGTAATTGTATTCCATGATTTTGCACTGACTGGCTATTTAGAGTCAATTTCTTTACTTCCTTTCCGGTCACTTGGATGTTGTTTTTTTTTTTTTTTTTTTTTTAGCACTTTGCCCTAATTTGTCTCTAATTAAGTAGTCCTCCACAGCCCAGTTTAAAAGTTAATTAAATGTAATGGCTCGGTCAAGTTTCTCCTGAATTGTTCGATATGCTCCAGCACATGATTACACTAAACAGCAAGTAATTATGTTTAAAGTGAATATTTGACTGTGTGTGATCTAAACCACTTTGGCCAGCTCTAATACAGGACATCTGGGGGGAAAAAATCGGACAACTGATTCTGAAATATCACACAGCATGTTGTAGGGAATATGCTGCAGTATATAATGTAGTACTGTATGTTCATATTTGATGTACTGTACATACATTTGAAAAAATGTCCAGTATACAACAGACCATACTGCAAAAAATACTGTATTCCACAATGTGCTCGACCATCAATTTCCAGTGTGATAGATTAACTGTCATCAATATAAATTATATATTTAATGATAACTATTTATAGTCATGCAATATCTATTATTGACTCATTATTTTATAATTGTGTTTACATTTATTAATTTAGCAAAGCGACTTGCAAATGTCAAACATCAAAAGCAATTTGTCATAATATTTATTTAGTCATATGATGTTTTATTAACAAAGTTCGGGAGGAGCACGTTCAAATAATCAAGTAATCAATCAACTCATCAAACAATTACCATGTCTACCCTATCAGCATGAGAGGAAGCATATATATATTCACTCTGTCAACTCACCTAACTTCCTTGACAGTTTTCAGCATCCCTCCACCACCCCGACTCCTCACTCTTGGCTTGTTCTTTCACAGCCAGGAATACGGGGGGAGTACTCTGGGTTCGGGCCGAATACCGAGCTCGGAGCCCTCTCCTCGGACAGCACGCCAAATACGCATTTATTCTATCTGACTTATTTGTAATGTGAACTCGTGAAATACTGTATATAATACATAACAAATTCAGTTTTAGAATTAAATAAATTTAGAATTATGTAAAATGTCAACTAAGACATTGTTCCACAAAATCATTTTACTGATATTTTCAGGTACATACAGGGCCTAAAACTAACTTTTTGCCACACCTGCCAATGGCCAGTGACTTTGACAAAATTTACCTTCCATAAAACATGTTTTACCAGCCATGAAACTGCAAAAACAGGCAGTTATGACACCAACATGTAACATGCCAGTGAAAATTCGCAATTTGCAGGTACAGAAATGTAATAAAGTATTAAAGTTATTCAGTCAAGAGCAGTGAGGGTTTTTTTTTTATGAGGTCTTGTTTTATTTACATTAAGTAGGCCTACACAGATGGAAGTAATCATTTAATCATAAGTCTGCTGTCACTTTAAGAGCTAATGCTGCGTTCCAAACGAGGTTGGACATGGGAATATCCCAAATTAAATGTCCCACTTCAGACCTCAGTGAGTTGTGAGTTCCAGGCAATCAGACATTACGTTCACATGTTGACAACATGATGTCGCCACGACACAACGAGAGCATATCATGTTTTTGTGTCAATTATGGCAAAAACGACATAAACTTGCTTTGAAAACAGCTGACGAAAAGCAAAAACGAAGGAAGTATTACATAAACGTAATGTCTAATGTTAAAGCTTGTTTTTACGTTTATCTTGGTGACGTCAAATGACGCGTCTCGCTGAGGGTGGGGGTTGATCAATTTACGATTTCCGAGTTCACAGATCGAATGTCCGACTTTGAGTAGCATTCCAGACGTTATTTCCAAGAACAAAGTGGCAAAAATCCAAATTACGAGCTGTCTTTCTCAACTGTTGATGTTCACTTAAGACATAACCGATAATGTTTATGAGGATATTCGCCAATACAGGCATTTTCAAGCGCAAGAAGACTTGAAAGAAAGTTCAATTCAGTATTCACGCGTTGTCTTGAGACGCAGCTCTCCAGGTTCGCGCTTCAGATGTTTGTGCACAGAAAACTTCCCACATAGTTCTTACAACCTTGCATTGCTAGAATTCATAAAAATATTACTGACCAACTGGCAATTGACACCGTTTGAAATACTCATTTGGCGCTTGGCGAGTGTTCATTTTAGGCCCTGGATACAGTAACTAAAAAGGAAAATTGCTACTCACTCACTCATGTTGTTCCAAATAACTTCTTTCTTCTGCAGAATGCAAAAGAAAATATTTTGAAGAACATTTGGGACTTTCATTGTATGGATGGACCAAAAGAAAAAAATGGATCTCATGAGAAAACATAACTATTTTATGAGGTGGTGATTTTGTAAGATTTTCTACGAAGTGATTCATATGGAAATGTGATTTTCAGCTAAAAGTAAGCATGAAGGTCCTCCCTAATGAATATTGTATGTACAGATTTTATGTTGCAGATGAGACGAAGTTTTACACCAAAACATAAAATAGTTACGAACCGTCATGAGAATGTGTTGAAAAAAGCCCTAAAAAAAAACACTTTTTCAAATTATCGTGCAATTGTTTTTGTTTGGAAGGTTTGGAATGACAAAGATGAGTAAATGATGAAAGTATATATTTGATAAACTCTTCAAGCAAATGTTTGATGATGTTGTAGAGCCTATTGCGTTTAAATGCAACGATTTAAGAAGTAAAATCAAGCTCAAGAACAGCACTGCAACACTGAAAGCTTAGTAAACAAATGACTCATTGCTGTCACAATGTAGCAATTAATGTCAACCCTTCCGTCCTTTACCATTATTAGCTCTGTGGATGTTTTGCTCAACTCCTCCGGCTGCCATGACAGACTTTTGGAATATACTTTTAGACCGCTTTACTTGTGACATATATTAATGAAGGCTAATGCTGCTTGAATTTAAACTGTATCGGTACGTTGCCTGTTCGTCCATTTAGTGTCAACACAATATTTTATTTTCAAGCAACTCATTTCCCAATGGATTTAAATGTTTGTATAATATCCACAGCCTTTCTCAAAGATGGCTTGTGAAGATAAATGGGTCTCTTGATGAAGACAGATACTGCTGCTAGTAAGATTCAAGGGATGCAGAGTTCCTTAAAGAAACTAACAGACCTTAAATGTTTTATGAAAAAAATATGCAATGTTTATATCAAGAATTATGTGGTTCTTATGGGAGATTGCCTCAAATAGATTTTCAGAAGAACTGCCAGACAACAGAAGCTTTGACTACTGTCCATATTTTTCTTTCCATAAGTTCCACAAAACACTGAATAGTCATTCAAAGTTTACAACATCCACATGAGCCACTTAGTTCTTCAAACGTCAAACAAGGCCATCCATGAGTGCTTATTTATTGAGTGTTTATTTGGCTGCTTATCTAAAGTACTGTGTTTTGGCGGTTGCACACCAGAATAAGAGATATTTCCTCTTCTCAATGCTACTGTTAAGGGCTAATCGCAACTCAGTGATGAATAATGTCATGACAGGTATTGGTTTAAGTTTGTTGTGCTTGTCATGTTGAAATTCCGCCTGCCTTTACTGAGCATCTTTAGAGATGCACTTTAAACAAAGTGAGACTTTTATATTAAAATTTTATATTTATATTTAAAACTGCACAAACTGAAACTTTAATGGGGCCATGACATGAAAAATCAAATTTGCCTTGATCTTTTGATATATTTTGATATATAATTTTTTTTTACCATTAAAACATCCTGAAAGTTTCATAGCTTAAAATGTCCTCCTTATTATAAACAAAGCATTTATTTAATCAAGCTTAAAAAAAATGGCTCGTTTGGATATTGCGGGATTTGTGACGTCAAATGTGCGAATACATTTGCATATGACTGCCTCCTGAGCAAGACATCGACGAATAGTTATACATCATCGCAACATAGGCCCCGCCCACTGGCATTCAGACGCTTTACGGCTGTCATTGGCCTTCACTGAATGCCAGCGTCATTGCGTCAAAAGCAAATAGAACCCATTATAATCACAGACGCTGTCTACACTGGATGGATACAACAGATGCCCGTTCAATTTCTGATGTATCCATACACAATAAATTATTTGTTGACAAATTTTCTGTTGCGTATGTTATCGTCTTTGACAGACCGAATGTTAAAGCCTCTCAGGCCTCCATTTTCTCCCTCTTCTCGAAAAGCGATTCCGTGGTCAAAACATCCGGTAGTGTCGGTTTTCCAGGAAATGCCTGGAAAACCTTAGTTGACGTGATTCGCTGGACCTCTGCTTCTCGTAAATGCTTCTGTGTATGTGCGCGTTATTTTTTGACAGACATCGATGTTGTGATATTCAAATGATGTGGATTTGAAACCAGATGGACCATAGGGTAATAATTAATTAGTTCTTAGCCAGCAAGTATTCAGTGAAGTGATTAATGCCATGAGTGTGTCGATGTTTTTTAGTTCTAATATTACAACCGACAGCCAGTTTTCGACAGACATGATGACGTGCGTAAGGGCTGAACTATGTTTGATTTTTGTGTAATTATAAAATGCGCTGGAGACATTTGAAATGCTATTGCGTAGTTTAATATACTTATTTTACAGAATTAAGTTATTTTGTGGCTTGCTTAAATGACATGTTACTCAGAGACTGACATGTTTGGCTTTTCAAAATGTTACATTCAAATTTACTTTAATTTAAATTGTAATGTAGACAATGCAATTTCTGTAAGCTGCTTTGAAACAATATTGTGAAAAGCGCTACACAAATAAATGTGAATTGAATTGAACTGAACTGAACATTCAGCTGTCACAAATTCATTGACAAGTTGGTTTTATTGTCTCTTATAACAAAAATATTTTATTTAAACCCATAAAAGTGCAGAATATGTTGTAAATATTAGTGAACTGAATAATAGTAAATAATAGTGTTTACTATTACTAAATGTAATAATGTAAATAAACATTATTAACCCTTAGCAGATTTTGCTATATTTGTAAATAATGACAGAATTTCACTTTTTTAGGTGAGAATTTTGATGCCAGATGCCAGGCACAAACACAATTAATAACCCAATAAACTGGTTTCTTCTGCCATTGCCTGTAAAATGTCCTGTTGCTGCAACATGAAATTCGGTTTAATAATGAATGAAATATACAGTTAGAAGCATTAACTCTGCTACCATGACAATGCACTGCAGTTTCTTCATCAAATAATCAACAATGGGTTGGATTCAGACTGATAGGCTATTAGCTGGTTTGAAAAGGAAGCGAAAGAAAAACACAGCTGCCATGTAATTTATTTGTTTCACTCCTCAGTTACCATAGAGACATGTTGATTTCAAACAGAAAATAAATGGACAAATGGACAAAGATAATTACAGAGCATCTTGGAGAGATTTTAGACATAACTTTGTCAGTCGTCACTGCCAAAGGCATCTTTATACTGCTATTGTGATCGTACAATTTTTTTAGCATGCACTCTTGCAGAATGGAGCAGGGAGCCAATCTACAACCCAGTTTGCTCTTTAAATCAGATGCTTCAAGGCTGAATGGAGCATCAATTAAGCGGAGCAGCGGCTTTATCATCCATATGTTTTATGTTTATTTCATCATCCAGACTTTGAGATTAAAATTTAAGCCGACCTCAGCGTAGGTGCAACATTTCCAGGAAGAATTACACTTCATCAGAAAGTCATTTTCTCCCCCTACTCGATTTCATCTCTGTTTAATACCAAAGCAATCAAGAAGTTATAAAGGAAGGAACTTGTGAAGGACAGAGCTGTTGTTGCTTGATGATACTGTTTATTCAACCTCTTCAAATCTTCTTGAGTGTATTTCCAGGTGGTGGGGGTGCAAAGACTTTTGCACAGTAGATGCAATGTCACCTTTCCTAGGCCAGACATCTTTTTTGGCCACTACTAATATGAAATATATCATAAAGTATGGAAGCTTGTTTCCGCCACAGAATAAAACATTTTAAAAGATCATTTTTATCTCACAATTGCAAGTTTACATCTCGCAATTCAGACTTTATTTCTTTATTTTTATAAAGTCAGAATTGTATTTTATAAGGTCAGAATTCTGACTTTTTTTCTTACAATTGCGAGTTTATATCTCGCAATTCTGATATCTTTTCTCAGAATTGTGAAATAAACTCGCAATTGAGTGTAATAAAGTCAGAACTGCGAGATATAAACTCGCAATTGTGAGAGAAAAATACTATAAAGTTATTGCAAACTATAAAGTCCAATTCTAAGGAAAAAAAGACTGACTTTTTTTCCTCAAAATTGCGAGTTTATCTTTCAGAATTCTGACTTTATAACATGCAATTGTAACTTTATATCATGCAATACTGAGAAAAAAAAAGTCAGAATCTGGAATCTGGATTGTGAGATATAAACTTGCAATTGCGAGTTTATATCTCAAAATTCTTTATAACACGCAATTGCGACTTTATATCACGCAATTCTGACTTTATTACACTCAATTGTGAGTTTATATCTCAATTCTGAGAAAAGATGTCAAACTCGCAATTGATTATAATAAAGTCACAATTGCGAGAAAAAAAGTCGGAATTCTGACTTTATAACACGCAATTCTGACTTTATAAAAATAAAGAAATAAAGTCTGAATTGCGAGATGTAAACTCGCAATTGTGAGATAAAAATAATATTTTAAAATGTTTTATTCTGTGGCGGAAACAAGCTTCCATACTTTATGATATATTTCAGATGTCTGGCCTAGGAAAGGTGACATTGCATTTACCATGCAAAAGTCTTTGCACCCCCACCCTCTGTTAATACACTCAAGAAGAACTCTTGAAGAGGTTGAATAAACAGTATCACCAAGCAGCAACACTATAAAGTCCAATTCTAAGGAAAAAAAGACTGAAAGACTTTCGTTTTAGTATACCCTGGTTTCACAGACAAGCCTTGTCCCAGACTAAAATGTGTGTTTTAGTTAAAAAAATGTGTGTTTGAGCGGTTTTAACTGAAAGCAACTTGCACTGGCATACCTTCAAATATTTGTTATAAGATATATGTTTTGTCTCAAGATGCACACCGATGTTTTTTCTAGGGCAAGTTTATAAAAGCTACTTAGATGTCTTAATTGAATTAAGGCCTACTCCTGGCTTAATCTAAACCCTTTCTGTGAAACCAGGCCATGGAGTCTAAAAAAATGTGCAATTGGTTTCCAGTTGTAAGTAAACTAAACTGAAGTTTGAAATATGGGTGTTTGGTCAGTCTTTATTTGATACATATTTTATATTTATGTTAATACATATGTTTTTGATTTATGCAAATGTTTTTGGTTAAATACAGAAATCTTGGTTGTTATAAAGGGTTAATACATCACTTATTACATATTTATTACAAACTTTTATCATGTTATGAAGGATGCCATCAAATGCATAATCATATTTTTCTCATGATCCCACAAAGATTAGTTTTCAGCATTGCCTTTCTAATCGAAAATTTGTGTTTATGCAGATTACTCTTATTTACAGCCTTATTAACCCCAGTAATTACAATGAAGATGTAAATACTTCATTTGTACAGATGCACTTCACACCATAGTGGAATCACATCAAAGTAAATTAGTGGATGGCAGGTCAAGTTATTAAATCAATTTAGCGTGCATGCCGTGCAGGATGTGAACTGTGAAATCACTCAACTAAACGCAGTCATTGCAGATTAATTTCATTATCATATATTTCAAATCAGACCAAATGTCTGGATAAACAGGTGTCATGTTTCAGATCATCAGTCACTAAACCGATGCGTTTGCATCCTCATGCCAGCCAATCCCTGGGGGTAACTGGAAAAAAAAATCCAGACAAACATTCATGTTTCATTCATGTGTTATTCATTTATTGCACAGTTAAACAAGCCATCATAATTTTTAATGATAACAAATTGGCCTTGTGTAGGAATCATACCGTTTGAAATA